>NC_064920.1:284447896-285055012 GCF_023897955.1 Schistocerca gregaria | reverse complement strand
TTTCTCGTTTAAAATTTGCTCTTACATCATGCACCCTAAGAAGCGAAACATATTTCTGAAGCCAGCTGCTGTGGTCTAGCGGTTCTTGGCATTTCAGTCCGGAACCGCGCTGCTGCTACGGTCGCAGGTTCTAATCCTGACTCGGGCATGGATGTGCGTGATGTCCTTAGGTTAGTTAGTTTTAAGTAGTTCTAAGTCTAGGGGACTGATGACCTCAGATGTTAAGTCCCATAGTGCTTAGAGTCATTTGAACCATGTTGCTGAACCCCTTTGCTGTTTTGCTCATACTCCAAGTAATTAAATTTTCATTCAACTGCAGGAAGAACGATTTAAGACACTAGGTGAGACGACTTAGGTTTTGATCTGCCAGGTGGAGGAAAGTAGGTCTACTGATAATAGTCTCAGCGTCATACGCTAACAGATAACGTAGTGTCATAGCTACCAGGACGCCATCTATGTTTACCCCTTATTAGAGAATCCTCACAGCCAGAAAGCTCAGTGTGGCACAAACGTGTGAAGCAAACAGGCAAACCTTGCCACGGAGTCGAACTTAGACTTCCTACAGCCAACTGAGCGAGTTTTAATGGGATCAAATTGTGGCCTTCCGATCATCGGGATGATTCTTTGGGAGAACTGCCACACCCGTTGGATATTCCTGCGTCAATTGTGCAACGATTTTGGTATCATTTGTCACGTCCACATTCTCATGCCCCTTGGACGAAGTACTGGAATTCCATGCCGCACAGACAGCAGCCAGGGCAGCAATGACACTTCGTACAGATACAACAGTACACATAAGAGGGTTTGTGAGCTCAAATGTGTCAACAAGAACTGTTGCGAACAGGTTGTTAGCACTGAGACATTTAGGCAAGCGAACCTCTAGCCCGTCTTCCTCTCATCCTACAGCACCGTCGTGCACGGCTCGACTCTTGCCGTCAAAGGATTATTCAGTAGACAGAGTGGTGCATCGCTGTCTTCAGCGATAAAAGCAGATACTGCCTGCCGCCAGCGATGGCAATTTACGGGTACAACTTGCACCTGCTGAGCACTGCCTCGTAGAGTACATTCGTCCAAGACACACTGACCTCGCCCCAAGTCTTACGGTCCGCAGTGCGGTAAGCTACAACTCTCGTTCGTCTTTGGTGTTCTGGAGGGGACACTAACAAGTGCTCGGTACATGCAGTATGTTGTTAGACTTTTACTGTGGCGCTTCGTGCAACTGGAAGCTGATGTGTTGCTCCAACAGCACAATGCTCGCTCACGCACTGATCCTAAACCTAAACGTGCTCTGCCAGACGTGCAGAAACTTCCATAGCCTGCACGACCTCCGTATTTGTCTCCTATCGAGCGCGTATGGGGTATTATGGTATGAGAAGTGACTTGTGCTACTTGTCAACCAACTCTACAGAACAAGGTGAAAAGGTCTAGCAGGAGTAGAAGAAAGTATCCACAGGACAGTATTCGCCATCTCTATGATCGACTGTATGTCAGGGTCAGCGTCTGCGTTACCACAAGTGGAGACTACACCACGTGCTAATAAGGGTGTTTCAAAAATGTTCAAATGTCTGTGAAATCTTATGGGACTTGACTGCTAAGGTCATCAGTCCATAAGGTTACACTCTACTTAACCTAAATTATCCAAGGGACTAACACGCATACTCATGCCCGAAATGGGACTCGAAACTCCTCCGAGACCAGCCGCACAGTCCATGACTGCAGCGCCTTAGACCGCTCGGCTAATCCCGCGCGGCAAGGGTGTTGCAGTACGGGACGATAGATGATACCTCAGAACCGCTTATACTATTGACGTGTAATTTGAGTGAACTGGAAACCATTAAAACGGTGTACCAAATGGTTGCTAATGTAGCGGAAGTGCCGCGAGTTCTTGGCTGTACCTGTAAACTTGCTCTCTTTTCTATGGTAATAGAGAAGCTGGCCGGAGTGGCCGAGCGGTTCTCGGCACTTCAGTCCGGAACCGCGCGACCGCTTCGGTCGCAGGTTCGAATCCTGCCTCGGGCATGGATGTGTGTGATGTCCTTAGGGTAGTTACGTTTAAGTAGTTTACGCTCTAGGGGACTGACGACCTCAGATGTTGAGTCCCATATTTCAAATGGTTCAAATGGCTCTGGGACTTAACTTCTGAGGTCATCAGTCCCCTAGAACTACTTAAACCTAACTAACCTAAGGACATCACACACATCCATGCCCGAGGCAGGATTCGAACCTGCGACCGTAGCGGTCGCGCGAGTCCAGACTGTAGCGTATAGAACCGCCCGGCCACTCCGGCTGGCTAAGTCCCATAGTGCTCAGGGCCATTTGAACCACTTGTAACGGAGAGGACTGTGTCAAAAAGTTTATGCTTATAAACGAGCAGTGACTGAAACTCGAGACTAGAGTACCAGAGCACGCGGATACAGCAACTTTGCAGATGATGCCGCAGGAGCCGTTGTGGAGATTAAAGCGGGTATAAGGAGCTCAGTTATGATCTCTGTGCCACAGAATTTCCGTTCAGCACCTCCGATTAGACGGCAGTGAATTAATGTAACTTCCCATACGTTACGAATACTCTTCCGTATATTCTGACTGCTTTCTGCCCGAATAGCCCACGAAAGGCCAAACAGTACTGACCGTCGCCTTGTTGTCCTCAGCTATAGGCTTCACTGGTTACAGGTGTGGAGGGTCATGTGGTCAGCAAGCCGCTCTCTCAGTCGTCGTCAGGTTTCGTGACCGGAGCCACTACTTCTCAGTCAGGTAGCTTCTCAATTGGCCTGACAATAGCTGAATGCGCCGTGATTGCCTAAAGCGCTCGGGAGACGGGAATAGTTACGCAGAGAAGTGCTAACCGAGCCCGACAGCGCTTAACTTCGACCACCTAACGGTAACCGGTTATCACTGCGGCAAGGTACTTGGCCTTATTCTAACAACACTCCGTTCAAAACACTTTGCAGAATTATATACGCTTTGATTTACTAGTGGTAATAGCAGACTGATGGTACGCCGGTTTCATAATCGTCAGTCCGTACATTTCACCTTAACACGAAACTTTTATTTTTGTTTACGAAAGCTGTGCTATCTCTAATCCAGTTGTAGTTATCATTTCCCCGCAAAGAGTTTGATCTGGACTAAGAGAGGTGTAGAAGAAAGAATGGCATAAGTCCTTCTCGGCTGATCCACATCGCAATTATTCGTGACTGGGTTACGAGTATTCCATGAGATTCAAAATATCATTTGTATCCACCGGAAATGTTTCGTGGCTCACATGTTATCTTCCCCGCCCGCAGTTCGTGCCCGACTTCAGCCCAGTCGGTACGTTCCGTGTTACTGCAATTACTTTCTCTCAGCGGACACGTTTACTTATTTGCCTGATCAGTTTTCCCCACGTTAGTGGCGACTCAGTACTTCTAATACTCCTATTCCTTTTCTCAGTGGAGCCATTCGTTTGTGGCAGGGAGTACGAAATACACGTTTATACTGGCCCTATTTTCTTTCTCCACGCGCAACTCACGTCCGACTTGGGCGGAGTAGGGAGTACTCGTAATTCTCCCTCCCGTTCTTTTCACACGTTGTGGTTTTCACCGCACGGCAAATCACCAGCTTTTCGATAGCCGACGGCGTTAAGCGGGAGGTTTTATCTCGCTACGGCATGGGGTCGGATCATACATTTTGCCGTCCGACGACCGAATATCGCCGTACCTTATCACTGTAGACGTCGTACGGTGTGCGGCAGTATTTCCGTCTGTACTGGGTCCACGAGAGCCAATGGCCTAATCTGGATGTAGCATCCTCAAATTACCTTGCGAAAATGAAAATCTGTTAATTTTCCTTGGGTGGAATTTTGTAGAGATGTCGCTAATAATTATTTTTTTAACTACGTAACTGAAGAAGCTTTTGTGTCAGGTGAGTAACTTTGGCAGAAATCCTAAATACGGAAACATTCTATTGTTAGACGTGATGTAAGTCTGGGAGGAGAGTAGGAATGCACAAGATACAGATATTGATACACCTACAAGCTCACCCCATTAATTCTCAGTGTACTAAATCACAACCACTCCTAGATAGGGGTAGCCTGGCTTCTTGAACAGCTAGCTTCAAATTCAACCATGTCAGTTTTTGCAAACATCTCTGCAGGTAGTACATAGAAGATAATGAGCCAGATCACCTTTTGTTCAGAAATATAAGGCTACATGAAATAACGACAACTTATAAACTGCTAATTGCTGTCGCTGCTTTGTTAGCAACACAAGGTCCGCGAATATGCGACACAATTCTGAGTTACACTCTCGCTGCCGATATCAACAAGTAAATATCCAAAAGCATCTAAGAGCTTAATACCCAAAGAGTCGAAAACAAGAGATACCCTCCTAGGTACTTTCATCCAAACTTTCTGCAACCATTACGATACACTGTGGCGCTACTCCCGCTACCAGAGACATAACTGTCAACGTAAACGGTGAGCCATCGCAGCGTCCGTCAGTATCTTCCTACCGAGCAAGGCAATTGTGCAGCCTGTTTCACAGACCAAGCTTCCGCCAGCAGTACCTAGAAACTCACCAGTACCCACGGACTTCTTCCATGCTGGAGCACCCGATGCTCACTGTTACGCAACGCCTCATGACTTGTCAATCTTCAAGCATATTATACCTACGATCGAGCATGAATTCACAAACTTAGAGCCTGAAAAAAATATTGGAAATTCATGTCTCTGATCATGCTATTACATTCTGCCCATTAGACAGTTGTTTCTTAACATCTGGTCACTTCAATCGTAGTGTGGTGTTACTCTTTTTTCACAAACACTACAATGGCGATGAGGGTAACTTTGTTAGGGATTACGTCCCAACAGTGACTAGCAATCACACTGCCTGACTTTCCGTGTTTTAGTGCAATCCTGAACTACTTCCGACTGTTGCCGATTTCTCACCGCGAACGTGTGACCTGAACGCCCACTGTCTCCTTTCAGTACAGCACTGCAGCCGTCAGACGTATCAGGACAGCTCCTACATAAAGAGCTTACAACTTTAATCCGAGCTTCTTTCACCAATATAACTCACCTGGCCCCAGTGCCGACGACACCTCACTATTAATGTCCTGGTGCTTCCTGTCGGGAGATTCAAGTGGCATCTTGGAGACCTATTCGCTGGTGGTTGGGAAGTCCGATGCGAGAGCCGACTTGGCGCCCACAAGCGAGGAAAATGTAAGTCGCTCTATCAGGAGGGTTAGACATAAGGATATGTCTGCACCATAGTTTTGCAGCTAAGTTGTTAAGTCATACTTGGTCGTGCATCTTGCTTCCATCTACAGTCAGTTTCTTCCGTTTGCTCCGATCGTCAGCGAGTTGCTCCCACTTGTCACTGTCAATACTAAATGCGCACGTATCACGTTTGACACAATCTCTAAAGCGTAGTGAAGGTCTTCCACGAGGTCTCTTTTCCACTGCTATTTCGCTGAGTAATGTGCGCCAGGGCAGACGGGAGTGGTCCACACGATGCACATGTCCTAACTACCGCAGGCGACGTTGCTTGAGCGTGGAAGTAATAGTCTGTTGTTTGGCAGTTTTCAGAACCATATAGTTTGTCACACGATCCTTACATGATATTCCCAAGATGCTCCAAAAGCTCCACAGATGAAAGGCGTTGAGCTATCATTCCCGCTTGGCATACGACGTCCAAGTCTCAGCTCCGTATAGGAGAGTACCTAGAACATCCGCCTGATACACAAATATTTTTATCTACAATGTAAGATATTCACCGTCCATGATGGTGAGCGGAACTTTCCGGAAATTGTAGCAGCCTTTCCTATTCTTGCATTTATCTCGTCATCCAGGCAGAGATCTTCTTTAATTATTGAACTAAGATAGCAGAATTTATAAACTATTATCAACAAGGAGTCGTCCAGTTTGATGACAGGCGGATCTGTGTGTCCTAGTGCCGTGAAAAACGTCTCCTTACATTTATAGACATGGAGAAGAGCTTGCATGCAGTATAGAATTTATCCACAAGCTCTTGCAGATCCTCCTGAGTATGCGCTACAAATGCAGAATCGTCAGCTAATAAAAGACTATTTACAAACAAGTCTTCTCGGAAGCGCTTGGTTCTGAGTAGAGAAGTGTTGTAGAGCTTCCCATCAGCTCTGGTATACTGATGAATGCTCAGATAAATTTCACCAAAAGCAACTTTGAGGAGTGCTGAGAATTTTTTTTTTTTTTTGAAAAAAGTGGGAACCAATACGCAGCCTATCCAGCAAACGCGTCAGATGTGATTTCACAGCACCTTACATATCTTCGCGATAAGCTTTGATCATCTTTAAGATCATTGGAGGACACCCTATTTTCAAAAGTACTGCATACAGTCCTTCTCTGCTGACTGTGTGTAAAGCCTTGTTTCGGTCGATAAAGGCAATGAACAGAGGGGTTTTCTGCTCGCGGTACATTTCCAGAACTTGCCCGAGTGTGAAGATCATATCAACTATAGATCGTCGGGAACGAAACCCACATTTTTCCTCAAGGTATATGCGCTCGCCAAGATTCTGTAGTCTTCCCAACACCACATGGGCAAATGTTTTTCCAGGTTTGGTCAGAAGTGAGATTCCAAGGTGACAATTGCAATCACCGCGATCGCCTTTACCTTTATATAGAGTAACAATATTGATATCGCGCATGTATTGCGGCACAGTACCCTCAGCCCAACATTTCAGCAAGAGATTGAAAAGCAGCGGAAAAACTGGCTTAAGTTCTATAATTTCTGCGGAGATTTTGTCTTTGCCTGGACACGTCTCACAGTTGAGCTGTGCAACTGAAGCTCCTCCATAGTAGGCGTGGCATGCACGTCATGGTAAGGTGACATTTGAGGAATTTCATCGATTGCTTTTGGACTAATGTTGATGGAATGTGAGTAGAGGCTGGAGTAATGTTCTACCCATCTTTGCGATTGACGATTTCGATCTGTGATGACATTTCCATCCATTTCCTTGAGCGGTACGCTCACTCTGGAATGGGTTCCATGGCCCGTTTGATGCCGAAGTACACAATACCGAAGTCGCCAGCTTTGAAACACCCCCGCATACCAGTGAGAAGTTGCTCCAAATAGGAATTGATGCAATTGCGGACAGTGCGTTGAACAGCAGCCTTTGCTTTGCTTAAGTCCCTGCGTGTAGAATTGCATGGGTTTTTAAGCGAGATGACAGTTGCCCCACACTTAGCCTCGAGGAGAGGTACCAGGACATCGATGAACCAATCCTGGGATTTTGCTTCCAGATTACAGAACACATTTCCAGCCGTAAGAAGAGATTTTATCTTCTGACAGTCTTCAGAAATAGGAGCGGCTGGGTCCCAGAGATACACCTCTTTTGTATCTCGCCACTAACTACTTCTACTACAGCAGTGTTTCTCGTTTGGCAAATATTAATTTTTGTTTTGCAAGGTGTTCTGGCACGATGAAACTCTTTAGTAGTGAAGCGCACTTTTTCGCTACTAGTGCTTGATCCGTGACACAGTCTGCCCTAAGGAAAGAAAGAATGTGTCTGAAGAAAGTAACGCAAACCTTTCCTTTTAGTTAGAATAAGATCTAATTTCTGTCAATGCAGGGGTGCATCCAGGAAACCATGTGCTTCAGTTGTCTTTAAAGTATGTATTGGTGACCCACAACTGATTCTTTTCACAGGATTCAAGCAACAGTAGACCATTTTCAATCATCTTGCCCACTCCGTGTTTGCTTATTCAATCAGGTCAAGTGGAAAAATCACTACCAGTACGAAAGTTGCAATCACAAAGGATGCATAGAAGGACTCTGGAGTGAACTGCTTGTATCACATCAGTGAGTAGTTCATAACACCGATCCTTGGCATCTGGCGCTAAGGTAAGAATTGAGGCACACACTGCTATCAGCGTCAGTGGTCCACTGTTGTGCTGTCTGGGGCTAGCAACATCACTGCCCTTCCAGAAAAAAAGTGTAGTTTCTTTCCTGTATTAAGCCTTCTTCTGGTAGCCTGGTTTCCTGCATAGCTGTCGAAGCGATATTGAGTCTGACAAGCTCTAAGTTGCTAGCAGCCGTTTTGTGTAGCTCTTGTGAGCTTCCACATGTGTCCGGGACGCCTTGTAACATAGTGCGTATTTTCCATGTATCGATTCCAAATGAAATATCTTTACTTTTTATTTTTATTTTTTATTTTTGTAGCAACATGTGTCGATATTACGGTGACAACTTCTAGCAGTGCTAGTGTTGCATGTAAACTTTGGGACAATCGGCAGCAGGAAGGGCCAGGACCGAACTGACTGGTGGCTGCGCAGCTTGAAGCGGGCGGTGACTGGCCACTGGTCCCACGACGGGCCCTCCTATTGTCAATAGCGACCCCTGGCGCCCGCTCCTACGGCCATTAGAGCAAGCTTGTGACCGGTAAAATCACATAGATGGCGTGCCCTCCCCGTTGATGCTACTACGCCAGGGACGCAGATCTTAGGTGACGGCGAGCTTGCCCTCTCGGCCTAGCTGACTGGTTCCACAACAGCGAAGATACGCGACGTGCGGAGTAAGGTTGGCTGCAGGCAATTGTCGCTCAATTCCGGTTGGACAGAATGGAAATTCCGATTCCGGGTTTCAGTTTGGAGTTGTTCCTCCCCTATCTGTATGGCACGTTAGTCCATATCTCCGAAGACAAGAGATGGGAAGCAGGATAGGATAAGAGGAAACAAAGGGCATTGTGAGACAGACTGCCTGGCACCTCTGCAGAGGTAAGTCCAGCCTAGGAGACCCCGCCGGTAGATACGCTACCACCGATATGGCCCTCTGCTTTCCCGGAGCAAGCAAACCCTCACGACTGCACGGTAGGTGTTTCTCTAAGGCGTTTTCTCCTGAGATGGGACACCTCACTACCACCTTATGAATTCAACCAGATAGGATCCAAGGCTCACCTTCCTCACATAACTGGAAAGAGATTTAAGGGCTTCTACAGTCCACAATGATGGTCAGCACTGAGTTTTCACTTCACCTGTTCGGGTTCTTCTACTTATCACTCTCTTCCATTCCTCAGACCTCCTGCAGATCTCGCTGCCCTGGCCTAGAATCATTCATGGGACCAACTAAATGTATAGAAAGACTGTTTTCGTGCTTCTGTACACATTTACAGTTCCCAGGGATCTTCACCGATGACAAACGACGGCGCTTACTATTCTGTTGCACCTCTCTCGATGTCGCTTTTCCAAATACAGATTACTCTTCTATTTTCCATGCTCATTCACACTGTGCTCAATACATGACATCCTCCACACCACTCTTCAGCTCCCTGAAAATTGTTATTCCTTATCAGTACTCCAGCACCATCGGCTGTAGCATTGTAGTCTGTGTCACCATAACGTCTTAAAGCACTGTAGCTGTCTGGAAATTTCGACGCAAAACCAGACCACCCTGGTTCCCTCCTTCACCGCCACCTTAAGTAGATCAGCGGACCTCTCATGGAGACGAAAACTTGTTTCTGGCTGCCCCAGACGGCGACAGTGTACATCTATCTGTTTCATGTCCACTAAGCAGCTGTTTTTGGCCAAGCTAATCCATAAGCTGTGGCCACATATGGACTGCCTGCCTTTGGATAGTGCTTCCTTCGTCCCAGCGACCATGTCCCTGGCCGCAAACCGCCACTTCCCTTTGGAAGACACCTCTTCTTCAAGGTGGCTAGGTCATTTCACCCTTAGGATGGTGGAAGATACGTTACCCAGCTACCGCCAGCACCACAGCCATCAACCTCTAAATCATGTACTGTGTGTTGCTGTAGATCTGATACTCTAAAGAGACTTTCTTTGGGGGTCAAACGGAATCAGTCGGCATCAAGTAACGTGCGTCACGAAACTGCCACAGCATAATGTGGTATCACTCTCGACTCCAGACTCATAACTACTGTCGCAAACACTGCTTCCATCACAGCACTATCTCGCTACTGCGGATCATGTGTCTCCTATGGTATCCTTCTCCCAGTATCAGTATTCTGGTAGGGAGCCAACCACTCTGCAACCATTTCACAATCTGGGATTGTGCAGGTATCACGCAGAGTGTACATCCGCTGAGCCAACGAGGAATATGTCACTACAGAATCCTTGGACTACATCCATCCTTGAGAACCCTTCAGTCACTGCCAACCGCTTTAAGCTTACACGTACTACAACCCATGTCCCAGATTCTACTATTTAGTTGTGTTCACTAGACTGAATAAACATGCAATTATTATGTACTTCCTGTGCACCTCAGTTGCTGCGACTATCTCTCCTTCGTCCACAAATACTACTATGAGTAGTCTATTAAGCACAAAATAGAGAGAGATGATTAAAAAAGTAAATAATATACACGTGTTGACTCAGATAATTCACAGGCTGAACTCTCAGAAGCGTCTTTTTTCACAATTTGCAAAATGATTTCTATGTGTATTTATAGTTAGCTTCCAAAATTGGACATTAATGGAAATATGCATGGAAACCTTTGTAATCTGCATGTGGAGAAACATGAAGTAAGTGTGACTTCTGAAATTTTCCCGGCGTATTTGTTCTTCTAATAATTTCCGGGTATGCAGCCGGATCCCGTCGGCATTCTGCCACGATATTTCGGCCCAGAGACGTCCGGCCATCATCAGGTGAGTACACAACTACTGAAGAGCCCAGGTGCAGTCGCGGTATTTATACCGATTCTCGTGCACGTGTTGACATGCGCGGCATAGCCGAGTTGTACGTGCTGCCCTCGGTGGTGAAAGTAAAAGATCATCTAGTCATTGAGTATCGAATGACGCTGTCTATTCCGCTGTGAATGTATAATTTTAATAACAGGATTCCAAGTTTTATCCAGTTGAAAGCCGTTGTCACGATTTATAAGATTATCGGCAAGACGTATTTCCACTGATTCCTTGATTACGGAATCCCAAAATCCGGAAACCGGAGCTAAAATTTTTGTTCCATTGTATTCCATTGAATGTCCCATTGAAATACAGTGCTCTGCTACTGCCGATTTTGACGGTTGCCGCAGACGGGTGTATCTTTCATGTTCTGTACATCGTTCATGGACAGTTCTTGTCGTCTGGCCAATATATGCAGAGCCACATTCACAGGGAATTTTGTAGACGCCTGCTTTCTTCAGTTGTAAATCGTCTTTAACGGATCCAACCAGGGCCCGGTTCTTTGCTGGTGGACGGAAGATAACCTTGATTTTATTCTTCTTCAGTAGTCGGCCTATTTTCGACGACACATTCCCGGCGTATGGAAGAAACGCAGTTGATTTAAAGTCGTCATCAGCGTCCTCAGTGCGCTGCTTCTTGTTATGACAGTTGCGCATGGCCTTTCTTATTTGGCGTGAAGTGTAGCCATTCTCTTTAAAAACCTTCTCCAAGTGTTCTAATTCTGCGTGGAGGTTTTCATCGTCCGATATTACATGCGCTCGATGTATTAAGGTACTGAGAACACCGGCTGTTTGTGCTGGGTGGTGGCAGCTTGACGCTTGGAGATACAGATCTGTGTGAGTCGGTTTCCTGTACACAGAATGTCCTAATGACCCATCATTTTTACGGCATACTAGCACGTCTAGAAATGGTAAAGTGCCATCTTTTTCAATCTCCATCGTGAATTTGATGTTCTCATGTAAAGAGTTTAAATGATGAAGGAATTTCTCCAGTTCCTGTCTGCCATGAGGCCATACAACAAAAGTATCATCTACGTACCGCCAGAAGACCGTAGGCTTTAAGACAGCAGACTCAAGTGCTTTCTCCTCAAAGTCCTCCATAAAGAGATTAGCTACCACAGGGGACAAAGGGCTCCCCATGGCGACGCCGTCTGTTTGTTCAAAGAATTCGTCATTGAATAGAAAGTACGTTGAGGAGAGTATATGTTCAAACAAGGCCGTCATTTCTGCACTGAATAAGTTACCAATAAGATGTAACGATTCCATTAAAGGCACTTTGGTAAACAGTGAGACCACATCAAAGCTGACTAATAAATCCGAGCTGCTAAGCTTAACTTCCTTCAAGCGACTGACAAAATCCTCGGAATTACGTATATGGTGGCAACACTTACCCACATACGGCTTTAGTAGTGAGGCCAGATATTTTGCTGTAGAATAGGTGGCAGCACCAATATTACTCACTATTAATCGTAGTGGGGCACCATCCTTGTGTATCTTGGGAAGACCGTAGAGTCTTGGTGGTACTGCATTGTGTGGTCTCAATCTCTTGATAATTTGTTCAGGTAGAGAACAGTCGTTCAAAAGGGTAGCAGTTTTCCTTGATATTCGGCTTGTTGGGTCCTTTTCAATTCTGCGGTACGTGGAATCATTTAGCTGACAATATATCTTCTCGTTGTAGGCTTCCCTTGTCAGAAGAACTGTGGCGTTACCCTTATCCGCAGGCAGTACGACTGTGCTAGTATCTTCTCTGAGGCTGCGGAGAGCAGCTCTTTCAGCTGGCGAGATGTTACTCCGTTGTGGCGCACATTTCAGCAACGTTCGGCAAGATTCACGTCGAATTTCGTCTGCATTATCCGCAGGGAGACGTCTAATGGCTTCCTCAATGGAACTGATGAAATCCGTTAAAGGCAGTGAAACAGGAGTAGGGGCGAAGTTTAAACCTTTCGCAAGCACTGACATCGTCGCATCGTCAAATGATTTCTCCGTAAGGTTCACCACGGATCGTCCAGAGATAGCTTCTTGCGGCTTTCTTGTTACTAGTTGGCTAAACTTCGCACTTTGCCTGTTAGTACTGTTCCTGTGAGCCCAGTCTGCCTTGGCCCAGGATACACCGTCAATCCAGTCCCAGCTAAAGGAAGAACATCTTGCTGCAATCTTCAGATGTAAATAATATAAATTCCTGGCAACAGTGTCTAACTCACGACGCGTATAACGGATTCGTTCTCTTAATAAAGCCAGACTCGCCTTGCGTTTTATATTGTTGGCGGCCACACTATTAATAAAATGAACAACTCTGGCGAAAGTTGGAATCAAGTTATTGTTTCTACATTTCAGTAAAAAATTTAGTGAACACAGCAACCTGGCTCTTTTCTCACGTAATTTATCCAGTACGTGGATATCCTGAACCATCTCCTCCCCGTAAAGATATTTGATGTGACTTCTGAAATTTTCCCGGCGTATTTGTTCTTCTAATAATTTCCGGGTATGCAGCCGGATCCCGTCGACATTCTGCCACGATATTTCGGCCCAGAGACGTCCGGCCATCATCAGGTGAGTACACAACTACTGAAGAGCCCAGGTGCAGTCGCGGTATTTATACCGATTCTCGTGCACGTGTTGACATGCGCGGCATAGCCGAGTTGTACGTGCTGCCCTCGGTGGTTCCTGTCTGCCATGAGGCCATACAACAAAAGTATCATCTACGTACCGCCAGAAGACCGTAGGCTTTAAGACAGCAGACTCAAGTGCTTTCTCCTCAAAGTCCTCCATAAAGAGATTAGCTACCACAGGGGACAAAGGGCTCCCCATGGCGACGCCGTCTGTTTGTTCAAAGAATTCGTCATTGAATAGAAAGTACGTTGAGGAGAGTATATGTTCAAACAAGGCCGTCATTTCTGCACTGAATAAGTTACCAATAAGATGCAACGATTCCATTAAAGGCACTTTGGTAAACAGTGAGACCACATCAAAGCTGACTAATAAATCCGAGCTGCTAAGCTTAACTTCCTTCAAGCGACTGACAAAATCCTCGGAATTACGTATATGGTGGCAACACTTACCCACATACGGCTTTAGTAGTGAGGCCAGATATTTTGCTGTAGAATAGGTGGCAGAACCAATATTACTCACTATTAATCGTAGTGGGGCACCATCCTTGTGTATCTTGGGAAGACCGTAGAGTCTTGGTGGTACTGCATTGTGTGGTCTCAAAATCGGCAGTAGCAGAGCACTGTATTTCAATGGGACATTCAATGGAATACAATGGAACAAAAATTTTAGCTCCGGTTTCCGGATTTTGGGATTCCGTAATCAAGGAATCAGTGGAAATACGTCTTGCCGATAATCTTATAAATCGTGACAACGGCTTTCAACTGGATAAAACTTGGAATCCTGTTATTAAAATTATACATTCACAGCGGAATAGACAGCGTCATTCGATACTCAATGACTAGATGATCTTTTACTTTCACCACCGAGGGCAGCACGTACAACTCGGCTATGCCGCGCATGTCAACACGTGCACGAGAATCGGTATAAATACCGCGACTGCACCTGGGCTCTTCAGTAGTTGTGTACTCACCTGATGATGGCCGGACGTCTCTGGGCCGAAATATCGTGGCAGAATGTCGACGGGATCCGGCTGCATACCCGGAAATTATTAGATGAAGTAAGTGGATGGACAAAGTAAGGAGTATTGAAACGTATGAAAGGTAAAACAATGAGGAGATGTTCTGAAGAATATGAGGCAGAGAAAAGATTGTTGAGACCAGCGAAAAACTGTTTGGAGAAACGCAAAATTGAACGTAAAGTGGAAAGCAGAGGACGGAAGACAGATGACTTGTACGAGATTAATAAAAATGTATTGAAGCTTAAAGAAACAGTATGGAGCTGAACATGTGCATAATAACGGTCCCTTTAGAAGATTTATGCATGAGAGTGATGCGTCATAAGGTGCTACTGTCACGCCTACAAGCAATGGCGATATCCTGCCTCTGTATTTGGTTTGGCCGGAGAGTAAGTCGTGCACGTTTCGTTTTATCACGATGCAGTTCCTCTAGAGCATGTAGACTGTTTTTATAGACCCCTCTCTTAAGTTAGCCCCACTCAAAAACATGTGGAGGCGCTAAATCGAAAATTCATAACATGATTAGATTGCCAAAAATTTCACTTAAGAAATAAACAGCTTCATTAGAAGTGGGGCAAATCGCACTGTCCTGCTGCAAACAACAATTCCGTTCGTTTCTCTCAAGACGCGAAATAAACAGTATACTGATGTCTTTGTATACAACACTGTTCACTATAGTTTCAGTGCACTATGGGGCCCTCTAATAGAAGATTTGTGGCATACCACACTTCTGACAGCACGTGGTGTTTTCATAAAACAAAGTTTGTAACTTCAGTTGACCAAATTGTTTTCCCTTGATCCTCACATATTCACTACAGCAAAACCATACCTCATCAATGAAGGAGACATGGACAACAACAAATGGCGAGAATCACGTATCATACATTAGACGCTGTTTTTTTCATGGGGCTTTCAGTTCGTGCAGACTCTAAACATGAGAAACAATAAATTTTAACATTAATTTATGACAACTGACATACGAAACTAGAGAGTGACCAACAAACGCCTCTACGTTTTTGAAAACGAGCTGAGGGGCGAAAAGGAGCCAGCTTTAAGTCGAGATAACTGCTGGAAAACTATGAAGCACCTTCGGTGTTAGTAAATCAGTGTTAGAGTTCAGTCATTTAAACACTGTGTTTACAAAGCGTTGCTCTCTCGCATCAGTCTTGGCTGTTGCTCACCAAGCCACGTGTTGGTTTATAGCTGACATATGACCAGTGAGCTCAGAATCTGCGCGCCCAGGAGATATTGCCTACCTTGACGCCGCCGGCCGGGGTGGCCGAGCAGTTATAGGCGCTACAGTCTGGAACCGCGCAACCGCTACGGTCGCAGGTTCGAATCCTGCCTCGAGCATGGATGTGTGTGATGTCCTTAGGTTAGTTAGGTTTAAGTAGTTCTAAGTTCTAGGGGACTGATGACCTCAGAACGTAAATCCCATATTGCTCAGAGCCATTTGAGCAGGTAACCAGCTAGCAGGCGCAGTCACTTTTCAGCATAAAGTGATCTTGTACTGGTAGCTGAGTTCTCAGGCTCACTCCAAATTCAACGAGTACCACTGATGAGCCTTGGCGTCTGTGGTCGCCTGGTAGGCTTGAGCACCGGGATATGCCAAAATGTTGAAAAGGAGTGTGTGCCCCAAGAGATATCGTTTCTGGCTTCCGTTTGAAGCTCAGGGCTGGAAACAATTTGCTATGTGGAGTTGTCAGAATACCGTCAGTAGATGATACACAGCAAGTAGCATGAAGAATGTCAGGAGAAGACCCTTATTTCGAGTACATCTGTGGGTAGTTCGTAGACTGCTGGAGCACCTAAGGGGCAGATTCAGTTCAGTAATTATACCGTAGAATCGAGTGTTGTGAATACCACTAATCCGCATGATCAATAAACAAGAGCCGGAAAACAGGAATATTTACAGGGAACTAATGTGAGTCTGTGGTATTAGGAGCAATTCATAATGACTGCATGTACCTACCTATTCTGCCATATTCAGTTATGAGGGGGTTAATTGCTGTATCAGAGCCTTACTACAAGTTCTTGTCCATCCCCGGTAGCTGAGTGGTGCCGGCACGGTAGTTCAGCGTGTTCGGTCACAGGGTTGGCTATCCTCTGTGATAAAAAAAAAACTGACTGAACGGATCATCGACAAACATGAAAGAATGTCATCGGAAGTCAGCCCCGAACAAATTCATCGAACAATACAGAACAAAAGAGATAAAGAAAAGTGGTCAGAGTGACAGAATGTCAATCCTAAGGGCCCATATTCGATTCCCGGCTGGGTCGGAGGTTTTCTCTGCCCAGGGACTGGGTGCTGTGTTGCCCTAATCATCATCATTTCATCCCCATCGATGCGCAAGTAGCCGAAGTGGCGTCAAATCGGAAGACTTGAATGTGTACCCGACTGCAGGCCGTGGTCACATGTCATTTAAATTTACTACAAGCTCTTGTGTATGAGAATTTCTTGCACCACGTCTTACAAGCTGATGAATATTCTTGTCTGACTTCTATTGCCTTTCATACGCAGTCTCCTTTATGCTGAATGTGTATTCTCACTGGATGAAGGGTGTTGTCGACGGACGATGGCCTTACGCTCTTGCGAGGTACCAGTACACTTTAGGTTTTAGGCTCTATCACTGGTTTTACTTGATTTGCTTGTGGCAATGCGTATTAGTTCCGCAATAAATCTGTTTTCCTACGCTTTCCTATTCTTTGCCAAAACAACACCATCCCTTTTTCCACCTCAGCCAGTCCAGCCTCCACCAAAATGGTTGATCTCCCAGTCGTATTTCTGCAACTGACCAGCATTCTTGAAAACAGGCGATCAATCTCAACATTGTTGAATTCTTTGGCGAGAATATTCTGGGTATTTCTCAAGAACGGCTGATAAAATTATGCTCTACCATAAAAACTTATTGCTTTTCAGGAAATGTCATATTTAGTGACAATTGCTGCTCAGTCATGTGACCCATAACCGTAAACTGCTCTTTGTTAACAGTAAAACTTGTGCTGCTACGAGTATCTTGCAGTGGTTCATCGATGAGGTACGATGCTAATCCTCTTGGCAGACACACTAAGTGTAATTTGTTTTCATGTGTGCCGTTATCCGGCACTACTGTATCTATTCAGTCAAGAAATGATCACAGATTTACTCCATAGGCAAAATGTCATTGACCAAGACAAATAACTCCTCGATAGAACTATTACAAGTTCTTAACGGCAGACAAAGTGTTAGAGTGTTTACAAAACTTTAAGAAGAACAGGGTATTGAAGAGCGGACACTGTTGTAGTGACGTTGACAATTAAGATATGCAAATGAAACACTACTTCGGATTGCTGACTCATTAGGAAGATAGCAGTAAATTGCCCAGAAGCGAAAATAGCTACTCTCTGCAGCTTAACGTATCCTAGACTTTGTACCTCAGCGATAAAACAGCGCACAGGTGCGAAAGCCGGCGAAACAGGTACCTGGCGCTTCGCCAGCTGCAAGGTGGCCGAGCTAGTGATCCAGGAGTCTAGGTGGCAGGTGTGCGGGCCGTTACGGGCGATAAGACACGAGTCCCGGCAGGAAACACAGACGCGAGAGAAAAGAGGTAAAAGAATATAGAAAACCAGCAAGTGTTGAGCAACGAATGCAATGCAGACTCGCAATGACGAACAGGCGTAATGCAATGAGGGCAGCGTTAGGGAGGCGCCATGATGACTTTCGTTCATTCTAATCCGCTTCAGCCGTCAAAACTGTGGGACGCTTTTAGAAATCTCGTTGACTCACAATCGAAAGTAAACGGTGGAATAAACGGAGAGGAGACAAAACTTAATCATCACTACACCTAGGTTAAATGGCGCCACATGGCACGTCGGTGTTTTGGTATGGAATGTACACAAGCGGAGCAGAGACGAATGGGGAACAGTTTTAGCAACGACAAGGGGCACCAATGGAAGAATGAACTCACAAAAGCGGCTTTGATTTAGGCTCATAACCTGGGAACGAGCATTTCTGTAAGAGGGTAGCTTCTTGGCCGTAAGCTTGCTGGTATTGTGGGCACTATTAAGGGAAGTGAAACTACGAATAGGCGACAGTACGTTGGATTTCTGCTCCTCGGTGGCTTCGCCGATCCGTAAAGACGGATAGCCAGCAATCTTGGTTTGATTATGACGACGGAATACAGTGCTGATGTAGGCACAAATGTTCCAGCGCACACCACTGAGCTGTATTGTTGAATATTGGATTCCGCATCATATGACCCCTAAAAATGGCTGTCCAGCTAAGCCGTCATCCACGCGAACGACTAATCTAAACATGCACAACGACACAAGGGCAGGGAGGCCCGAGCAGCATTATGTTACTGAGAATATTCTCGGCATTTACACACTACGTAATCTAACTTAATCTAACTTATGCTAAGGATTCAACAGACACATGGAGAGGACTCGAACCTCCGACGGGGGCAGCCGCGCGGAGCGTGACAAGGCGCCTAAGACTGCTCGGCTACCCACTTGGCCTGGGAAACATGATAACACTAGATTGAGAAACATGTTAATGAACTCCCGTTTATTTCTTAGTCTCAAAATGAGCCTGTTATGAACCGATATAACACATTTGGGACACCACTGGACTCCATTCCTGCACTGACAAACCATGAACGGTATTTTAGAAGAACTGTGTAACCTGCGCGCAGGCATCTTGTGCCACGTATCTTAAAAAAAAAAAATTCGAATCTGTGTGTCCTACAATACTTGCTGTATCGCGTTCCGGAGTTGGGTTAACACGTGGTAACGTTTTAGTTCACTAGCGTATATCCGAATGGTTGTGTTATTTTCTTAATAATCTGAAACGAATTTTGCGAAGA
The DNA here is from genome assembly GCF_023897955.1 of Schistocerca gregaria. Taxonomy (NCBI): domain Eukaryota; kingdom Metazoa; phylum Arthropoda; class Insecta; order Orthoptera; family Acrididae; genus Schistocerca; species Schistocerca gregaria. Next base: position 285,035,897 of record NC_064920.1, on the reverse strand, counting down.
ATAATTGGTCACGAAATGGAAACCAAAGTGAAAATCAAAAATGTTTTGTTGGCATTTCAGCTACTTATCTGCATAATCTCCACTCCGAATTAGACATTTGTCTTGGCGTTGTTCCAACGTTCCAATACCCTTGCCATGGAACAGAGTCACCAGTCCTTTTTCGCTAATTTCCTACTCTGGTCTGCAGCTCGTTGCCTGTGCCAGCGTATCATGTGAGTAGAGATGAAAATCAGCAGCTCAGTGCGAGCATTATGGTGGGTGATCAAACACTTCCCATCGAAACGCTGCAGGAACGTCTTATTGCTCCTGAAGTACGGGTCCGAGAAAATTAATGAAAAAGGAGTATCATGACGGTTAGGATGTGTAGGGTGCATGAAATGGGACGAAATCGCTCAGTAGGCAAAACTCGCTGGAGACATTATTTTCCAGGCATCTCTACTTGCTCACTATGTGCTCAGAACTTAAAAGGGCGACTTGACAAGATGGGTGGGCATACTAGAGACAATGCACATCACAGCTGTGCAAAACATCATCGGATTTTCACTGTTATTTCCATTTGGCGGCCAAACGGACATTAATAAACAAACAGCCATAGAATATGATCTAAGTTTTAGTAACTAATTCACTTGATACAAATTGTAAACTGACCTGTACGCAAGAAAAACTATTTTACAAATTCATTGTGACATTATGACTCTTACCTAAGAAAAAAAATAACGGCAAGAAACCAATGAATTCTAGAACAAAAGGCACTTTGAAGATTTCATACAGGGCTTTGTTAGCTGATTGTGGTGTACATGGTAGTATCGATGTTCGCTGTATAGTATGAAAAATGGTGAGAAGCACTTCAACTCTTACGGTCAACTGAACGATGTACAATGTGTACCCTCAATAAACCACACAGAAGTTAAATATGTGGATACCGCGTTTCTTAAAATCTGTTATTGTTCCCTTCTTATATCTTGTGAAATAGGTAACATATTTCAAGAACACAAATGCGAATAGGGTAGTAATTTAAACTTCCTGGTGTATTAAATGTCTGTGAAGAACAGGAACACGAAACTGGGACATTTTCCTTCTGCGGGCAAATGCCCTACCGGCAAAACTCTTGTCGTTAAATCACTTACCCGTAAAAGGCAAAGGTTTCAGATATGAGTTTCGGTCTTGTACCGAGTTTTAATCTGCCAAGAAGTTTCAAATCATTGCATACTTCACTGCCGAGAGAAAATTCATTGTCTAAAGAACTCAATTTTCAAATAAAATCTTCATACATTAACTACATCTACACGATTGCTCTTAATTCACAGTTGAGTGTATGACAGAGGGTTACTGTTTCTCTACCATTTCATTTCGAACAGCGTGCGGGAAAAACCAACTCTTAAATCTTTCCATGCGCGCTCTGATTTCTCTTATTTTGTTATGACGAACACTTTTGCGCAGAGAACATATTTTCACACTCAGACGATAAAGCTGTTGATTAAAAGTGAGGAGAAATCAGCCGCAAAGAAAAACACCTTTGTTGTAATGCTTGCCACCCTAGTTCGCGCCGGCCGCGGTGACCGTGCGGTTCTAGGCACTTCAGTCCGGAACCGCGTGACTCCTACGGTCACAGGTTCGAATCCTGACTCGGGCATGGATGTGTGTGATGTCCTTAGGTTAGTCAGGTTTCAGTAGTTCTAAGTTCTAGGGGACTGATGACCTCAGATGTTGAGTCCCATAGTGCTCAGAGCTATTTGAACCATTTGAACCCTAGTTCGTGAATCGTATCCGTGGAACTCTCTACCCTGTTTCACGATTATACAAAACGAGCTGTCATTCTTTGAACTTTTTCAGTGTTCTGCGTTAATCCTGACGCATACGGATCCCAAACTGCACTGAAAAACTCCGGAAGGGAACTTACATGCGTACAGAACGCAATGCCTTTAAGTACACATGTTGAAACCTCTAAGCGGATGGCTTTCCCCACAACATTATCTAGTGAGCGCATCTGTTTAAGTTATTCGTAAATATAATAGCTAAGTGTCTAGTTAAATTTGCACGTTCTAGATTCGTCTAATTTATCTTGTAATCGAAATTTAGCGGTTTTCTTTTGGTACTCATGTGGATGACTTCACACTTTTCACTATCTACAGTCAACTGCCACTTTGCAAACCATACAGATATTTGTCAATATTATTTTGCGATTGATTTTGATCATATGATGACTTTACAAAACTGTCAATGACAGCGTCAGCTGCAAACAATCTAAGAGTTCAGCTCAGGTTGTCTTCAAAGCTGTTTACGAGTATGTGACTCAGGAAGAGCAGACGTAGCATTGTCTCGGGGAATCCTGGCGGTTATCAAGGACAGAATTAAATATGTTAAATGATATTTCTAATAATTCCTCTAGGGGCGACTAATTTTTTCTCTGATGACCTTAAGTACTGTACATACATACCTCTGTAAGAGAAATAAAGTTCTGAATCTTGATGTAGTGCTAGAACTAATGTTTCAGCTGCATTTAAGATAATGTTACTTATAATCCGTCTTGATTGTACATTTTTTATTCATATGTCCGGTTTCGGTTCATTCAGAACCATCTTCAGATCTGATATTTCAGTTACAGGAGTAACCCGTCCAAATCTAGCAACTTTCACGTGGTGCGTCACATATGAAAGTTGCTGCATTTGGACGGGTTACTCCTGTAACTGAAATATCAGATTTGAAGATGGTTCTGAATGAACGGAAACCGGTCATATGAATAAAAATTTACAATCCAGACGGATTATAAGTAACATTATAAAATCACTGATTGCTCTTATCCCATCAGACATTATGTTTGTTTTTGCAAACATTTAAGGTAATTGTTGAGGTCTTCAAAGGAGATAAGTGAAAGCAAAAGAAAAGAGACGTATTGTATAGTTTTAGCTTTAATAAAAATGTGCTATTATTGAACTGATAAGAAGGAATGAAAATACTTTCTAATTCCGTAATATTCCATCAGGAAAAACGAGATATAAATACAAAAAAAAAAAAATGCGTCTGACCATATATTTACATTTTAATTATGTGACACTTTATAATCGAGGTAATTTTATGTTACACGTGAAGAAATCTCACCAGTGGTTATTTAAATTACGGTATGCAGCAGAAAAGGAAACGTAAATTTGTGATGAAACAAAAGCGAAATCTCGTAGAAATAACTTTATGTGTAATTCCTACACCTATTCAGTCTTTGTACACCCAATGATACAGGTGAATAGCTGAATTAAACAGTGTTGCCAAGTTTTAAGGTCTAGAACTGAACGAATAGGCAACTCGCTGTGGAGACGAGTACAGTGTTGCTCTAAATGTAATTGGAATTCTTTGGAACAGTACAGTACAGCATAGAAAAATTGTCACATATAACATGCAGAACTGGTATTTTATTTGTTCGTAACATATATTTTAGCTGAGAGGTGAGCCCAATTAGTTGGGGGCCTAATTGAAATACTTTAATTTTAATTAGGGGAGTCTTGAACTTATTGGTGGGTCGTAACTAGACATTCGCAATTGCTAACAAACTAATTGTTAGAAGGCCCATGTTTCCTGGGAAAAATTTGTCTTCTGTTACTTCATCCACGTCATTTTATGCAGTCCACAATGCAACAGCATTCCTGCTCACTACGTTAGACGACAACCCAGGCAAACAGCCCTCTCTTATTACGCCAGACATGAATAAGCCGGCAATTTCTCAGTGAAAATGGCAAAAATGATCTGCAGGTTCTGTTGCATAGAGTTTTCTGGACACAAGAACATGAATTTACTACCTTTATATCACCGCTTATGTGACAATCATTCGGGATGTTTCCCGAAATACCAAATACTGATATTAGCGAGTAAATTTAGTATGATACTTCTGCACCACCCCAGGAAATAAACGGCGACATAGCTGCCAAACGTATTCTACAATGTTTCGGATTCTTCATTAGACTCGCCACAGCCAGGAAACGTTTCTTAAGCTATGGGAATGCTCGCACTTCTGAAACGTGGTGGCGTTAGTTCTAGGATCTGAATTACTACGTGTATATGCAAATGGATTTTAATTGCTTTCAAACGTGATTTGGATCGAAAGGGTAGCTTCGATTAATATGCTGATTTATCGACTGCAACTTGAACATTTCCGATAAAGAGTAGTGGGAATTATTCATGCGGCCCTCATCTTCAGTAACTGTCGTAGCTATTTTCGTTGTTAGGATTTAGTCACCTAAAACGGTAAAAATGGAACCCTACTAGTCTCACTTTCTTGGCCGTCTGTCTGTCTACCCGACCCTTAAAACCCGTTTGCCTCGAGTACAGGTAGGCATAATAAGCGGACATGAATGCGGTATACGGTGCCTTGGTGCTGTAAAAAAGTGAGACATATGAAAGCAATTTAAAGATAAGACTGTTTATGTATAGAAAATTTACGCAACGGTAATCCAATATGACTGGTCATATTTGACACAGACAGTTTCGAGCGGAATGCGCATAATATTTTGGTAATTCGTAACGATCGAGGGTACTTTGTCTTATTAAAACAGTTATGTTACCTCCATAAGCTGAAATTCATTTTTATTACAGCAGTTCATACTAATTAGCGTTACTTTTCATTTATATCTTATATTTACGTGTTGTTTTTAACACATTAATCAGCATTAATATAGTCTTAGACGTGACTGTAAACAGTCTGGCAAAGTTCGGTTAGTTTCTCAATTTCACGCCTGTGCATAGTATGTTGGTAGCACTTCGTCGCCTTGCCTTTTATGCTGTGCAGCAAACTTTAAAGCTATGCGGATCAGCATAACGAAAAGATGAGGGGTCTCGCTCGTTTTTTCCACGATTCTACCCAGTAAAGAAAAATTTTAAGACTTTGCAGGTTAAGTGACGTGGACAGCACTGCGGAATAAGCAGATAGTGGTTCTTTTGGGTGTGTTGGAGCCGAAAGCAACTGTCACTTCACAATGCTACATGATGCCACTGACTCGGGTGAAACCCTACAAATCGATGTACACAACAAATCGTAATTCTGCAGCCAATACAAGAAGGGAAATGCACTCACGTATACATCGGTCCATAAACGGATGTCAATAATATTACTGGTGATATTTTTGCTCTCTAACGCGAAATATACTATTTACGCTTTACACTGCCGTATATCTTCTTGCCCTCGGCGCTTATTGTGAACTGCAGCGAGAATAGTAAACTATTTACTAGAGCATAAAACAGTAATCGTTTTCACGAATGAACAGCTGAATAGAAAATGTCAAGAACTTGCTCGGATTCACTTGGAAAGTACTTGTCGCCTCTGGTCGTAAAAACTGTACAGCGGTATTTTAGAGTTTATGCTACGATCGGTTCGGTGATGGGACGGCTGAACACGCACTCTTGGATTTTGCGATGCAAAATAGCTCGCATGTTCCCAGCGCGGTTAACTTTTTATGATTCGGTTGCTGACCATTAGGGCATAGTTTCAGAACGTCCACACAGTTATATGTTTTTGCACATGCATGAGTATTGTCTCCGGTTCATCATCGTATAAATAGCGAACTCGTGTTTTACCTATTAATTTGCACTACAGCATGATTAAAAGATGAACACACTCTAATCGCAGACACCACTTTTCATGTTTAAACTGGCCTTTATGTTTTTAAAACTATCCTCAAATTACAGGCATCCATCATTCGATTCCCCCATGTGCTCTCTCTACAATGCAATCTCCACAGAACACAATAAAAGTCAACACGTAGAAAAATTATAAAATTCTGTAGCACAGTTACCATATCTGCTTAAATAGCTCTCCATTTCGTAATAAAGTTGTCAACGTAGTTCTTAAATTCTTCTTCGAATATCATAAGAAGAACTTTTCGGTCAGATCATTAATGATGGTAATTTGCAAAATCATCGCTGCCCTGCTGTTACGCACATGTATTTCCGTATTCAGCAAAGGATAGTATTGACACAATAGAGTAATTACTTTTTTAATTGTGCGCTTTTACATTAATGTTCTCTTGTCAACAGAATTATACCACTGAATGTAATTGGATGTCCAAGGAACTGGCACTTTCATACCCAGCATGATTTGAATTTTGCTTATCAGTTGTAATCTTTGTCTGTGAAACTCAAGACGTTAGGTATCTTCTTTAATTTTCTTACAAATGCTGCCTCACTTATTTCTTGTGGCATGTTTGATATTTTATAAATGAGCCGTTTTTCTTGTTTCTATTCAGTTGGTTCGCTAATTTCAGTGGAACCATGATATTTACACTAACACGAAAATCGTTGCTGCAAAAGGCTATTTGACTTCAAGAAAAATAAATTAACAACAGGGCAATTTATAGGAATTTACGCAGTAGATTTTTGGACACGTTATCCTGAGTGCCACGTGTTAGTGATAAGAACCTTCAATTATAATTACCCTCTTGTTACGCACGAACAAAGACAAACTATTTGGTGAGAACCTCCGCGTTAATTGGTGGAGGGAATGTTTATTTTAAGTAAAAATCATATTAACACTAGAAATAACATTTACATTGGACAACATAACTGATAGCCTGCAAATAATCCTGTTAATTCCCATTTGTTTTTTCTTTATTTTGAATGTTCTTATTACTTAGAACATGTACCGCTTGTACATGTAAAACAGATCTTTTATCGCCATAGACCATGGGCTAATAGTGGAGTTGAAAGGTTGCTTTAGGATTGTACGACCAAAATAGCTATGAATTAGAAGCACTCACAGCCTAAGTGGCACCAAAGACAGAAAAAGGTTTAAATGGATCTCACTAGGATATCCGTGCAAATCCTTTCCCATTTCACACTATTATGAGCTTCCGCTTTCTGTGACATCATGTGCAATTGGTAGTAAAAGCTCCCTATATACAGAGCCAATGACATCATCCTCCAAGATTGCTTTAAAGCATCCGAACCTATGACACCATTATCAACATCATAACATACACACCTTACCCATTCCCTGTCTCTCCTCTCAAGCAAGTAAAAGTGAGGTACTAAAACGAAACAGCTAGAAGAAGCGGACATTAAAATGAAACAGCCCGGCATAAACTAGCCCCAGTGCAGTCTTATTGGCCGTGCTCAAAATTATCCTAACTATCTGAATTTTTGTTTCTTCTTCAAAAGCATTTATCTATTAAAAAATAGAGACAGGCTGTAACTTGTAGTATTTTCACATGTCAAATATCTCAGCACGCATACGCACATCTGTAAAATTAGCACCTAAAAGATAGTAGTGAATTCTCAGATCAAGTTCATCAACGCTGTTTCCCTGTCTAAACAATAACATGCGTAACAGGAGGTAAAATTCACATTTAGGCTCCAATGAGACGATGTAGTTAAGCTATCCTGATGAAGCTTATAACTATAGAAAACACTTTTCAGCTAAAATAATGTCCTAAGTAGACAAGTACACAAATAAGTAAGCAGTGTGATATACCACCAGCTACTGGATGAATGTAATTAATCTAATTTTTATGTGTAACATACAACGAAGCCTCTAATATTTCCGCATCTACAGTATTCAATAATGCTTTTAGTGTGTTACAAAGGGAACTCTATGCCTAAAACACATGGAGTCGGTATTTCAATCTAAGTATACCTTATTGGTGCGCCATAGAATATATAACATCCCCTGGCGTTTTTATAAGTATTTCAGGAACGTTTCACTTTAGCAAGCATTGGTTTATGCGAAAAGAAAATATTGCATCATGTTCTACATCAGAAAATTTAATCGATGATACTGATTAGCAACCGTATTTTCAGTTACAGATGATTGCGGCCTGTTCGAGATTATGTGCAATAACGATTTTTGAGGTAGGTTGCAATATTTAGGAGACAGACGTACGCCAAGTCTGTCTACAACAAGGTACTTTTGTAAGCTTCTGTAGCCGGATTCGGTGAACATGAAAATTTTCTGGGTATCGTGCGATATTGTAACAAACTATTGCTGATGAAACCAACGTTCCAGCAGTGGTCACAATGGCCTATTCAAGGTCTTCTCATATATTCATTTGCTGTCCGGAGTCCATTAGCTTTTGTCGTGACTGTTATATTGAGTGTGAGATTATTAATTCTAGCTATGATGGTATGATTGATGTCTTATGGTGAAAGGAGTGGGAAACTTTATTGTAGTTGATTACTGTAGTGGACTGAGTTGGGTCTGTGGTGAAGTCCAGCCCAGTATACGATATCTTTCTGTTCCTATTCACAGTAAATGCTTATGTCTTGTATTCCCTATTCATATCCACTTTCCTCATAGGATTTGTTTAAAGTGATTTGTTAACTTTTATTGCACGTTTTCAATGGCCTTCCACTTTTCCAGTAACAGTTTATGCTCTGCCCTCGTGGCAAATACTTTTTACTTCGATCTTTTCCATTTCGTTTCCTTTTTTGTACCATCAGAACATTAACTGTACTTAAGTCAATAATTTCTTCTACAGGAAATGTTTCCAATATATCTGATACATTGGTTCTTTCTTTAAGATCTATGGAATAACATTATTCGTGGGAATCACACCCTATCTGGGTATATCTGTAACCGACAGTATTGTGGAGAATGATGACATATGTTCAGGGAAATACATTTTTGAGCTTTAATATAACTTTTACATGTGATGTCTATGTTGTTTCCGTTGGATTCTGTGTTAACGATACTTAAATAAATTACAGGTTAATAACTAAAGCTCCAGGCAGGAACAATGTAGTTTATATGCTTTTCTCGTTTTTGCTTACTGAGTTTTGCTTCTATAACAGTTAACATACACTAGGTAGAAGTGATTGGCACAGAGGGCAGTGGAACAAACAGTAGATACTTAGATCGTCTTATAAGAATCAAAGATTCCCGCCATTCCGTGATTATGAATCGTAGCTTGTAATCTGGTAACTCGATATTCTTTTGCTAGGGAATGTATAAAATTGTCTTTTTGATTTATGTCAGGGCACTATATCAAATTAGTAAGAGGATTACCAATAACTTTGTTCAATCCTGAGCTTGTAGTTTGACATATAAATTAGTTTTACAGTAAGTCGTAGGCCAATATTTACGGAAAAGACAGGAACTATCTTTCGAAGCAAACCTGGGCTGTAAAATATATACCTTATGTGGTATGAGGACTTGTTTAGTATAAGAGATGTGTTTCGGAGAAGCTAAATGTTATATGCAACATAAACTTTCTCGTTCAACGTCACATTGCTCTTCTTATCTACTTGTTTTTAATAGTCCAGTTGACCACACATTTTAATCACCATAATGTTGTAATGGTCCCAAACACATTAACATTTAATTGTAAACTGGTTCTTTATTGTCAATGGAACAGTGATATTTACTGTAACACTAATATCGTTGTAGCGAAAGGCTGTTCGACTTCAAGTAATTTATGCTACCACTGTCAGTAAGAAGATTGTCCAGACCACTCCAATAATAACCACAAACCAAAGTGTATGTTTGTTGGTTTCACTTTCTTTCCTAATAGCTGAGGGGTGATCAGCACTTAGGAGACACGTTGACATTTTCCCCTACCGTAAAAGACTGAACAGTTGTGGTTATGCAGTCTAAAGATTTTAGGAGGTGATACTTCAGGCCACGTGATCATGTCTGTCACTTCCGGCTGTGCTTCCTAAATTTAGATGGCTGCTGTGTGCTGTCCTTTCGTTGAATGTAGTTAAATGCATTACAAAGTGTATGTGATTCAAATGTGTGTTTGTGGTATTGTTATTACTATTAATGCAATTTCCTACTTCTTATTAAGAATGCGTATTATTATTATTATTATTATTATTATTATTATTATCACTGTTATATAGTGTTTTTTGTATGTGTTGTTCCTCGTGATATGTAAGAGAGACCATTAAAACCCTAATCTGTTGAGGCTAAATAACAAGTAAAGAAGAGTTAGAGATCACAGGCCGACCATCAGTTTTAAAAGAGACACGACAATTAATTCGTGGTAATGTAACTGGCAATGTCCTTTGTTGGCACGATGCTTGTCAAACATGGTCTGGCTCTGGTAGCCCATTAGCTTGCTGAGAAACCAATCAGTTGTCAGCGTGATTCAGAACAAACATACCATCAGCCAGAAGCTCGTTACGAGTGGCAGGACACAAACACACACAAAAACGGACAGGAGCAGCTCAAACAAGATCACTGCCATTCCAGCTTCACTTGCCTGAGGTGAAAAGTGCTCTACATCTACGTATATATCACAGACAGAGCATCGAAAAGAATACGTCATACCAACGTTACTGATAATCTTTCTTGTGGAATTCACTTATTTAACAAAGAAAAAAGATTGTTAAATGTCTCTGTATGCGCCGTAATCTCTTTCGCCTTATTCTCGTCGTCTCTCTGGGAAACATATGATGATGGCAAAGTAATGGTTGCACTGTCTCCCTCGAAAGCAAGTTCTCTAAATTTGGCCATCAGGATATCGCCAGAGCTATTACCCAGATTTTCTCATTTATATACGCTGTGCATCACTACTACACTTTCGTATTGAATATATCGATTGTTTACGACCGACCTACATCTCTAAATTTATTCTATATATGTTGTCTTGCCTACTTGATAACGGAACCACTCACTGTAGTTAGTGGAAATGAACGTTCTAGCACCTTATATGAGATTTCCTTCACAAATTCATTTCAGTTTTGTATAACACTTCAAACTAATCCATGTATTGAATTCTTCTTCACTCATCCCAATTTTACGTGATCGACCAATGACACTTGACTTCTTAGGTTTAACACAATATTTAGCCGATGCGATGTTCTCAGAATTTTCACTATTAACTTTGTGCTCTCATAATACAGGGTCGTCCATAAATGACATTCATTTCAGCAAATCCAAATTTTGTCAAAGTCTTCCTCCATTACCGTTTCTCAGGTTTTGGTAGTCTGTCTTCTGACTTATTTGTTGTGGCCCATCACAACTTCTGGTCTTAACATCTGAGGAGCACCTACAGCCACGTCCTGATTTATTTGATTAATATATTCCATTCACTGCTTCCCCTTAAAGTTTTAACCCTTACTCCTTCCTACAAGTGACCCATCATCCCATTCTTTTTCTTGTCAGTATTCTTGATGTGTCCCTTTCGTAGCCGATTCTGTGTAGAATCTCCCCATTTTCGGACCATCTAAGTTGCTTCTTCTTCAGCACCACATCTTAAATGCTTCTATATTCTTTTATTCCAAATTTCCCGCATGCTTAGATTAACTTCCTTTCAATATTGTACATCAACTGTACATTCTTAGATATTTCTTCGTTCAATTAAGGCTGATCTTCGGCATTGTTAAACTACATTCGTCAAGGAATTCCCATCTTTCTTTTGCTAGTCTACTTTCGATAGAACAGTGTGGGCAAGAGACAGGCTTTCATTAGTATTTCTACCTCTTAGTTCTTATACATCGAGTACATTACCCATTTCTCCCTGGAGATTACATTTATTTTTCTAATAATTTCGAACATTTTCCGCCGTTTCAAAGCGTCGAATGCTTTTTCTATATCTACAAATCATGAGAAGGTGGTTAGACTTTGGCTCTGACTTTCCTTAAGTCTTCTTTGGTTCAAATGGCTCTGAGCACTATGGGACTTAACATCTATGGTACCCTAGAACTTAGAACTACTTAAACCTAACTAACCTAAGGACAGCACACCACACCTAGCCAATCACGAGGCAGAGAAAATCCCTGACCCCGCCGGAAATCGAACCCGGGAACCCGGGCGTGGGAAGCCAGAACGCTACCGCACGACCACGAGATGCGGGCAAGTCTTTCCGAAGCGATGGTAAGCTCTGACTGACACAGGGTTTCCTCGGCGTTCTATATCGACACACATTTCACCTTGTGTTACATTAAAATTTTCCTCTGTTAATGGATTCTTTCTGCTATCCATTCATAACTCTGCGTACAATAGTGGACTTCCTCTTGCAGTGTTGACGCATTTGTTTTGAATTTAACGGAAGGCTGTTTTCATTCTTTTAGATTCTGAAGCTGTTCATCTAAAGATCTTTCTTTTTCGATACTTTCACGTTTTTCTCGGGCCCTGTCAGCTCATGTTTTTGTCATTTCCCATTTATTTTATTTCTAAGGATTTAAATCTGCTGTCTTTTCGTAAGCATTTTTGTATTTCCTTCTTTTGTCGATCAACTGGAGTATATCTTCCGTCAAGCAAGGTATCCGGCCAGCCTGCGTGATTTACGTTTCTAGAAATGTCCACTTCTCGTCAAATGAGCTCCCTACTGTGGTATTCATTATCGCACTGTCTACAGCCTTAGGCAACATCACACAGCACCAGCCCCCTGTAGTTCAGCATCACATTTCATTCTACAATGATTTTTCAGGAACATTGTCTTAAACTTGAATTTACTCCTCATCGTTACTAAATTGTGATCTGAATCTGTATCATCTCCAGTGTACAGCTTACAGTACACCGTATCGTTTAGAGATCTCTGTCACACTATGATCTAATTCAGGTTACATCCTACAATGCCTCCAGATGGTTCCCAATAATACAACCTCCCTCTCTTACTTTTGAGTAGTGTATTGACTCCCCTGTTAGTAGCCGAAATTCGTTGTAGAGCTCAGCTGTTCTCTCATTCGTCTCTTATACCTACTACATATTCTGATCCTTCCCCTAAAGCCAAGTTCGAATTTCAGAAGTTTATTGGATTTTTAATTCACCATACATCCATATTAACCGTTAAGCGCTTCATATACTTCTTCTCTATCTTCGTCTTCTGACTGCCACGTGAGCATGTATACCTAAATTATTTTTGTTAGCGCTGTTTTTTTGTCGATTCTGAGGAGAATATCACTGGAGTGTTAACAGTGACACACTCTTTGCTCCATCTTCCCATTCACGTCTAATCCTACTCCCGTTACCCCACTTTCTGCTGCAGCTGGTCTGATCTTTTCCTCGTCTGACCAGAAACCCTTACCTTCATTACATTGGACTTAATCTGCTGCCCCCCCCCCTCCCCCTTCCTCTACATATTTACTTTTCACCCTTTATATCCTCACTACCAAATTCAAGCATGTGATATTCCGTACAGTGGCTTGTAGAATGTCAGCCTCTCGTTGGTTACTCAGTCGTTTTCTTATGTTTATCTTTCCGCCCGGCAATTCCCCCACCCCCAGGAAAGCCTAATGGGAGACAAATTAAGAATTTTTTTCTAACGTTTGCATCATTATGTAGCTTTTACATTCCACGTATCCTGTTTCGTAATGATGTTTTTCACACCACATAACCTGTGAATTCACGTTGCGTATCTTTAATTTGGTGGTTTTCATTGAACTCTGCGTCCTCATTTCGTTGACCAATGGAGGCTCGTCCGCCTTTTAACGGCAGATTCGCACCCCAAGGAAGAGGGAATTCCCCCAGCCTCTGTCTTTTTCTCCGCTTTCCTTCGAAAAGACAGTTGGCAGAACGAGTGTGGCTTCTTATATTTCGACCGCCACCTTTGGTGAGGTTCGCTCAGAATTCATGTAATGACTCTTCCTTAGTCCACTGTGACCATATCGTTACGGTCATCCAATGCTGGAGGGGACCCCACAACAAACGATATGATCGAGATCGGTCGCATGGCATGATGATTATGGATACGACAAAAAAAATCTCGTAAGAAGGACCATTAATTTCTTGGGAAAATGAAATTCTTGCCAAGTAACCTAAATCCAACAAGACAGAGGACAATATTGTAAGCGGATTGATTGACAAACGTCTTTCCTGAGAAAATTTTAGGGAATCACGCCAATAATGGCTGTTTTAAAATAAACGTTTTTCCATCTCGGTTAGCCGCCGCAGCGAAGCTAATAAATTACTCCACGAGAGACAACCCTCGAGATAGTCCGAAGTCGCCTTGCCGCAACGTGCACGCATATTGCGAGGTCTCAGGCGGCTATATTTCATCTCGTCGTTTTTTCTTCGTGTTTTAACTGGCTCTGCCCGAGATTCGGCGGTCGTGAGGTCCTGCTTACATCAGCCAACGCGGTAGGCCGCCTGTGATACGGCCGTACCATTGTTTTATTTGACGGCATAAATCGCAGACCGCAGCGCGGCACTTGAAAAGGGCGTTAGAAAGGTCGTTGTACGCAGGTGTCTTTGATACGTAGTTTTTCCACCTTATTGCGACTATCGATTACACTATGATGCAATGAAAATGTAAACCGAATGAAAATTGCCATTTCCTATCAGTGCTAATATGCCGATCGCGAATATCACAAAGACAATTCAAAATTAACTCTAGTTTTCATTTTACTTTGTTTTCTTGCAGAGGGATAATTGTATACGGATTCTCCTTTCATATTGGTAATGAGCTTCCTTCTATTCCAGTTGGGCATAGTTTGCATATGAAAAAGCGATACCAAAACATGAAAATTTTACTAGAAGCCATCAAATATAATTCCTCTCAATGGCAGATTTGTGGTGACTTGAGAGTGGTTGCAGTGCTATTAGGTACGCAGTTAGATTGCACTAAATACTGGTGCCTTCTCTGTGAATGGGATAGCCGAGCTCATGTATCTCATTACATTAAACGTTAATGGCCTACCAGAAAATCGCTTCAACTAGGTATAAAGAACATTAAGAGTGAACGTCTAGTAGACCTTAAAATATTCTGCTGCCACCCTTGCACATCAAGATGGGTTTCATGAAGAACTTTGTTATCGAAATAAAAGAAGATGGTGACGTGTTTAAGTACTTAAGGCAAAAATTTTCTTATTTAAGTGATGCCAAAGTAAAGGAGGGCCTATTTGTGGGCCCACAGATTTGAGAGATTTTTGGAGACCACACTTTTGAGGGAATCATACAACGTGCTGAGAAGCATGCGTGGGAATGTTTTAAGACAGTCTGTTCACAGTTCTTAGGAAACAAAAGAGAAATAAATTACAAAGAGATTGTGGATTACATATTGTCATCATACGAAAAACGTGGTAGCAAGATGTCATTGAAAATACATTTCTTACAAAATCATCTTGGCTTCTTTCCCAAAGATTGTGGTGCAGTAACTGATGTACCTGGTGATCAAAGAATCTGTATAAATTTGAAAACTTAATAAACCACGAAATAATGTAGATAGAGAGGTAAAAATTGATACACATGATTGGAATGACATGGGGTGTTATAGGAAACAATTTTTTTTTTTCTAGATGGGTGACAGATCTCTTGCGCGCGTCGTTTGGTGATGATCGTGTGCTCAGCCGCCACTTTCTTCATGCTTTGCCTCCCAGGTCCTCAGACCTCAGTCCGTGCGATTATTGGCTTTGGCGTTACCTGAAGTCTCAAGTGTATCGTGATCGACCGACATCTCTAGGGATGCTGAAAGACAACTTCCGACGCCAATGCCTCACCATTGCTATGCCTTACAGTTTTGTTCACAACATTATTCCTCGACTACAGCTATTATTGTGGAATGATGGTAGAAATATTGAGCATTTACTGTAAAGAACATCATCTTTGCTTTGTCTTACTTTGTTATTCTAATTATTGCTATTCTGATCAGATGAAGCGCCTTCTGTCGGATATTTTTTGAAATTTATATATTTTTGGTTCTAATAAAACCCCATGTCATTCCAAGCATGTGTGTCAATTAGTACTTCTGTATCTACATTATTCCGTGATTTATTCTGTTTTCAAATTTATAATGACTTCTTGATCACCTGATGCATGGGGAGCGATTTCATTACAATATTGCCAGAATTTAGAATGTGTATGAGGGAAAGTGGAGCTTAAGGAATGTTGCCGAGTACGTGTATAAACGTTAAGCCAAGCGAAAACGGTCATCTTCTGAATTTATCTCTGAACAAAATATAGTGTACATATGGACATTTCACATTTGTAATTCATCATATACATTTGTCACCAGTTAATTTATATATTTTCTTTTGTGTTTTACAGAGTTCTGGTACAAAGCAGCCTTACAAAGGATTTTCATTCATGTAATATTATCTTAATTTTTCTTAATATTTTACTTTTGAACTTCCAGAATAGCACTGAAATTTATCAATGCATAACCCACAATTCAAGTAATTATTCACTTAAAATTTGTTATGCTGAATCGTGGAACATGAATGCATATTTGGTTAATGAGTTATTTATACAAAAATGTAGATTACTCTTTTTTAAGAAACTAGAGCTAATGATATATGCAGATGATGATTTTGTATCATTTTATACTGAAATCAACATAACTAACTCAAAAACATGAATTTTCACATTGTCGCTTCAAATGTGATGTTCAGTGATATCGTAACAGGCTGACAGCAAAAACAAAAAAAGGAAACAAAAAATATAACAGATGTAGCGTATTAGTTCGTAACCGCTTTCGTACATGTTTCCCGAATGGCTCACTGTCTTTGGTGCAGATGGTCACGCGTTCGATTGGATTCGTTTCCTTTGCCTCGACACACTTTTTCTTGGGTAGGGAGGTCTGGTAAGAGACCGGCACAGGAAGTACTGCTGCCATGCAGATCACATGTGTCGCGATGCCCTGCTCCTTGTACTACTTCTACCACCTTGCAGGCAGCAGTTGGCCAATTAGAATAGCTCTAAGCCTAATGAGTGAGAGGTGTGTACTTACATTGATACGTGTTGATCTTCAAACTAATTGCCAAAAGCTATGAAGACGATGGCTAGCATCTTCTTCTCGAATCTTTCAAATACAGAAATCCGGTATCCTTTGTTGTAGGTTCCGTGGCGTCGTTCATTGTCTCTCTTGCAGGCTCTGGTTTGTGGTTTGAATCTCACTCTGCCAAGTTCGTCACTCTTGTGAAGCAGCACCTACAACAGCCCTACGGCTCTGATACGAAACCTCTGGCTACTGAACAGTTGCACACTCACTAAGACGAAATAGCCTACATAACAGGAAAGTGAATAACCAGAACTCACTTTCGAATTTTAGTGGGTATTCCTTATTGGAAAAAGTCTAGTTGACTTCAGAAATGTTAAACATTTCAAAACGCCATCTGTGTGCCAGAGGACACATTTGTCCTACACCCTCGACGACTGTTAGTCAATTCTGCAACGGGTTTGTGCCAGGAATTTTGGATAGCATTGCACAGCGTGTGCTGGAAAACACCAGATTTCATCGGAAACTCAGAATCCGTCAAGCTGACATGGTACGTTTCCACAACTAACCACTTCTATGGACTGTGGAAAACTCACCTTTCTAGACTGGAGAAAAGCTCCTTTCCACTAGAAGCTGGAAATAGCTAACAGAACGACCCCACGAAAACTTCAGCGGAGATATGTTACATTACATTAATTTTACATTATGTTGGAAACCCTGTTTACAATAAGTGAATAGCTCCAAGAGTGTTTGTACAGATGGAAACAAATATTTTTCTTTTATTTGCACTGACGTTTATTATGAATTGTATTACCAACTCTCGTTTCCCTCTTTTCGTACGTGATATGTCCGCTTCCAAGGATATATCAACTAGAGAGAATAGTAGTCACCATAAAATAAGTTTATTTCTCGAACACAACTCTAAGGAAGTCTTTAGTGTATTACGGGAGTGAAGGTCCTTCACGGAAAATTTTGTATCGAGGCCATCCACAGCTGTACAATTGTAAAGTGATTTTAAAAAAGATGCTTCAGTTGTATGGTAAATGTTTATTTCTGATTCAAATAGATATTTATCACATAGAGTTCACCCGCAAGTAAAAAATAAACAATAGCTTTCGAATTTTTTTGTACCTGAATCAAAAAATTATTTATATCCTCAACACTAAATAATCAGTTGATGAGTTAGGACTGAACACTACTTAAATGTGAGCCAAATCGTGAAGTCTGAATGAAGTTCATGTTCAAGATAAAACACGTTCCTTAATTCCGGGATTTTAAAATGAATTGGCATATAGCACAGAAGGAATTCCGACGACGAACAAATTTCTAAGGCCGCGAAGGTTAGAATCACATAGCAAACTTCTGCTCTTGGCACTATTTTGTCGCTGAAGTAAAAACAGTAGCCGGCCTAAATAGCCGCATCGCGGTGGGATACATACGGGCCTAATTTCGGCACGTGACAAAGCAGATATAGAAAAAGACGGCGTATTTCAAAGCTCTGTGCCTGCAGACCTAGTCAGAAAGATGTTGTCGCCGCCTGCTGGTCTGGCTACGGAGTTGCGGAACTCAGATTTCCCGTGGCGTCCATTCCGTAGGAGCGAAGCTCGCGGCATCCAACTACTCACACGGTGCGCGTGGTGCCATCGGCGCCTGTTATCTAGGGCGCCACAGCAGTATCACACTCTGTTTATGAAATTATCTCGCTATGCAGTCACACTTATGGAAACACACACATACACACACACGCGCACACACACACACACACACACACACACACACACAGAGGGACAGGCACGCACTCACATAGATTATATACACTACTGGCCATTAAAATTTCTACATGACGAAGATGACGTGCTACAGACGCGAAATGTAACCGACAGGAAGAAGATGCTGTGATATACGAATGATTAGCGTTTCATAGCTTTCACACAAGGTTGGCACGGTGGAAAAACCTGCAACGTCCTGACTTGGGGAAAGTATCCAACAAATTTCTCATACACAAACAGCAGTTCACCGGCGTTGCCTGGTGAAACGTAAGGAGGAGAAATGCGTACCATCATGTTTCCGACTTTGATAAAGGTCGGATTGTAGCCTATCGCGATTGCGGTTTATCGTATCGCAACGTTGCTGCTCGCGCTGGTCGAGATCCAATGACTGTTAGCAGAATATGGAATAGGTGGGTTCAGGAGGGTAATACGGAACGCCGTGCTGGCTCCCAACGGCCTCGTATCACTAGCAGTCGAAATGACAGGCATCTTATCCGCATGGCTGTAACGGACCGTGCAGCCACGTCTCGATCCCTGAGTCAACAGATGGGGACGTTTGCAAGACAACAACCATCTGCACGAACAGTTGGACGACGTTTGGAGCAGCATGGACTATGAGCTCGGAGACCATGGCTGCGGTTACCCTTGACACTGCATCACAGACAGGAGCGCCTGCGATGGTGTACTCAACGACGAACCTGAGTGCACGAATGGCAAAACGTCATTTTTTCCGATGAACCCAGATTCTTTTTACAGCATGATGATTGTCGCATCCTGGTTGGTGACATCGCGGTGAATGCATATTCGTCATCGTCATACTGGCGTATCACCCAGCATGAGGGTATGGGGTGCAATTGGTTACACGTCTCGATCACCCCTTGTTCGCATTGACGGCACGTTGAACAGTGGACGTTACATTTCAGATGTGTTACGACCCGTGGCTCTACCCTTCATTCGATCCCTGCGAAACCCTACATTTCAGCAGGATAATGCAGGACCGCATGTTACATGTCCTGTACGGGCCTTTCTGTATACAGAAAATGTGCGACTGCTGCCCTGGCCAGCACATTCTGAAGATCTATCACCAACTGAAAACGTCTGTTCAATGGTGGCCGAGTAACTGGCCCGTCACAATACGCCAGTCACTACACTTGTTGAACTGTGGAATCGTGTTGAGGCTGCATGGGCAGCTGTACCTGTACACGCCATCCAAGCTGTGTTTGACTCAATGCCCAGGCGTATCAAGGCCGTTATTACGGCCAGATGTAGTTGTTCTGGGTACGGATTCCTCAGGATCTATGCACCCCAAATTGCTTGAAAATGTAATCACATGTCAGTTCTAGTACAATATATGTGTGCAATTAATACCCGTTTATCACCTGCATTTCTTCTTGGTGTAGCTATTTTAATGGCCAGTAATGTAATAGGTGTACCAAACCGTAGTGTGAAACTGCAAGGGCCCGTAGAGGTTACCGTCTGGAAGAAGTACTACAGACCGTCAGCATTGCGGTGTTTCTGCTTGCTGCTAATTTCAATCCTTCGTCCAAAAATCTCAAATTATATGACGATGGATTTAGAGCAGAATTTTTTGAAATATTTCTGATCAGATTCAGGGCCTTAGATCACGCAGAATCTGTCCAAGGGTGCCACAATACTGTGAAAACAGTGACGTGAAGAGACGTCAACGTTGCAAGATGATGTTTTCTTGCCAAGGGACGGGAATTGATTCCAATCCCTCACGCTTTCTGTTGTTTACAGACATGTGACCCTATTCACAGCTATTATTTGTGACATCCTCTATTACCCTTAGAAGTTTGTTGGAGTATGTGGTTGGCACCTGTTTAAGTTCCTGCATAGATTCTGAGTGCCTGAATCCCTTGCATCATGAACCAAAAGTAGCAACGGAATAGGAACTGCTCCACATGGATTCTAGCTGTATGCGGCACTATACAGCAAATAATAAGTGTGTTGTGTGGCAAAATTTTGTACGTTGTTGTAATATATGGATTGAGGCAGGTTGTTATTACAGTTATTACTACTACAATATGCAAGGCGTCAGTGTGACAAAACTTTACAGGGTGTTACAAAGAGGTACGGCCAAACTTTCAGGGAACATTCCTCACACACAAATAAAGAAAAGATGTTATGTGGACATGTGTCCGGAAACGCTTAATTTCCATTTTAAGGCTCATTTTAGTTGCGTCAGTATGTACTCCAACGTGATCAAATTGTAAATTTTCACAATCAACATGTGTGGGCTGACGAGACTCCGCACGCAATTGTGCAATCACGTCATCAACACAGATGTTCTGTGAACGTTTGGGCAGGCGTTGTTGGTGATGTCTTGATTGGGCCCCATGTTCTTCCACCTACGCTCAATGAAGCACTCTACCTGTACTGCTAGAACATGTGCCTTTACAAGTACGACACAACATGTGGTTCATGCACTATGGAGCTCCTACACATTTCAGCCCAAGTGTTCGTACGCTTCTCAACAACAGATTCGGTGACCGATGGAATGGTAGAGGCGGACCAATTCCATGGCCTCCACGCTCTCCTGACCTCAACCCTCTTGACTTTCATATATGGAGGCCTTTGATAGCTCTTGTCTACGCAACCCCGGTACCAAATGTAGAGACTCTTCGTGCTCGTATTGTGGACGGCTGTGATACAATACCCCATTCTAGAGGGCTGCATCAGCGCATCAGGGATTCCATGCGACGGAGGGTGGATGCATGTATCCTCGCTTACGGTAGACATTTTGAACATTTCCTGTAACAAAGTGTTTGAAGTCACGCTGGTACGTTCTGTTGCTGTGTGTTTCCATTCCATGATTAATGTGATTTGAAGAGAAGTAATAAAATGAGCTCTAACATGGAAATTAAGCGTTTCCTGTCACATATCCACATAACATATTTTCCTTCTTTTTGTGTGAGGAATGTTTCCTGAAAGTTTGGCCGTACAGTTTTGTAACACCCTATATATGTTACTGTAATATGTGCATTGAGGCAGGGGCTATTACAGTTATCACTATTACAAGATGCATGGTGTTTATTATAATAATAAGCTGAATATTCACTTAAATACGTTAGTTCCTGCTTCGAAGCAAATAATACTTAATTCATGATCTTCACAGAAAATGTAAAGTGATGGTTAGTATTAGATAGAGCTCATGCATGACTGAGAGAAAGATAGATATTTCCGATGAAAAAAATTAGAGACGCCTTTGGAGAACAGAGAAGCAGTAAGCAGATGTATAAACATCAAGATCTCAGATGAGAAGCTAATACTAAGCGTAGAAGAGAGTGGTGAGACGCGGATGGTATATACAAGAGGATTATAAAATGGAAATGAATTTGAAGGCAATATTATAGAAAGACAAGAGGAAGAAAATGAGAATGTGATTCTAGACATAAAGCTGAGTGAAGTATTTCATACAGCAAAGAAAGACATTAGACTAATCAACGCCCCGCAGGTACATGATATTTCTTGTAAAAGGAGCATTGAAAAACAAGCGAGCCGGAGACATGATCACACAAACCAGGACATGTATGTTAGAAGCATTGACCATGCCTGTTGAGACACTTGTCCCACTGTGACACAAAGCTGTGAATGGCTGTCTCATAAAATTCCCGGGGCTGCGATTTTAACCAGTTACGCACGTAGAGCTGGACGTCGTCTTCCGAGGTGAATCGTTTGTCCCCCAGAGCCTTTTCAAGGGAACCAAAATGGCGTAATCACAGGGCAGAGGTCTGGACTGTATGGAGGGTGGCGAAGACCCTCCCATTTGAATTTCTGCAGGAGTGCCGTTACTGTGCTGGCCGTAGGAGGCTTATCATTGTCGTGGAGCAGAATGCCCCCAAGGATGAGATTGCCCGGTCGTTTTGATTTGACCGCTTTGATGCACACTGCTCCTAACTCTGTATGGTCAAGTGACGTGCACGAGTGACCTCTAGCGATGGACTGTTAAATTCCACGGTCTGGTCGGAACCACATCTCGTTACACACTCCACGATATTACCCTCTTTTCATAGGTTTGTGCATTCCTGACTCCGGCTTGTTTCTTTTTGAATGCCCCTTATATTATAAGGTCGTACAGAATGCAAGACATCACAAATTTATTTTACCTGATGATCATCATATTTGAGACAAGCGATGTATCCTAAGACTTCATCAACGTACAAATTCAAATTCCCAAAACGGCTGACGTTGACAGGTGTGATTTAACGAAAATATTAGTTATATCATGAGTGAAAATATTAACACGAATTAGTTACAGAAGAATAGAAAAAATAGTGGAAACCGACCTCAGACATGGTCATTCTCGATTCCACAGAAATTCAGGAAAATGTGAGGGAATAATGACCCTGTGACTTATCTTAGAAGTTAGATTGGAGAAAGATAAACCTGGAGTTTGACTGTTTGTAGGTTTAGAGACAGGATTTGAAATGTTGACTGTACTACACTCTCCGAAATTTTGAAGGTAACAGAGATAAAATTGAGAGAGATTCCGCAGTGGTTGAGAAAGAAGTCAGACAGAACTGTCGCCTATTCCAGATGTAACTCAGTCTGTTCATTGAACTGGCAGTAGAGGAATCGAAGCAGAATTTCGGAGAGGGAATTAAAGTGCATGGAGAAGAAATATAATCTTTGAGCTCTTCCTTTGAAATAGTAATTTTGGCAGAGAAAGCAAAGGAATAGGATGAACAGTTGCTGTAAAAGGATACTTTCTTTAAAGGATTTTGTGGGTTAAAAAACAACAGAAGTAAAACAATGGTAGTGAGGAGTAGTAGAATTAAATCAGGCCATGATGAAAGAAGTAGATTAAAGAATGAGACGCTAAAGGTAGTCGATGTGTTTTACTATTTGGTCCTCAAAATTACCGATGACGGCCGAAGTGGAGAGACATGAAAATGAAGCAAAGATTGAGAGGGTAGTGCAACAGGAGTGGAGAGGATGTGAAATGCAGACTGACTATAGCAAGACATGCATTCCTCAAGAAGAGGAATTTGTTAACCTCTAATATAAATCTAAGTGTTAGGAAGTGCTTTATGAGGTTTTTTATGTGCAGTGATGCCTGGTACGTAATCGAAACGTCATCAACTAAAAAGAGGATGAAATGGTTTGGGATGTGGTACTAGAGAAGTGTCTTGAAGATTAGGTGGACAGGTCAAGCAACTCACGAGCAAGTACTGAATCGAACTGGGAAAACAAGAAATTTATCGGAGAACTTGATTAAAAAACGAGATCGGCTGACGAGATATCCTGAGGCACCAAGGAATTATAGGTTTGGTAACGGCAGGGCATGGGTAAGGTAAAAGTTTTAGAGGCTCACTATGCTTGAATCTGGTAAGTAAGTTCAAACGGACGTCGGTTGCGAAAGTGAGTTAGATATGAAGAGGCGTGGCCAGGGTAGAATATCGTGGGTAATTGCATTAAACCAACCGTCACACTGAAGACCACAACAGCAACAACATGTTTTACATAGTCCGTCTACCACTTATTCGGTTTTCGTCACGATATTTTCTTACTTCTAGGAATAAATCAATGAATTTTCTTGGTCCTTGCCTCCATTCTCTTTGCTGCGTTTAAAGCGTCCATCCATCTCAGTTTCATTACATTCATAGTTCTGTCCTCAACTGAAGTCTGTTCCTTTGTTAAAATGTCTGTTTTTGTGTGTTTATGGTAACCTCTAACAAGCTTCAGTTCATTGTTGGTTGACAAATCTGAATGTACGAATAGTTTCTTCATGACTGACTACCGTTAATTAGTCAGAAATACTATTATGCAGTTATTATAAATTTCGCACATATAAGATCTGAACTTTGTAAACCTAAAGTGGCTTAGCAAAAGCGCTACAGACTGAATTTGTTCTTCCGACTATTCTTTTTTAAAGTCAACAAACGACATTTTCAACTGTCAAAAGTTCTACCTCATCATTGTTAATATGTTCCGTTCTCTTTTTGATGCATTACTTTAGAGTTAAAGCTGTACAGGTAAATATTAAGCTATCAATGTCCTCAGCAGATCAAACTAAGACGGCACCAAAACGAACACTACGGAAGTATGCATCGAGTGAGATAAGAAAGGTTTATATGTCATGAGAGTTGGCAGGTTTGTTTGAAATCTTTGCCATTTTGAGTGTCTTTCAGTGCCTGACCATATAAATGCTACGTTAGTCTTTGACCACCTGAGGTTGTAGTGAGTGTAGACGACAGAGTGAGTTAGTGCTGAGTCGTCTTTGAGTAGAAGCTTTGATGGCGGACATGCTGCACACATAACGAATTTTATTTGAGATGGTTCCTGCTGTGTCTGACGATAGGGGGTGATTTTGAGATAAGTGCATAGAAAGACGACACATTTGGAAAATATATCGAAAAAGGACCTCTTATTTCCTGACGTGATAACCGAGTAATCATTCTAGCGTAATTCTGTTCAGTTGTATCTACGTTTTGGTGTCATTCATGTGTTCCGAATACTAATTACTGTACGTCACCCTCCACTTCAGTTAAAAAAAAAAAAAAACATTAGAAAAGCAAGGAGTGCATTTTACGCAAACTTAAGTATTGTTCGTCTGGATCAACTTCCATTGTACATGACAATGGGAAGGATAGATCGTAGTATGAAATCATTGTGATTCACCACGAGTTATTAAAGAGATCCGAATACCATTTCTACTTAAAACACCTTTCTGACTCTATTCAAGTAAATCATCACAGTCTGATTGTAAATCGAGGCATTACTGCGATGTCACGCCAGTGGACAGTGAGCTGCCTTTTTTTTTAAATACAGAAAAACTGACATTTGCAGAGCAGCCTAAAGCAAACGATACGCCAATTAGCCGCACCGTGTTTATTTTCGGAACATGGAGTGCAGCAATTCATTTTCTTACACTTGAATAAGACAGAGCAAAGCTGATTTATCCGTTGCAGGCAGGGCTGAAACGAACTTCGCGAGATACAATTAGGGAGACGTATTCATTTGTAAAATTCTCGTATGATTGAATAGGTACCTGACTCTAATAGGGGACAGTTTTGAATACTCAACAATTAGTATGTTGTGATTATTTGATGAGAATGCCAATCTATGCGCTGTTGCTAGCCTCTGTTGGTACTCTGTTTCACATACAGATTTGAGATTCAGTTTTGAGTATCTGGCACCATAGTTTTTGAAAGCAGCTTACACAGTTAATGTTCGTATACTAGATTACGTTATTAAAGGCTGTTGTAGATCAGAATACATGGGCAACACTTTAATCGGAATCTATTTCACTTGCTTTTACACTGCTAGTACTATGCTATGATACTGTGATATTACAGCAAAATTAAAATTAAAATTTATAGTCCTACTAAAGGGCACAAGGTAAAGGTAATAAGAAACATCCTTAAGTAAAAAGTTTTATCGCACAGCTTCCACAATTCAGCAGATTAATTTCAGAGTTTACATTATGGTTAACACATACGAAATTTACACATTAAATCAAAATGTGTAGGGTTGCGAAGAAACTACATTTTCTTTATTGCTAACGGTATCAGTATTATTTAAGTAATTAGCAATGTCGGATTCCACGCACGCTCAAACGAAGAATTTATTTGTGCAGTCATTTGCAGCAAAAAACTGTTCGCGACATGTGCAGATCACCTTCCGGCATTTCGTTGAGACCGTGTGCATTTCCTTGCTCTCGTCGGAAAAACCAAGTCTAAGGCCGTTTAAATAGGACCCTTCACGTAAAATTCCGCTGCAGACGAGCTGAGTGCGTGTGTAGCGCTGTACTGCTGAGATGGAACTTCACATGTCGAGACCATCTCTCCTTTCACGAGTTCTCATGGGATACAGTGCTCTGACACGCGCGCGGAGTATAAAGTACTCTGCGACCTGCGCCATCTGCTTTGTCCTGTCCAACGCACATGACGCAGTATCACTCGAGCTGATACACGAGTTGGAAGTGAGGACGAAAAACCCTGAGAGAGTGTCAGATCCGGCGTACAACACAAAGGGCGGTTCATTCCATTTCTGCTGTTGTAACATCTTCGCCTCACGGAATTTCCCAATATAAACCATACCCCTGCGTCCCACGGCTTCGAGAAATGTTACTCGACGTATTCAGTTTCCTTATAGTTGTGGTCTTCAGCCTGACTGATTTCATGCAGTGATTTCCTATGAGTGCCACTCACCTCTGAATAACTGCTGCAACGCACTGTACGTCTTTGGCCTCACACTGCAATTTTTAACTTTCCATCGTACCTCCAGTTCCTTAATGTCTCTGAATTCCTTTAGCCAAGGTAAACTACTTATTTTCCCTCCTGCTCTGTTCAGTACTTTCTCATTGGTTATACGACATACCATAATCTTTAGCATCACATTCTGGAGTACCACATATCTAAAACAACTATTATTTTCTGAACGGCTTATGTCCACGTATCACTCCTCCATAGACAAACGCCTTAAGGAAAAGACTTCCTAACACTTCAATATACATTCGATTTAAATTTCCCTTCTTCGGAAATGCTTTTCTTGCCATTGACGTTTTATATTTTACGTTCTCCCCTCTTCCACCATCATAAGTTGGTTTGCGACACAAATTACAAAACGAATCTACGTCTACATACATACTCCGCAATCCACCATACGGTGCCTGGCGGAGGGTACCTGGTACCACAACTAGGGTCTTCTCTCCCTGTTCCACTTCCAAAAAGAATGAGGGAAAAGTGACTGCCTATATGCCTCTGTACGAGCCCTAATCTCTCCTATCTTGTCTTTGTGGTCTTTCCGCAAAATGTAAGTTGGCGGCAGTAAAATTGTACTGCAGTCAGCCTCAAATGCAGGTTCTCTAAATTTCCTCAGTAGCGATTCACGAAAAGAACGCCTCCTTTCCTCTAGAGTAGCTGAAGTATTTCCGTAACACTCGCGTGATGATTAAACCTACCAGTAACAAACCTAGCAGCCCGCCTCTGAATTGCTTCTATGTCCTCCCTTAATATGACCTGATATGGATCCAAAACGCTGGAGTAGTACTGAAGAATAGGTCGTATTAGTGTCTTATAAGCGGTCTCCTTTCAAATGAACCACATCTTCCCAAAATTCTACCAACGACCGAAAACGACTATCCGCCTTCCCCACAACTGCCATTATATGCTTGTCCCACTTCATATCGCTCTGCAATGTTACGCCCAAATATTTAATCGACGTGACTGTGTCAAGTGCTACACTACTACATCCAGAGTCTCGTTTCCTAATCTAACTCACACAGCATCCCCAGAATCACGAGAGCATGGTGGAAGTAATGCGTCCGAATGTTTTGTGAGAAAATTTTAGATACTTTTAAATAAACCAAATGATATTAATATTCTATATCTTGACGCCTACATATTTATTTCTACAGATAGTCATCCTGGCGGGGAACAAATTTTTTCCCAACAAAAGACCAATTTGTTGATATCCTCCATGTAGAATGTTTAACTTTGTTGACGGAACCATAATCTTACCTTTCCTTGCGCTCCTTGAATCACTATCAAAATGAAGTCCTTGAATGCCAGTGAACCCAAGGCGTTTACCCACAATGTTTCTCACGCACCGACATAGTTACGTTACACACCACCACGTTATACGCTACAGTTCGCGGACTTCAGG
The DNA here is from genome assembly GCF_023897955.1 of Schistocerca gregaria. Taxonomy (NCBI): domain Eukaryota; kingdom Metazoa; phylum Arthropoda; class Insecta; order Orthoptera; family Acrididae; genus Schistocerca; species Schistocerca gregaria. The sequence goes on along the minus strand of NC_064920.1, from coordinate 285,007,924 downwards.
TGGTAAGTATATAAACAGTAAGATTAGCAATGTAGAATGTTAAAAACGTCAGTTTTATTAAGACAGTTTTAAGAGTTAGAATCTGAATTTAAGAGAGCTTTGGAGGACTTAATATCAAATAAGGCAGAGTGGATAGATAACATTCCATCAGAATTTCTAAAACCATTAGGGGCAGTAGCTACAAAACGACTATTCACATTTGTGTGTAGAATGTATGAGTCTCGCAATATACCGTCTGACTTTCGGAAAAATATCATCCTTACAGTTCCGAAGAATGCAAAAGCTAACATGTGTGAGAATTACCGCGCATTCAGCTTAACAGCTCATGCGTCCATGTTGATGACAAGAATAATGTACAGAAGAATGGAAAAGAAAACCGAGGGTGTGTTAGATGACAATCAGTTTGGCTACAGGAAAAGTAAAGGCGCCAGAGAGGCAATTACGACTTTGCGGTTGAAAATGGAAGCATGATTAAAGAAAAATCACGACATGTTCATAGCATTAGTCGACCGAGAAAAAGCGTCAAATGGGGTAAGATATTCGAAATTATGAGAAAAATAGGGGTAAGTTATAAGAAGAGACGGGTAATTCACAATACGTACAAAAATAGGAAGTATTAGTAAGAGTGTGCGACCACGAACGAAATGCTCGGATTGTAAAGGGTGTAACACAGGGATGTAGTTTTTCACCCTTACTGTTCAATCCGTACATCGAACAAGCAATGACTGAAAGAAAAGAAAGGTTCAGAAGTGGAATTAAAACTCTAGGTGAAAGACTGTCAACGACACGGTTCGCTGATAACATTGCTATCCCGAGTGAAAGTGAAGAGGAATTACATGATTTGCTGAATGGAATGGATAGTCTATGAGTATAGAATATGGATCGAGTGTATATCGAAGAAAGACGAAAGTAATGAGAAGTAGCGGAAATGACGGTCAGGATAGATGGTCACGAAGTAGATGAATTTAAGGAATTCTACTATCTAGGCAGCAACTTAACTAATGACGGATAGAGCCAATAGAACGTTAAAAGAAGACTAACACTGGAAAAAAGGGCATTCCTGGGCAAGAGAAGTATCAAGCATAGCTATTAATTTTAGGTAGAAATTTCTGAGAATATATGTTTTGAGCACAGTTTTGCATGGTAGTGTAAGGTAAGGAATGACGAGGTTCCGCGCCGAATGTTGGATGAAAGGAACATGTGGAAAACACTGATAAGGAGAAGGGACAGGATGATAGGCCATCTGTTAAGACATCAGGGACTGACTTCCATGGTACTAGATGGAACTGAAGAGGGCAAAAACTGTAGTCCAGTCAGAAGACTGAGGTTAAAAAAAAAGGTCTTTTCACATAAGAAATTCGGAGGCATCGTTATTCAGCACGCTCTCGTAATTCGGGTACATTTCATTCACCTTTAGCTTATATATATATATCGTTATTGTGCTTTTACGGCCTCATTGGACCACTTCAGTCAATTTCTTTCCGGTCTTCCTAAGATTTCTCATAGTTTTATCCTTCTTGGCTTTCCAGTATTTCTTCATTCTATCCGATCTTTGTTTTCGTTCCTCTTCTGAAAAAAACACTTTTAGTTGTTTCTCTTTTATCAATTTTTGGCAAGAATCTAATATTTCTATTTTTTAATTTATTTACTTGTTTTGATTTGGTTTTCAAGTCCTCCAGCGTTATGTCTAGTTCTTTCATGTCTTTTTTTATTTCCTTTATCTAGACAGTTTCTCCAAAATTTTGCGTATTAATCTGTCTTCAGGTGTTCTCAATAGATGGCCAAAAAATGATATTCTCTTCTTTCTCATGGTATCCGTTACTGGTTCTATATCCTGATATACTACTGCATTTGGGACAATACGCCATTCTCCTGATTTTTGGTACTTTTTATTGATGCATGTCCTTATTATTCTTCTTTCTATTTTTAGAATTTTGTCTGCGTTGTTCTTTTGATTTAGCTTAAACAGGGTTTCACTTCCATAGGTTATTTCTGGTTGGACAACAGTCTTATAATGTTTTAATTTTGTATTTATTGACAAACATTTTTTTGTTGTATGTGTTTCTGGATACTTTTTGGGCTCTTGATAATTTAACCCTCATTGCAAGACTGTCCCTTCCTCTATAACAATTACCATGTAAGACGCAAACCGAAAAGTTGTTATTTCTTCTACCTGAACTTCAATTACCTTCAAAATTTCTGTTTGATACCACTCACAACTTGTCCAGTAAACAGTTTAAATAGTTTTGGCTACAGTCTATAACACTTGCAACCCTGCCTCCCTCCCTCCTCATCCACTACTTTCCTTTGACTCCCCTCGACTGGTATAACTACTGTCTACGCCTCCACAAGTTGCAAGTAACACGACGTTCTTCAGATTTTACCCTGCCTACTTCATAAATCTGAAGAGTGTAAAGCGGTCAACATTATCTAAAGCTTTCTGCAGTTTTACAAACTCTATGAACGTAGGTTTGCATTTCCTTAACCTGTGTTCTAAAATACGCTGTTGAGCCAGTACTGCATTGCGTGTTCCCGTTTACCAGCTTCTAATAATTTTTCCAACCTCTGTAAATAATTCATGGCAATATTTTGTAATCATGACTCTTTAAACATATTTAGGCAATACTGGGACCTCTCAGCATCTTCTTTCTTTGGCATTATTACATTCTTCTTGAAGTCTGAGGATATTTCACATGTCTCCTACTTCTTGCAAACCAGGTGGAATGGTGTAGTGACGGTAGGCAATCAACACTTTTGAGAGAATGTCATACACTCCAGGTGCCATATTTCGGTTTCTGTGTTTCAGTGATCTATCAAATTTTTCTTCTAGCACCACATCTACCATCTCTTTTTCATCTACTTCCTCTACAAATATTAAAATGTTGTTTTTATTTCCTTTGTATAACTCCTACACATATTCCTTCCATCTTTACTGTAGAGCAGCATTTAACTTAAACGGTATCCCGAGAGGCGCTATGTAATTCTATATTCTATTGCACTGACGAATAAATTAACTAGATTACATAAAGTTAACGTGCGTTGTCATAAAGAACACAAGGCGACCACTGGAACGGTTGCTGCATGAAACGGCTTCTGATTTAATTGTCGTATTTTGGCAGGAATAAGTGGTTACTGATACTCAGTTTTATACTCACATAAGCAAGAAGTGTTTGGCAGTACAGTACGTTCATTGTTAGACCCATTAAAGTGCCGGACGAAAAAACAACTTTAGACTTTAGCGTTAGCATTCTAGTGGGTTCTACCAAATCTAGATTTCGTTTTGGAGATGACCAGCAGATATTACGACGCCCACAGAATATTAGATGACTTTATTAAAACTTGAATAAGATAGAATACTTAACTTAGAAACAATCCATGTCCACAGGAAGACAAAATGTGTCAGTTATGTCGCTGAATCTATAACTTATCACCTGATGCAGTTCAGAATTATAGCCTCCTCTCTCAAAGTTCAATTGGCTATGAACTTCGACACATTTCTGACTTCCAATAAAAGTCACGCTGCTGGATCAGACTAACGAGAAGAAATCAACTCTGTGGAAGAGTAGTCCAATTACGCGAATACATATCTCGGCTTAACCGTAGATATTGGACCACTTCTGAGCAAACCACATTCAGTGATTCTGATGTACTTTTTAAATGCCTTTTAGAAGATAAGTCTTATGAGTGAAGTAGTAGCGCAGTGGCTAACGTTGTGGCTTTACAGTTTAGGGCCTCCAGTTCGAAACGCGAATGACATCTTTAACTTTGTTTTTCATTTTCAACCCATTTCCGTACAAAATTACTAGGGAAATGTTTATATATTGAAATAACGTCGTTCTTATTCGTCTACTAATTATATGTCTGTTGAAAGTAAAAACAGAAAGTGTTTTTCAAATTGTGAAATTTTCGTAGTGTATTGTGATTCATAATCACCTGCAAGCGGAAGAGTGACTTCCTATGCCGGGTGTACGGCGAAATTTTTATCAACTTCTCAAATATTTAGCAATATTAAGAATGTTGAATTCCCAAGTGAGATTCAGACGAAGAAACGTCCAGTGCCAAACCTGCCTTCGCGCAATGCTAGTGGTTTCCAGAATGATATTTTCACTCTATAGCCGAGTGTGCGCTGATATGAAACTTCCTGACAGTCGGGACCTATGATTCTCGAGGGCAATTGCTCTACCAATTACTTTTTTTTCGTTTCGTATGGTCTGGGCGAACGTCACATGACATCTGCTTAAGTCGATCCTTGATTCCTTCACTCAGTTTTTTTATTACAGAGGACAATCTGCCCTCTGACCGAACACGCTGAGCTACCGTGCCGGCACCACTGAGCCACCCAAGCACGACTCACGACCCGTCCTACAACTTCAATTCTGCCCGTACCTCATCTCCTACATTCCAAATATCACAGAAGCTCTTCTGCGAGCCTTCCAGAACTAGAGCTCCTGGATGAAAGGTTACTGTAGAGACATGGCTTAGCCACGGGCTGGGGGATGTTTCCAGAATGGTAGAGCACTTGCCCGCGAAAGGCAAAGGCCCGGGTTCGAGTCTCGGTCCGGCACACAGTTTTATTCTGTCAGGAAGTTTAATGCTAGTAGTGTTCGGAATTTCTAGTTTCAAATGTTTCTATGATCAGTATCTCCAAGGGAATGCACCACACCTTCCTGGAGAATGAACACCAGAATAAAATATAAGAATATTGATAAAAATTGAAGTAACAATAAAATATAAGAATATGAGAATTTAAATAGGTTGTAAACCCTGAAAATATCATACACATGTATGTCATACGATAAATGTATGACACTTATTATGGAAGCCAGCTGTAATTTTACAACTATATGGCGTCTTCGTGTAACCTAACTTCACAAAAAACATTCGTGTCACAACCTCATACGTACATGGTTAGGTAAATGAAAAAGTATAATAAATAAAAACAGTAGTCGTGTTTAAACACGGGACTCAAAAGGCCCCGCAAAGCAAGCCACTGACATTATGGTGTGCTAAAAGGCATATAAATGGTTGAAATGGCTCTGAGCACTATGGAACTTAACTTCTCAGTCGCCTAGAACATAGAACTACTTAAACCTAACTAACCTAAGGACATCACAGACATTCATTCCCGAGGCAGGATTCGAACGTGCGACAGTAGCGCTTGCGAGGTTCCAGACGGAAGCGCCTAGAACCGCTCGGCCATTACGGCCGTCAAAGGCATATAAATTACGTCGAAATGTATGACCGTAGTTTTCTCTGAAACGGTCGAGTATCTACGGATTGGGCTTTTTGACTCCTCTCTGAGTGCGTGAAGTTCCTGCGGACTCGGGTTATGGCATTTGCCGTGTTTCCTCGTAAGTCTATGCTGTCGTAGCAAACGATGACTGCAGTATTCGTCCACCAACGGCGGTGTATGGAACCTCTTTAGGACGTTTCTAGTTCGAAGACTTAATCGTTTCTGCGTCAGGCAGCGACTGTTCTTACCAGTGGTTTCACGGAGAGGTGTCAACATTGACATGGAGACTCGACCTTAGGACGACACCACCTTAACAGACTTCGAAAAATAAATAGAGAGCTTGGTTAAGGTTTTGGAGAGCTTCGTCAGCAGCAGTAGCTGCAGGGTACGAGATAAATACGGGCCTCTCAACAAACTTGCGACGTCACACTAGACTCCTTGTTTGCCCCTCTTAACGAACGCTCGGCTTCGGGAAATGGATATATAACTGAAACAGTACCCACTGAAAGCCTTAAGTCTGTCGCGTGTTTGGGAGAGCTTACGTGCATTTAAAAGTGCCGTCAAGAGTTATTAAAGTTGTGTGAAGGTACTACTCTCTGCCGGCTGCTGTGGCCGAGCGGTTCTACGCGCTTCAGTCCGGAACCGTGCGACTGCTACGGTCGCAGATCCGAATCCAGACTCCGGCATGGGTGTGTGTGATGTCGTTAGGTTAGTTAGATTTAAATAGTCCTAAGTTATAGGGAACTGATGACCTAAGATGTTAAGTCCCATAGTGCTCAGAGCCATTTCAACCATTTGAATTACTCGCTCTCCACGGAGACGGCTGCTTGCACTCGTAAGAGCTGCAGTGTCAGCTGCTGCGACGTACGCACCACTGCCTGCATTTCCCGTGGGCCTTACAGCAGCAGTAGTTGGACCACAGCGGTGCCCGTCGCCAAATCTATACCCCGCCACTTCGGAGGGTGTCGGCCGGCAGTGCCTTAGTGAGAAGCAAACAGGTGAAAGCAGTGTGCTTTTCAATGGTAGTAACTCAAGACGCTGTGCTCGATGATCTCGGCAATAAGTGATGTTAACACGTGAGTCTTACCTATCATTCAGTATGACTCAGGATCACATGAGGCGTTCTATGATTACGTTGTCATTTTTTGTTGTTGATAAAACGACTTTTCGTTTAAGGGGATGTTGATTGATTTATTACGAATTTTTATTTTTCGACACAATTATATTTTTATGATGAAATTATAACCGGTTTCGGTCACAGTGGCCATCTTAAGATGCCTAAAGCAGCATTGGATTGTCACACATGAACGTCTGTTTACGAAGTACCGCCCCAAGCATCTGAATACGGCCATTGCAGGCAAAAAAGAGATTTGTTGAAAAGATAGAACTTAATTACGTGTCCAGCCACCTTCAAGAAGCGAAGAGCGCTCTTTTTCCTATCACAAACGAACCAACACAGTCAGTGTCGAAATGGGTCATGTTTCAGTCCAGGTAGCTTGGGCGGAAACAGCTAGTGGAGTATAAAACTTTACAAGAGATCTCAGTATCAAACCCTAGAGAACAGGAAGCCCCCACGGAGCTTCTGAGGCAGAACTCTAAGCACACCAAACAAGAAACAATAGCCACTTCTGCGTCATTTTCCACTGTCACAGTTTCAGGAAAACCAAAGTGCAGTACAAAACCTAAGTCACAGAAATCATCATATAAGAAAATCAGATCATTATTGAACCCATAAAGAAAAAAAATGCGAAAGCTGTTAAGAAGAAATTTTCTGACCCAACAAACTAGAGGATAGGCAAAACTACGCTCAAATCGATATCGACATTCAATAGGCTTGTAATATTCGGAACAGAGAATGATGAAGACTGGAAAAAGCAAGAAAAACCTAATTAGATACACAACATTAAATACTAGCCTTCTAACAAGAAGTGCGCTCTTACACAAGGGTCCAAGATACTGGACCACAAAGAACCTCTCAAAGTTATACAAGGTGTTCCAGAACTCCTCCGACAATTTTCAGACGTGGTAGTACGGCCCATAATAAACACAAAAAGTCTAGTAAACAAGACTATGAAATGCATACTTTAAGAGCTACGAGCACTTGTTCAGCAGAGGAAATGTGTCTCACTGTAGCGAAGATGGACAACTGCTTATAGCTCTCAACTTACTTTCTCAGCTCGACTACCATCTCTGAAAGCTTGGCAATGGAAATCTGGTTCTCCCTGTATGTGGACATAACCGGTCTACTGACATGGAAACGAAAGGGACTGGACACTGAAATTCTGAAGCGGGCCTCGAGGGAAGAACTGTTATCCGTCACCTAACAGTACTCACTACTCGTGTTTTCTAAGCTCCTGCTGGAAAAGGAAAATGTGCACGTTGGTTTTCGCACTCAGGAGTGATCGATTACTTAGTCGTGCCAACGCGTTACAAATATCGTGACTTATACCATAACACGATGATCGGTAAGTGTAAGAACAGCGTGTGCTAACATTGTGAAGCAGAACACAACCAGGAAAATACATGAAAAAAAATTGACGACGAACCTATGTGCAATCCCTGTCTTTACAGGAACAGAAAAGCGACTCAACCGGGAAAGACTGTGCAGATCAAGCACTGCAGTTAGAACATTAGGGTCAGCTCCACATCACTTCTCTCTAAAGCAAGTAATGGAAAACACGTTACAGTAGAAGCAAAAGCGTAAATCTCCATCGACATTATTCAGGAATTGGCATCGTGCCACAGCCTGCTTCCAGAAGCTTGGCCGCTAATGCGTACGAGAGGAACCTCACGTTTTCACGGCATTCCACTTCGAATCAATACAGATTTTACCGAGAAACAGCATCTTGAGTTCGTTAACATCATTAGAAGACATGATACAGAAGACAGTGGACGCAGCAGTTGCAAAGGAATGAAGGAGACGGTCTTCTAAATGAGTTCTAAAGTGTACTAATTTTTTTTGTATCGTAAACAATTATCAGCTTCAATAGTTTTGTGCAAGAAAAGCTGAATATTCAGTGAACGTAAACGAAGATCGTATGACATATAACGCCTTGCTCACGAGACAAGTACACATCTCTTCATTACGTGTAGAATCACACAAGATGAAGTTATTGAACATCATTCGAGGAAACATCATGTTGGAAACATCTACATACACTCAACCAGCTGGTAATCCACAGATGATCCTGTTGCAGCTACGTCGGCGACGGGAGGCTTCCAGACATTTCATCTCTCCACTCCGATAGCGCCTCTACGTGGAACTACCACCAGAAGATATGATGATGGTGACGATAAGTATGATGATATCACTACGGCTCCTGCAGTAGCAGCAGACACCACACAGCTTCGGCATCATCAGTAGATCAGCCGACAAACACGCTTTAGGCGAGGTTCCATGAGTACATGGTAGTTACGATTCGCTACGAAAAATTACTTCAGGAAATCGAAACCATTCACTGGCAGAAATTTCTTCGAAGGTAACTGCAATTTCAGATGAGAGAAACACCATATAATGTGTAGAATGAAAAGTTTCAGTCTTGCAATCTCGTTCACAACACATAGTGAGGATTTCTCAAAGACGGCTGCATGGACACACATAAATTCCAAGGAATGTAAACCAGATACCCTTTTTCCATGTTTGACAAATACAGATTCATTTTAACGAAGACGGTGTTATAGCTGTTATGAGGTTTTGATAATGGCATAAATTCCAAAGCGTTAGTCAGTATTATCATTATTTTTTTGTCATCAGCTTCCAGACTGGTTTGATGCAACCCGATACGAATTCCTCTCGTAATCCAATCGATTCGTCTATAGCAATTTCAACCTACGTCCTCAATTATTTGCTCGGTGGATGCTAATCTATGTCTTCCTCTACAGCTCCCTCTAGTACCATCGAAGTAACTCCCTAATGTCCAAAAAATGTTCTATCATCCTGCCCCTTCTCCTTTTCAGCATTCTCAGAAATTTCTTCCTCAAATTAAGGCCTATGTTTCATACTAGTACACTTCTCCTGCCCAGGAATGCAATTTTACCATTGCTAGTCTGCTTTTGATATCCTCCTTTCACCGTCCGTCATTGGCTTTTTTACTGACTAAGCAGAAGAATATCGTAACTTCATTTACTTCGTGAATATCGATCCTTATGTTATCTTTCTCGCTGTTCTTCTTTGTGCTGCTCCTCATTACTTTCATCTAGCTTCGATCTAGTCTCAGTCCACATTCTGTACTCATTAGGCTGTTCGTTCCATTCAGCAGATCATGTAATTCCTCTTCACTTTCACTCAAGATACTAATTTCATCATCGAATCGTGTCAGTGATATCCTTTCACCTTAAAGTTTAATTCCACCTTTCTTTTATTTCCATCATAACTTCTTTGATGTACAAATTGAACAGTAGGTGCCTAAGGTCACATTCCTGTCTTACACCCTTCTTAATCTGATTACTTCGTTTTTGGTCGACCAGTCATATTATTCCCTCTTGGCTCTTGTATATATTTTATATTACCCGTCTCTCCCTGTAGCTTATACAATTTCTATCAGAATTTCGAACATCACGCCCCATTTTACACTGTCAAACTCTTTTTACAGGACGCAAATACTACGAACGTGTTTTGATTTTTCTTTACTCTTGCTTCCATTATCAACTGCACGTCCGAATTGCCTTTGTGGTCATCTGATCGTCATGTAACATAGACTTAATTTTGTTTTGCATTCTTCTGTATATTATCCTTGTGAGCAACTAGGATGCATGAGCTGTTAAACTGATTCTGCGAAATTCCCGAACTTGTCAGCTCTTGCAGACTTCGGAATTGTATGGATGATACGTTTCCGATAGTCAGATGGTATTTTGCGAGACTCATACATTCTACACAACGTGAGTGGTCGTTTTGTTGCCACTTCCCCCAGTGATTTTATAAATTCTGTGGGATGCTATCTATCCGATCTGCTTTATCTGGTCTTACGTCCACTGAAACTATCTTAAATTCTGATTCAATACTGGTTCCCCTATCTCTTCTAAATTTACTCCTGTTTCTTCTTCTATCATATCAGACAAATATTCCTCCTCATAGAGGCCTTCAATGTACTCTTTCCACATGTTGTGACGTCCCTTCCCTCCTTCTTCACTCGCCGCAAGGAGACGCGACTCGTAACGATGTTTGTCGCCGCCGGTAGGACGTGGAACAGCACCTGTAACGCTCGTAAGAACACAACTCCTCGCGTGGTTTAGAAATAACCTGTTATCTGTCTTCTCATCTTGAGCGAACTGGTAAACTGCAATCATTTGTTTTTATTTTTATGCCCGGTTAGTTCCGTGATGAAATAAAATCTTGACTCTTGATTTCAAAATTACGATCGTTTTTCACATTCTTACGGATTCCTTTAGGGATTCCTGGGTGCGCACGCTAACAAATAGCCAATAAACACAGCTGAAGGATGCTGAGTGACAGCTTTCCGGTCTCTTTCTCTCTCTCTCTCTCACTCACGCACGCACACACACATATATATAAAATTCAGCAGAACACAGATGCATACGCTATTAGGCGTGATTTCTCTGCAATTGCGAGTGTTCTCTATGACTAACATTGTGGGCTACATTATATTAAAAAAGTTTTCTCCATCGTTATCTTTAAAAATCTGGCAACTGATTAACAGCAACAGTTGTACCAAGCAGAGTCTGCTGTGCTACGAGTAGATGCGAACGTCCACTGAAAAGCTATGGGGGATTGATGTAACGCACAGCAAGGAGAAATTACTCCGTTTATAGCATATTTTTAATCCATATCAGTTCTTCAAATTGTGGCCAGAGCATTTCGGTCCACTTCTCTTTTCGTGTAAGTGGTGGCCCTATTGACTAAGCAAGTTCAATAACTGTTTTAGGTTTCCAAACAAACATATCACTAAATTATGGCTTATGAGAAGTATTTCTATTCACATTCACGTAGACATCATCCAAGTTTAAATCAATTTGTTAGGAAACCATTAAACACTCACTCACTCCCCCCCCCCCCCCCTTTCTAAACATATATATACATACACAGAATTTTGTAGTAATATATTCTTTTAAGACGCAGATGAAGTTGTAAAAAGAATTAGTTTTCTAATAGTTTTCATAGTATATTAGAATGCACATTTCACTCCGATGGTAAATTAATAATTTTATGGTAGCAATGGGTTGGTACAGATTCTGTTTATTATTATGGATACATAGTTGTTTTAAACTAGTTTCTGTTTGTCAACTAAGAGTAAATATAAACCTGCTTTAGTGTAACTAGTGACTTTAACTGTTGTTCTCACATGATTCCAAGTCGCACATGACAGACAGTTATATCATTATTACTTATTCTTTCCGTTCGTTAAATTGTTTCTGTGTTCGGAATAACGCAAACAGAAACTTGAGTATGTAAGTTTCGTTCCTAGATCGGGAGTAACTGTACTTTCACCCTGAAAGCAACAGGGTTCCTATTTCTGGGAGTAACTTTCAGGACGTATCAAAGAAAGAGTCTCATTTGTTGACGAAAAGACTAAATAATAATAGTCTGATGTTATTCAGATAAGCTGCAGTAGTATTTGTTATGAACCAACGCAAAAGAGGGCCCACAATTAGATCGACACCGCACGAATACTGCATGAAACAAATGGCTGTGCTGTCGCTGTTGCCATCTGAATTTATCGTCATGTGGCTGACGGATAAATCGAGCATAAAAAGGTGTGATTTATCTGTGGCAGCTTATATCAGATTTCAGCCAGCCGACACTGATCTGATCCGTTATAGAGACAAGTAGAATAATAACCGCCATTGTCAAAAATTACGAGCTAATACGTTTCGCTCGTCGCCATCAAAAGGCTACACATTCAGTATGAGCCCAACACCACAGCTTTTTACTGCTTTACTAGATCATGGAATCGACGCGTTCACTCTGATTTGCTGCAGGCATAGTGGAACAATAGTGCTGTTTCGTCAACGCTGCAGTCGTCTATGGGAAACGAGAATAATACTCCATTTTACGTGAAGAACAATACAATAACGAGTTACGAACATAGAGATTTCGGTATTTCCATTATTAAAAACTAACAACAACAGTAATAATACGTTGAATGCAGTTAGGTGACAGTTAAACGTGGAGAGTAAGGCAAATAGAGATAGTTTCGATACAAAAATAATTCACTGCAGCTCGCAAGTGACAGGAATCTCACAATACCCTCATAAGGTGTACACGTTTTCATAGTAAATGGACTGGAAATTTCATCAGGGCCTTGATAAATTTCTGTTTTGTCAACAGAGTCATTACTTAATTGCAGTAAGCAAACTGTTATTCCCATTTAGGAGTTCAATATGCTCTCAATATTTCTTGCCAGTTAATGTTAGAAAGCCCTAGCAGGTAACTTATATTTGCATCGTAAACCACACACTTAATTAAATAAAACTCACTACATCATCGTAGTGTAAAATGTATATTAATATTTTGAAAGTTACGGAAGCAAGAAGGGTACGTGTGAGTGAAACAAAGTTTATCCAACGAAACAAATGCTGGTAAATCATTTATTGGGGGAAACTAGAAAGGAAGAGAACGAAGCTTTTGTAATGTGATGTTACAGAATGTAAAACGGACTGATATCCTAAGAATCGGCGAAGAAAGAAGTATACAGAGTGTTACAAAAAGGTACGGCCAAACTTTTAGGAAACATTCCTCACACACATGTTATGTGGACATGTGTCCGGAAACACATACTATCCATGTTAGAGCTCATTCTATTACGTCTCTTCAAATCACATTAATCATGGAATGGAAACACATCAGTGTGTTGGTTGTTTTTTCTCTGTGACGGACAGTCCTCCTATCCGGCTGGAGTGGCCGAGCGGTTCTAGGAGTTTCAGTCTGGAACAGCACGACTGCTACAGTCGCAGGTTCGAATCCTGCCTCGGGCATGGATGTGTGTGATGTATTTTTTTTGGGGGGGGGGGGGGGGGGGGGAAGGTGGAGCAGAGGAGGTTTTACTCTGAACAGTTTAGTGGTAGGATTGTTCGTATCAGAATTGATGGCAAACTAATGTCGACAACGATAGTATAGGTATACATGCCGACACAAAAGCTGAAGATGAAGAGATATAGAGAGTGTATCAGGATATTGAAAGGGTAATACAATACGTAAAGGAAGATGAAAATCTATTAGTCATGGGGGACTGAAGGGCAGTTGTACGGGAAGGAGTAAATGAAAAAGTTATGGGAGAATAAGGGCTTAGTACTAGAAATGAGAGAGGAGAAAGACTGAGTTCGCAACTTATTTCAGCTACTAATAGCGAATATTCTGTTCAAGAATCAGGAGGAGATGCACCTGGAAAAATCCGGAAGGCATGGGAAGATACCAGTTAAACTTTAGCATGGTAAGATAGAATAACCGAGATTATGGTCTGGTAAGTCTTAGCCAGTAGTAGTTATAGACTCAGATCACAATGTAGTTATGATGAAGAGTAAGCTGAAGAAACTAGTCGGGAAGAACCAAAACGGAAAGAAGAGAGATACAGACGTTCTAGGAAATGTAGATTTAGTCTCCAAGTTCTTCGAGACTGTAGGTACTGCATTAAGGAATAGATCAGAGGCAGTTCGCTGAAGATGAATGGACATCTCTAAAAAGTGCTATCACAGTAACTGAAAAAGATGTATTTGCAAAGAAGGAAACTGTGAAGAAACTATGGGTAACAGAGGAAATACTTCAGTTGATTGGTGAGAGAAGGAAGTATAAAATGTTCAGAAAATTTTAGGAAAACAAAACTCTAGGAAGTGCAAGCAAGCGAAGCTGAAGTGGCTGCAGGAAAAATTTGAAGATATTGAAAAAGAAGTGATTGTCGGAGGGAAAGACACCGCATATAGAGAAGCCAAAACAAATGTCGGTGAAATTAAAAGCAGGGGTTGTAACATTAAGAGTGCAATGGGAATATCATTGTTGAGCACCAGAGGAGAGAGCGGATAGATGGAAAGAATACGTTAAATGCCTCTATGAAGGGGAAGACTTGTCTGATGATGTTATGAAAGAAGAAACAATAGATATACAAGAGATAGGGGATCCAATATCATAATAAGAATTTAAAAGTGCTTTGAAGGCTTAAGATCAAATAAGGAAGATGGGATAGCTAATATTGCATTAGAATTTCTAAAATCATTGGGTGAGAAGGCAACAAAAGGACTATTCTCGAAGATGTGTAGAACGTATGATTCTGTCATTATACCATCTAACTTTCACGAAAATATACTCCACACAATTAGAAATACTGCAAGGGCTGACAATCCCGATAATAATAGCACAATCTGCTCAATAGCTCATGCGTCCATGCTGCTAACAAGAATAACATACAGAAAAATGGAAAGGAAAATTTAGGGTATGGTAGATGTCGATGAGTGTGGTCTATTGAAAGGAAAAGACACCAGAGTGGCAGTTCTGACGTATTGGATGATATTGGGGCTAGACTAAAGAAAAATCAATACATTTTCATAGTGTTTACCGATCAGGAGAAAGCGTTCGACAAAGTCCAGTGATGCAACATGTTCGAAATTCTGGAAAGTGGGAGTAATCTATTGGGAAGAAGAATAATATCCAATATGTGCAAGAGCGAGGTTGAAACAATAAGAGTAGGAGACCAAGAAAGAAATGTTTGGATTAAAAAGGGTGCAACATAAGGATGTAGTCTCTCATCCCTACTGTTCAGTCTGTACACCGAACAAGGAGTGACGGCAATGACACAATGTTTTTAAAATCTAAATAGGTGATCACGAAATAGATTAAGTTAATGAATTCTGCCACATAGGCAGCAAAATAACCCACGACAGAGGGAGAAAGAGGACATCAAAAGCCGATTAGAACTTTCAAAAAATGCTTCCAGGGCAAAGAGAACTGTATTAGTGTAAGACACAGTCCTTAATTTGAGGAAGAAATATTTGAGAATGTATGTTCTGAGCACAGCTTTATATGGTAGTGAAACTTAAACTGTCGGAAAACCATTTGAGGTGTGGCGACACAGAAGAATGGTGAGAATTAGGTGCCTGATGAGATAAGGAATGACCAGGTCTTCCGCAGAATCAGCCAGGAAAGGAACATATGGAAAACACTGACAAGGAGATGGTTCAGCATAGCAGGGACATCTGTTCAGACATCATGGAATCACTGTCATGGCCTAGAGGGAGCTGTATAGTGTAAAAAGAGTAG
The DNA here is from genome assembly GCF_023897955.1 of Schistocerca gregaria. NCBI lineage: Eukaryota > Metazoa > Arthropoda > Insecta > Orthoptera > Acrididae > Schistocerca > Schistocerca gregaria. The sequence goes on along the minus strand of NC_064920.1, from coordinate 284,992,487 downwards.
AGGACGACAAGACTGGAATACATACAGAAATATTTGGGAGCGTAGGTTCCAAGTGCTACTCTGAGATGAAGAGGTTGGCGCAGGAGAGCAATTCGTGATGGACCACATCAACCAGTCTGTGGATGCTGTCAAATATGCACCCAAAACCTATACGTGGCGTTGAAATATCGACACTTACAGTTGCACACACGTCGCAATGCATTAGCTTCGTGCCAAACCTGTATTACTAAATGTAGGATTAGACTGCCACACTTGCAATTAGGCAAGTGATGGTCTTCACAGGTGTATCACACTGTTGTACTACATCCACAGATGGCATGACAAATCAGTTTTATCAAAACCGTAGTCCTACCTCTAACAGACTTGCTGCTGCTATTATGAATTTTTCACATATGGTATACCTTGTGTGGCTGGTCTTAGCTGCTACTGGTAAGTTATTTTAAACACCCACTAATTCCTATTTCATAAGGAAGACCCTTTGAGACGTTTCAAAGTTTACAGTTTTCGTAAACGTTAGCCTTTTCAACTCAAATAGAAACTTGCAGGAGGAAAGATTCATTTTTCGAAAGAAAAGCCTTACCTTGAGAAAATAACCCTCACTGAGTGTCTCATGCAATAGAAATTTGTTCTCGCCAATAGCAACGACCTGGTTAGGTGGACTGTATCAGATGAAGAACTCTCACCTTGACAGGAGAGAACAAGCTGTAATCCAGATAAGGTGACTGATAATTGTCAAAATAATTCATAAGCATGACACATAACTTATAATATAACGGCGTAATTGTAGTCCTCTTATAGTTGTGATTCATCTGCACTTATCAGTGTGAATACTACTTTCTACACGTTGTAAATTCTCAGTTAGAAGTAGTTCAGTCCTATGTGACAACAAATCACGTCCTTTTATTTCACCTTTAGCTGTGGATAATTCGCTGTTCCCTACCAACATTATTATACAGTGAAAGAATGTGTTGTGCTGACGCTGAAGACAAGAGAATTATCAGTTCTGCATTGTTGCTGGTAATTTTAAGTGTCTTCTCCGTCATTATTTTTTTTTTTTTTTTTTTTGCTTTGTACAAAGTACAAAAATACGACTTAAAATAGTTGGCGCAATGCGAGAGGGTGGAGGAAAGATTTTCTTTAGTTTTTTCATTCGTAATCGTACCAAAAAATTCTCTAGACTACCAGTTTTGAATTTAGCAGAGTCTTTCTCTAGTAATTAGACTTGTGTTTGATTTTCACGACCGCGAAAATGGCTTCATATTTAATGCTACATATGTCTTAGCACCGTGCCATCACTTATTCTTGATATCCACCACTACACGTGGTTACGCTCTCAACAGACAAGACGATTCCAGCTAACGACTCAAGAGGTATAGCGCTCTGCAAACCTCAGTAATTCATATTTACCTTCCTGTAACAAGCTTGTACACTCCTGGAAATGGAAAAAAAAAACACATTGACACCGGTGTGTCAGACCCACCATACTTGCTCCGGACACTGCGAGAGGGCTGTACAAGCAATGATCACATGCACGGCACAGCGGACACACCAGGAACCGCGGTGTTGGCCCTCGAATGGCGCTACCTGCGCAACATTTGTGCACCGCCGCCGTCAGTGTCAGCCAGTTTGCCGTGGCATACGGAGCTCCATCGAAGTCTTTAACACTGGTAGCATGCCGCGACAGCGTGGACGTGAACCGTATGTGCAGTTGACGGACTTTGAGCGAGGGCGTATAGTGGGCATGCGGGAGGCCGGGTGGACGTACCGCCGAATTGCTCAACACGTGGGGCGTGAGGTCTCCACAGTACATCGATGTTGTCGCCAGTGGTCGGCGGAATGTGCACGTGCCCGTCGACCTGGGACCGGACCGCAGCGACGCTCGGATGGACGCCAAGACCGTAGGAACCTACGCACTGCCGTAGGGGACCGCACCGCCACTTTCCAGCAAATTAGGGACACTGTTGCTCCAGAGGTATCGGCGAGGACCATTCGCAACCGTCTCCATGAACCTGGGATACGGTCCCGCACACCGTTAGGCCGTCTTCCGCTCACGCCCCAACATCGTGCAGCCCGCCTCCAGTGGTGTCGCGACAGGCGTGAATGGAGGGACGAATGGAGACGTGTCGTCTGCAGCGATGAGAGTCACTTCTGCCTTGGTGCCAATGATGGTCGTATGCGTGTTTGGCGCCGTGCAGGTGTGCGCCACAATCAGGATTGCATACGACCGAGGCACACAGGGCCAACACCCGGCATCATGGTGTGGGGAGCGATCTCCTACACTGGCCGTACACCTATGGTGATCGTCGAGGGGACACTGAATAGTGCACGGTACATCCAAACCGTCACCGAACCCATCGTTCTACCATTCCTAGACCGGAAAGAGAACTTGCTGTTCCAACAGGACAATGCACGTCCGCATGCATCCCGTGCCACCCAACGTGCTCTAGAAGGTGTAAGTCAACTACCCTGGCCAGCAAGATCTCCGCATCTGTCCCCCATTGAGCATGTTTGGGACTGGATGAAGCGTCGTCTCACGCGGTCTGCACGTCCAGCACGAACGCTGGTCCAACTTAGGCGCCCGGTGGAAATGGCATGGCAAGCCGTTCCACAGGACTACATCCAGAATCTCTACGATCGTCTCCATGGGACAATAGCAGCCTGCATTGCTGCGAAAGGTGGATATACACTGTACTAGTGCCGACATTGTGCATGCTCTGTTGCCTGTGTCTATGTGCCTGTGGTTCTGTCAATGTGATCATGTGATGTATCTGACCCCAGGAATGTGTCAATAAAGTTTCCCCTTCCTGGGACAATGAATTCACGGTGTTCTTATTTCAATTTCCAGGAGTGTATTTTAAACGGCAAGCAAACGTTCGAGGTATAGCGTAGTGCCGACATCGACACATTTACAGATGAATCTGTCATTTAAAGAAGATAGGACACATTGTGTCTTTCTACCAAATGATGGACCCTATTCCAATGGATAGAAATGAGGAACAAGTTATTTACGTAAGCATACAGAATGCACTGCTGAACTCCGCTCATATAATGAAGGAATCGAATATATTAACAGCTGCACAATCTGTACTGAAGTGTCTGACGTTTGGAGTAGATATTAAGTCTAAATTGATCACTTAGAGCTTGTTCTCGTCGTCTGTATGAACTACAACGTCGGACAATTTTTGTGTCTGCGAGGTTGCACTCCAAAATTTTTGAATCTCTCCAGTACTGTGCAACACTACGCAGGTTTCAGATATCTCTGCAGCTTCTTAGAATATTTACTGTTACGAGTTGTACGGCTAATCAATGACTGTAAAATCTCCGCAGCTTCTTAGAATATTTACTGTTACGAGTTGTACGGCTAATCAATGACTGTAAAATTTCGTTCATCTTTCTTTTCTCGTTTCCCCAGATGATATACCCCGCTACTACATGTCACAATGCCAGAAACCCGTTCTACGCTAAATGGGTAGAACCCGTCCGACATTTATCTTTACTTGTGGCCACGGTAAAGACATCATGTTTAACAAACATTTAAACTTTCATTCGATTCGGAAATGACGTTCAGCATCAGCACCACAGTCAGATGTCACCCATACACTAAAACACTGTTATATTCGTTGTGGCATGGAAGCGAAGAGCTCCTGAATATCATCCTGAAGAATCTATTGCCACGCTTTATACGGTCAGCAGCGGTGTTGCAAAGAAGTTTAGCGTTCCATCCATATATTCTCGAGCAGCGCGGCCCCTCCCGCCGGAGGTTCGAGTCCTCCCTCGGCCGTGGGTGTATGTGCAGTTCTTAGCATAAGTTAGTTTAAGTAGGGTATCAGTCAAGGGACCGATGACCTCAGCAGTTTCATCCCTTAAGAATTCACACACACACACACACACACACACACACACACTCACACACACACACTCGAGCATAAGAACTCCCTACAACAACTACCAAATCAATAGCCAATTGCTCCATATACCATAATTACAAAAAATTTGGTTGGGATACGTCTCGATAATTGATACACCTTGTGACCTTTTACAAAACCTTCTACTCACTTTGCTGAAGATCACATAATGCAAGTCAGCGACGAAGCTGATTCTTACTCTACATGTTGCAAGTTTCTGTCTGCTGCGTATTGGCGTCAGATTTAAAAGAAGATAGAAAACTCGAGACAACCAACATTAGAGTACTTTGTTCCTGTTGCTACTTGGTGGCAAACTGTAAACTCCGCCCAATGTTTCTTCAACAGTTGTCTTATCAGTATCCTGCTGAGCGACTCAAAGAAACCTACGTTCTCTTAGGGGTGGAGACTTCCTGGAAGGACTCATACGACAATTCTTCACACAATTTTGCCCTTAGACGGTCTCGTTATCACTCACTGTGTAGTCAGTACGTGCACTTTTTATTGTTTTTTGGGTCACCAATCTTCTGACTAGCTTGATGCAGATCGCCATGAATTTCTCCTCTCTTCATGTCCTTCATCTCACAGTAACACTCGCAACCTACGCCCTCAATTATTAACAGGTTGTTTTCCAATCTGTGTCTTCCTCTACAGGTTTTGCCTCTACAGCTCCCTCTAGTACCATGGGAGTCATTGCTTTATGTTTTAACAAATGTCCTATCATCCTTTCCCTTCTCCTTGTCAGTGTTTTCCATATATTCCATACCTCTTCGGTTCTGCGCGAAATCTCCTCATTACTTACCTTATCAAACGACCTAATTTTCAACATTATGTCATCTCAGATGCTTCGATTCCATTCTATTCTGTTCCAGTATTCCCACAGTCCATATTTCAGTGCCATTCTGACCTCCAAACGTACTTTCTCAGAAATTCCTTCCTCAAATTGAAGCATATGTGTGATACTACTAGACTTCTCGTGGTCAGGAATGCCCTTTCCGTCAGTGCTAGTCTTCGTTTGATGACCTCCTTGCTCCGTCCGTCATTTTTTTATTTTGCTTCCTAGGTACCAGAACTCCTTAACTGTATCTACTTCGTGACCATCAGGCCTGATGTTATGTTTCTCGCTGTTATCATTTCTGCAGCTTCTCGTTAGTTTTGTCTTTCTTCGATTTACTCTCAACATATATTCTCTACTCATTAGACAGTTCATTCCATTCAGCAGATCACGTATTTCTTCATCACAGCAATGTCTGCAGAGGATCGTATCATTCATATCCTTTCACCTTGAATTTTAATTACCCTCCTGAAACTTTCTTTTATTTCCATCATTGCTTCTTCGACATACAGACTGAACAATAGGGGCGAAATACTACGTCCCTATCTTGCACCTTTTTTCTTCCAAGCACTTGATTCCTCGTCATTTAATCTAATTACTCCCTCTTATCTCTTCGTATTACCTAATATAGCTTACCCTTATTACTCTCAGAATTCCGAACATCTTGCACCAATTGAAATTGCCAATGCCTTTTCCAAGCCGACAGACCCTTTACACATGTCTTGATTTTTCTTTTGTCTTGCTTCCATTATCAACTGCAACGTGAGAACTGCCTCTCTGCTCGTTTGCCTTTCCTAAAGCCAAACTGATCGTCGTTTAACACATCCTCAATTCTCTTTTCTATTCTTGTGTGTATTATTCTTTCTTCCCCCCTCATAGAGGCTTTCAATGTACTCTTTAGACTTGTGCACTCGCTTCACAACATTTAACATCAGAATTCCCACGCGCATCCTAGCTTTTAACTTCACCGAAGATTGTTTTGACTTTCCTGTATGCTGAGTCAGTCTTCCGACAACGATTTCTTTTTCGGTTTCTTCCCATTTTTCATGCAGTCATGTCGTCTTAGCTTCCCTGTACTTCCTATTTACTTTATTCTTCAGAGACTTGTATTTCTGTATTCCTGAATTTCCCCGAACATTTCTGTACTTCCTTGTTTCATAGGCCAACTGAAGTATTTCTTCTGTTACCCACTGTTTGTAATTCTGTCAGAGACGGCAAAGGACTTGGAAGAGCAGTTGAACGGAATGGACAGTGTCTTGAAAGGAGGATATAAGATGAACATTAACAAAAGCAAAACGAGGATAATGGAATGTAGTCAAATTAAATCGGGTGATGCTGAGGGAATTAGATTAGGAAATGAGACACTTAAAGTAGTAAAGGAGTTTTGCTATTTTGGAAGTAAAATAACTGATGATGGTCGAAGTAGAGAGGATATAAAATGTAGACTGGCAATGGCAAGGAAAGCGTTTCTGAAGAAGAGAAATTTGTTAACATCGAATATAGATTTATGTATCAGGAAGTCGTTTCTGAAAGTATTTGTTTGGAGTGTAGCCATGTATGGAAGTGAAACATGGACGATAACTAGTTTGGACAAGAAGAGAATAGAAGCTTTCGAAATGTGGTGCTACAGAAGAATACTGAAGATAAGGTGAATAGATCACGTAACTAATGAGGAGGTATTGAATAGGATTGGGGAGAAGAGAAGTTTCTGGCACAACTTGACTAGAAGAAGGGATCGTTTGGTAGGACATGTTTTGAGGTATCAAGGGATCACAAATTTAGCATTGGAGGGCAGCGTGGAGGGTAAAAATCATAGAGGGAGACCGAGAGTTGAGTACACTAAGCAGATTCAGAAGGATGTAGGTTGCAGTAGGTACTGGGAGATGAAGCAGCTTGCACAGGATAGAGTAGCATGGAGAGCTGCATCAAACCAGTCTCAGGACTGAAGACAACAACAACAACAACAACCCACTGTTTCTCCCCAGTTACCTTCTTTATACCTGTGGTTTTCTTTCCAGCTTCTGTGATTGCTGTTTTTATAGATGCACATTCCTCTTTAACACTACTGCCTACTGAGCTATTCCTTGTTGCTGTATCTAAAGCCTTACACAACTCCAAACGTATCTCGTCATTCCTTAATACTTTGTATCCCACTTCTTTGTGTATTGATTATTTCTGACTAGTCTCTTAAACTTCAGCCTACTCTTCATCACTATTACATTATGATCTGAGTCTATATCCATCCACTCCCGGGTATGACTTACAATCCAGTACCTGATTTCGAAATCTCTATCTGACCATGACGTAATCTAACTGAAATCTTTCGGTATCACCCGGCCTTTCCCAGGCCTCCTACTCTTATGATTCTTGAACAGAATATTCGCCGTTACTAGCTGAAATTTATTACGGGACTCAATTAGTCTTTCTCCTCTCTCATTCCTTGTCCCAAGCCCATATTGTCCTGTAACTTCTACTCACAACCATCAAGTGTATGTGTGTTCTGTCAGTATTGTTTAGGCACAGAGTGACATCAATGAAAATTAGAATGCTGTGTTCCAACTACCGTCATAAAGTCATGCAACTGACGACACAGCCGTTTTTCTGAAACGTCACATGTTACAGCGACGACAATACCCTCGTAACGTTAGTGCAGCAGTGTGCCGACTAGTACTGCATTTCTTCACCACTGGACATTCATACTGTCAGTGGGCCGTTATTTATATGCGCCTCTGATGACACCAGCAGAGGTTAGATCTGGCTACCGTAATCAGAGGCCGCCTTGCTCTAGATCGCTACCGGCTGGGTAACCGTCCAGCCACTTGCCTCTTCGAGATCCAAAGTTCAGTGTGTCGTGCCTTCCGCCCTTGTGACGTCCATCGCTACAGGCTTCGCTGGGCATCGCCAGTTAAACCGCAGGCGCCTTGGCTCTCATATGCTGATTCAGTTCCTTGGGCGCCCAGACAATGCGCCGCAAGGCCGGGTCGATTCGGGTGAGGGCCGCGAACTGGAGACTTGGCCACGACCGTGGAATATGGATGCCATGGATCGGGCCGCATTTCTGGACGACGATGCCCTCCTACAACTGCTATAGCTTATTGCAGCAGTAAGGTATTGGCCGCTGCCCTTGCCAAACCATCGAACTCACAATAAGGAGGTGAGAAATCCATCGCAATCCTGACCACTGGAAGAACGGCTCCTCCACCTCTCTATAGTGGTCTTCGCAGGTTAATGTCCGGGGTAGAGCTTACCATCTTCTTCTTCTTCCTCTTCTTCTTTCAGCCATCACAGGCACTGTATACCTCACGCTAGACCAACGATTTGCTTCCATTTTCGTCTGTCTCTCAATGTCTCTCTCTCTCTCTCTCTCTCTCTCTCTCCCCCCCCCCCCCCCCCCCTCCCCCGCCCCCTATGGCGATTCCTAACGCTGCAACGTCCTTCTGTATGCCGTCTTTTCAGCGTGTGAAAGGTTGGCCCAAAGATTTTGTTGGAGAGTGGCCTCAAATACCTTCTTAGGAGTTCTGTTGGTTTCCATTCCAGGCACATGTCCAGCCCATTGCCATCTTGTAGTTTTTAATTTCTGGACGACATTGAATTCCTTCACTAACAGATAATTTCAGTGTTCTTTCGCAATCTCCATGAGACATTCTGCAACACAGATACCCACATTTTTCTAATCATTTTTCTTTCGGATACATTCAGATCACTTCTGGCTGCTGAACTGGAATTTATTTCATATTATAACACGTCAGATGTATCCCCTGCCAAATAATGACATGACAGATTTATTTGGATGAACTGCTTTTTACCTTATATACGTTGATGATGGTCTATGACCCAACTGGTTGATACTTCATGTTTTCTAGTAAATATCTGATAGTCGCATATTCATTTCACCCATTATTTGATCACTGTTAACATTTAACTAACAAAAATATTCTTCACTGCAGATCTGCAGAGAAGCAGTGCACATGATAGAAGAAAACCCGCGTAGGATGTCAGCATTGGTGTAATGAAAAAAGTATTGTGTACTAGGAAATTTTATGCAGTGTCACAGGTATACTAAGAAACACAGATTGTGACTGGAAAAGCATGTTTGGTTAATGAGTCGGTTATACTGAAGATCTCATGCAGTACGATGAAGTGGACAAGTCTCTAGTGGTGATACATACAGTTTAAGATATAAGTGACAGCCATCTCTTACGGGAATTATAACGTAACTGTAGGGACTCCGCCACGGATACTTACGTAATGTGATTGGTTACGGTTAAGCTTTTCTTCTGGACATCTCCGTGTGTGTGTTACGGATATGTGCATGCTTGAATGTATTTAGGATGCCAGGATCCTTATCATAGAAGATACCGCATTCGTACAAGGGGCTTGCACAGGAGTTTAAGGGAGACATATTTTTCTATTGAAAGTATATGATTAGGTAAAATGTTAGAGGATCTTGGTGATAAGATTTTGGTTTTCAAGGAATATGCATGTACAGTGTGTACTTAGAGCGCTTAGTTTCGTCTGGCTACATTTTGAGAATTTTTCAAAGTGTGACAACTAGCGTGAAGAACAAGTGATACGTTTTAAAGATTAAATAGGATATAACATGAGAAAGAGGGGTATACCTGGTTTTAAAAAGCGTCAGTTATTCGAAGAGTTGGTAGTAAGCACGAAAAGAAGAAATTGCCTGGTTAGCATGGGCTCTAAAATTCATACGTTAAAATCTATTTCGTAATGTAGGATGACGCCTTTCAAATCTTCACATTCCAATCCTTATGATATGGTTCGATGTCACTGCCGAATTGAGAAGTGAACACCGTGGACTCCGCCTTATGGATGTGCCTAAGCACGTAGTGGCACAAAAAATGTTGTACGAAATCGTGAGTGGATTGTGAACAGTGAACCAAGCTGTGAATGTTGTGGATAAAAGTATCTAATATTTTGAATAATCAGTCTCATTTGCCCAACTGAGGCTGATTCTTCAAAATATTACTCTATCACAGTTGCTGACAGGGCTGTAATTTGTTAAAAATTCTTACAAAAGTATCTGTTGGAGTTCTAGTGTAAGAGCGTGGGTCGTGCTGTCAGCACAATCTGTTTTTTCACATAACTTGAGCATGGTTTTCAGGTCCAGTCAGACTAAAACTGAGCCGGTTCGCTATCGTTTTCAAAGGTACCGAGGCGGCATCTCTTGCCAACGCCTTCTCCACCACCCCGGAATCGAATTATGGCAATGCTTCAAAGCACTGTATGTATATCAGCTCATGGTCTTGTCATCTTTAGCGAACGGAAGAACTAATACAGATGATAGGAAAAATAATGTGAACACCTGTACTTACTTGGGAATAGTTTCTTACTCAGGTGTTAGACACCCATTTACCAGTAATACAGTTACGATTCTTCTTGTAACACTGGCATATAATGATTGTATACTCTCAGTTTAATGGTATGCCACTCTTCGATCAGAACCTATTCTAACTTATGTAGTGACGATGGAGGCGGAAATCTGCTACAGAGTGACCACCCCAATACTGCCCACAAGGGTTCGATAATGTTAAAGTCCGCGGACTGTGCTTGCGCGGGAAGACGCTGCACTTCAGTTGTATGCACCTCATACCGCGATTACATTGTCCTGGCTATGTGAGTGGGTGCATTATCGTCCTGAAATATGGCATCAGTGTTGGGAAACAACAGTTGAATCATGGGTTGCGCCTGAGCATCCAAAATGTTCGTATAATAGGTGACTTGAGAGTAGTGATAGTACCAGCAGAGTACCATGATATGGTTGCCCATACCATCACACTTCAACCTCCATGCTTAACTTTTGGAAACAAGCAATCAGGACTCTACGCTTCTTTTGACGTTCTCCTAAACCCAGCCCGATGTCGGAAATAACGACGATATTGACGCGTCGGACCATATGATGTGTTACCACTGATGAGTCGTCAACGATTTATGCTTCTGATACAGTGTTTTACGCTTCCTTGCGTTCGTTATCGTCGCTAATGGTTTCGGTATAACAGCTCGAATTCTCGGCGGACAGTGTCGATAGATACAGGGTCTATAGTCACTTTGGCCGCCGTAGTTTTGTTTTGTTTTGACACAGTTCGTGTCAGCATACAACAATTTCTGTAAGTTTGATTTGCACCCCCTACTATGTTTACACGATGATGTCTTACCATAATTTTTGTAGACTGTCATGTCTGCTGAAACAGTTGCTCTTGAAACATTCAATAAGTTGGCTCTCTTGGTTACTGATGCTCCAGCTAATAGGGCCCCACAATCAACCCTCTTTGGTCCTCTGTTTCATTTCACGTCGTCCGACCTCTGAATGCAAATACGAAATATGCACTACTCGTAAATTACCTGCACTGATGCCAAGTCCCCACTGATAAAGCACAGTCCAGCGTGGCACGTGCTTTACCTGCATTGTTGACCACCAGACAAGACTATCCCAATCCTACCACTGTTCAAATTATTTTGCCTATCCCCTGCAAGTCATGTGGGAAAGTGAGACAGTCGTTCGCCTGTGGAGCTTATGCTGTAGGATTCGCAAGGTGCTACTTGAACGGAAATTCGGTGGCACCATTTACAAAAGATGTTCGAGGGGTCATCTGCATGTCATGTGAAGTTCGAGTTATGTTTGGAGTTTAAACTGAGCATTGAACTATAGTGTTACGCTTTCTGTCCCGGTTGATTCTCCGTCGGCATTGCATCTTGTGCATGCGATGTTAAATGTGCCATCTGTTTTACGTAAAGGTCAACCGGCGCAATAATTACGGCACGTATCATTTGGTAATTTGTCCGGATTTCGCCGTATAGCTTGCGGATTTTCGTCGTAGCAAAAGAAGGGAGGACGCGAACGAATAAACGATGAGCTCTAGAGTTTCATATATAAACGCTTGTCAACTTTGATATTAACGTACGCCACCGTTTTATTTTGTTTGACAGTCTGCTGGTGTTTGAGAGCATTGTGTTCATTGTACACTGTGTGGGCAGACGGTTCCACGACCATTCATTATTTGTGTTCGCTTAGGGCCTTCATGTTCTCTGTTCTCTTGTTGATGCTTAATGGTGTAGTTTTTTTTTTCTTTCAAGATTATTTATGAGCAGACACCTTTATTCTTGTTCAGTGCTTTTTGAAATTGTTTTAATAGCAAGTCCATTTTGAAATTACTGTTCTTGGTTAAGATTGGTCATCTGTTTTCCTAAGAGAGAGAAATTTTGTCTAACCTGTGATCCGCGTCATGCAACATGCTTTTGAAATCATAATGTGGGAAAGCTGCTTTAACCTTTAATCACTGATATTTGGCCAAAGTTTTGGTAAAATGTAGTTTCTGTATGTCACAATTAAGAGTAGAATTTTATTCAACGGAGCCCCTGATTTATAATTTGGTTGAGCTCCGTTATTAGTTTTTGATCACATTACCCAAGCACGTGTTTCCCCCCTTTTAGAGAGCGGATAGGATTTTGTTGCTTATTTCATTAAAAGAACTGTGACATAATGGTGTATTATGTGTATTTTAAGTCAATGGAAATTGTGGCTGTATCATAATTAAGGGAACATTTGGAAGGACGCACCAGGTGGTTATTCATGTAATTGCAGTGAGATGAAGTACTCCACATACTTTATATGTTTAAAAGAAATATTTTTCTTGGCCATTATTGTTCTGTTTCAAGTATTCCAGCTGGTCTTTTTTTTAACTGCATTATTTGATGAAACTAAATTAGATAATGAAATTGTAGGGGTTTATTTCTTGATACTATAAGTGTTTGGTACCTTCCACTGAGCGTTCTATCTTGTGGTGATTTTGCGATAGATCAAGAAATGGACGCCTATTGAGAGGCTTGACATTTCTGTTGGTATGGAATTATTATATTTATTTATTTTGCGTATGGCACTATTAAATCTCACAAAATATTTCTCTTTAGGAATGCATATATAGAGACTTACACATAGGAAAGGAAGTCGTAACTACAAGTTGATTAAATTTACGGTATTTACAAATCACAGACGGTCAGAGGCTTATATCCAACTGCTGAATAAACGTAACTCATTCCTTCGTCCCTAACAGGAACTCCTTCAGATTGCTAGAATAGGATCATTTTGAACTCATACGTATGTCGTCGTTTGCACCACAGTCACGGCTGGGCCATGTTGTTAACCTCAACTTGTACAGTGACTCAACACGTCTTCCACTACCTGTCCTCATTCTATTGAGTGCAAACCCGAACTTGCGATGACCTTCACACCGCGGTGGCCTGATCGAGATGCAGGGGATTTTCAGTTGTTCTGAGGTAGCGTTGTTCTGCTACATTTCTATCCATGTGTCTCCTTTTGTTACTCCTTTGTCCACCAAACATTGTTCACCGTGTACAAGATGATGACGGGAACGAAGTCAGTTTTTTCTGATTATAGGAATGCCCTCAGGTGTTAGGAGATACTGGTCACCAGATATTTTTTGAAGCTTCCGCTTGAAAGCAACTTCAAGGCTCATGAATGGAAGATGTAAGCCGCGCGGAATTAGCCGGGCGGTCTAATGCGCTGCATTCATGGACTGTGTGGCTGGTCCCGATGGAGGTTGGAGTCCTCCCTCGGGCATGGGTGAGTGTATTTGTCCTTAGGACAATTTAGGTTCAATAGTGTGTAAGCTTAGGGACTGATGAACTTAGCAGTTAAGTCCCATAAGATTTCACACACATTTGAACATTTTGAAGATGTAAGTGGCTAAGAATAGGCAACCAGAAACTTGGAGTATTTTCAATTCTTCCGGTGATGATGCGAAGGTCTTGCTGACTTGCGTGACAATGACTTTGATGTATACGCTCTTGATCTAGACTGCTACGCAATATTCTTCCACAAGGTACACCAGACCAAGGGCAGATGTTCTTATTGTCGGACCTGATGATCGCCATGTCGTGCCGCAAAGTTCCTCCAGGGTGTCGTTTCTTCAGCTCAGCTTAGTGGCAGTTACCAGCAAGTGCTCCAGCATTATGTCAAGATTTAACCATATATAACAAGGACGTTTGTTTTGGCAGAGCTGTTTCACTTTACTTCCTTGCTAGCACGCTCGTTGCTACAGTGGAAGATGGTGACTTCAGTTTTTGTAGCTGTAATCTTCAATCAAGGTGTATTCCATAGTGCCCAAGTCTATGGTAGTCGGTGCCAGAGGCGAATCGTCGGCTTATTCAAATTTCCTTGGCGTCTTAGACGTAACTGCTATACATAGGGAAAACAAAAGAAGGGCTGATAATTGCGGGAGGCCATTATTAAACTTCATTAGAGGGCTCATCTTCTTACCCATTAGAACTTGGAAGCTTCTATTAGTTAACATAACACTGATGAGATTTCCAATTGTAAGACATGGTATGACTCTTGGAAGCCTCTTAAGAATTCTAATATAACAACTTGCCTCCAAACAGTATCATAAGCCGCTGCTAGATCTATAAACGCAGTTGAAGTCTTTTGTTGGTTTTGGAGCTCTGATGCGATGAAAGTTGTCAGTTAGAGAATATAGTAGACGCAACTGCGGTTTGGGAGAAATCCTGCCTATTCAGCTGACTATCGACATTCAGGTGTTCCTGCTCCGTGTACAGCTGTTGTCAATTAATAGGGCTTTGAAGGTCTCGAAATGACCATGGAATCATCAAAACCGGTTGCTTGTAATAAACATGCCTTTTCTATATACATTGTTTTATACACTGAAAAGCCAAAGAAACTGATACACCTCCCTAACATAGTTCAGAGCCCCCACCAGGACGCAGAAGTAAATAAATGTAATAGGGCCTCCCGTCGGGTGACCATTCGCCGGTGCAATATTTTCGATTTGACGCGTCGACGGGGAGGAAATGATGATTATGAGGACAACACCCAATCCCTCAGCAGAGAAAATCTTCGACCCAGCCGGGAATTGAACTCGGGTCCTTAGGATTGTCATTCTGTAGCGCTGACCACTCAGCTACCGTGGGCGGACGACGCAGAAGTGTCGCAACGTGACGTTGTATGGACTCGACTTACGTCGTAGTGATCCAACACCTGTTTCGATTGCTTACAGATCAGTTGATTATACAACAGGATCATGTTTGTTTACCATGACCACAAGATAACGCAATACCGACTGAGACCGTGTTTTCCAGGCCTAACTGGATACAGGTAAACCCTCGTCGCCAGTTTTCTAAAGGGCTCGTCGTTACTGCTGTGGAGGCCGAGCTGCCATTATTGTTACGGGTGTGTGAGTTTGTGAGTTCGTGAAACGGCTTCTGGTGCAGTACACCGCTAAGACAGTTCCTCACTTCCACTATTATTCAAATATGCCCCAGGGTAAGGTAACAGGAGAGGAGAACGAAGATTCTATAACACTCCAACAAATTAGTAACAAAGTTACATAAAAGAGTTTTAAAAAGTTTAATTATCTATGTGTCTTGGTTGAATAATGAAGTCTGCAACACAGTATGTAATGTAACACAAAAACGGCCCTCAATGTAGTGCAAATAATGGTAGGTAAACTTCACAGTAGCATATGCAATTTACAACGACTGGGTGTTCACTTCTAAGAGGTCACTAAACGACGTTCCCTGTCTAAACCAGCCTTGGACGATGATCTCTAATCAAGTAGGTGAGAGCTGTCCTTCTATCTTCTGACTGGGCTTCCGTTGTCGTCCGGTCATTGACGAATAGTACTCGGCCAGCAACTGGACGTGGCGGAGTCTTGATACTCAGCACCGCCCGTGGCGCCAGTGTAACCCACTGAAGTAGCGTGTTTCAGTGGTATGGCAGTAATTCGCATCTCTGTTGGCCTGCCTAGCGCGTTCAAATGGTTCAAATGGCTCTGGTCATCAGTCTCCTACAACTTAGAACTACTTGCACCTAACTAACCTAAGGACATCACTCACATCCATGCCCGAGGCATGATTCGAACCTGCGACCGTAGCAGTCGTTCGGTTTCAGACTGAAGCGCCCAGAACCGCCTGGCATGTTCTTCAGATCTCTCGCCCACTGAAACCATCTGGTGGCAGATTACCAAGACGCTTGCA
Organism: Schistocerca gregaria; assembly: GCF_023897955.1. Taxonomy (NCBI): domain Eukaryota; kingdom Metazoa; phylum Arthropoda; class Insecta; order Orthoptera; family Acrididae; genus Schistocerca; species Schistocerca gregaria. The sequence continues at coordinate 284,976,722 of NC_064920.1, read as the reverse complement.
CACCATAATTTCTCACCGACTAATACTGATAAATTTTGGCCTTGAGTTGAGGCAGCACTGAACTGCGTACCCATATCTGCAGGCCAAACTCAGACTCTATGCTCGGCCGAGATGAAACCATGTTTTCTGTGAGAGCGAACAGCGCCCTGGTTACCTTCAAATCACCTACAAAGTTATTCATGTTTTCTTACTGTTGTCATGCAGTAGCACATGTGAAATCTCGTTATTTGCTATCAGTCCTGTGTTTCAGTTTAGATCACAGTGTGAATGAGACAAAAATGTAAATTTTTTAAAGATTTTTCGCAGTCCCACGTCCAATCTATCACATACCTCGTCATCATAAAATTACTCTTCCCCCCCCTCCTTTTCCCTCCCTGTGTGACTCTGAGTGGTTTAGACGTATGGAAATAGCTCGAGGAAGGACAGATGAGACAAGTGGTAGGAAAAGGCAATAGGATATAAAGTTCGTAATTTAGCATGTTTCGCGCTGACGGTGTTGCATCGTACATTGTTTTGACGCCACTTGCATACAACAATGCGGGTGGCTTCATCTTCTCAGCAGGAAGCAAAACGAGAATGATGCACTTGTGACATTGGCCATTCGTAACGTGTAGTGCTCCAAGTCAACTGCTTTTTTCAGTTTCAGTATATGTCTCTTCTGATGGATGTTTCGGAACTCCTTTTGTGTCATTCCTTCGTAGCTCTCTTCGTTTCAGAACCGAGGTAGTTGACTACAGCTTCAGCACATGTGACGATTTTTGCTAGGTAGACATCAGTTCCTTCTTAAAAACGCAGCAGCACTTTTTCACGTCCATCAACATATCACTTGTAACTTTTGTACTCCACTGATGGGATAGTCATCATATGAAAGACGAGCAGTTCATTTATATTGTTATGCTCTGAACCACGATTAATATGACAGTGCCTGAGATATCCTTCACTTTAATGATACAATACCTAAAATCAAAAAATGAAATAATGTTTGACTGTGACGCTCAGTTGTCTGAAAAACTGAGGGTGCTATAATAGTAGTAATTTTTGTCCTCTCCAGATGAATTTATGTGCTAATACCATAGATCTGATTGCCAGAATGAGTAGCCGAAAAGTTATTGTCACATGTGTTGAGATAATTACATTTTTTCGTCCATTCATCCATTGGCTTACATTTCGATTTGATATGTAAATGTATCTTCACAGGAGACAAAAGTAATATTGGAAACTGGTATGAAACGTAAAATTAAAAATGAGAATCACCTGTGTCGCTCGCAAAGTTCATGAAAATAGTTACTGTATATAACCGCGTAATTACAGTATTCTGTTTGGACACAATGGTGAGAATTCCACAATCTATTGCGCAGGTAACGCAAATGAAATTCAATTAAAATCCTGTCCAGGCTTTGTGTAGAACATAATACAGGTACTAAGAAGACTCTCAGTATTTATGGATGCTAGAGTTCCATCGCGATTTAATCACATTCTGAGCGGCCACATATGGATAAGCAACAATCTGTTTTATAGTCTGCAAGTTTGAATGTTTATCTTCGAGGAAGACGCCGAAAAAATTTTATGGTGTAACTTAAATTCCATCTTCAGAACACTTCATCAGAGTATCACAATAATTTTTAAAATTTTCCTTATGGTCAATTAAAAGTATGTTTTTCCTGATTTATTCATGCACTTATACAACAGTATAAGCCTTAAATGATAAACTGTCGCTATTTGGAATTTTTTGTAGTCTTTCCAAAGAGTTAGATCGTTGATGAAACTATCAGTGTCTCAGAGACAGTCTGAATATGCAGCAATAAAAAGTTTTGATTATTTTATACTACAATGAAATATTTGGCAGGCAGCAGAGCAAGATTTAAATCTAACTAGAAAAACTTTCTCCTGGAATATTCCTTCTATTCCAATGAGCAACTTATATTTAGAAACAGGTAGCCTCTAACGTAATAAAAAGGAAAAATTTTATTTTTTAGTGTACCAGCATGAGTACGATTAAAAACATGCGTCCATTAATGTTAAGCCTCGATAGCCGATTGGTCAGAGCGACAGAATACCATGCAAAGTGTCACGGGTTCGATTCCCAGTTGGGTCGGAGATTTTGTCCACTCAGAGATGGGTACTATCTTCTCCATCATCTCATCTTTATCGACTGCGCAAGTCGCCGAAGTGGCGTCAACTAAAAAGACTTGCACCAGGCGACCGCTCTTTTAAAAAGAAATGGTTCAAATGGCTCTGAGTACTATGAGACTTAACATCTGAGGTCATCAGTCACCTAGAACTTAGAACTACTTAAACCTAACTAACTTAAGGACATCACATACATCCACGCCCGAGGCAGGATTCGAACCTGCGACCGTAGCAGTCGCGCCGTTAGAGACTGAAGCGCCTAGAATCGCTCGGCCACAACGGCCGGCTCCTCTGTCCTCGAGCTGAGGATCTAGCCACACGAAATTTCATTTCATTAATGTTCATACTATTCATATATACTGATCTTGAAAACTGACTCGGTCCATAACGTTCCCATAAAACAATAGTTGAAATAGTCTATGGAACATGTGAGTAACTTACTTTGAACAGTTTATAGGGTTAACATGCTATTTACCTGCAACTAGATAAATCTACCATTGCTTGCACGGTACTTGAGGACAGATTTTTTCAAGACCTACATAAAACTAAGAAGTAAGTAAACAGGTTGATTCGTAGTCTCGTCGAGATGAAGATTATTAGACGTGCAGTAATGCTACAAAGTTATGCAGTAGAAACTTGTTGAAGTTTAACCGTGCTGGTTGTCTCATATAATTCAGGAAATTCACAAAGAACATAAGGAAGTAATTCGAAGCCATATTGACTATTAATCGACCGTAACTGTTTCAAAAATATGAAAAGGTTCTCAAGTACCACAACCACTCACAAAATTGTTGACAACTAGACTATTTATTTAGCGACATGTCTCGAGCTGATACTTCATCATCAGGCTTTATTGCCATTACAAAAACAGTTAACAGATGTTTAAACAGATATTAAAGTTTTCTCAGCTGACTGCTGTCATCGTTCTGTGGAAAGAGAGGATAAACTAGGAAGAGGCGATGTCACTTTGTGTATTAGCCTTTTGTTCACATGTAAGTTTTTTAAACAGTAACTCACTTGTTCTCGTGGCGTTTTCGTTCTCGTGTGATGTGTAAAGGCATCGCTATTTCCATAGCTCTTTTGCAATTCCTCGCCATAGTTCACAGACTTCACAATCGTGTCGTTAAAGTACAGTGTACAAAACAAAACAGCAAAGCATAAAGTAAAATGGGAGTAAAACAAGTATAGTTATTTTGACTGTCGATATGGTGGCCGTGGTGTTGTCATTAGCAATCTCTTCTGAATGTCTGGCTGTCGCATCACTGGTGTTAATTGCCATAACATATGACAAAATGAGCGACTGTGACAATTTTGTAATACAAAAGACAGCATAAATACTTTTTATTTTCGGAATTACCAAGATATTTCCAGGATCTAGATATAAAACATTAATGTCATGTACTTACAATTTTAAGAGTACATGAAATTCGTAAAGACGTGTGAATTTCTTAACTCTCTCTTTTCATTTAGTTTCTCGTTTTTCGATTTAAATTCATGGACGAATGTTTCCATTTCTCCCAAGATGCCCATTCTCCAGCTTTTTTCCAAAGTATTTAGTACTTTAGTTTTGTTATCTGTTGCACCACTACGTCCTGTGTCATTTATATGTTTTGCAATAGTTCACTTGCTGGCCTTATCTAGTCTGAAACAATCAATGTGTTCTGTAAAACATGTTTTAAAATTTCTTCCTGTTTGGCCAATATAGTATTTGTAGCAATGTCTACATGTTACATTATATATTCCTCGTTTGCTTAGTCTGTCTGAAGGTTGTACGTTATCATAAACTAGTTTCTTTCTTAAGTTGTTGTTGGTGGCAATAGTGATCCTCATGATTGTGCTTTTAGACGACTGTTTTGTCTGAGATGACTCCTGAATGTGGTAGCCATTTATAGTGAGGCTTTCGTGTGCTGTGGTGGGTAGCCATATTAATTTGCTTGCTTTTGTTTCCAGTTTTAAGGTAGGAAAGTGCATGTGTTTCATGTTCATGATAGCCATTCACATTCCTCTACGAATTTCAATTCAGTACTGTTAAAATAGTAAAAACATGGCATTAATGTTTTTGTGGCCTCCAGTCCAATGACTGGTTTGATGGAGCTCTCCATGCTACTCTATCCTGTGCAAGTCTTTTCATGTCTGAATAACCGCTGCAACCTACATCATGCTGAATCTGTTTTCTTATTCATCTCTTGATCTCCCTGTACCACTTCTCTTCAGTATTAAATTCGTGATCCATTGATGTCTGAGAATACGTTCAACCAGCCTATCCCTTCATCTAGTCAGGTTGTACCATAAATTTCTCTTCTCCCCAGTTCTCTTCCGTACCTCCTGATTAGTTCCGTGTTCTACCCGTCTAACCTTCAGCATTCTTCTGGGACACCACTTTTCAAAAGCTTCTATGCTCTTTTTGTCTGAACCATTAATGGCTCCTGTTTCACTTTCATAAACGGCTACACTCCATACAAAAAGTTTCAGAAAGTACGTTCTGACAATTAAATTTATACTCGATATTAACAAATTTCCCTTCTACAGGTATGCTTTTCTTTTCATTTCCAGACTACATTTTAAATACTCCCTACTTCGGCCATTTTTCCTATTTTGCTGCCCAAATAGCAAACCTCATGTACTACTTTAAGCGTCGCATTTCCTAATCTAATTCCCTCAGCATATACATATGTGTTTCCTAGATCTCAGATATATCTTTGTATTTCTCAAAATAAAAAGTATTTATACTATCAGTTGTATTGTAAAACTGATAGAGCCACTAATTTCTAGTATATTATAGCATTAAACATCAGTGATAAGACATCAGGAAATGCACTAGACGTTGCCATTGATAACACTAGGGCCGACATATCGATAACCAAACAGAAACTAGCCTTGTTTGACAGCCATCTTCAGTTCTGCACTGCTGATTCGTTTTGTGCATCGTGGTTTATGGAAACCGTTGTGAAATCTGTGGAAAATAGTGAAAAAGACCAAAAGAGCCATGGAAAAAGCGATATCTCAAAATATTCAAGAAAACTACTACACGAGAACAAAGTCAATGATTCTTCTATAAAATTTTCATGTGAATGGAAGACCAGTACACAAAGTGGCATCGCTCGTTAGTAGGTTATCCTCCTCTTTCTCCACAGGATGGTCAGAGCAGTCAGTTAACAAAGCTGTGTGAATATGTATTAAATATTTTTGTGAATCCAATGCAGCATGATGATGAGATATCAGCTCGAAACATGTAGCTAAATAAACAATTTAGTTGTCAACAAATTTTGTGACCGATAACTTTATTTGAAAACCTTTTTATGTAATGAAGTAGGCTGAGCCATACTCTTCAAAAGAGATCACTCTACTATGCTGACTAATGTTTCAGATAAGCAACGGTGGCCTTATATGAAAAAGGGTAGTAAACAATTGTACAGTATAAATTAGTTTATACAAAATATAAACGTCCTAATAAGGAAATTCTGTGTTCAAAAAAAGTGGCTGTGCCGAATACTGGGACCTCAGAGTGCGTTTTAAGATTTTAAAAATATATATATTTTTTTAATAGTAACCACATAAGCTTCGCGGCATCTGCATTTGAAGTGGTATTTTTCTCAACGATCAAATACTGATAAAGAAAAAATACTGGAGAATAGCATTTGTTATATTATTACGAGAAAAAAAACTAGAATCTCCTTATAGTATCGTAGATTTCATCAAACCCATTTATTCTGAACGAGCTGAATAATTTACGTAACACTAACCAGACATTTGGCAGCTAAAGAGAAATGTCAACAACACGCAGTTTAATTTTTGAACACTGACCAGAACGCTATCTCAGTATGAACTCGACGAATGTGGTATATCCTCTTTGCCCACGTTGCTAAGCTGTTACTCTCTTCATCTCCTACTTACAATGTTGCACCTGAGGCCGCTCTCAGTCTTTTTATATCGATAACTACAGGACAATTGTTGTCTGTCTTGTGGCACATATATTTTACGAGAATTTGCTGGTGTTTAATATGAGTTTGAGCAGTTGTGTGATACTCTATTCTACCGAGTTACAAACCCGAGAAGCAAGTCGGTCCGATATGGTGGAAGCCGACCTTGTAACTTTGGTATTTGTATCTAGAGAATTCACAGGAAAAGTCGGATTAGCTACCTATAGTCATTGGCGCTTGTCGGACTTATTTGGTGAACACTTTAGAGTCTAGACAGTACAAACAGTGTTTCGGAGCTATCTGCTATGCTGTAGGGTTTTTTACACTATGAGTACTTTAATGTCTTAAGTTTGAGCTAAGCCGGATTTTATGCAAAGCGTTTACCAGGTCCTACTTGTTTAACATAAACTGTTTATGTCACATGTGTCTGGGGCTGGTTGTCTAGTTGCCATCTATGAGATTTGAGTCCTGTTGGTAACTTATGCATAATTTTACGTGCTGGCTATCTATAATTTATTTGCTACTGAGGATTAATACAAGTTCAACTTTACTGATTGCTATTTTAATATTAGGCCATGTGGGAGCTGTTGTCTGCATTTTAATTACACATTCTTGTATAGAACTAGCCTGAGATATCACAACTTTAAGTCGAGTTACGTACAGTGGTACTTTGTCTCTTGGCTCAGATGTGCTCTATACTTAATTGCGTGTTTGGCTATTTGTTTCTAATTTCGGGCTCTTTAACGAAATAACAGTGACCAATTTACGTCGGTTAAAATAATGTCCCTTTGCTATTACGTAAACATAGTATTTCAAATTTCTGTTATAGTCGCTGATGACTTATTGCAATTTGGGTTACTTAAATACGTTAACTGATGTGTTAGCTAAACTTTTGTGGGTTCTTAGTGTGTTATTGTGGAACATTCGGTAACTGATTTGTTTTTCTGTCTCTTCTAGTGGACCTGAATTCATACTCTGCTTTATTGAATTTACTTTGAAACTGAACCACTTAGGGGAGGCTATACGGAATGTCACGTTTGAAGCTCAAATAAACAGATATCAAAATAGAAATGCTAAACGTTTATTGCTGAGTTTATAGTTTTCTTGATATGAAATGATTTCATTTAAAACACCTGTAAGATCAGTTGGCACAGCCTGTTGTATTGAATCCATTTTTTTCTTGAATTGTTACGTTATTTAGTGGCATGGCAACTTAACTACTCCAAGCTTCTTGCCTGATGTTGTTTTCAAATACTGCCGTCTTAAAAGTGGACATTTGATGAGAAGAATAAAGTTTCATGGAATATTTTGTTCTAAAATTACTGTGTGACCTATATACAATGTTGGTTCCAGTTTGTACATTTCTTCTTACTCACACAATGAAGGCAGTTTCGTACATGGCTGTTTCATAGCATGACAAAGGGCAGAGAGATATTCTAGAAAACACCTTGAGTCCTTGATATTCACTCTGCAAGGGATCGCAGTGATTCGAGCTGCTTAATCTGTTCAGATTACGACCCATTGGTTATGGATACGCCGTGATTTTATTAACCAAGTTGCGAAGAGGACCGGAAGGCTTGTTACATTGCCGATGCGTAGCTACATACATTCTTGTGTTACAAAATAATTAATGTGAATGTAGTTATACACTGTTGGCCATTAAAATTGCTACATCAAGAAGAAATGCAGATGATAAACGGGTATTTTTTGGACATATTTATTATACTACAACTGACATGTGATGACATTTTCACGCAATTTGGGTACATAGATGCTGAAAAATCAGTACCCAGAACAACCACATCTGCCCGTAATAACGGCCTTGACACGCCTAGGCATTGAGTCAAACAGAGCTTGGATTGCGTGTATAGGTACAAATGCCCATGCAGCTTCAACACGATACCACAGATCATTAAGAGTAGTGACTGGCGTATTGTGACGAGCCAGTTGCTCGGGCACCACTGACCAGATGTTTTCAATTGGTGCGAGATCTGGAGAATGTGCTGACCAGGGCAGAAGTCGAACATTTTGTGTATACAGAAAGGCCCGTACAGAAACTGCAACATGCAGTCGTGCATTATCCTGCTGAAATGTAGGGTTTCGCAGAGATCGAATTAAGTGTAGAGCCACTGGTCGCAACCCATCTTAAATGTAAGTGCCGTCAATGTGAACAAGTGGTGACCGAGACGTATAACCAACAGCACCCCATACCATCACGCCGGGTTATACGCCAGTATGGCGAACACGAATACACGCTTCCAATGTGCGTTCACCACGATGTCGCCAAACACGGATGCGACCATCATGATGCTCTCAACAGAACCTGGATACATCCGAAATAATGACGTTTTGCCATTCGTGCACCCAGGTTCGTCGTTGAGTACACCATCGCAGGCACTCCAGTCTGTGATGCAGCGCCAAGGGTAACCGCAGCCATGGTCTCCGAGCTGATAGTCCATGCTGCTGCAAATGTCGTCGAACTGTTCGTGCAGATGGTTGTTGTCTTGCAAACGTCCCCATCTGTTGACCCAGGCATCTACACGTGGCTGCACGATCCTTTACAGGCATGCTGATAAGATGCCTGTCATCTCAACTGCTAGTGAAACGAGACCGTTGGCATCCAGCACGGTGTTCCGTATTGCGCTCCTGAACCCAACGATTCCACATTCTGCTAACAGTCATTGGATCTCGACCAACGCGAGCAGCAATGTCGTGTTACGATAAACCAGAATCGCGATAGGCTACGATCCGACCTTTATCAAAGTCGGAAACTTAATGGTACGCATCTCTTCTCCTTACACGAGGCATCACAACAACGTTTCACCAGGCAACGTCGGTTAGCTGCTATTTTTGTATGAGAAATTGGTTGGAAACTTCCCTTATGTCAGCACATTATAGGTGTCGCCACCGGCACCAGCCTTATGTGAATGCTCTGGAAAGCTCATCATTGGTGTATCACAGAATTTTCTTCCCGTCGGTTAAATTTCGCGTATGTAACACGTCATATTCGTGGTGTAGCATTTTTAGTGACCAGTAGTGTATGAATTGCTCTGATCTGGTCTGTTCATAAGGAATCTGTTGTTATGGTTGTCTCTTACACACTTTGTCGAGGAAGAAGGAAGATTAAGATTTAACGTCCTGTCGACGAAAGGTCGTTAGAGACGCAGCACATAGTTGGATATGGTAGCGATAGGAAGAAGTTATTTTTAAAAGAATCGTCTTGGCCTTTGCCTGAAGCCATTTAGCGAAATCATAAAAAACTTAAATACAAGTGCCATTCAATAAAAAAAAACGGAAAATTTTTGTAAATTATCTGTGGTGACGGTAACAACGACTGCGGAGAGTACCACACGACAATCGATAAGCCACGCTCAAAAAACTCGCAAGGCAGCAGCTGCACGGGTTGGCACTTTGAAGTATACCGAGGGCCGCCATGAACCGCAGCTGCCAACCCATGGGCGTCACGTATATGGATACCGACTGGTCGATGCCTCGTAAAATACCGGAGCACAGAGAACGGCGGAGAGTTCTCTTCAGGGTGCCAAGTCGTGTACAGTCTGCAGTTTCCGCCGAGTCTGCAAGCTGCAGTGTACGGACGTCGTTCTCAAGACTTGGGCTTCGTAGGCATTGTAGGACTCTAACTAGGTGTCACTCAGAAACATCGTGAGAGAATTTTAATATTTTAGAGGACTTTTAATATTTAAAACGTCTAATTGTGCTAGATATTTCACAGGAAGGAGCACCATTTATGTTAACTGTTTCTTCATATTTAATAAATATCATTTTATTACTATTGTTGGGAATCATTCTCATCGGAGATAACCTAAACCACCCTATTGCGTTCCCAATATGATCTATTGCGAGACTAGAATACAACCCTTTTTTTTAATTTTCATGGTCCTCCCCCTCAAGTTCAATGCACTTATGTAAGCGCTGGACAAGTTTCTCAGTTCCACATGTAAAGAATTCTTGGCATCGTGCACGTAATAAGTTATGCGCTGTTGCCTGGACTGTCTCATCACGAAGAGCTTCTTTCAGTTAGTTACTGATGTGATAATCTGAAGGTTCCAGGCCCGTGGAACAGGGTGGGCCGCGCGGGATTAGTCGAGCGGTTTAGGCGCTGCAATCAAGGACTGTGTGGCTGGTCCTGGCGGAGGTTTGACTCCTCCCTCGAGCACGGGTGTGTGTGTGTTTGTCCTTAGGATAATTTAGGTTACGTAGTGTGTAAGCTTAGGGACTGATGACCTTAGCAGTTAAGCCTAAGCCTCATAAGATTTCACACACATTTGAACAGGATGGTTGGAGGTGTCAGGGGGAAGCAGACGGACATTAGGTATCTGATGGGATCTAATATAAATCTAGCAGTGTGTGCCTCGTGTTATCAGGCAGAAATAGGACACCGCTTACTCAAAAATTCAAATTTTCGAGCACACGGTGTGCGTACGACTCACTGTTCTGATATCCGTCTCTCGGCATGTAATGTACAAGATTTCCGTCCTTCTATTGCCGAAATAATGTCAATATGACTTTCCAGCACTTTTTTCAGTTCACACCTTCTTTGATTTTGTAGAGGAAGAATGTCCGTGCCCCACTGAAGCCCATTTTCTTAATAATGCTGCCAACTTTCGTCTTCCGTTAGAATAAAGTGAAGAAATGTCTTCCTATTTCCTTCAGCGTCATACTCTCGCAAGGATTCCCTGCATGCATCCAGGCCACTTTCGTTTATTTGTGATGTGTGTCCTTTGGAACCCTTTGCGCTCACAGTTTTTTTGGAGGTCAAAACGTCGTGAACAACAAGTGCTGTTCCAACACTAATGTTCATCTTTGTTGCAACAAAACTCATCATACTACGCCTGTTTTCCGACATAAAGTCATCATCCCTCCCAATATTATTCTTCCTGACAGCAGAGACAGAGAATCCTTGGTATGCGGAATCTTCAGTACTTGTTTCATCTCGTCTTAATTTCTCTGCATACTCATAGAATTGTGTTCCACTCATTCGCCATATTGTAACCGAATTTTAATTTCGATTTATATGAACCACTAGCTGCAAGGTTCCTGTCATCATGTCTTACTGATCTCTTGCATAACGTTCTCGAGGAAGGTGTACCAACTGCATCCCTTAATAGATCCTGGACTTCACCAAAAGAAGGCAAATAAGCACAAACTACACCGATATATCTTATTTTTTATACAACGTTTACAGATATTTATTGTATGAACCTTGTATTTATGGATGGATTCGGATTTTAACTGCTGATTTCCTGATGTTAAGAGAAAAGAAACGAGAAGAACGCTAGTACCTAGAAGCACACCGCCAAATATGTACTATACATCTCGGTACTGATACTCCAACCAGCTCTCTGTAAATGGATTGTGTCTCATTGTATCACGGAATTCATACCAAATGTTAGTACTACGTAGCAACTGTACCAAACAAAACAAGTACTTTGCCAGCAGTAGTACCAATCTCAATGTGTAATCATGCTTGCGGCATACAAATGACCTAAACGGTACTGATACGTCCTGGGCTGCCTATAAGGCAATTCAGTCGGAACTCCCGATTTGCACAGGCAACCAGCGTTATTCCTGTCAACGTTAAAAAATACGAGCCGATACGTTTGGCTCGTCAGCGCGACACAGTCACGCTATCGACACACGAGCTGTATCGGATCTTTTCGTACGGCAACACGATTATCTCGTATCACAATGTTGTCAGTTATTTGCTGCAAGCTCTTAGGTACCGGCGGTGTTATTTCGTGAACAGTGGAGCTCTAAAATGCAACTGAGTATGGTGTTGTATTTAACTTATGCATAAGCTCACCACCTACACCAGCAGTAGATGCACAATACATCAGAAGAGTTTATTATTAAATGACGACCAGGAAACAAAACAGGATTTGTTTTAAAAATATCGTGATGGAGAAGGCTACAATTCAATTACTTGTATATCGATTTTCTGCAGAACTGTAATTTTATATTATGTATGAGATAACTGTGTTATGCAGGCAATATTATTAGTCAGCAACAGAATCTCATTTATTGAAGTGTCAGAATGTTGAACCGATTGAGACTTTATTATTTTCGAAACTAACTGTAATATAAAGGCGATTTATATAATTTATTACTGTCGAAATTGTGTGCAATTTACGAGGCTTACCACATGGCTTGTAGAAGATCATTTTCGTATTTCGTGGTGAAGAATAGCAGTTGCGATAGCTCTACTACAATTTGTTTATAATGGACTGCTTCCTAGATTTTAGGGTCCTTGTCAGGTGACTACTCACGAGCGTATGCTGGCATAAACATAATGCAATTGCACAAACCATCAAGTAGATGAAGTGAAGAATTCTTCAAGATGCTGGCTCCATTTCTGTACATATTATTCCACTTTGTATTCTGAGTTAAATATTTCTACGTATTCTCCTTTATTAAAATCGCACTCGCTGAGCAACCTGCAACAGATATTAGAATTCCCATTTCTGCCGGTTTTATGCTGCTTTTGCCTTTCTTCTTTCAATCCAAGATTCACGGTCATAGAGTAGGAAAGCAAGTCACGTTTTCGTAAGACGTTATTTTTGTGTCTTTTCCCCTCTAATTCTTTATGCACTGATTTATAGTTCCGCAGAAATTTTTTGACTTTATTCCACGCATTATTATCGTTACTGAAGTGACATCGCACCCTAAATACCTAAAACGAGGGATATTTTCCAGTGCATTCTTGATACCCGGGAACCAAAATAACACATGATGGATGAAACATGGATTACATCAGAAAACAGACGCACAGTTAAATTTCAGTAAAGCAGTGTCGATCACAACGGAAGTTTGTTTTATCTCTGTTTGTCCATCATGGCCAGACATTGCCAAAAGGAGTTTATTTAGGTTGGCATCTGAATTTGGCCTACAATTTAGACCATCTTCAGAGCGTTAACCCTGCGTTTACCCTCCATTACTAGAATCCTTTCAAAATTCAGGAAGATTTTTCTGAGATTATTCGTCTGCAGCACAGCTTGGTGGTGAATCGTGGACTGTGTGAAAACAGGAAAATAGTAGATTTGAAGCTTTTGTGGTTTGGTGCTATAGAAGGACTTTGACAATTAGAAGTAGTGATAAGAATTGAGATGGGATGTGAAATGCATGGTGAACACTGATAAGAAGAGGGTATAGGGTGATACAAGATGTGTTAAGTCATGAACGAACAACTCCCATTGACTTACGTCGGGCTTTAGAGGGTAATTACTGTTGGGGGGACATAAATGGCAAGACATAGAAAAATAGTTGAGGTCGTTGGATCAAAGTCCTACTCTGAATGAAGAGTTTGTCACAGGAGAAAAAGTCATGGCGGACTGCTTCAAACAAAAGGAGTAAATAACATGCCTCCACCCCCAGACTCCCTTCAGAAAAAAACCTAACTTTGAAAATTTTAAAATTCTGTGTCCATAACAGCTGAAAACAAATATTCCTCGAAGCGGACCGTGATGGGAGGAAAGTCTGAGCATTGTTAGCAGCTGGTCGCAGACTTTCCTCCTGAGAAGTCCACAAAGTCTAAGGTAAAGTGATATTGTGCTATCGGAAAAGACACATGTGACGATCAAGAAAATAGGTTGAAGGAAATAGGAAAGTGTGAAACAAGGTTCACTCATCATACGAGATAGAAAAAGCTTATATGTCATATGGTTAAAATGTTACATCTACTTGAAAATGATATCAGGGCTGTCTGCTTCTCATAGTCCTTCTATAATCAAGACATCACTAAGATGTGTGAAAGCTATTGATGCATTCTGCTCAGTTCTTGCATGTAAGAAAGATTTTCAATTTTGTCGGTGGCAACTGCAAATTCTGACGAGATTCTGATGAGGAAAGCAACAAAGGGTTTCTCTTAATAATCGAAGAAACTTACTTTTGTTTAGCCGTCGTAGAGATGACTGCTTAGCGTCAAAAGAAAATGAGAAAGATGGGAAGAAAGTAAGTAATGTGTTTATTATTTCAAAATTTGTGGTCATTCAATTATTCTATCCGACTGTGAGACAAGACAGTCATTGCCTTAAAAAATTATTACTGCGCTCTATGAATGCATCACCTGAAGAAAATCGACGCCCACGAATTTTTTTCCTCATTGCTCCAAAAATATGCAAATCGCGTGGGGAGGGATAGGGACTGAATAGAGGATGTGTAACGGCTTCCCAGAGAATTACTGCAGCGTAGTCGAAACAACTTCTAAAATTTGAGCGCGCTGGGAAGCTGAGAAGCCCTTACATACACTCCTGGAAATGGAAAAAAGAACACATTGACACCGGTGTGTCAGAGCCACCATACTTGCTCCGGACACTGCGAGAGGGCTGTACAAGCAATGATCACACGCACGGCACAGCGGACACACCAGGAACCGCGGTGTTGGCCGTCGAATGGCGCTAGCTGCGCAGCATTTCTGCACCGCCGCCGTCAGTGTCAGCCAGTTTGCCGTGGCATACGGAGCTCCATCGCAGTCTTTAACACTGGTAGCATGCCGCGACAGCGTGGACGTGAACCGTATGTGCAGTTGACGGACTTTGAGCGAGGGCGTATAGTGGGCATGCGGGAGGCCGGGTGGACGTACCGCCGAATTGCTCAACACGTGGGGCGTGAGGTCTCCACAGTACATCGATGTTGTCGCCAGTGGTCGGCCAAAGGTACACGTGCCCGTCGACCTGGGACCGGACCGCAGCGACGCACAGATGCACGCCAAGACCGTAGGATCCTACGCAGTGCCGTAGGGGACCGCACCGCCACTTCCCAGCAAATTAGGGACACTGTTGCTCCTGGGGTATCGGCGAGGACCATTCGCAACCGTCTCCATGAAGCTGGGCTACGGTCCCGCACACCGTTAGGCCGTCTCCCGCTCACGCCCCAACATCGTGCAACCCGCCTCCAGTGGTGTCGCGACAGGCGTGAATGGAGGGACGAATGGAGACGTGTCGTCTTCAGCGATGAGAGTCGCTTCTGCCTTGGTGCCAATGATGGTCGTATGCGTGTTTGGCGCCGTGCAGGTGAGCGCCACAATCAGGACTGCATACGACCGAGGCACACAGGGCCAACACCCGGCATCATGGTGTGGGGAGCGATCATCTACACTGGCCGTACACCTCTGGTGATCGTCGAAAGGACACTGAATAGTGCACGGTACATCCAAACCGTCATCGAACCCATCGTTCTACCATTCCCAGACCGGCAAGGGAACTTGCTGTTCCAACAGGACAATGCACGTCCGCATGTATCCCGTGCCACCCAACGTGCTCTAGAAGGTGTAAGTCAACTACCCTGGCCAGCAAGATCTCCGGATCTGTCCCCCAAGCTCTACCTCTCCCTCTGGGATTTCGATACTTTTGGATACCTGAAGAAAAGATTCGCGGACGTCGACTTATTTCGGACGAAGAGGCGCACACCTGGTTACAATCAAGGTCCCTTAAGTAATCGCTAAGTTTTTTCGTGATGGCATTTCATCATCCTGTCTCACAGTGGCGTAAATGTGTTAAAAGTGGTCGCGATTCCTTATTTTTTTCCATATAACTCGTGTTCGCGTTTATTTGACTTCTCCTTACACATTGTTTGTATAATAGATCTGTTGTGTCTTACAAATGAAAGTAGCTGCAGCATAGACTATTTGTATGAATTTTTTGCTGGTTCTCCATGATTACCCATAGTAAATTAATTTTTTTTCGCTTACTTTCATTACTGCAAAGCTGTACGTTCTTGACATTCAGAAGACTGAATGTCAAAATTTCAAAACAAGCAGCGGCTTTGACGTAGCTATTACACTTAAAAAGTTATTACCTAATGAGGATGAAAATTAATTAGCTAAATTGTTCTTTTACGGCCGCCGAAAATACATATTACCTGGTCGCATATGTGTTGATACAACTTTCACCATCATCTCCTCTTCTGAGAGGTGTGTCGTGTGTAAGGGTGATATTTTAATAACACTGAGCCGTCCGCTTCATTACATTGTCATCACCCGCATCGCAGCCGTCATTTATTTTTTGTGAAGCACTTTCCGTGCACTGAACGGCGCTCATGCCTCAGTAGCAGTATACTGGGCGGATTCTCAATGAACGACCAGTATTTTCCTTTCTTTGTTGTGCTATGAAATGCTATGAAATGTAAAATACTGAATCTTACAATTAACATTAATAAAGCAGTTTGCAGTACAATGACATACAATTTCTTGTTGCGCCGTTGTTAAAATGAAATGTAGATGTTAAATGCAGATAATCATATTGAAGAAGATGATGAGGGTGAGGGTGGTGACGATGAAGCGGCTAATCGAATGCACTTGCAGGCGAGTTGGTAACGGATGTTATTCTTAATGGTGGTCACTCAAGTCGCACTGGAATGAGGACTCAAATGAATAGGCGCTGAATGAATTTCTTTGTTGACACTGATATAAATTCAGGTGGAAAAACGACTAGACACCAACATAAAGACTGGGTCCCAATGAGTGAGCCTCCTAAAACTATTCCAGTTACAACACAGTGGGAGGAAGGGAGCACCAGCTGACTTCGTATGGATAGGAATGGAAATGCCATAGTGTTTTCGTTCTCACGTTTATAACTGATAGAAGTTTTACGGAGTCGTTCAAGAAACTTATGAAAGTGAGGACTGTATGGAGACGGGAAGGGGAACAAAGGAAGGGATACGATGTGTGTGGCATGTCTGGACACGTATGAGCTGAAGGATATTACGGACAGAGGAGATCGAAGCTACATTATGAAAAAACAATGAGTGTTTTTATCAAGGAAGGTAGCGTAACAATATAATCCACTTGTGCAGTTTGTTATTCTTCAGATAATTTTTAAAAATTAATTTTATGCACCTAACACTCATTTATTCTCTTATGCGTATAGGCTGCTTAGCGTTGCTGGACAAGGAAAGGATGAGTACTTCATGGGAGATGTCCATGAAGAAAATCCTGTTAGAGAAGTTACTGAATCGGAGAAATATAATGAATGGGCACATATTTCATGGGTCCTTGACAACACAGTGCGAATTACGCAAGATATATTCGGTTCTTCTTACTATTCAAATAAGTGAACAAGTATTTGCGAACCTTAATTAAGAGCATATTTAATCTTATAGAGCTGATCGATGTATGCCTCTGCCTGTGGTCAATACCATACTAATATCGATTGTGCAACAAATTTTATTTTCTCTGAATATCTGCATAATACAGTCATAACATTCATTAAAAATCAAGAGATAATACAACCACAATAATGCCGTACCACTTCAAATGGAGCGATATAATGATTAGTATCAGGAATGTAGTAAATTGGGTGAGTCGTTGTTCCGCAAGACCTGACCTCTGGACAGTGCTCTTGTAAAACTTCGAACAAAATTTAGAGCTGTAATACTTACGTTAATAGCCAATATTTCCTGCAAATTGTTTAATCGAAGAACTATCGCTAGCCACTGGCACGTAGCTCAGGATATATCCATTGCAAACGAAGTAACAGAAAAAAATCAAGAAAAGTATTTATCTATTTTACTCGAAACTTGACAAAAAGTATTTACATATTGAGTTTTTGTTAGGTATGTAGTAAATGAAGCACATAACGCAAATATCAGTTTCCCAAAGGAGATTGATAGACAGAAATTCTCTAGAAAATCTAAATTGAAGATTTCCGACGTTATTTAATATGCTAAAGTAGGTTAATTTTACGGTGACAAGCAGTGTAGCTCTAAACGAAAACGTTATCCTTGATAAATGAGAACCCGTTGTTCCATTCCTGGTGGAACCAATTCTTTAACAATGGTGTATACTTTACGAGCATTTTCGTAAATCTTAAAATACGTAGAGACGGAAAACGTTAAATTATATCGTTATATTAAAACTTAAACAATCTTGATTTATAATATTTTACAAAAGGAAGGTAGTCTGCAATGAAAACTGCATATTTGTGATTGATATAAGAGCAGAAATAAAGGAATTTTCCATATAAATGACAATCCCACTTGTTAATCAGCATATGTCTCATGAATTTTATCTTCCAAAGACGAAGCTATTCGTTCCGAACGGGAAAAAACGAAAAGAAAGTGACCGAAACGAAGCTCTATTCAGTGACTGTCAGTATCGAGCGCTACTACGGATTTTTTCCATGTTTCTTTCTACGCTTCACGGAAATGCTTGTAGAACATGCATCTTGGTTTCAAAACTTGGTTTCACCAGCAGTCGAACCCAAGCGCCCTACGTGACGAAAGGGTACACTTCTTGTTGAGTAGTCAATCGTATTCTTGCATATTAAACACGATCGGAATAATCTTCTGGAAACTTTTTGAGAGTAGCTTCGAATTGCTTTGGGTGAGTGATATTTGTGTTCTGAATTTCATGTACCATAAATATAAAAATTTGCAAAAGCCTTATGGTCTTCTTTTTAGGCATGAGTACAGCTGTGTGCTGGCAGATAGACTTGGAACTTCTGCTACAAACAATTAATGGAATGCAGAATCAGCAGCGACGAGTGAAAATGTTTACCAGACATGGAATCGATATCTCCTGCTTATTGCGCAGTTGAGTTAACCACTTTCTTTTGCATTTTGTTCGTTGTCGTTCGTTGCATTTTTTGGTCGTAGCGGACGTCACATGACATTAGTTGTATTTCGTTGTTGATCACTTCACTTTTTTATTACAGAGACCTGCCAGGTCTCTGACCGAACACACTGAGCCACCATGCCGGCTACCATTGCATTATTCGAACACGGTGTATTTTGTAAATGTGTGGACTATCTAGGCACGCTCCCCGGCCGACACACATTAAAGCTCTGTACATAGTAAAGTATGGCCATCCTTTTCCGCTGTGTTTGCCGCCGTCCGCAGTTCAAGATTAGCTGAAACTACGTCATGTGACATTAGCAGCAATTGAGGGCCATAGCGTTATGTGTGAAGCATAGGAAGTGTTGGGTATCTTCGAAGTTTTTATCTCTTCGTTTCGAGGCGAAAAGGGAGGAAAGCGTGCAGAGTTCCTTCCGAAGGAAGAGATGGGACGAAAAGAAGAATATAGGTCGCAGTGGGAAGTTTGCAGGAGCTCGACTCAACCATTCTCTTAATATTACTCATATCTGTCCTTTTGTTGTCTTTGCCTCCTTTTTACATTTTTGTTATCATAATTTAATGTTAATTCAATTACCAAATAGAAATTTTAAGAGGTAGAACTGCCACTGTTGGCAAATAAAACGAAAAATACCGAGTGGTACCGTACAAAGTTATCAAGACTGGTAAAAAATTTGACCTGCCTAACTGTACAGTATGGTTTAAACTTATGTTTACGGTGCTCGCAATAATAAACTGTACATTGTTCCACACAATACAATGTACATTTTTTTTTTTTTTTTTTTTTTTGCACTGCTCACATATCAAACCTGCGACCTTTTATTCAGTAAGCATTAATGCTGGTTGGAGACTAATTGTTTTTCGAACGTGGCCGCTAATCTACAGTATATTAATACGAATACAGCTGTTTCTCTTTCCTACAGCTAACTTTAGATCGTAGACCTACTTTTATTCGAACACGTTTTAAAAATATTGTATTCTCTTCTATCTTCGTAATGATTCTCCTAATGTCATGGAACAATTTGCAGACAAAATTTTATGGGACGGATCTGATAAAAATGTTAAGCGTGTGTAATCATACACATACGTTTATCAGTTCCATTTACTAAGGCACCACGCATATACAGGGTGAGTCAGCTAACATTACCGCTGGATACATTTCTTAAACCACATCAAATACTGACGAACCGATTCCACAGACCGAACGTGAGGAGGGGGGCTAGTGAAATTGGTTAATACAAACCATAAAAAAAAAATTGCACGGAAATAAGTTTTTTAACACAAACCTACGTTTTTTAAATGGAATAAACAAATACATAATCAGTGCCGTTTGTTGCATTGTAAAATGTTAATTACACGCAATTGAACATCGGAAGGTTCAAGCGTTAACTTTAGGTTACAATGTAATTAACATTTTACAATGCGACAAACGGCACTGATTACGTATTTGTTTATATGTCCAGATGTGCTAACAAAACTAACATGGTTCCATTTAAAAAAACCTAGGTTTGTGTTAAAAAACTTACTTCCGTATATTTTTGTGTGGTTTGTATTAAACAATTACACTAGCCCCTCTCCTCACGTTCGGTCTGTGGAATCGGTTCGTCAGTATTTGATGTGGTTTACGAAATATATGAAGAGGTAGCGTTAGCTGACTCACCCTGTGTATTTGAATCCAGTGCCTTATTTCGTACAAAAAAAGAGACATTCGGCGAATTTTCATAGTATCCAGTAGCAGAAACAAAAAGTAACACGATATAGTGCTTGACAATGCACAATGGATTTTTCCTTGCTCTTGTGAACTAATGTTGTTTCTCTTTTGCCCTGCTGACATTAGATTGGACCAATGTAACGCTAATTAAGAAAACAGGTCTTCATACTTGACACCGCAACGAGAACTGCGCTATTAATAAAGAAAAAAAAACGTGTTTCATGCTCGCCCCCCAAAAATACGTTTCGACTCACATAGCTTAAATCTGTTGAGATTTTGTGTTGCTAAATATCCGCGATATTCTTTTTGAAGCCACTGATCAGTTTTAGCAGCGCTTTAGACGGTTGAATGCGTTTCTTTAATACACACAGCTAAATATGCTGCAGAAGTCAATGTATCAGTAGTGGCGCAGTGGTCCCAAAATGGCGACCAGTGACAAGTTGGCCATACTTCCCCTATTCAGAGCTTCAACGTACATTCCCACTTAGCGCCACCTATCTGCAGTCTCCATCCATGTCCTCTATGCTAACTTGTTTTCAGACTCCAGCTGTAAGTCGAACGTCATGTATCCACAGTGAAGTTTATGGCTTCATTGCCCATCAAGGTGAATCTGTTACATGAAAGAGTGGTTTCTGCTTTTTTGGACATGTTCGAATATAATAGATTAAGGAAAGCCGAGGACATATGGTATTTATTCGGCCTGATCAAATTAAGGCCTTTAGTCCTGCTGTTACTTGGGATCAGTCTTTTCGTATCATCGATTTCATAGATAACTTAGTTGTTTCATAGATAAATGAGATAATATAATATTGATAGTGATATAAATGAAACGTATGTCTGAAACAACTTTTTCCAATGTATAAGACCTTTTTGTAACTGGAGTAGCGATTTGTAATTAACAGCGATTAAGAACAATAATACATAGATACAGTTAGGTATTGATCCCCATACTGCTATTGCCTTACTTCTATGTTTTCTGAAGAGTCAAGTGTGTATATGTGTTCTGTGGATTATCGTGAACTCAGTCTTGTTATGGGAGGAGAGAGGGTGAACCCCGGCGCCAGCTCACCGTATGTCGCTCTCGAGTAGCAGCAAAGGCATAGCCGGCGTTAACGTCCCCATTCAACGGACAGATCACGATAGTATTCTGCCATGATGGATCACTGCCGGAAGGTTTGGAATTTAATCCTGGGGGTTGACGAAAAGACAGTTGATCAGGAAATTTAAACCACCAAAGACAGACAGGGAAGGCTTTCCATCGCTAGAATTCGAACCGGCTTATCTCCGAGTCAAACACCGTTCCACAGGCGTTCGCTATAATTATAAGAACAACTACAATAATAATAATAATGATAATAATAACGTTGCAATATAGACCGCCGGCATCACCCTACAATCAATTGTCAGTAATGTACATGAGATAACACTACTGCACTCTTCACTGTTGGCCAGAAGAGAAAGCACTTGAGTGTAGTACCTCAAGGATCGTACTCGGAAAACATTGTTTACGTACTGATAAACTGTTCTTTAGCGTGCTGTCACTATACCAGTATCTTATTGAGGTTACTGAGGTAACAAACAATAATAATAGTGACGGAAAGGTATGAAAATTTGTAATATGGTGAACAAAAGTTGGGTGTGGTGCTGTAGCGAGGTCTATTCCTAATGAACTATGGTAAATTCAATAAGTTAAGCACGTATAGAAATTTGAAAGACGAGGCGATAAAAGAAGGTACTTAGTTGTTATACGGTAAACTCAGCATTAATAAACAAAATCAAACATTGTTGATTAGATTAGGTAATAGCTGCGTTCTTAAGCCAGAGAGGTAATTAACATTTCCTATTACAGGGTGGGCGCACTTTCGTAACCGGTAGTGGTTGCTGTTGGTGAACGATATTTAGTCTGTTTTTTGACGGGGGCGACAGAAATGGTACTACACTGACTGGAACGATTGTTTCCTGCTGTGCTGCTCAGACAAAAGTGTTAAGGTGGCAAAATTCAAGTAATTTCAACAATGGATGAGGGGAGTGCCGTTTCTGTGTAAATAGAAAACAATACGTCTTTGAATTTGCTATCTCCACATCCGAACGTTGGCTGTAGCAAGTATCGTTCGCTAACGCAGTAAACGACTTCCTACGCCACGTTCCGAGAAGGCCCATTTAACCCGTAATTCCCAGAACGACGATATTGATCTGTCTTATGTATCAACGCAGCCCCTTTGGTGGGCGAGCACAACATCCGCCCAATTTGCACGGGGACTGCTGGCGCCTAGTGAATACCCGAGAGGCCTCCACTTCTCCGGAACTCCTTTCACGCGCCTACAAGACGAAATTGATGAAAGATTAGCAGTTTATAGCGTGAACGGTATATACGGCTTCCTTCCACAGAAGACAATTTATTCATCACGGAGATGGTGCCCAGGCTAAATACTTGTTTTGAAATAGACTGCTGGTCACCGTATCATAACGTTTTGCAGAAATTGACGAAAAAACAATGATTTACTTTTCACGATATTACGAACGATTTCAGTGAAAGATGCAACAACACACAATGGCTATCTTTACATGTGGTAATTATTGTAAATATGAATGCAAAACTACTATTAATTAACAGAACTATTACACAATATATCTTTTGGTATAAATTCAGTATTGAGGATATTTTCGGGCTTCTGCCACATGCTGTGCGAAATCGGTGAGTTCTTATAGCGTTGATCGTAATTCGAAACTTATCCGCTCCTATTAAGTCCATCCAGTATGCACCGAACAGGTGGCTAATTTTATCACTTTATAAGGCATCTGGAACCTAAAATTTAGTTACGTAGTTCGGTACTATGGTCAATAGAATGTGGCCGCGCCGAGAGGCCACGCGGTTTGAGGCGCCATGTCACGGATTGCACGGCCCCTCCCGACGGAGATTCGAGTCCTCCCTCGGACATGGCAGTGTGTGTGTTTTGTTCTTAGGATAAGTTAGTTTAAATTAGTTTAAGTAGTGTGTAAGTCTAGGGACCACTAATCTCAGCAGTTTGGTTCCGTAGGAAGTCACACACATTTGAACGTTTTTTTTCAATAGAACGTGGTGAAGCAGTAAAGTAGCGGCAGATTTAGTTGCTGTAATCTGAATTGCTATAAAGTATAATGGATTTCCAAGTGTAATATTAGAAGCGCGCTAAAACATCTCTTTTACAGCGATACATCTAACTTTTCTAGGTGAACGACATAGGTTATAGTTTTCCCTGCGGTAAAACGTTCCTTGGCAGCCGAGGTTAAATGGAAACAAATTACAAGACGCCGCCCTACGTAAAGCACAAACTTGAGTCAAGATGTTCGTAACAAAGAGAGTGTCCTACAGTTAATTACCTAGCCACGATGACACTGAAGTTTAAGAATTTTCATTTTCCTCCCTTAATGAGCAAAGCTTCAAAGCACGCCTTAAAGCCAATCCACGCAACTTGGGAAACTAGCAATATGCTTTCGTTCTTTTTCTTTCGTTCTTTTCGTCTAATAATCTGTAAAAACTTTTCGTTTTAGAGGGAAGCAATTTGGCACAGACGGAACTCAGTACCCGTGCAACGCCAAGGGGTAATTTAAGCATGACGTTATGTTAATGGAAGAAGACGAAAGTTATCAGGTCCACCTTCCGAGCACTGAAGCTTTAGTCATTGTGTAAAATTGTTCCCAGAGACAGCGAGAGACATCTTTGAAGTTACATCGGTAACTATATCAAAGGGTAGAGGGGGCTCTGAATACGAAAGAGCCTTATTCCTCACGTTATACAGAATGTGCAATTATCCCTGGCTGGCGTCATCGTTCTCGGTTAAAAGTAATCGATCACCTTCCTGTTAGTGGAAAACCGGTATCCTATAAATATTTAAATTCACTTCCTCTATCATAAATTTGAATAGTCTTCATCGAAGTACAGTGTAATTACAACTAGATGAATATATAATATATGAGCTGCAATATGGAAATGCTGTACACCTGATCCAAGGGAAGGAGCTCTATGAAATAAATCAACATTTGTATAGAGAGGGAGAGAGAGAGAGAGAGAGAGAGAGAGAGAGAGAGAGAACCCTCTTCCTGGCCGGTAATCATGTAGCAACTCTATTTCAACCGGAAATGTTATTTCTGTGTTAAACAGCCCAAATTCAGTTTTACAATATGATCAACGTGTCGACTCACTGGAAAATCCAAATCTTGAATATGTTCTACACGGACGTTTGCCGACACAGACTCGCCGTTTTTCTCATGGCCCTGTCTTCTCGTGCTTCGACAACGTCTGTGCTACGTACACATGCAGAAATATGGAGCCACAGGCACAGTAGAGGACATCTGGCCATTTAAAACAATTTTAATGTTAGCGATTTACAATTA
Organism: Schistocerca gregaria; assembly: GCF_023897955.1. NCBI lineage: Eukaryota > Metazoa > Arthropoda > Insecta > Orthoptera > Acrididae > Schistocerca > Schistocerca gregaria. The sequence continues at coordinate 284,952,001 of NC_064920.1, read as the reverse complement.
CACGGAATATAAAAGTTATATTTCTTGTTTTAACCCTTCTCCTAATAGCTACATCTGATAATTAATAGCGGTTCTCATCTAAAATTCAAGGGTTTTGGGAATTTTATATTTGTTCTAATGGTTCAAATGTCTCTGAGCACTATGGGACTTAACATCTGAGGTAATCAGTCCCCTAGAACTTAGAACTACTTAAACCTAACTAACCTAAGGACATCACACAAATCCATGCCTTAGGCAGGATTCGAACCTGCGACTGTAACCGTAGTGCTGTTCCGGACTGAAGCGCCTAGAACAGCTCGGCCACCACGGACGGCTTTTATATTTGTATTGTACTGTGAATTTAATGTATTTTTTGTTCTTCTGCTAATATATGCTAATACACATGGGTAACGTTGTTTAGTATTGTCACCAAACATCTTCAAAAGATAGAGAACGATACTCTAAAAAAATTGTTACACGAAGTTCTAATAAACTTTCAGACGAAAACAGACATTTTCTATTAATCCGTTCTGTTATACATCTAGTCACGAGTCGCAATATTTTATTAACCAGGTAATTCTTTTCAGTCCACGACGACCATCTAAGTAAATGCAGTACATTTCATAAGTCGTGGCATTGCATATACGTACGATAGAGTCACATAAATATTTTGTACATCTTTCGTCATAAAGTCAAAGCTTGGGAGGCTGATTAATGTGATTGTAACATCTATAAGTACAGTGGTTGGTTGGTTCATGGGATTGAAGGGACCAGACTGCTAGGGCCATTGGTCCCTATATATATATAGTGACACAAATTATATGTTATGCTGGATTTACTGAGTTCACCCGCCAGGTTAGCCAAGCGCGCTAATGCGGTGCTTCATGGACTCGTGCCGGCCGGAGTGGCCGAGCGGTTCTAGGTGCTACAGTCTGGAACCGCGCGACTGCTACAGTCGCAGTTTCGAATCCTGTCTCGGACATGGATGTGTGTGATGTCCTCAGGGTGGTTAGATTTCAGTAGTTCTAAGTTCTAGGAGACTGATGACGCATAGTGCTCAGAGCCATTATTTTGAACCTGGACTCGTATAGGCGCGCCGGCTCCGGATCGAATCCGCCCGGCGGGTTAACGACGAGGGCCGTTGTGCCGGCCTGCCTGGATGTGGTTTTTACGCTGTTTTCCACATCCCGATAGGTGAATACTGGGCTGGTCCCTACTTTATGCCTCAGTAACACGCGTTGCAGACATTTGAAACATGTCAGCACTGTTTCACGATTTACACTAGACGCAGACAGTTGGGGTACATTGACTCCATCCTGGGGGGGGGTTACGGAGTGGCCGCAGGAAGAGCATCCGGCCATCCCTAAAACTAACACTGCCAAATCCGTTGTAACAAGGCCGACCCTGGACCCTGCGACCGCTGCGGGACTATGGTGTAACCGAAAGAAACAAACTGGATTTTCTCAATTCAGAAGATGGTTGTCATTGGCAGGAATTGATTACCTGGTTAACAAAGTTGTGTGGTCTATGATTGGATTTGTAGCAGAGGAAAAACTTCCTGGATCACTGCCAAACTTTTTTGCTAATATGTTCCATCTCATGAATATTTTTTATATATCCATTGGTATATGCCACCGTCCAATCAAGATCCACTGTTTGAACTGTCACACAATAACTAACTACCATGTCATATACACTCAAGGAACACCCAAGTACAATGTAAGCCAATATACACTCCTGCAAATGCAAAAAACAACACATTGACACCGGTGTGTCAGACCCACCATACTTGCTCTGGACACTGCGAGAGGGCTGTAAAAACAATGATCACACGCACGGCACAGCGGACACACTAGGAACCGCGGTGTTGGCCGCCGAATGGCGCTAGCTGTGCAGCATTTGTGCGCCGCCGCCGTCAGTGTCAGCCAGTTTGCCGTGGCATACGGAGCTCCATCGCAGTCTTTAACACTGGTAGCATGCCGCGACAGCGTGGACCTGAACCGTACGTGCAGTTGACGGACTTTGAGCGAGGGCATATAGTGGGCATGCGGGAGGTCGGGTGGACGTACCGCCGAATTGCTCAACACGTGGGGCGTGAGGTCTCCACAGTACATCGATGTTGTCGCCAGTGGTCGGCGGAAGGTGCACGTGCCCGTCGACCTGGGACCGGACCGCAGCGACGCACGGATGCACGCCAAGACCGTAGGATCCTACGCAGTGCCGTAGGGGACCGCACCTCCACTTTCCAGCAAATTAGGGACACTGTTGCTCCTGGGGTATCGGCGAGGACCATTTGCAACCGTCTCCATGAAGCTGGGCTACGGTCCCGCACGCCGTTAGGCCGTCTTCCGCTCACGCCCCAACATCGTGCAACCCGCCTCCAGTGGTGTCGTGACAGGCGTGAATGGAGGGACGAATGGAGACGTGTCGTCTAAAGCGATGAGAGTCGCTTCTGCCTTGGTGCCAATGATGGTCGTATGCGTGTTTGGCGCCGTGCAGGTGAGCGCCACAATCAGGACTGCATACGACCGAGGCACACAGGGCCAACACCCAGCATCATGGTGTGGGGAGCGATCTCCTACACTGGCCGTACACCTCTGGTGATCGTCGAGAGGACACTGAATAGTGCATGGTACATCCAAACCGTCATCGAACCCATCGTTCTACCATTCCTAGATCGGCAAGGGAACTTGCTTTTCCAACAGGACAATGCACGTCCGCATGTATCCCGTGCCACCCAACGTGCTCTAGAAGGTGTAAGTCAACTACCCTGGCCAGCAAGATCTCCGGATCTGTCCCCCATTGAGCATGTTTGGGACTGGATGAAGCGTCGTCTCACGCGGTCTGCACGTCCAGCACGAACGCTGGTCCAACTGAGGCGCCAGGTGGAAATGGCAGGGCAAGCCGTTCCACAGGACTATATCCAGCATCTCTACGATCGTCTCCATGGGAGAATAGCAGCCTGCATTGCTGCGAAAGGTGGATATACACTGTACTAGTGCCGACATTGTGCATACTCTGTTGCCTGTGTCTATGTGCCTGTGGTTCTGTCAGTGTGATCATGTGATGTATCTGACCCCAGGAATGTGTCAATAAAGATTCCCCTTCCTGGGACAATGAATGCACGGTGTTCTTATTTCAATTTCCAGGAGTGTAGTAACAATATAGTAGTATAGTAACACTACTTTGTGACTTTCAGCGTGCGTAGTTTCTGAGTGGAAACTATTCAAAATACGGTATCACGTGAACGACCCTTACTAGAGCTCTACAACAAAGACCACTCACGTTCTAATTTAATGTGAATAGGCATTGTTCCATTTATGAAAATGTGCGTTTGTACAGAAAATTTTTTTTCTAAGTTTATCACAACCTGTTAGTTGGCTAGTAGTAGGAGCCCCTGACTGCCATTCCTCTCTATGAAAACCAGAATCAATAGGACTTTCCACTTCCGCAATATTTGTGGTGCAAATTTTAGGTGTCTGACCCTGTATATGGATGAAAGTTTTTCTAGAAACACAAAGCCTGTTAATATTAATAAACAAAAGTTGGGTAAATTAGAACGTCAGTGGTATTTGTCGCACAATTATAGTGCTAATCCTTTGGGAAATAACGTATTTTGAAAAGTTTTCACACCGACACTTGTTTGTTCCATTCAACCTCCGTAGTTGCTACTTACGATGTTGTTATGTTTGCTTACAGTCTGCTTGTGTGTTCTCTGAGTGCACTGCGACTTACTAGTCAGTTACTTTGTGACATTTCAAACAATGGGTTATGAGTGGAAGAGGGGATTTACAATTCTCATGGTGTATGGTGAGCGTAGGAAGAACGCATTTGATTCTTGTAAGGTTTATGCGGCAAGATTTCGCAGTATACGTCAACCATCTCGGCAAGGATTCATCAACTTCTTCAACAAGTTACGTGAAAGTGGTACACCTAGACAACGTAACAGAAAGAAACAGGTGACGACACATGAGGCGGAAATCAGTGTTGTTGGTGCTGTAGTAGTTGATGCACATGTTAGCTCCCGTGCTGTCGCAAGAAGAAGCGGCGTGAGTCAGGCGAACTGTTGTTGTTGTGGTCTTCAGTCATGAGACTGGTTTGATGCAGCTCTCCATGCTACTCTATCCTGTGCAAGCTTCTTCATCTCCCAGTACCTACTGCAACCTACATCCTTCTTAATCTACTTAGTTTATTCATGTCTTGGTCTCCCATTACGATTTTTACCCTCCACGCTGCCCTACAATGCTAAATTTGTGATCCCTTGATGCCTCAAAACATGTCCTACCAACCGGTCACTTCTTTTTGTCAAGTTGTGCCACAAACTCCTCTTCTCCCCAATTCTATTCAATACCTCCTCATTAGTTATGTGATCTACCTATCCAATCTTCAGCATTCTTCTGTAGCACCACATTTCGAAAGCTTCTATTCTCTTCTTGTCCAAACTAGTTATGGTCCATGTTTCACTTCCATACATGGCTACAATCCATACAAATACTTTCAGAAACGACTTCCTGACCATTAAATCTATACTCGATGTTAACAAATTTCTCTTCTTCAGGAACGCATTCCTTGCCATTGCCAGTCTACATTTTATATCCTCTCTACTTCGACCATCATCAGTTATTTTACTCCCTAAATAGCAAAACTCCTTTACTACTTTAAGTGTCTCATTTCCTAATCTAATTCCCTCAGCATCACCCGATTTAATTTGACTACATTCCATTAGCCTCGTTTTGCTTTTGTTGATATCAATCTTATATCCTCCTCTTAAGACACTGTCCATTCCGTTAAACTGCTCTTCCAAGTCCTTTGCTGTCTCTGACAGAATTACAATGTCATCGGCGAACCTCAAAGTTTTTAGTTCTTCTCCGTGAATTTTAATACCTACTCCAAATTTTTCTTTTGTTTCCTTTACTGCTTGCTCAATATACAGATGGAATAACATCGGGGAGAGGATACAACCCTGTCTCACTCCCTTCCCAACCACTGCTTCCCTTTCATGTCCCTCGACTCTTATAACTGCCATCTGGTTTCTGTACAAATTGTAAATAGCCTTTCGCTCCCTGTATTTTACCCCTGCCACCTTCAGAATTTGAAAGAGAGTATTCCAGTCAACATTGTCAAAAGCTTTCTCTAAGTCTACAAATGCTAGAAACGTAGGTTTGCCTTTTCTTAATCTTTCTTCTAAGATAAGTCGTAAGGTTAGTATTGCCTCATGTGTTCCAACATTTCTGCGGAATCCAAACTGATCTTCCGCAAGGTCCGCTTCTACCAGTTTTTCCATTCGTCTGTAATGAATTCGTGTTAGTATTTTGCAGCTGTGACTTATTAAACTGATAGTTCGGTAATTTTCACATCTGTCAACACCTGCTTTCTTTGGGATTGGAATTATTATATTCTTCTTGAAGTCTGATGGTATTTCGCCTGTCTCATAAATCTTGCTCACCAGATGGTAGAGTTTTGTCATGACTATCTCTCCCAAGGCCGTCAGTAGTTCTAATGGAATGTTGTCTACTCCCGGGGCCTTGTTTCCACTCAGGTCTTTCAGTGCTCTGTCAAACTCCTCCCGCAGTATTGTATCTCCCATTTCATCTTCATCTGCATCCTCTTCCATTTCCAGTACATCGCCCTTGTATAAACCTTCTATATACTCCTTCCACCTTTCCGCCTTCCCTTCTTTGCTTAGAACTGGGTTTCCATCTGAGCTCTTATTATTCATACAAGTGGCTCTCTATTCTCCAAAGGTCTCTTTAATTTTCCTGTAGGCAGTATCTATCTTACGCCTAGTGAGATAAGCCTCTACATCCTTACATTTGTTCTCTAGCCATCCCTGCTTAGCCATTTTGCAATTCCTGTCGATCTCATTTTTGAGACGTTTGTATTCCTTTTTGCCTGCTTCATTTACTGCATTTTTATATTTTCTCCTTTCATCAATTAAATTCAATATTTCTTCTGTTACCCACGGATTTCTATTAGCCCTCGTCTTTTTACCTACTTTATCTTCTGCTGCCTTCACTACTTCATCCCTCAGAGCTACCCATTCTTCTTCTACTGTATTTCTTTCCTCCATTCCTATCAATTGTTCCCTTATGCTTTCCCTGAAACTCTCTACAACCTCTGGTTCTTTCAGTTTATCCAGGTCCCATCTCCTTAAATTAGCACCTTTTTGTAGTTTCTTCAGTTTTAATCTACAGTTCACAAGCAATAGATTGTGGTCAGACTCTACATCTGCCCCTGGAAATGTCTTACAATTTCAAACCTGATTCCTAAATCTCTGTCTTACCATTATATAATCTATCTGATACCTTTTAGTATCTCCAGGATTCTTCCATGTATACTACCTTCTTTTATGATTCTTGAACCAAGTATTAGCTATGATGAAGTTATGCTCTGTGCAAAATTCTACCAGACGGCTTCCTCTTTCATTTCTTCACCCCAATCCATATTTACCTACTATGTTTCCTTCTCTCCCTTTTCCTACTGACGAATTCCCGTCACCCATGACTATTAAATTTTCGTCTCCCTTCACTACCTGAATAATGTCTTTTATCTAATCAGAGATTTCCTCAATTTCTTCATCATCTGCAGAGCTAGTTGGCATATAAACTTGTACTACTGTAGTAGGCATGAGCTTTGTGTCTATCTTGGCCACAATAATGCGTTCACTATGCTGTTTGTAGTAGCTTAGCCGCACTCCAATTTTTTATTCATTATTAAACCTACTCCTGCATTACCACTATTTGATTTTGTATTTATAACCCTGTATTCACCTGACCAAAAGTCTTGTTCCTCCTGCCACCGAACTTCACTAATTCCCACTATATCTAACTTCAACCTATCCATTTCCCTTTTTAAATTTTCTAACCTACCTGCCCGATTAAGGGATCTGACATTCCACGCTCCGATCAGTAGAAAGCCAGTTTTCTTTCTCCTGATAACGACATCCTCTTGAGTAGTCCCCGCCCGGAGATCCGAATGGGCGACTATTTTACCTCCGGAATATTTTACCCAAGAGGACGACATCATCATTTAATCATACAGTAAAGCTGCATGCCCTCGGGAAAGATTACGTCTCTAGTTTCCCCTTGCTTTCAGCCGTTCGCAGTACCAGCACAGCCAGGCCGTTTTGGTTAATGTTACAAGGCCAGATCAGTCAATCATCGAGACTGTCGCCCCTGCAACTACTGAAAAGGCTGCTGCCCCTCTTCAGGAACCACACGTTTGTCTGGCCTCTCAACAGACACCCCTCCGTTGTGGTTGCACCTACGGTACGGCTATCTGTATCGCTGAGATATGAAAGCCTCCCCACCAACGGCGAGGTCCATGGTTCATGGGGGGAGGGTCAGGCGAATGTCCTGCGCATTCTCCATCGACATGGGTCAACCCCTACCACATCTCTCGGCATCAAGAACTCCATGGAAACGACGTGAGAATCTGTCTAACTTTTGTGCAGTGGCATCAAGTTATTTACCACCAGAACGAGGCTCCTGCTCCTACAGCATTTTGGTCTGAAGATGAGCACGGGAGTGATCGAAACCGGTTACCAGAATAAATAAATTTGTGATCAAGGCTGATTTTTAATAGTAACTATTCGTAATAACATTTATCACCGTCTGCTCCCACGATGTATTCAAAAGTAAAACTAAAATTGACTTTTTATCAAAAAAAATTTGGTGCTGTGAATCTTATTTTCTGTCTTCTTAGCTGAAAAAGAGTAAATTATTAATTTTACAATAATACGTGGCGTCTCCGGAGTGTAATCGAGCGCACTTTTCTTAGTAGCCAGACTAAGACACAGATTTTTAAGATGTGCATCATAATGTTGATCTGAAAAATTCTTGACTCTGTTACTGCAGAGCAAGTCAGACGGATACGATTCTGAACAACTATGATAGTCTGTGTCGGTAGGGCAGGTTCCACAAATTTTCGCTTTTTAGAAAATATAATTTTTTCGCTCCAAAAGACCGTGTCATTAAATATGGATCGCACAGTACTACCTCGCATTCAAAATTATAAGTCTTCTGCTTGCTTGCACTTTGCTTCGTAGCTACTAGGAGAGGAAAGATGTGCATAAAATTCTCTTCAGAAAAGAGAAAAATTTTACCTTTACAGATAACAATTATTATCTCATAAAAAAGTTCTTCTCAATGCTCAACTATTACAATATATATTCAGCTTCTTACAAGAGCGTATACTGACAAAATTTAATATTTTCTGATATCTCGCAGCAATGGCGGCTCTCGTATCTTTTTTTAATAATAGAAGTACACCTCCCTAAAAAAAATACGTTCTTCCGTAGTCACGTTTGCTATCAGAAATAAAATCGTTACTAAAGTCACGGAATACAAAAATCTGTTAAAAATCACGAAACGCTATTCAGGCTACTTACAACTGAGAGCTTTTCCGCTTCGTCTGCCGTATAACGTTTCACCCAAATTCTTAAATAGTCATTGTCCCCCAAATAGAGCTTGAAAACTTCCATTTTCCGAAGCGCCTAGTGTCACAAACCCTTGAGGAAATGAAGATACACACTTCAGGAAGACCATTTCTCCACAAGAAAAACTTCTCATTACTATAAGGTAAATAGAAATAAGTGAAAGTATTAATGAAACTGAGCAGTTTTATTTTTATAATGGTATATAGTATTTTACAAATGAACTAATTAGTTTCACTTTCTTGCAGCAGTGGGATAATCGGAGTGAATCCCGAAGTCGTTGCAATATTGCTCTTGTTAGACTAAGTTTGTAATATGTCTTGATGGGATGACGAACTCGAAGTAGAAGTACTGAAACACTGGATTCCACATTCTCTCGTTCGTCCTCTTCCAACAACTTACGTAAAAGAGACATTGTATTTTGAAAATCCACTTCCGATTAGTACTACGTTTTATCAGAGGAGGCAAAAAGATAAAAGGAAATGCCATTCAGCAGCTTGGTCACTTTCATTAGCAGATCATTTCCTTTTCATCTATTCTAAAAAAGCATTGCCGACTTGGTATTTTCCATTTGCTCTTTTTTTTGCGCTTCATTTGAGATTTTTAAGAGCGCGTTTTTCAAGTAAATGCAAGGAAGCAGCTTTGTCAGGCATTACTTCTTCAACGTATTTGTTGCTTACGTTTTGAGTAATATTGGACTCTTCTATTGCTGTATCTTCAAAGCGAGAATTGACGGACGTATTTCCTCCTTTCAAATACGGTTGCAGAAAAGCTAAATGTTCAGTCAAATAACACGTTTTCTTTTAATTCTGGCCAGCACCAGACTTTGGTGGTCTCAGAGAACGAACATATGTTGTTCTGATATTCTTTCATCGCTCTCCACAGTTCTTTTCTCAAACAAGATTTTAAAAAGTAGACGCCTATAGGATTTGTCTAAAAATGTTTTTAATAAAATTAAAACCCAATGTTTTTTAAACGTACGAAAACACAGTGAAACTTATGTAACTATGTACGATTTAAAATTCTCAATTTAGTTAATATATATGTTATAGTTATTACTTTGTTTTTATTGGAGTGTCAAACTTGTTGAAAACGAAGACACAAAATTTTTGTTACGTTTTCAGGTATCTAGCTACTGGAAGCAGTTTTCGGGATCTTTTCTTGCAATTTTGCAGAGGTAAATCAACTGATAGTTACAGTGTTCATTTCACTTGTGCTGCTAAATGGTCTCACTTAAACCAACGGAGGAAAATTTGAGGCAAATATCAAAACCATTATTATGAGTTATGGCATTTACCTAACTGTATTGGTTCTCTCCATGGCAAACATTTCAGCATTTAGTGTTCCCTAAATACTGGGACCACAAATTATAATTATATAGGATTCTTTTCAATAGTTCTAATGGATTTGTCTGACTCAGATGGAATGTTCTCCGCTACAGAGGTTGGAGACTACACACAGATTAGTGACGGTGCTGTGTTCCGCAAATGAACACTCGGAGAATTATTGCACAGTAATAAATTGAGAACACCCTAAGCAACTCCCTTGCCAGGCGAGGCAAATGACTTTTTCCGTTCTACTTTGTAGGAGATGAAGCATTCCCTCTTCAGCATAATATAATGCGGCCACTTCCAAAAAGAGTTTTAAATGATGACAGAAGAATATTCAACTTTCGACTATCAAGAGGGAGAAAAAGTGTGGAATGGAGCTTTGGAATTCCAACCACAAAATTTCGTTTATTCGACCGACCAGTTTATACCAACAGAAGTAACGCTGTGCAGACTACTGAGGCAACATGCGTGCTTCATAATTTTATATTTGTTTGGTAGCTTAGGAATTCATAAACACACACACACACACACACACACACACACACGCACTAAATTTAGTAGGTAAGTTTTGGTATTTGGGCAGCAAAATAACCGATGATAGCCGAAGTAGAGAAGATATAATATGTAGACTGGAAACAGCACGAAAAGCACTACAAAGAAGTGAAATTTGTTAATATCGAATACAGATATAAGTATTGTGAAGACTTTTCCTGGCGGGGTCTGGGATTTTCTCTGCCTCGTGATGACTGGGTGTTGTGTGCTGTCCTTAGGTTAGTTAGGTTTAAGTGGTTCTAAGTTCTAGGGGACTGATGACCATAGATATTAAGTCCCATAGTGCTCAGAGCCATTTGAACCATTTTTTTTTGTTTGGAGCATAGACATGTACGGAAGTGAAACACGGACGACAAATAGTTTACACAAGAAGATAATTGAGATTTTCAGATGTTTTGCTACAGAAGGGTGCTGAAAGTTGGATGGATAGCTCGCGTAATTAATGAGGAGTTACTGAACAGTAGTTGGGAAAAAAGGAACTTCTAGTCCAAGTTGACAGAAAAAGATATCGGTTGATAGGACACCAGTAAAGTATAGAAGTGTGGGAGTAAGAATCGTAGAGGTGCACAAGGAGAAGAGTGCGGTAAGCAGATTCAAAAGGATGAAGTTTGCAGTAGTTATTCGGAGATGATGAGATATGCTCAGAATAAAGTAGAGTGGTGAGCTGCATCAAATTAGTTTTCGGAGTCAAAGCCACAACAGCAACAAATAACAATTTACGAGTAACTACATTTTAATTCGTACACTGTGTGGTGCAGGTTGCAGGGACTGAAAAGAATGTATGAACCTCATCATTCCCACATAGTCGTCCCACATCACACTTACTTTGTACATTGTACCCTGGATGTATGACAGTAAAACTGAGACATGTACGTCACATGTGTTTAAATGTGCAACGATTTTTCCCACAGTAAACTATAAATTGCTATATTATTAACTTAGGAACAGATAATCGTCGTCTTACTCGTCAAGCTTTCCCGGCATATATGTTCTAAATAATATTCAAGGGTTTGCTGCCGGATGACGTTGTGCAAATTCCCCAGTATTTCCTCAGAACAACTGTCACAAAAATTCAGTTGGTTGATCCTTGCTGGTGGCTAGGCACGACTGACGGAAACCGCTGCTCGATGTGCGGATACATAGCCACCAGCAAGGTTCAACCGCCTGAAGATGCCGGACTGTAGCTTCGATTAAGTATTGTGGAATTTGCTCTATGTCATCCGGCGGAAAATCCGTGAAGATTATTTGCAGGTAAACGTCCTTATTGATGGTACGCCACGGCGGTACCCATCTTATGGCTACTACACCGATGTAGAACCTACACGGCATTATTATCATTATTAGTGGCAGTGGACGGACACCTAACAATGGCCGCCTCAGGTTTCTAGTTTCCTCATAAGTACAGAGTCCAGTAATCGGGCGATGTACAAACAATGTGAATACTTACAACGTTTCAACTTATTTCATTTTCAGCGAGGTGGTGGGATCTGCATGAAGCAAGTTCCGCTATATATTTAGCTTTAAAGTTTTTTACCCTTGTCTTTGAATTTTTTTCTTGTTGGTTTAAAGATTTTATTTATTTCACTTATTTAGTGATAGTTTTGAGAAAAATTAATGCAAGAGTTAAACTCCTCGTTTTATGTTTTCAAAATATATGCTTTTTGTAAGATAATTCACTTATTTATTTTATTTCGTAGTTAGCTTGGTTGCACAAGACGCATGTTTCGTGAGAAGTGTCTACCCTCACGGTGGACTATTAACTCCCTTTTATGAGAAGGAGTTGTAGACAACATTTGCGATGCACTGAGAATTACTTCCTCGTTCTGTAAGGCATGTTGCGAAAATAAGTAGTAACAGTTATTTGACTCTAGGCACTATGGGACTTAACGTCAGAGGTCATCAGTCCCCTAGAACTTAGAACTACTTAAACCTAACTAACCTAAGGACATCACACATATCCATGCCCCAGGCAGGATTCGAACCTGCGACCGTAGCGGTCACGCGGTTCCAAACTGAAGCGCTTAGAACCGCACGGCCACACCGGCCGGCCCTAACAGTTATTTCATTGACTCCTTAGGTTATGGCTTAATAAAACGCCTATAGAAACGAATTATAGTTTTCTTTTCGCCCTCTTGCCGAACTATAGTGTTATGTTTTCTGGTAGAAATGCTGTCTGCGATTTGGAATCAAGTCTATCCATTCCACCACATACTTGCGTTGGATCATTTAGGGATGTCTTTTAATGATTATAACCACTGGTGAATCACATTAATGGCACTCTCATATCTGCAAACGAGTCATCTTTTTCAAACCTATCTGCTAAGGACTCCATACAGCAAAAACTGCAGTATGGTTTTTTAAACAGTCCCTCTGGGTCCTGTAACGGTTCCTCAGTCTGTGTCCCCGTCTCCCCACAGCTTTGTCCGTGTGATGGGTCCATTTTAAAATGGACCTGAGCGAAATCAGGGAGTGCTATATCTAAGACCTTCTGCAACCCATGGAGAAACTAGGTGAGCTGAGTTAATGCTAAATGACCGTCTTTTGACCACTCGGTGAAAATTAATACATGTCATAGCTCCAGCTACAATGTATAATGTGTAAGGCCAGCACCAAACAAACTTTCTCTAGAGACACGAGGTAGTAGAAAAGACAGTATGAGCAGTTATGGTGGTGTTTATTAGTAGAATTAGGAAGATTCCACATGGGAAGTGAAAGAAGGAGGATTTTGCTACAGAATTGTGGTGAGTCTCCAGACTACATACAGGTACTGCAGTCTGAAGGAGATCTGCTTCTCTCAGGGTGCATTCATGTTGTCTGTCACCCACACATTCCCTCTGTCCTCGTTGTTTTGTACCATCCAACAGAGGAAAACTATGAACTATAAAAACTCCGTGAATGTCAGCCAGTAGAGAACTCTATAACATATTACCACAGCCTTCTCTTCCGAGACATGAGAAACAAATACCGTCTGCGTGCTGGCACTGAGCATATGTGCCGATCCTATTAAATGTGCAGACATTTATCCACTGGAGCATGTGGCCGGTGATAGTAGCTGCTTGCACAGACCAGTGTGAAGTTCCGTCGCCTGCACAGTACGAGGACCTCATCCCACAGACTGTCCGTCGCCAGAGAGCGCCCCTCTGTTTTTCTTCGATAAGCAGTTTTCTAAAATTTATTTAGGTGGTAATGTTGGTGGTATCTGTGCGGACACTAAATAATGTATGATTGCACTCAGTTGTTCTGGTCTCAGCAAGGTAGGAAAACCACTGGCACACATGTTCTGACACTAATTCGCACTAGTGGATCTGTGACACGGATCGAAATTAAGAGAGACGCTCTGTCCACTGTTATGTAGCAGTTTTTGTGTGTCTCCAGCAACCCAATAACTTCTTATGATTAACCCTGTTCTGTACTGAAATAGCACACTGATTGCAGGAAACGCAGAGAAGAAGATACAGCTGACAAATGAAATGTCGGAGAATGTTTAAACTCGAATAGAACACGTAATTAATTTGTCCTGTACTCAATAAGTGCTATGTGGCCCATATTTTACGCACGTGAATCTGTGTAGTGTAAAAGATGTATGTACACTTTACTTCGCAACACACGTTTGAATAAAACTGTAAGATTTAAAATGCAGTACTGGTGATCAAACAATTCGTCTAATGTGAAAGAGATGTACTATATCTTCTACGTGTGAGCGAAACATTCCATGCAAGTTCGTGAACATCACTAAAAAGATCTCTGTAATACTCGAAATCGAACTTAATAGCAGCTGTTAAGGAAAATTAAAATGTGTCATTACGCTCGTGGTTGCACAGAAGCACCTATCTCTGTTAGGAACTCACAAAGGAAACACAAAGGCTGCGCAGAGACGGGACCGAAGTCTACGACAAGAGCCGCGGAAGTGGAACACGAGAGGAACACTGCAAGGAGTGGGTGCGAGCTCTCAAACAACCATGCTGGTCCCTCAGCACGTCGCAGCTTTAAATCTGAAAGAGTTTCTCCCTTTCATGTTCTCTTCTGACCAACCGGGCTGTATCGGGCTCTCTGAGGGAGAAAAAAAAAGCGCACAAGCAGCATGTCTCACCGTCGGTACTCCTGGCTCAACCTGACGACCGACTGGGTCGGATTTCTGCGTTTGTGCTGAACAGAAGTATCTGCGAGGAGATGGCGCACCATTGCTTTCAGTCCGGATGTCGTATTCTCTTGTTAATAAAGAATCGCAAATTAATTCACTCTCTCATATTATATCCGGGATTATTGGCGTCAAACACCTTATCCAACTATCGTAGCTTAGGGTTCCCTAAGGCTCTCCAGATGGGTGCCGTATGGATTTTTTTTAACAAGGACGTGACTACGGCGTGCAGGTTGATGCCGTGTTACCTGAATTCCGAAAGGCATTCAATACGCTTCCGTACAAACGTTTAGTTAACAAAATACAAGCTTACCAAGTATTGGGCCCGACTTACGCTAGGATACAAGACTTCTGTGCTACGTAACATCATAGATTAAGGGTCTACCTGCGACAGTAATCGCACAACTTGCGTACAGGCCGCTAGACGTCGCTGCGAGCGCTAAGAGTGCATTGCGGTCGCAGGCGCGCGTGTTGCGTACGGGCCGAGAGGTGCTGCCAAGAGCGCAACAGTATATAAGTGGCGACGGAGGTCGGCCAGCTCTCATTTTGTTGGAATCTCATTTTTGCCTATTCTCTCATTTGCTTAGTTGTTTAGCTCTTATTCGTTTATGGCTCATGTTACTGTGCTCTCTCTCAGCCACTCTGATTGTTTCGATTTACTCCCAATTGAGAAGTGCTCATTTTGGCATTTCACTTTTGCATATTTCTCATTTTCCTGATAATATGCCCCTGAGCGTTTTACAGTTGAATTGATTAACATAGTCTCATGTACTGTTTGTTCATTTCAGTCCGTTCTTATTTTGATGTTCTTTAAATACTGTAATAATTATCGGAAGCATTTCTTCCCTTAAACTTATGTAAGGTATTCTCTATGTATGATTAGTTCTGTGGCACAGGTGTAAGGTTTTGAATATAAATTATATACGAAACTGCGCTTTAAAAGGAATTTATTTTTTCAGTTTTTACTACATCAGACGACAATTTTGTGATTTGAGGGAGAAATTTGAGGGGCGAACCCACGGAAATAATCTTAAGTGATCCCCTTTAAAAATAAAAATTTCTGTGACAGTGACAGACGTAACACTGTAGGCACCGAAAATATATATATATATATATATATATATATATATATATATATATATATATATATATATATATACAGGGTGTTTCAAAAATGACCGGTATATTTGAAACGGCAATACAAACTAAATGAGCAGCGATAGATATACACCGTTTGTTGCAATATGCTTGGGACAACAGTACATTTTCAGGCAGACAAACTTTCGAAATTACAGTAGTTACAATTGTCAACAACAGATGGCGCTGGGAAACTCTGTAGTACGATATTTTCCACATATCCACCATGCGTAGCAATAATATGGCGTAGTCTCTGAATGAAATTACCCGAAACCTTTGACAACGTGTCTGGCGGAATGGCTTCACATGCAGATGAGATGTACTGCTTCAGAGGGTTCAATTGTTTCTGGATTCTGGTTGTACACCTGGTCTTTCAAGTGTCCCCACAGAAAGAAGTCACAGGGGTTCATGTCTGGCGAATAGGGAGGCCAATCCACGCCGCCTCCTGTATGTTTCGGATAGCCCAAAGCAATCACACGACCATCGAAATATTCATTCAGGAATTAAAGACGTCGGCCATGCGATGTGGCCGGACACCATCTTGCATAAGCCACGGGGTGTTCGCAGTGTCGTCTAAGGCAGTTTGTACCGCCACAAATTCATGAAGAATGTCCAGATAGCGTGATGCAGTAATTGTGTCGGATCTGAAAAATGGGCCAATGATTCCTTTGGAAGAAATGGCGGCCCAGACCAGTACTTTTTGAGCATGCAAAGACGATGGGACTGCAACATGGGGCTTTTCGGTTCCCCATGTGCGCCAGTTCTGTTTATTGACGAAGCCGTCCAGGTAAAAATAAGCTTCGTCAGTAAACCAAATGCTGCCCACATGCATATCGCTGTCATCAATCCTGTGCACTATATCGTTAGCGAATGTCTCTCGTGCAGCAATGGTAGTGGCGCTGAGGGGTTGCCGCGTTTGAATTTTGTATGGATAGAGGTGTAAACTCTGGCGCATGAGACGATACGTGGACGTTGGCGTCATTTGGACCGCAGCTGAAACACGGCGAACGGAAACCCGAGGCCGCTGTTGGATCACCAGCTGCACTAGCTGCGCGTTGCCCTCTGTGGTTGCCGTACGCGGTCGCCCTACCATTCCAGCACGTTCATCCGTCACGTTCCCAGTCCGTTGAAATTTTTCAAACAGATCCTTTATTGTATCGCTTTTCGGTCCTTTGGTTACATTAAACCTCCGTTGAAAACTTCGTCTTGTTGCAACAACACTGTGTTCTAGGCGGTGGAATTCCAACACCAGAAAAATCCTCCGTTCTAAGGAATAAACCATGTTGTTCACAGCACACTTGCACGCTATGTACAGCACACGCTTACAGCAGAAAGACGACGTACGGAATGGCGCAACCACAGACTGCGTTGTCTTCTATATCTTTCACATCACTTGCAGCGCCATCTGTTGTTGAAAATTGTAACTACTGTAATTTCGAAAGATTATCCGCCTGAAAATGTACTGTTGTCCCAAGCCTATTGCAACAGACGGTGTATTTCTATCGCTGCTCGTTTAGTTTTTATTGCCGTTTCAAATATACCGGTCATTTTTGAAACACTATATATATATATATATATATATATATATATAACTATACGTCACAGCAAGTAGCGGAAAACCTCTTTTCTTAGCGAAACAAAATCAGCAAATGTAAAGGTTATATCGGGAGTCTCCCAGGACTCTGTTAGACAGATCTAGCGCATAAGGTTATAAACCCCTGAAACTCTTTGCGGGCAATGGTATCCTCCATTGGAACGTTGTACACGCACAGAGATGCAGTGAAACATTGGAACACCTGCAGAAGATCGGTAATTAATGCGAGGAGTGGTAGCTGGCTCGTATAAGTGTATCGTATTGAGCATAAATCAGTGAAGAGATCCACTATTGGTGCAGTATTGATGACAGATGAATGGGTACAATATCTGTCGTAAAATACCTAGGAATAACCATTAAGACCGAGATGAAGTGAAACGACCACATAAAACATGTTGTATGAAAAGCAGGTGCCACACGAACATTGATTGGGAGAATCTTTAGGAAATGTTATTCTTTTATGTATTCAAAGTCTCGGAGAACACTCACTGGACCTCCCGTGTATTTCACGTTATAGAAAAGCATTTTTTTGCCACAATCTGTATATTATAAATTTATTCATTACCGGTTCCCGTCATCAATAAGTGGAAGTGAAATTTTAATATCTGCTGGATGAAAAATGTATATTTCTCATAGAAAGCGCCTTATTTTTGGGCAATATCTTGAGAAACATGTATAAGTGGCATTCACACTACTGTCATGATGAAGCGACGAATGAAAATCTGAACCAAAACCCGTATTCGAAGCAGGACCTCTTGTTCCCCAGGCAGATGCGCTAACCCCTACGTCACTCTGGCACAGTTGCTTTGCACAACTTTACGGACTACCCTACTGTCCCTCCCTCGTAATCAGCATTCCAATTCAGGCCTCAGACCGCTTGGTATTCTCCCTGTACTCGAACAGAATAGTAGAGGCTCTTCAGCGATATTGAAATAGCACCTCAGCATCAAACGAAACGGAGGGTACTGCCTGTAGCCCAAGCGTGCGGCGTGATGGGAAATTTTGATTGACGTGGGAGGCGTGTAGTTGCCCAAATCCATAGAACAGGGGTGGCATGGTGGGTATCACATGTGCCTAGTGAGCAAGAGTTCGTGGTTGAAAACCCAGGCTTGGTACACATTTTGATGCGTTGCTTCTCTCTCGAGAGATACATAACAGATGTTTGAGACTTGAAAAGATATCTGCAACCATACAATTTCATTTGATTAAAATGTGTATTCCTTGGGTTTGCCGTTTTGTTCGATACTGAGGTGCTATTGAAATACTCTTCGAGAGCCCTTGCAGTACTGTTGGAGTTTAGGGGGAATAAGATGTGGACTTAGGCATGAATAGGAGTTTCGACAGGTGTGCTAGGGTAGACTGACCCACGGTCGCTTAGTGGTTAGAACATCTGCCTAGAGAGTAGGAGAGCCGGTTCTGAGTCTAGGCCTTGGTAAAAATTTTCATTCGGCTGTTCAATCTACAGATATACGTCATAGATTTTTGAGACTTGGAAAGGTCTCTGGAAACATAGAGTTTCATTTGCTTACACTAATGACAGTTAACAGGCGACTCAACTCACAGGTATGTGGATGCCACTTGCCTGTGTTTTTCAAGATGTATTCAAAAATCTACATTTTGTATTCCACGTTTCGTCATTGTTAGATTTGGCTACGAATGGGTCTTCTACGAGAAGTATGCATTTTTGGTCCAGCATATGGTATATATATTGCTGGTTACATTACAGCTCTAGCTAGATAACTACAAAAATATTTTAAAACATTATTAGCGATCTTTAAAATGAAAATGTAAACATTGAAAACAGCCTTGATCTCAACTTTTTATTTTTACTGGAATAACAGCAGTTTTTCCAGCTACGAGTCTGAAGATGTTTCTCAGATAGAATCGAAACCGATCACTCCAATAATATAAAAGGTTGCGATCAAGACTGTTTTTAATCTTTAAGAAACAAAAATGTTTGTTCCAGATCGGCTGGGATCCTTACAAATTGGGATTAACAGCAGAGGCAGATAAAGTCCACTGTGGAGCGACATGTTTCATCACGGGATCATTGACGTGATGCGACATCGTTAAGGACACGCAGACACTACAAGAGGGCCGTTCTCCATCTCGGATAAGTTTGCTGTTCGTTTTTCGAGACCGTAATATTTATAAATAATTCGGGCAACATATTAATTTCTCCTGCATACATTTCGCAAAATGCTTACGACGAGAAAAGAAGAAAAATTAGATGTCACACAGAGCTTTACAGACAGTCTTTCTTCCCACGAGCCACTTGTGAATAAAACAGGAAAGAGGATAAGAGATGGTCGTACCGTCAGTACACTACGCCTCACACACCATAATTTCGCTTTCGGAGTGAGTACATCATTCTAAATGAATCAGATGTCTCCGAGAAATTATACTCTCCTAACTCCTTCCTCCCACGATTACTGTTAATAATCCCTGCATAATGACAGAATTAGGAGAGTAAATAAAGTGCGAATTGCTGGAGTACTGAAAAAAACACATAAAAGAAAATGCACTTCTTTGCATGTATAGCACGTCGGTCACATTTTTCATGCATCCCACACACTTCATACTTTCCTGATATGGGACTCATAATAGATCGGAATCAGCCTCCTTGGTAGGCTGACTGACTACTGCTCGCGCTAGTGGTCATCGTCGCTATTCCCAGATCGGCTGGGAACCGAGTTCGATACCCGAGAACGTCGAAGATTCTATTCCTTCAAGGACTGGATGTTTGCATTGTACGTATTATTTCATTTCATCTTTATCGACGTGAAAATCACCGAAGGGGCCTGAAATAGGGAAGTTTGCAACAAGCGGCAGAGCTAACGCAGACCGGGTCTCCCAACCAATAATGACATATTATCATTTCATTTGTAGACTGTGCAAATTTCTTCAGTATCCTGCCAACGAATCGAAGACTGGAATATGCATAATGACCATGTGCGTTAGTATTTCATTCGTTACCCACAAAAAAACTCTTGCACCCAAGTATTTTTATGAGTTGACTGATTGTAATTGTAAGTCATTAATATTGTAGTTATAATACTACCTTTCTTTCGCTTGGCATAATTTTATACTGACGAGTTGTTACTAAACTTCGTCATTCTTCGAAGTCTTATAAACGTATGACTGAGTATTGCTGCTGCTTCATTCAGAAAGTACTTCATTATAGGTAAGTCAATCGTTTCATCTACGACAATCTTGCGGTTGCTGTTGATATTGTCATCCTGGTCAGTAATCTGCCGCATGAACAAAGAGGCTTGCAACGCACTTCCATCGAGCACATCTGAAGTGACTTTTTTTTGCCGATGCCTTTCTATCTTACTTAATCTCACTTACCAACAAATCATCAAACTAGTGAAATATATTGTCTGAAACCACATTTAATCGTTCTTTTCTTAGTATACATTGTAGTGGTACCAAGTCATGCTTTGAGGAAGGCAGAAGCTAAGAAGCTGAATGAATCCTTTCAGGTACGAAGTACGTCATTCTATTTGATGTACCTTACTGCGTTTCAGGTCTGAATACGTTCTAGGATTCAAATAGTACAATAAGTGTAAACGTAGAGAGTATTTCTTGATCTGATACGTAACCGTGTAATAAACTTCTTGTGTCCTTTAATAATGCACCATAAACATGGTTACATCATAAAGAACCTTGACCAAGGAAGTAAGATCAGGTCAGCACTAGAAAGTACATAGCTCAAGACAATTAAACACAAAAAATGGCAAAGTAATTGCAACTATATTCCTTCAAAGGTGTATAAAAATGTGTGATTCATACAAAGTGCTTGTACGACGTATGGAATGGAAAATATTTGCTGTCCTGTACTTTTATCCAGAGTACTCTTTATAGAAGACATCATCTTTTCGTCTAAAAACGAATACAGACTTTATTATAATTACATTAATACCTTCAGCTGCTGACGGGCGTTGACATATATCAACGGAGACAGGTGTAAATGTGTGCCCCGACCGGGACTAGAACACGGGATTTCCGGCTAACTTGGCAGAAGCTCTATCCATCTGAGCCACACAGAGGAAAGAGCGACTGCAGGGACTATCTCGCGAACGCCTCCCGTGAGACCAACATTCACACCTTATATATCCACACACTACATTCGTAGTGTCCCACCCCAACACACTCATTACTCGTGGAAGACATTCTTCCCAAATCACGTAATAGTTCGGGTAATATGTGTGCATCCGCACAGAAGAAGATCATGGCCGGTATTCCCAGAACTATATACTCATATGGATATGGTGTCTGTTCTTTTACTGCAAAGAACGTTTGGATGCCAACGCAGCAATGCTTTCTGGAGAGTAGAGTACACTGGAATAGGGTGTCGATGCATCGGAGGCAGGTTTAACTGTCAAATTTTCAGTCTTTATATGATAAACTTTTCGAACTGACCTTTTTATGATTTCGCCAGGCCACGACGATTGAAATTGTCATTCACTATTATTGAAGCTATGGACGAAGTTAGTTCTACGAGGTGCAGTGCGTGTAGTGTTAGTGCAAGGATATATGATGTTTCTGATTCAGTCATACGTTTATTTTACGATGGTAATTGGTATGAAAGTCTGCCCATTTGTTTTCTGTATGCTGTGTCGTGCGCAGTCCTGCAACAACCTGAGTGAAGCTAAGACAAACATTTGTTCTTTGTAAATGTTCTTTTTGATTCACTTGTTTGGTTAGCGGCACCCATAGACGGCGGAACATTTTGTCTCAGCGAGATGCTAAGTGAAAGGGTATAACTGAAACCTTTCTGCGGGTAACTAATTTTTCCAGATTTTTTTTATTTAGGTCCCTTATTGCGCTGAGCTAAACTGTAAAACGAATTTATTTTTAGGCTTAACTGTTGAGTTCGTGATTCGGGGGTATCAACGAACTTCTAAGTTCATCCTGCTCCTTTTAACAAAGGGAGCCGCCATACTGTAAAAGTTTATGGGACTACTAATTCCGCAAACGCTGAAGGTGCTCGAAGAATGTGCGATGCGAGAGTGTAAAAGACTGTTAAGAGAAAAACAGAGCCGACGCGAGTAGAACACGCGCACTAATAGTTTCGTAAAAACATAATGGGGATGTTCGCTTGACCAGCTGGATCGTGAGGTTAGCAAAACCCCTCAATCTCAAGGTGTGCAGGGTGCTGATGAACTGCATGTCTGTTGGGGTGGAACAGTCGTTAGTGTGAAAACTGTGGAAACTGCCTCTCCTCAGTTGGACAAAACTTACCTAGGCACCTGGGACTCTATTTGGACCTTAATTTACCTCGTTGGACCGAGAAAGATTTTTCGAAATTTTCTCTCCCTCCTTCCCTGGAAAGTGTGAGCCGCTGGAACATCCTAGCATCCAGTATTTCGAGAGGGCTCATGTAGCCAGGCCTCCTGGCTCAGGAGTTTATTCTAAAGTTATTGCCTCTTGTAACACAATGCATGCTAGTCATCAGAATTTGTTTCAGTTGTGAAAGGGGAAGGGAGTACTTTTAAGGTGGTTTCACCCTGTAGTGTTGAAAGGAGTTTAGAGAGAGTATGTAGCTCCTTAAAATGAGTAAAGCGCTTGTGCAATGGGACACTTTCAGTGAAACTCCTAATTCTCAGCAAGACAATAGCCTATAAAAAGCTATATGCATTGGAGAGTGTTCAGTAGACAATGAACTCCACACTGCCTTGAATTACGGCAAAGGTGTTCTCACTTCCAGGGATATACTACACATTCCCAAGGGAAAATTGCAAATAAATTGACACCAAAGAATCTAGTCGACATGCACAACATCTTGAAGGGAATAAATGGGAATCTTGTGAAATCTGACTCAATTAAACTGACATTCAGTAGCACGAAACTTCGTCAGCAACTTCAGGAAAGTTTCCTTCGCTTATGTGTGCGGCGTTATGCCCATAATCAATGTGCTTCGGGAACACTACTGTTAGATGTAAGGGAGAAGCCACTTGGGGCAAATGTGGTAAGGACGCCCATGAAGAAGTCGCTTCTTCATTACCTTTCCAGTGTGTTAATTCCTGTGCGGCTCACATTGTTTGGAGTCGACGCTGCAGCGTACACCTAGAAGTACGAGGAGAACTTAAGACTACGGAAATGATCCAATATAATCTCGTCAAAATGATGTATAAAGGCATGCTGCCTCCTTGCTTATAAGATTGTGGAGGATAGGTGTAGCTTAGAAAGAGTTGTTAAGAAAAGAAATTAGGCACGTAGCTCAGTTTCCGAATTCATTAGCATTGAAGTTAACCAATAAGGCCGTTGTGCCTTTTAATTCGAGTACAGTTGGTGTCAGTTGTTCTCATACCGTAGATGACAGCGCACGACTCTGCTCAGCCATTGGCTTGTACTTGATCCATACTACCGTGACATGTTCAGTTTTTGTGTAGCTCTGTTGTTCGGTTTTAGGAGACCCATATAAGTACAGATTTTGTTCAAAAATGGCTCCAGTCACTATGGCACTTAACATCTGAGGTCATCTGTGCCATAGACATAGAACTACTTAAACCTAACTAACCTAAGGACATCACACACATCCATGCCCGAGGCAGGATTCGAACCTGCGATCGTAGCAGCAGTGCGCGTCCGGACTGAAGCGCCTAGAACCGCTCGGACACAGCGGCCGGCTAACAGATTTGGTGATCGGCGGACCGTTTAAACTTGAGCGAGCAATTGCCTTATTGACTAACGCTAATGCTAATTAATTCGGAAACGGCAAAACAGATCGAATTTTATTCGTAACAGTTATTTCTCAGTACAACCTTCCCTGCAACACCTTTACAAACTTTTAGTTCGTTTATGACAAGACCGCATATTTTCACTGTGTATGATCTATTTTTATTTGACTTGGTTCCATACAATACGAGTACGTAAAACTTAATACCAGACCAGCTGCAAACACTGAAGGTCCACATTCAACGAAACTTATATTCAGAAGCCACAAGATATAAGTAAACACTGTAAAACGCAGACAATTAAATCGAATCACTGATACCATTTAAAAGCCGACAAGGTACGATTACATAGGAAAAATAAGCAGTTGTGACACTGATGCAAATTAATTACACTTTACTTACATTGCCTGATAATCCATGATTCATTGTCATTTTATTACATTAAGAGGTATTAAAATCTTAACTTTGAGGTCTGTTTGTTTCACCAGGCGATCACGATATGTATTTGTCCATTTTTAGCGCAAATCTCTTCTTAAACAAACAGCATACGGCTTCTGTTACTACATCCAGTTCATGTTGTGATCACACACTGATAATGCTGTCAATAAGTGAGAAACTGAGCTCATTTACAAAATGCTTCCATTTATCATATGTCAGTTGCCCGATCATTTCTTTGAAATAAAGAATCACTTTCATTTCATTAAGTTTAGCAAGGCGTGTGTTACCACCCACCTTTTATTCCACAGCAAAAGCAGTTCGAATGTTTTAAAAATACATTCAGTGTAATTTCATTACTTTACGTGAAAGCACACTCTTCACTTTGGCTCTTTCCCCATCCGATTTTTTAGTGATTTACAGAAAAAATCTGCTCGTGTGAGAGTACGTTTATTTATCAGATGTCAATGACGACATAACAGGTTCTTCGTAACTGAGCAGTAACTATTACTCGCAACAAATCTCATACTAAAGGTTAAATACCTGATGTTAAATGCAGTACACGGTTTCTACAGCTGCATATTGCTTTATCATAAGGCGCGATAGTAGATCTCTCTCCCTTTCCCTACCTCTCCTCTCCCACCTCTCTCCCTCTCATTTTCGCTCCAACATCCAGTATTATATCTCTGACTCGCTCTCTCCCTCTCTCTTTCTCCCGCTTATCGCTCACAGAATCTGCAGCGCTTATATCTTACATAGGAAATGACTCCTAGTATGAAAGAGCTGTGCCGTTCATATCGTCAACGACCTTTACACAGTCACACAGTTCATTCCCTTAATATCTTCATTGCTACTAGAGACGAGAATACTTAGGTTTCGCAATTGTCATAGAATAGTAATAGTAGTAATAGTTGGATTATCACTTAAAACATAGCGACAGTACTGCGAGAGTCTTACAAGCAACACACCTAGCTGTCAAAGCTTCCAGCACGGTACCTTCCTGACATCTATAGAAATTTGAGAGCATTTTGTATAATGAACTCCATTCTATCATCGACATGAACGTTTAGCTTAATGAGAAGTGCGTAAGCTTTCGAACTGGCAGCTGAGCCACATTCTGCAGTGGATTAATGACCGTTGATCAAGTGCAGTGGCCAAACAAGTTGCTGTTCTTAGGCTGTTTTTTAAGGACGATGAAAAAAGTTCTTGGCCGGTACCAAATCCTCGTGCCATAAAATACGATACAGAAACATTTTACATACGAGAACACAAAGAACAAAATTTACACCGTTAACAGAGTATGTCGCATTAGACGTCCAGTGTTTTTTTTTTTTTTTTTTTTTTTTTTTTTTTTTTTTTTTAAAGCCAGTGTTGACACAATAATGAGAAGCAGTGAATCCTTTACAACGGGATTAACTCTAGGAAGGAAATAGGCGTTTGTTCATTCCTGCAAACACACAATTAAAGATACATGTCTGATGGCCCGCTTACCAGAGTAGAATTATTTACTAAGTTTGTCAACGTGGAGAGGCTGGTACATGCCTCACATGAATCAAATGACTATGTGAATGAACTGTAAACAGACCGAGCTTAACGATTTGGTTAGGTATCTAGGCTCAACGAAAGAAAAAGCTGAATTGCTAGGCTCGAGATTAAAAGAAAAGAACTTATTGGCAGTTGGAACCAGCATATACATGTATAGAAAGAGAGCAGCAATTTTTCAAGTTTTTTCAACAAGAAGGTGATTTACTGTATTGCTCAGACATTCCCGGTCTGATGAATGCGTTTGGTATTGATTACAGTAAGAAGACTAGAGGCAGTTTATTGATTCATCCAAAAGTAGTTTAAAGGCTGTTTTATTACACATTGGTAACATGTATGCATCTATACCTGTTGGACGTCCTGTACATATAAAAGAAAGCTATGAAAACCTAGAAATAGTGTTAAACAAAATAGGCTATTTCTGCTCATGATTGTATGATATGTGGTGATCCAAAAGTACATTCATGCTGCTTGGTCAGCAAGGTGGGTCTACCAAATTTCCATTTTTCTTGTGTGAATAGGGCAGTAGGGCTAGGGATCGACACCCTGATGCAGAAAGAACTGGCCCGTGAGAGTCTTTAAAACCTAGTGAGAAGAACATTCTACGCAAAAACCTTGTAGATCCAAAAAACGTACTCCTACCACCTCTACATATAAAGTTAGGCATAATGAAACAGTAAAGGCTTTGCCTAAAGATGGACCATTTTGTAAGTATCTCTGCCAGTGTTTCCACACATTCCAGAAGCTAAACTAAAAGAAGGCATCTTTGTCGGACCTGACATAAATTGAAGTCTGATGTTAACTTTAAATCCACAGTGATCTAAAATGAGAAAGAAGCATGGGTATCATTCAAGCAAGTCGATACAAGTTCTTAGCACATGAAAAAGACACAGAATATGTTTCTATTGTAGCTACAGTGTTAAAGACCTGTAAAACTTTATAATGTTTAATGAGCCTGAATGTTCAATTATTGAACTGTCACCTTGATTGATAATATGGGAGTGTTAGTGAGGAGTGAGAAGAGCGGTTTCACCAGGACATTAAAGTGATGGTAAAACACTACCAAGGCCTCTGGAATACCAACATGATGAGGGACTACTGTTGGTCACTTCACCGAGAAGTTCAGCAAGAAACTCATCGTAGAAAAAGCTACACAAGAAGCTTCAAAGAAAAAAGAGAAAGAAAATACAAACCAATTCCAGGTGACAAGTGTAACCTCTATTAACACATATCATTGTTTCAAGTAGCTTACTGTAAACACGAACGATGCTAATGTAGTAACAAAGCGTTTCATTAATTTCCCCGTTCCCTATAGCATAGGATTTTTATACTACATAGTAAAAAGCATATTGCCCGAACACTATGGGTGATACAAAAAAAAAGTAAGGCTAGATTTGATACAGTTCATAAAAATCTATAAAAATCAGCTATCTAAATGAAAAAAGTGTTAAAAAACGTTTTTTCGTTGGCCTCTGTAATAGACAATTGGAAATACATCTAATCGAAATGAAGCAACACATCGTCATGTAAGTAGTGTGTTTACAACGAATGTAAATTTTGTAGTCGAATCATAGATGTATTTGTCTAAGAGTGCCTCACAAGGGGAGACCACGACGTTGGACTCACAGATTTATTTCAAACTTTGTGCACCTTTAGCCGGCCACTAAAACAACATACTATGCTAGCAGTAAGGTGCTGTACTCTGGTAGTTCCGAGAATATCTCAAGAGAAGTTTTACACGTCAGTTATGTAACTGATGTATCTGCTCTTAGGTGTTGGACGTTAGCGTTCATAATGATCAAATGGACAGTCGACCTTCAGCCGGACCGGCTCTGCGCGCCGGACAGGGCACCGGAGTTATTTATTTCCGCGTAGTGGTATTTCACGTTGTGTAGCGTCTCCTACTATTGCACCTCATGGCACTCTATTACCACCGAGCGGCACTTGAAGTAACATTCCATGCCGAACATGCACGACCACGCCCTTATATAATCGAACAATTCATTCCTGGGCTGTGGACCCCCAAGTAGTGATAGGTATTCACTTCTCTATCACTGGCAGTATCGTCTATATTAAAATGACGATGGTGGTAATTCGACAACACGCACACGAACTCAGGTTAAAGCATTCTGATAGGCATATTTGGGAGGTAACGATAGATCGCGCTGGTTTCGGTCTTTGAACAATTCTGCTCTTTGATCTCCCTTTCGACGTGTTACAAGACATGGTTGTCGAAGCCTTACGACCCTACGGAAATTATTCGGGCCTCATCGCGGGAAAATGGCAGACAATCACGGCATACCACATGGTGTTCGCTAAAAGAAGATCGAAGTGTCCAAGCATGTACCATCCTATCTGCTGATAAGTGGCGCGCGAGCCATCGTTATGTATGATGGCCAGCAGCGGATGTGTGCCGGATGCGAACAAGAGCGCCATGTTGGGTCAATCTCCGTTGACATTTGCTCCTCGTCCGAACCAGTGAATCAGCTCCGAAAGCGATGGCACTTCTTTACCAGGCTGCTAACGCCACAGCCTTGCGCACCTGATGCGTTACTTCAGGAATCGCCTCTTCTCTCCCCTAACTCCCCACTGGAAAAAACGGTGCGACCGCGGCATCCCCGGCACCATCTCCTCCAACATCTTGAGACCGCCAACTTTCCTGAGCTCGTTGACCAGCTCGCTCGTTGTGATGGACATCGATGCGAGTCGGGTGACTACCTCTGCTTTTCTTCAGAGGGGCGCGACCTCGGATATTGGACGTCCACCTTCTAACATGAAACAGCACTTCGGAAAACACTGGTCGCCCAGGAAACGGAAGAAGAAAAGTCAATTGCCATCCGACGACACACTTCTTCATGTGGTATCACAACATAGCGATCTCCCTTGGAGCGCCATGATGACACATTCGAGGAGCGGTCCCACCCGAAAACGATGGATCCCATGGAGGGAGATTCCCTGGATCCCGCTACAGCAGCGTCACCACACTGAGCCGTGACTTCCTGCGAAGCTCTTGGCAGGATCACTTTGTCTGCCGAAGTTACGCGCTTCGCCGCGTCCTGGTTGGCTAGCACCCTCTATTTAGGACGGCCGCCGCTAGCGAGGAGACTCCGTCGAGTGCAGTGACGCAGAGTCGGTTCGCGGCAGTGACAGAGGGAAAACAGGGCACGTAGCGTCGCGAGTCGTCAATCGGCTCTTGGTGCATTGCGAGGACGCATGGTGTTGACGTTCCGGCGCCTGGGTCCGGTGGCAAGCGAAACTGGAGTGCAGAAGCAGCCACAGGTCAACATAGACTCAATTCTCCTCGAATCGTGAGGAGAGCGTGGGAGTTTAACCTGGGGGTCCCTGTTAACGGCGAACTCTTGAACTAAGGTTATATAGTGATCCATTTTGTTGTGGAACATTTGGATTTCTTTGCTCCGTGTGGCCAATTTGATTTTCGCTAGTCATTCCTTAAACGCCTTGTACGTGGGTCCGAGATACTTAGTATTACAAGTCCATCTAACTGTGCTGTGTCCTCGATCAATTGCATTACAAGTGTAACCGATACTCGGCGATTCCATTTTTTTCTTGGTAATATTTGAAGTGCTAAATTTTACGAATTAAAGTTTTTTCTGTTTATAAAACTTCAGCCACCAATTTAAAATAGAATTGCAAACTTTTTGCTGTCAACTATCATAGTAACAATATTGCACCGTCAAACGGTTTTTTTGTATGTAGGGTTGTGTGCGGATTGCCTGCTCATTGTGATAATGAGCTAGCTGAGGTTTATAAATTTATGAAGTGAAATTTCACGTCATTGAAGACTGTTTAATGAGCTATTGCTTTAACAGTAACTGTAGTTATCACAATATAACGTTTAACATCTCATCCTGTATCTGGCGCTACCTATTGCTTGGCTGTTGGTTTTATTATTTTAGTGAACTGTGTATTAATATTGGGTTTGTGTGTTCTAGAAGCCGTAACGCGCAGTCCCTCCTGCCTGTTGCTGTCACTTGAGCTCGAGCACGGAATTCAGACGTGTGGCCGATGTGAACGCCAAACGTCGAGAAGGTGCTGATTGCTGTGTAGACCTATCAGTCTCTCATCATATTGCAGAATGTTTTTCATAATAGTTGATTCACCTATTTGTCTTCCTATATGAGTATTTTTTAAACCTAATAGCTTTGCAAATTTTTGTTTTTCATATTCACAACTTGTAAGCTCAAGTCTGCAGTTATGTTAAAGTTATATTTCTGTAAATTAATTTTTTTAAAATTGTGTTAGTTGATGGTTAGGGACATAAGGTTTTTTTCTCATAAAATTTTCTACGTTATCCTCTTTGCATTTATACAATTGAATAATCGGTGTAGATCACTGTTATTTGCAAGTACTAATTAATAATCTTGTTTTTGAGGAGTTGGAAATTGTGACAGGACTCTGGCAAGGAGATGGGTTGTCCCCTACGCTGTTCAACTTTGCCCTCGAGAAGATCGTACGCGAGACCTTGTAAGAGAACGAAGCGATTGAAATCGAAGGAAAGAGACTTGCATACTTATCCTATGCAGACGACATCTGTTTACTCTCTAGGTCGGAAGAGGAGTTGAAGCAAATGACCAAAGCACTATAGGAGGCTGCCAGCAAATTTGGGCTAAACATAAACGAAGCCAAGACAGAGTACCTCGTTATGACGCATGGTCATTGTCAGACTTCTGATCATCTACAATCACTGCAGGTTGGGGACCATTCCCACAAGAAAGTGCAAGAATTCAAATACCTAGGAGCACTTTTCACTGAGAACTCGTCATGTGAAGCAGAGATCAATGCCAGAATACAAGCAGGGAACCAATGTTACCACAGCCTAGCATAACTGCTTCGCTCCAGATATCTCTCCAGACAGTTCAAGATTCGACTGTACGAAACCCTGATCCAGCCTGTTGATTCTGTATGGCTGAGAGACATGGAGTATCCGGAAACAGGACTTCCATAAGCTCCTTGTTTTGAGAGAAAAGTGCTTCGGAAGATCTTCGGTACAGGGAAATGGAGGATCAGATACAACCAAGAGCTTGAGGAACTATACCAGCAGCCCAACATAGCAGGGACTGTCGAAGCCAAACGAATGCAGTGGGCCGGCCATGTGGCCCGGATGGAGGATCACAGATGGCCTCGGAAGCTCCTGGATTTCACACCTACAGGAAAGAGACCGCCGGGAGACCCAAGAAGCGTTGGAGGGAGGGACTCCATGAAGATTTAAACCAAGTTTTAATAAATGTGAACGGATGGCAGATAGCAGCAATGGACAGAATACAGTGGAGGATGAAACTTGTAGATGCGTGCGGTCCACTGGGCCTGATCACGTAGTACTAGTTGCTAGCAGTGCTCTGTTTTAACGCGGTAAAAATAAATTTTTGTATCCTCAAATGGGTTCAGCATTTCACTCCAGCAGCCCACGTGCCCTGCTTACTAATCCTAAACCTTATCACACACTTCGCCCTCAGTGAGTACGACAGTCGCTTGCCACTTGTTCCAGACTCCTGAGATGACGATGTCGACGATGGTGGCTCGCCCGTCTGGCATTGCCCCTTGGAGGTGCCGGCCCACCTTCCATCCAGTGATTGCGGCTACTGTGACTGCACTGGATATTACACGCTAGCCGAACATCTCTGCCGTACCAACTTTGCCAATAGTGGGATCACGCTCACAAAACTGCCGCATCGCGACGATGAATCTGGTCACAATTTGGGCTCCACACAAACTGGCAATGTTCCGAGGGGCCTTTTACGCTGCTGATGTCGACATTTCCCTCCTCCAAAAAGTGATCGTTGCTGATTTCCACATCTCACACCTTTCTACAGCGGCACACATCTCCCATGCCTCTGACAACGGTAGTGCAGTCGCCATCCTCCTCCGTTGTGGACTCCCTGCTGAAGATGTAGTGCATCTGCCTAATACTAGAGGTATGGCTGTCACGCTGTTCGGCGTCTGAATCCTCAATGAAGTATATGTGCCCTCCGGCTCCAGTCGACGTCGCGACCGAAGCAACACTCTTTGTTGACGAGGTAATGCCACTTATAAGGCGAATTCGTCCAATCGCCTCAGACGTTCCCTAGCTGCCGACACTCGACATGTCGACGTGAAGCCTGCATTTCCGATGTCGTCCTCATCCTCAAAAGGTGTGGCACAGTCGTGGCCTGTGGAAATTAATCATTTCCCACCTGACTGTTCCAGATTGCCGACGGATCGTTGAGAAAGCGTGGGCTCTCTGTCGTCGAAGACGCCCAGTGTACACACCCACTTTATCCTGGTGGCCATCCTTCGCGGAACCAGCTCTACATATGGCACTAATGGGCCATGCAAAGAATTCAAAGCTTGGCAAGCGAATACCATGGACTTTTATTATGTGGTGCTATGTGTTTGCTCTTAGATGGCATTCTCTCCGGTCCGTCAGACGACAGTGCATAGTTCTAAAGCGCAGATTACTTCACTCTTACGACGACGCTTGGAAGGGAACCGTGTCAGGTTCAGCACCCGTGACCATCTGCCTCACGAAACGCCATCGATGTACCACCTCCTTAAAGAAACGCCGATGTCGTCGTCTAGCTCTCATCCAAGACCTCCCAGATGTGGAACGACGACGATACTCTAAGCAATACGCCATTGGTCACGCTTCTATTCTAATTTCAGCCGGGTGTGCGCTGCCGTCCCACAGTCCTCGACCTTAATAGAGGAGGTAGTGGTAGTGACTGTCAACACCGTGCCAGAAGATGTGGTTCAAAAATTTCAGGAAAATTTAACCTCTGGTGAAGTTATGGATGGTTGGAGCTGTCAACAAGTCGCCTGGATGTCAAGTTCTCCCCCTCGAATTTTACAGGTGTTCTAGCTATCTTTTGGTACCTACTTGTAAGTCCATCTGTCGTGAACTGACGCCATGCACGACGACGATCCCAGTCACTTTCCTTGATGCGATCATCACATGGATGATCACGAATCCATGATTACTGGCCCATCACTCAACAGTGACATGAAAATTTTCACCCGTTTGTTGGCCTCACGACTCAAGAAGGCAGCACGATATGTCACCTCCCTTGATCAGACTTCCTTGGGCGGTGTCAGTAACATCCATACGGCACTTTGCCATTTCAGGGACGTGATCAGACTCACCAGGTCGCAACATTTATCCGGTGTATGAGCATCGCTTGAGTTGAGTCAGGAGCCTCGCGGAGTACTGCGCTGTTTAGGGCGCCAAGTCACCGATCGTGTGGCTCCTCCAGCCGTAGGTTCGAGTCCTCCATAGGGCATAAGTTAGTTTAGTCTGTAAGACTAGGGCCTCTTAGGAATTCCCACACACACACACACACACACACACACACACACACACACACACACACACACACACTTCAGCCAGGCGTACGACCATGTCGACCATACTTTCCTGAATTCTTTACTTTCCTCCAACACATGGATTTTCCTGCTCATATATTAATAGTGGTAATGCGTCTCTTGCGCGGTGCGACTTCAAGAATGTAATTGTCGCCTCACCGCACCTCTAGCGATCGAGCGCTCTGTCCAACAGGGTTCCCACTTTCCACGTTACTGTATGCTTTGGCATTAGAGCCCCTACTCCAGGGGCTTCGCAGAAGCCTGGTGGGCCTGACATTGCATGGGCACCGCTTCTGTCGTACAGTCTCTGCTGAAGATCTAGTCCTCTACCTCCGATGTTCGGCAGGCTCTGAGTTGGGAGGAGACATATCGGGAAGTATCGCACACCTCTCTTAACATTTCCAATTCGAAGGTTTTCCTCAATGGTGAGGCTCTACCTGAGAGATATGTCGCTCCTCTAAGTGTGGTTACCAGCGTCCGCTGTTCGGGCATGGATTTAATGAATGACCTCCGTCATTCAGCGGCAAAGAACAGTAGAAGTCTTCTCCAAACGATCAGGCCTTGTGCACCACCGGCTTAGGTCCATCGACACTGTATAAATAGCATGCTCGCTACGTGTATGCTTACCACGTCCCACGTCTCTCCCACCCACCCCCCTCCCTCCCCGACAAGTGGCACAAAAGCTCCCGGTTCCGATTACCCCCACCCGTCGTATGTTGATGGCGATGGGATCCTTTGTCTGTATCGAGATGTTATTTAAAAATCATTTGTTCTCCCCTGCTCTCCCACGAGAGCGTCGTGGAGTGATATTATTCAATATGCTAAACAGAGCTACGGCACTTTTGTTAGCTCCCAAATGAAAGTCGTTGCCCAACGAGCCTGACGAGACTGCTTTTGCATGAATATGCGCCAGTCTCCATTCAGCCCCGATCGTGGTATCAGAGATTCCATTCCCTTTTATCACTTTCAGCACTGCTTTCTTGAATTAAGTTACATCCTTTCTCCTTCCATGCATACTTCAGACAGAGACTGTGCGCAGCACATTACAGATGCGTAGAACCCTCAATCCCATCGAACAGTGGAAATCGGTGCATGCAGGTTATCTCGACAACATCGTCCAGTCCACCTTGTATATCACCATCAATGGCGTTTGCACAGCATCCGCCTCGCTGTCACACCACTCTGCATTCACTATAGTGTAGATGACACAGACGCTCATCGATTCTCGTTTGGGTCATCGTCTGGAGGCTCGCGCAGCGTATCTTGGCTCTGCTTTCCAGAGAGACACATTCTCCGATCTCTTTCCTGACGCATTTATTCCCGTATTCATTAGCCCGCAACAAAATTTAACGCAACGAATTGGATACGCCGTCATACGGTACGTTATATTTTTGGTCCCGACGAGAAATCAGAACTAGGTTATTGGACATACCTTAACGATCGACACTGCACATTTGTTCGCAAACTCAGATAAAAGCGGTTCTTTCCCAATTTTCTATGAAGGGCCTTTCATGACCCGCCTTTAAGCTGGAACGTCCAAGCCATGAGATGCTGATGCTTATTTTGCCGACATGTTTCCGAACGCCTTACAAACGTAATCTACATTATAGTTTCGAGAGGACACTTTTGGATGTTCAGCCAATCGGAAGCCACTAGTGACTCTGGTACATAGAATAATTAAACAAAATATAAAAATAAGTAAATAACCTATACTAGAAAACAAAAATATACGAAAAAGCAAAAAAAAAATTAAGTAACGTGAACTATAAAAAAAGCGGTTAGCTTTCGAGTTTTGTAAGGCGAACTCGTACGAGGAAACGCTTCGACTCCCGCTCCAGCATTCATTTTTGTAGTACAAGTCAAAACTCTGTGATTTTAAAAAAATTTGCACCTACACTAATCGTTCTTGCTACAGTAACTACGTTTCACCGCTGCGTAGGTCAACTGCCAAATGGAGCCTGCCTTTGTGTCTGCAGCTCGAAGCGGTTAGGTGCAAAGTTGTTACGGGTAACTTACCAGATTTAATGTATAACGAATTTCGCAAATCACGTCTGGCATACATTCTCGGAAAAACTCTATGCGTTTCATCATGTACTTGCCGACTGTTATAAATATGGTTGTTCTAATAATTAAATTTATTTAAAAATAGTAAGTAGTCAAATAAGGAGAAATTTACTAAAATTTCATACAAGTACACGCTGTTTTTTAATTAAATTACCTCGCAATCTTCATATAAACTAAATAATATGACCAGTGATGAAAAAAATAACGGAGTAAAAATTAAATTTGAGCGGGAATCGAACCGTCACCTCATGCACGTTCATAATACGTAACGCTAACGCTAACCACTTTTGTTTTTATTTTGATCTCATTTGTTCGTTATTGTTCGTCGCATTTGTTCGGGGCGGAGTCCCATGACACCCGTTCATGTTAATTATTGATCCATTCACTTTTTTTTTATTACGCAAGGCAGCTAACCCTGTGACAAAACATGCTGAGCTACCGTGCTGGCTAAAGAGGCACAGGTGGTAAATTCACCTTCAGTGCTCACTCCGAAGAAGTCACGAACCACTTGACCACCATGAACTCTCCCTTTCGGCACCTACGCACAGATGCATGCTTCTTCTGATTTTCTCGGAATTAGCAGAATAGTGCACCTTACTACTTGTGCACTATGTTGTTTTAATTGCCCACTAAAGGAGTAGAAAGTTTGAAGTTAATCTGTGATACCAACGACATGGCCTTCCCTTGTCAGTATGTATTGTAGGCTGGTTGAGTGGGCAGGTATAAAAGAAAAAATGAAGAAAACACACATTAAGTGTACGTTGTGTTTGTGTTGCAGCACTCCTCTAGCGATGCACTGTTGAATCTCAGTACCAAAGTTCTTTGTCGTGGGCTCTTTATGTCCGACATGTCTGCTGAGCTATGCAAAGAATGCTGTTCAAAAAATGTTCAAATGAGTGTGAAATCGTATCGGACTTAACTGCTAAGGTCATCAGTCCCTGAGGTTACACACTACTTAACCTAAATTATCCTAAGGACAAACACACACACCCATGCCCGAGGGAGGACTCGAACCTCGCCGGGATCAGCCGCACAGTCCATGACTACAGCCCTTAGACAGCTCATCTAATCCCGCACGGTATACGGTTCACACAAAGGTTTTATTCCAGTGGAGCAGAAAGCTGTAAGCCGTGTCATTTGCTGCACCGCGGAAAATCTTAGTTTGTATAAATGAAGCAAAGCTGCATTCCATGCTGTATTTTACTTTGAATTAAAATGTACGGGTATGTGACTTACGCGATTAGCCCGTCTCTAAGCAGTTATGCAGCTACTATTTAATGTGGAATACGAGCCACATTTTGCTTTTGCTGAATCTCCACATTTTACAAAGGTGAATTCTAGATTAAAACGCACAGTGAGAAAGTTGACACTAGGACCTTTGGTTTTGCAGCCAAGCGTTTTACCGCTAGACCACCACTTTACAGGCAGATTTGGTATCTTCTGCTCTCTCATGGCGATGCTGTTCTCTCGAATAACGCCCGTTCTTCACCAGGTGTCAAAGGTGTCGTTTGAAAAACTTAATTTTGATTCATCATAATTCAGAAAGTTTTCACGGAATATTTATAAATAACACACATAAAAAAGTTTTCCATCACACTGGTTCTTGAAGATAGACGTCAACTCATATGGATATGGTATCAGAGACACAGCCCATTCACCAGAGATGTCACAAATCCAGCCCAAAATGTAAACAACCATAGATGAGGAGCGCCCACTAGACGGCGGGGTTCCGACAGCCGATCAGTTACAGTCTTTCCACAAGGGAGGAGATAACAGCTCGTGTTTACAATAGTTCAACCATGCCTAGACGGCCAATACCGCGGTTCGATCGCGTCCGCATTGCTACTTGGGACAGGAAGGGCTCTCTACAAAGGAAGTGTATAGGCGTCTCGCAATTGGAGGAGATACACAGAGACAGGAAGTGTCGATGACTTGCTTCGCTCAGTCTGCCCAAGGACTACTGCTGCAGTGGATGACCGCTACCTACGGATATGGCTCGGAGGAACCCTGACAGCAACGCCACCATGTTGAATAATGCTTTTCGTGCAGCCACAGGACGTCGTGTTACGAATCAAACTGTGCGCAAGAGACTGCATGATATGCAACGTTACTCCAGACTTCCATGACGAGGTACATCTTTGCAGCCATGACACCATGCAACAGGGTACAGGTGGGCCCAACAACATGCCGAATGGACTGCTCAGGATGGGCATCACGTTCTTTTCACCGACGAGTGTCGCATATGACTTCCACCAGACAATCGTCGGAGATGTGTTTGGAGACAGCCCAGTCAGGCTGAGCGCCTTAGACTCTCTTCCTTGCGAGTGAAGCAAGGTAGAGGACCCCTGCTGTTTTGGGGTGGCATGATGTGGGGCCGACATACACCGCTGTTGGCCATAGAAGGCACCATAATGGCTGTACGATACGTCAATGCCATCCTCTGACCTCTAGCGCTACCGTATCGGTGGCATATTATCGAGGCATTCGACTTCATGGACGACAATTCGTGCCCCCATCGTGCACATCTTGCGAATTTTCTTCAGGATAACGACATCGCTCGACTAGAGTGGCCGGAATGTTCTCCAGACATGAACCCCATGGAACATGGGTGGGATGGATTGAAAAGGGCTGTTTATGGACGACGTGACATACCATCCACTCTGAGGGATCTACGCAGAATCTACGAGTGGGACAATCTGGACCATCAGAGCCTTGATGAATTTGTAGATAGTATGTCACGACTAATACAGGCATACATCAAGAGGACGTACTACGGGGTATTAGAGGTACCGATGTGTACAGCAATATCGACCTCCACCTCTCGCTTTACGGTGGAACAACTTATAATGTGTGGTTTTCGTGAGCAATAAAAAGGCGGAAATGATGTTCTTGTTGATCTCTGTTCCAATTTTCTGTACAGGTTCCGGAACTCTGGGAGACGAGGTGATGCAAAACGTTTTTTTATGTGTATATATAAAAGATCCTTCCCCGTAAATCAGCCTATCTATCAGTCAAAACAGAATCAAAATCCTTGCAGCATTTCCTGCGACTAGCCTGCTCTTTGAGGCGAGTAGGCGACTTCCGTTTATATGCACAGAGAAGCATATGGCGAAACTGTTGCCTGTTTTGTGCTGTTGCTCGAAAATGTTAGTCATTTGCATATTCAGACATGTAGTACACTTCATGGTATTGCCATTTTAATACGCAGCAGTACATCTAGTATCGGTACATCCCTTGCACTAGTAGCAGTGAAACCAAGGCGTATTATGCGTTCTTCAGTGTCGTCCATTTGCAACACAACAACTTGCTATTAGTTGTTGGTTAAGGAATTCTGATTTTTTCTTGTAGAACTGACACGAAATGAAGAACTCCAAAAACGTCCTTATATGCCCCAAATCGATTGTAGTCGTTGTCGTTTTTCAGAAGGCTTGTGCCCCTTGTGCTTTTAGTTCATAAACTGTGCCACACACAATATCTTGATGCCAGATTACGAGCTACTTAAACGAGAACTCTTAAGCGTTGTCAAAAAAGCCGGAAGAGCAGTCAGAATCGCCTGGGCCTTCACGGCGGAATTCCCAAGCTATGTTGACCGCTCTCCCGACTGTTTTGACAACTCTGAAGACTTCTCGTTTAAGTAGCTCGTGAACTGGCATCAAGATGCTGAGTCCACTCCGGGCCAGTCCTCTCACCAAGGAGAGATCATTCACAATACTGAGAATCGAACCCGGCTCTCCTGCTTGATAGCCATTAATGTTGATGACTCACCTATGGACGTGGACGTAAGTTAACGTTAGCACCTACAAAAAATTCAATTCACTTCACTTCACATTCTCTCCGGCAATACGAGTCTTCTGTATTTTGTTCTTGTAATAGAATTTTAGTTAACACGATCAAATCACATTAATGTGAGCTTTGCCTCTGTTCAGAGTCAACGCGTAATAACCACAGACGGCAGATCACAGCAGTAGGAGTAAAATGTGTGTAAAGCATGTCGAGGGGCACAGAAAATAGAGCAGACGCTGTCGTAATTTGGAAACGGTTTCATTTATCTGGCGTCAAAAAGTACATGATCATTAGTCTTCGAGCCAAGAGTGGAAACACTTCCGAAACGCATAAGTTTCTAAACTGTTCGCGTACAGCTGAGATTAAGGTACACTGTGCATGGGAAAATGGCGCTATCCGAAACCGACACCGAGGTAACCGTGATGCACCACCTGCCATAGATGACGGGATTCAAGGACGGCTGTGGACATGTGTTCCCCCGAATAGAGGTGCAACTTTTAGGCAAGTGATCGTCTGGATGAACCAAGGGTCATTAATATTTTCTCCTCAAATACCGTTCAGCGAACGTTTCTGCGTTTAGGTTGACGCAGCCGGCACCT
The DNA here is from genome assembly GCF_023897955.1 of Schistocerca gregaria. Taxonomy (NCBI): domain Eukaryota; kingdom Metazoa; phylum Arthropoda; class Insecta; order Orthoptera; family Acrididae; genus Schistocerca; species Schistocerca gregaria. The sequence continues at coordinate 284,912,374 of NC_064920.1, read as the reverse complement.
GGTTTACATTCCCTTACTGACTGGTTTTAATCTGCGGCGAAGGATGGAATTCGCCCGACAGTACCGCAGCAGGATGTCCGACGAGAGGTGACGCCTGGCCCTTTTAGATTACTCATGTTTTGTGCTCCATGGGACCTCTCAAAGCAAACACCATGCAACAATTGTTGTTGGAGGGAGTGTTGCTATGAATCTTTCCATGGCATTCCCTGGGTGATCTCATCATTCAGTAACGCACAACGGATCAAAACAATATGCACCTGTTATTGGAGGACATGTCGACACCCACACGCAGTTCGTTTCTATCCCGCACGATGGCATCTACCATGAGAACAATGCTACGTGTTGTACAGCTCTCGGTGTACTTGCGTGTGCGAAGAGCACCAAGGTGAGTTTAACGTTTCCCACAGGCCATCAACCGAGAAGCCTACAGCAGCTGGCCACGGCCCCAGAGTCTCTACGGTTCCACATTGCTGTCGCTACCTTCCAGAACCTCACTGACTCCCTTTCACTGACTCCCTTCCTGACTTCCCCTTCGCAGTCTGCGCTGTGAAAAGAGGTTATTCAGGCAGTTGACTGGTGTTCACTTTATTGTAACTGGACTGTTTATATCTTACGACGTGCAGTGTCAAGTTCACTGTCGGAACATAGCAGAAATTTTCTGGAAATGGGAACCTAAAAATATCACAAGTACTTAACATTCCTAGTTAATACACATTTGTATATTTAATTACAGCACTTATTGCAACGTACGCGGTATACTCCTTCATTTCTCAAAAAATGACATTCCGATTTTCTTGTAATATCTCTGACAATAAATACGAATTACGAATTGAGAGAAATCGATCTAAATAAAGAACAAATATCAGCACCCCTTTATTATTCCAAAAACTAAAAAACGACCTATCGAGCAAAACGTGTAAAGTCATAGTGAGATTAAAATGTGAGTGCTATTACGAAATCGTACTAATTATTACACTTTAAAATACTATCATACTTAAAAGAAATGAATTCATCACATCTCAAAGGCGCCGTCGTCCATTCGTAACAAGAACTTTGAATACCATGCTGCTCGAAAGAGCCGTGTGAGACTCGCTGTAATGCTTATTGGCATGTATATTTAAAAACCGCCTACTATCTTGTTAGAGAAAAAAGGTGGATCAAGAATTATTAAAACAGGGTGATTGGACGAATAACTCTCATAAAATAATTTTATTTTATTGTTTATTTATTTTTCTTTTGGTGAGGTAACTGATATGGAACTGAGGACACTATTCTCTTCTACTCCTAAGAAAATAATGGAAAGTGTGACATGATAACAGAAGTTCTCTCCTAACAGGCAGCTCAAAAAGTGCCTTTAAAATCACTTACATTTAATTTGTTTAAGTAGATGCTTAGATGAGAAATGGAAAGACTGAACAACAATGTGGTTCAGATATAAACTTTAAATATTTATTACTACGGAAGTAGTGTATTATATGGAAACAGACTTGCGCTGTTACAGAGTGAAGCAATAACTTTCAGAAAAGTACCAATGTAGTTAATAAAATAATAAGCAATTAATAGAAGATGAACTGTATCTATTTGTAATATCGGGAGGACGACCTTCCAAACACGTTTCCGGCCATGCCGATTCAGGTTTTCCGTGCTTTCACTAAATGGGCACGGCAAATTTCCTTCTCCATTTTTAAGCTTGTGCTCCTTCTCTAATGACCTCGATGTCAAAGTGACGTTAAACCCAACATTCTTTCCTTCCTTTTATGTATAATAACACACAATACAGCACCGAGTTTCAAAGTAGCGCGGCCGACCGCGGTGGTCTCGCGGTTATGGCGCTCAGTCCGGTACCGCGTGACTGCTACGGTCGCAGGTTCGAATCCTGCCTCGGGCATGGATGTGTGTGATGTCCTTAGGTTAGTTCGGTTTAATTAGTTCTAAGTTCTAGGGGACTGATGACCTCAGATGTTTAGTCCCATAGTGCTCAGAGCCATTTTTCAAAGTAGCGATCCTGTTTAGCAGACATAAACATAAATAGTACTAACTGATAACGTGATAATTTATTGTCAGTGTACAAGGAATGTTTATCAAACTTGCCTCACATTTTTGAGGCAGACCGAAGATTGTTCACCAGCTCTGATGGTATCAACTGAGCAATATGAACGGTTGTGTGCGTGAGTGAATGAATACTTCCTTCTGCTCTTCATACCTATATTAATTGTAATACACTTCTAAATTTCTTACTGTGAGTCGTGATTAATGTGTTTCATTCAGACATCTATCGAAAACTTCAGTTCAAATGGCAGCAGTTTATCTTTTGGAACAGGTAGATAACCAGCTACGTCAGCGCTCCTGGAGCTTTTCGCAGAAAAGCCAGAAAGTTGAATCCGAGGACAATGAAATTTTCTGTCGTCTCTTCCGTTTCGTACTTTGACGTAATTCCTTGAGGTAGCGCTCCCTCCAACCTCACAAACACAAGAGCCGTTATGAATGGCTTCCGTCCACAAAGCGCGGAAACGGAATGGAATTCGCCTCGGGGGGAGGAAAAAATAAACAGAAATTTAATTAGAGCTCGAGTGGTATCCTTTGGAAATAATTAAATCAGATTTCACTACGATGGCGTAAGAGTCTTTCCTGAACTTCGTAAAAGCAACTTTACATTCCAGCCTCCATTCCCCTAAATGTGTCAAGGCTAATGATGCCTGCGAGTCAGAGGTCAGTGACTACCTCTCAGAGACTGAGTTTATTTTGAAACGTAAAAATTTAAAAAACCGCAGCTTGTTTCTTTGTTATGTACTTCACTCATAAAGTGTCTCGTCTTTGTACTGTGTTCTCTGCGTAAGAATAAATCATTCAGTTTAAATCTGTCTCGAGACGTATTACCAGTGTATGGAATATCACTTCAGTTCGTATCGCTAAACGACTCTCATGTTACTAGTATATATATATATATATATATATATATATATATATATATATATATATATATAAAGCCTACACTGTAACAAGTTTCATTAAACTTAGTCAATTCATCTGGAGTAGATTTGTTGTTTACTGAAGAATAGCTTCTCCGCTGAGCTGGAAGGGAGGAAGGGAGATACAATGGCCTTCGCATCCCCGAGAAAACTATATTCAGAAATGAAGAGGGCAGTGTAAAGAAACGAATGCATGGATTTTGTACGGAAATTGATCCTTCTTCGAGGTGAGCACCATAGTTTAACTTTTTACCTTGATAAGCATGCAGAATAGCATTATATCTCGTTTTACATAAGACAGAGCGGTCGAAAAGTGATGAAACAACCTTCTAAAACAGAACCAGATGAACATAATTTTAAAATAAAGGAGTATGACATGGGAGAGTGAGAAATAGTGCAAGACTTTCTTACGAACGAAGTGGCCATTCTCGATGGCAAAAACATGGCTGCAAAGCATGATTTCCAAACTAACAGCCGTGTCACACGGATAGAAAAGTAAACGAGAAAAAATTGGTGTCTTCATCTGGCCATAGCTTTTTTCAGTCTAGACTTTCGTCAGATTTTATACAGGCTGCAGTGGTCAGTGATTTTTCGGGAACGTTGAATGTTGGTTGATACCCTTGATCAGTTTCTCAGGAACTTTAGTTACCACAGAGCCGGAATACGAGGAAAAGCATCAACAATAGTCTTCTTGACATGAACACGGTTTCTGAACTTCACTGCATACACAGCTGCCTTCACACGTCTTCATAGACAGAAATGCCACTCCACCAGATCTCTAGACCTTAACTGTCTGCTGGGTGGTCATTTCATTATTGGATAGTTGTCGGGGCATCCACGTATATCCGATTTGCTATAATTTGTATACTCTCTATAAAAGTACTTCGTGAGGAAGTGTTGCAGTGGATAAAGCACTGGACTCTCACTCGGGAAGGAGGAGATTTACGTTCCCATGAAGCCTAGGTTTAGGTAGCTAGACTTTGGTTAAATAGGACGGAGACTAATTCATTTCAAAACAACGCCATTGATTTCCTACCCATCCTAGTGAGGGTGTGCACCCCTTTTAATGATCTTGAAATTCACAAGACGTTAAAGACTCACGTTCCTCAAGTTTTGTAAATGTTTATGTTATACTAAGGTGCAGTAACTCAAATACTCCAATTAATACATGTTTCAATTATGATACTACGTTTTTAATGCGCTATAATTCAACCCTAAATATTTTTTCTCTTTTATGACAGCCGCTCATTTATCGTGTCCAGTGTAGAGTCATTTCCATGCGGAATTTGACAATGGCTTTTTGAACACATATATACGCTGAAGAGCCAAAGAAACTGGTACACCTGTACACCTGCCTAATATACTGTAGGGCCCGAACAAGCATGCAGAAGTGCCGCAACACGACGTGGCGTGTACTCGACTAACGTCTGAGGGAACTGACACCATGAATCCTGCAGGGCTGTCCATAAATCCGTAAGCGGACGAGGGGTGGAAATCTCTTCAGAACAGCACAATTGCAAGGCATCCCTGACATACGTAATAATATTCATGTCTGGGGAGTTTGATGGCGAGCTGAGGTGTGTAAACTCAGAAGAGTGTTCGTGAAGCCAATCTGTAACAGTTCTGGACGTATGGGGTGCCGCATTGTCCTGCTGGAACTGCCCAAATCCGTCGGAATGATCAGTGTACATAAATGAATGCAGGTAATTAGACGGGATGCTTACGTACGTGTCACCTGTCGGAGTCATATCTAGACATCAGAGCCTCCACCAGCTTGAACAGACCCCTGTTGAAATGCAGGGTCCATGGATACATGATGTTGTCTCCAAACCTGTACAAGTCCATCCGCTCGAAACAACTTGAAACTACACTTTAGTAACATGTTTCCTGTCATAAACAGTCCAATGTTGGTGTTGACGGACCCTGGCGAGGCGCAAAGCTTTGTGTTACGCAGTCATAAATGGTACAAGAGTGGGTTGCGAAAGCCCATATTGACGATGTTTCGTTGAATGGCTCGCACACTGACACGTGTTGATGGACCTCAAATCTGCAGCAATTTGTTGCACTTCTGTCACGTTGAATGAGTCTCTTCAGTAATCGTTGGTCCCGTTCTCGCAGAATGTTTTTCCGGCCGCAGCCATGTCGGAAATTCGATGTATTACCGGATTCCCGATATTCACGGTACACTGGTGAAATGGTTTTGCGGGAAAGACCCCACTTCATCGCTACCTCTGAGATGCTGTGGCCCATCACTCGGGCGCTGACTATAGCACAACTTTCAAACTCACTTAACCATTGATAACCTGCCATTGTTGCATCAGTAACCGATCTAACAACTGGGTTAAAAAATGGTTCAAATGGCTCTGAGCACTATGGGAGTTAACATCTGTGGTCATCAGTCCTCTAGAACTTAGAACTACTTAAACCTAACTATCCTAAGGACATCACACACATCCATGCCCGAGGCAGGATTCGAACTTGCGACCGTAGCAGTCGCGCGGTTCCGGACTGAGCGCCTAGAACCGCTAGACCACCGCGGCAGGCTAACAACTGGGGCAGACGCTTGTCTTACATGGGCGTCCCATATTCTGCCTGTTTGTATTTGAGATGCATACGGATGCCTATACCAGTTTCTCTGGCGCTCCAGTGTAACATATCTAGGAATCTGAGTTCTATTAGATGTGAGAGAAAACATTAGGAGTTTGTTCAATGGCAATGGCAAAGTTAGAATATTAATTTTTGCTGTTACGCGATCTACAGGATGGTGCGTCGGCCTCATTTTGTCTCTTGTCTGCCGTTGCCAGAGAGAATGGCAAGATGTAATCGTGAAGCATATTTAAAACAGACATCAGAGTGGTAACTGAGAGAAATACTCACGCGCAGTTCGCCGGTCAACAAAGGATAAACACACACACACACAGCGTTAGTGAAACAGGTGATGTCGTCGTATGCAGCGTAATCTCCTCCTATCTTGCACTGGCTGTCCGAACTCCTTCTGTATAGGACCAGAGTATCCTATTCTCTTTATGGAAGTCACTCTTTGCATTCAGAATATATTTTTTCGCAAGAGTAATGGAAATTGTTGATAGGAGTGTTTGGAACCTGAAGCTCGCTCACAATCATTTAGATCACTACATGTCGACTCATTACGACTGTTAGGATACATATAACCAAAAGATGAAGTGTAACTAATATACAGTCAGATTTAGGAAAAACAGAGCACTAAGAACGTCTAGACATATGATCTTGATTTTCACTGGCCATGGACATAAATACACTCCAGGAAATGGTAAAATCAACACATTGACACCGGTGCGTCAGACCCACCATACTTGCTCCGGACACTGCGAGAGGGCTGTACAAGCAATGATCACACGCACGGCACAGCGGACACACCAGGAACCGCGGTGTTGGCCGTCGAATGGCGCTAGCTGCGCAGCATTTGTGCACCGCCGCCGTCAGTGTCAGCCAGTTTGCCGTGGCATACGGAGCTCCATCGCAGTCTTTAACACTGGTAGCATGCCGCGACAGCGTGGACGTGAACCGTATGTGCAGTTGACGGACTTTGAGCTAGGGCGTATATTGGGCATGCGGGAGGCCAGGTGGACGTACCGCCGAATTACTCAACACGTGGGGCGTGAGGTCTCCACAGTACATCGATGTTGTCGCCAGTGGTCGGCGGAAGGTGCACGTGCCCGTCGACCTGGGACGCACGGATTCACGCCAAGACCGTAGGATCCTACGCAGTGCCGTAGGGGACCGCACCGCCACTTCCCAGCAAAGTAGGGACACTGTTGCTCCTGGGGTATCGGCGAGGACCATTCGCAACCGTCTCCATGAAGCTGGGCTACGGTCCCGCACACCGTTCGGCCGTCTTTCGCTCACGCCCCAACATCGTGCAGCCCGCCTCCAGTGGTGTCGCGACAGGCGTGAATGGAGGGACGAATGGAGACTTGTCGTCTTCAGCGATGAGAGTCGCCTCTGCCTTGGTGCCAATGATGATCGTATGCGTGTTTGGCGCCGTGCAGGTGAGCGCCACAATCAGGACTGCATACGACCAAGGCACACAGGGCCAACACCCGGCATCATGGTGTGGGTAGCGATCTCCTGCACTGGTCATACACCTCTGGTGATCGTCGAGGGGACACTGAATAGTGGACGTCATCGAACCCATCGTTCTACCATTCCTAGACCGGCAAGGGAACTTGCTGTTCCAACATGACAATGCACGTCCGCATGTATCCCGTGCCACCCAACGTGCTCTAGAAGGTGTAAGTCAACTACCCTGGCCAGCAAGATCTCCGGATCTGTCCCCCATTGAGCATGTTTGGGACTGGATGAAGCGTCGTCTCACGCGGTCTGCACGTCCAGCACGAACGCTGGTCCAACTGAGGAGTCAGGTGGCAATGGCATGGCAAGCCGTTCCACAGGACTACATCCAGAATCTCTACGATCGTCTCCATGGGAGAATAGCAGCTTGCATTGCTGCGAAAGGTGGATATACACTGTACTAGTGCCGACATTGTGCATGCTCTGTTGCCTGTGTCTATGTGCCTGTGGTTCTGTCAGTGTGATCATGTGATGTATCTGACCACAGGAATGTGTCAATAAAGTTTCCCCTTCCTGGGACAATGAATTCACGGTGTTCTTATTTCAATTTCCAGGAGTGTATATCCAGCAGTAATGATTGGCATTTGAACTATGTCGGTCTGCGAATTCGAGGTTAACATCGATATCGCGGAGCAACACCACCTACCTTTAAATGGGCCTGAGGCTCTCGTTGTCTCTAGAAACCGAGTGTAGTCGACCACTGTGACTTCAGCAGACGTGCAGAGCGCTTCGCACTTGCAGGCGTGAACCGTAATGTCAAATCAGTGTGTTATAAAGAGGGCGCATTGTTAGCATGGAAGAATATAATGCATCTATCGGGGAAATTTTTGCTCATGTGGGACATTGCTGCTCAAGTGTAACACAACCAGTAACATATAGTGTTGGGCCAGGTCACACCACCCAGACCTCCCCCCCCCCCCCCCCCCTTGAGATCGACACCTCGTCAGTATGGCATTGCAGAACAGATCCGCGTCTTCCTCGGCTCTGGCGCAACTGTGGAACAATGTAACTTACCGCACACTGCTAGGGCTCCATCGCAGTTTATTACGGCACGAGTTGTGTACATGTCGTCCACTTCTCACCCTACCACTGACGAAAGTGCAGAAACACACTAGCTGAAAATGGTGTTTGGAAAGACGTCACTGGGGACAGGAATGGCATCAGGTAGTGGTTTCGGAAGAAGCCAGGTTCTGTTCGTTTGGGAATGATGGCTGCACTCTGGTACGCCGCACACAGCAACGAGCAGCATCACAGTGGCAGCATTCGCACATGAGATACTGCGCCAAGTCGAGGACTTGTTGTGGGAGGGGACGGGGAGGGTGGGGGCAGGTATTGGGTACAGCGATAAATTACAGTTGGTACCTGTCCAGGGCACTGTGACCAATGTGTATGGCATCCTGCGACCCGCAGCCGTACTCTTTCTGTACTACATTTAAGGCCCCATTCTTAGTAAGAAAGTGCACCACCACATGTTTCTGCATAAACACCTGCCTTCTTGTTGTCACGTGATGTCAGCCTTTTGGCGTGGCTCGTCAGATCACCAGACTTGTCGCCAAATGGAAAATGTCTGGGACATGGTGAAACGAAGAGTGTAGCTCTCTAACCCAGTGCCACCACCACAGATGAACTTTGGAACTTCGTGACTACAGCGTGGATGGCTATACTGTAGGACGCCATTTGCGCCCTAAACGGGTTCATTTCATCACGCATGCAACACAGTATCATGACCCATGGCAGACGCTGTGTCTTCTACGCAACAGGACACACTCCGAACCGGGGTGAGTCAAATGCTAATCATTTCTGCAGAACATACTAATGTAAACGCCCTGTTAATATGAACGTCCTATTTGCAGTCGTTCAAGATGTCCTGCTTTTTTTTAACATGAGTGTGTGTAGTCCACACAACAGAGAACTCACGTGTCAACATATTTATTTTCGTAATCCACATAAAATGTTGTGCGTACATCTTTGAGAAACAACAGAAGGAAAACTCAGTAAAGGTGTCAAAACTAAGCCGAAAGAAGTTTTAAAATCTAAATATAACTTTGTTTTTGCGCGACCTGTACCCTTTGATTCGTTATTATTTTCTCCACGCAAGGGACAGGCCTCACATTCCGTTATAATATATGATAAAAATTTCAACAAGATCTGTAGAATGACTCTGAGGAGTGAGGTACGTTTGATGCCTGCAATATGCAGTGTCAACGGATCTCGCTTTTAGTTCGGCTAGCGTGTGTGCTCCATGAAATTAATTAATGTTGCTATGTGTACATCGCTGAACTATGTATTCAGAAGCAACATTGACAGTGTAGGCTCAATCTGGAATAATCTAGACTCTCATTACTGGCCTTGTTGCCAACTGTTATTCAATATTTCCCAGTTTTCATTCTTTTCTCTAGTTTCTTCTACCCGGACAACATCCATTTCCAAAATAAGGATATAATTAAATATAAACCCTAGCCCTGCTGTAGCTTTACTGGACAGGTCAGTTCTCTCGACGTTTAATTCCATTCTGCTTTAGCGTCTAACATAAAAATTTCAAACATTACTATCGATAAGTTGAAAATCTGCATCAAATCCTGCAACGCGAGGAACGACGTGCCCCTTCTCTCCACGTTACTTACTGTCAGTACGAATACGTCACGGAATTGTTCTAGAATCTGCAGTGAGCTACAAGTAAAGTCTTATTGACCGAAATCCTCCGTCTTAAAATTTTAAATTCAGATGCTGCAATACGGATCTAGGGAACGGTAATTCGTCCACACTTAACCAGGGTTGCCCTAAAATTAGACGTAGAATTTTACGTACGCTTACTACCAGTTGCTAATCCCGCGAGCCACATGTGAAGTGAATAATATGGTGCGGAAATGACACGCGTAAGTTGTGAACCATATGTATCAAACAATTTGTCTATTGTGGACCGTGAGAGGAGGCTTACTTATAACTTATTTGGCTGTGGGAACTGTAGTGAATCTCACATTTTAGGGAAGAAGATACATAAACAGCTCTCATTTAGCTGTTTGCTGCAACAGTGTTCGTATAATCGGTCAACAACACTTTTAAATGCAGGAACTCGGTGAGAAATCATTGTACTGAAACCAGTCTCTGTACTCAAGGTTCATAACGTACTCCTATGCAATGACACACGCCTCCGTGTCTTATGAAGTAACGTCATGTGGCAGCGATGATGATAATTCTCCGTCCGTCTGATGGAGAAATTAAGCCTGGCGGTAGCTTTGGTGCTTTTCCAGAAGAGTAACTTTGTGTTGGTACCAACCTCCATTCTCTAACAGCTGTCATCAACAAGCAGCTGAAACATAACACCACACACAAACGACCATTTAAGTCACCTAGATTCAACAGATACACTCATGACACAACTTCCATACACCTCGTGGGCAGCAATGATTACGAGCATAAGAGAAGACGTAGCATTGGTCAATTGAGCAGCCACTTAGTCTCCCATCCTACGATGCCATATGACTCCTTTTCTTTTCCTTACTACTTGCATTCGGTGGACTCTGCGGCCTTATGTGGAGCAAATTCATACTGATATTTACCACTGTTCTGATTCTACTCCTGTTGTAATATGGTATCTATTGTATCCATAATATGAAAAACAGCTTCTGAATACGTAAAGTACATCTTAATAAGACAAGTCCTGTTGATTAATGACGAAGAAGGTGCCTGGCAACGGTAAGATCGAGAGATCGAATTCTTGTCTGACCACGAAATACCAACATAGTCTTCACCTTGCGCTGATGTGTACATTCATGACGAGGAACGACACGTGGTTCGGATCCCACGTTAAACTGTGGGTTCCCTTTCCCTGGTAGAATTACAGACATAGTTTAGGGAAATGACAGCTGCCGAAGTGGCATGCAATCTGTTCGCACGCGGTAACTAATATATTCCGAAATACCAAGCATACAACGGGGATTATAGCGGGGTTCGCACCTGGGGTTCTGTTGGTGATAGAAAAATGGCTTAAAGTGTTTTGTATAGCCCTTGAGGCAAGGACCATTTATACAACAAACAGAAGAGTCATCTTAGTGTCAGTACGTCACAGATCGGGAAAAAAGTACGAATATCACACAGTCCATTCTGCTCAGGGAAATGGTGCAAATCGGTTGGTTCTTTCTGTATTTGATGTGGTCTACGGTGTACCTTAAGAGGCTCATGGAAGCACCACTGGTTTTTGGGCGGTGCCTTAGAAAACGCCTCAAAAGTGCATCTTACAATTTTTTCGTTCGAAAACCGAGCAGTTATGCACAGTAAATGGGTGAAATGTTTATAACGTATTTCTAAGATCTCAATCTCGAACAACTGAAAATTTTCTTGACATCTTCATCGGTTTCCGAGATACAGACATTCTAAGTTACCCGTCCTGTACAGTTAAACACGCACCTAAAATCCGGTAAGAGGCGAAGGCGTAGTCTATAATGTACCATTGAAAGGAGGAATATTATGTATAGTGTCTCCGTTAACATGAAAAGTGTTCTGGGAACCACATAATATTGTACTGAAAGACATGCACAGTTTCTGTGGATGTAAAACCACGTCTGATTTGTAAAATCAGTTTTGCGTTATTTCAGTATTCACAAGTGAACCATAGAAATTTCACAGAACTAAAAAAAAAGGTGAAGCAGCGGAAATATGATGTAATCGGAGCACAAAACACCCGAGTACGCTCATGTTTAAAAGACTCTGAGTGAAAAGTGGGATGCCAGCTGCCCTACTCTACCTTCCTCAGCACCTTTAAAATTTTTCCCAAAGGTATTTGCACACGAATATATTCGCGCTGTTATACGCCCAGAGGGAGACGATGGCAGTGAGGAACAAACGGAAAAGAAATTAATATTGGAATACACGAGACGATGGTAGCGGTACAGGAAGAGCAAAGTCTCAATGTTATTATGTGTGTGTGTGTGTGTGTGTGTGTGTGTGTGTGTGTGAGAGAGAGAGAGAGAGAGAGAGAGAGAGAGAGAGAGAGAGAGAGAGAGGACGAGAATGACACATTGGCAGTGAGAGATTTTTGACAGTGACATAACAGTGCTAGGAAATTAACGAAGGTGACATTTCAGGTAGGAGAAGAATAAAGAGAAGGAGAAAAAATAAGTGGGTGACAGTCAAAGTGCGAGACATGTTCTATGAGACTTCCTGGCAGATTAAAACTGTGTGCCGGACCGAGACTCGAACAGTTATGGTCCCGAGTTCGAGTCTCGGTCCAGCACACAGTTTTAATCTGCCAGGATGTTTCATATCAGCGCACACTCCGCTGCAGAGTGAAAATATCATTCACGCTCTATGAGAATGACGAGGAGGAGGAGAGAGCTAGTGATAGTGGGAAGAGGCAGCGGCAGCGGGGAGGAATGAATCCGATGTTGGTAGCAAAAGAAAGAAAGAGGAAGCCAGTGTCACGGAGAGGAAACAGTGGAAATATGACAGAACGAAGGAGACTGTGTCTGTGAGATAGAAGACAGTGACTGTTAAAAAGACACGAAGAGATAACGACAGTGAGTGGGGCTGAATGAGTGAGTGAGAACGGGAGTCGACAGGTATGATCGACATAGAACGATGGATTAGTGGTTGTGAGCAAATTACTGTTGCGGGAGCTTGGTGGAGTGTGTGATGAGCTGCATGTTAGAAAGAGCGGGAATATATTCGCATGTCAAAGATTTTGAGAAAAATTTTGAAGGTACTGAGGAAGGTTGAATTAAGCAGTTAGTACCCCACTTTCAGGTCAGACTTTTAAACATCACCATATTTGTCTATTTTGTATTCCGATGGGAGCATTTTTTCTCCGGTATGAAAACATATATCGAGCCATTTAGCAACACGAAATTATCATTACTTTTGGAGTGGTATGGAAGTCTGAAACTGTTAGTACTACGGTCAGTACATTGAAATCGTACTTGACAACTAAAAGTAGGCAACATTCCAGTTTGTAAATAATTTGAACCTCCTCCAAGTACCAGCTGCGTGTGTAGGTAAATGTACTCAGGCGACTGTTTCTTCTATCCAAAATGTGAATACCTATTGCTACTCCAATCAGCTCCTCATGTAAAAAGTATAATCGTCTTCCTGTTAATCTACTTTTAAAACCAGATCAGTTCTCAGGTAATTTTATTTTGGAGAAAGAGCAACACATGCCCTCAGAAAGCATCTACTACTATGCTATTATACCGGACGAGCCAGCACAGTGGTAAGATTTTGATATTCTGTTCAGGTGGACTGACGTATAAGTTCGTTTCCAGTAATGTAAGTTTGGATCTTGCTTATGGTTAATTTGGGCATGGTCGCTTATTGACAAACAAGGCCCCACCCTTCCTCCGTCGGACCTCGTGCTTTGTCTCTGACGTCTTCGTTGACGTTGCGATAAAGCCATGGTCGTTATTTCGTATCTGGAAGAAATGACGTCTTTCGCAAAAATGCATTTACGCGCAGAATAAGTACAAATACTTTAAACCTATCCTAAATTGCTGGCAAATAGATTTTCTCCATCCGATTTTGGCCAACATTAGCAATAAGTGTATGTAAAATATCTCACATGTCTATCAAGCATCTTATCGATTGTGGACCGTAAGAGGAGACTTACTTCTATTCAATCTGGTTCGGAGAATTGTAGTGAAAAATACACATAAACTGCTTCCATATGGCTGGTTGCTGCCACCGTGTTCGTACAGTCGGGGAACAATACTTTTAACTGCAGGGACTCACAGATAAATAATGGTACCTAAACTAATCTGTGTATCCAGGACCGATAAAGTAAACCTGTGCAAAGATTTGAGTCCTAGTTGTGAATGACGTTTTCCCACCAGGTTTTTAGCCGAGTGGGAGAGGATATCTAGTGGCCTACAGTTTCTGATCAAACATATTGCCAATTTCCTGGGTTAAAGGAACTTGTACATAATGTTTCTTTAAGTAATGCCTGGTGACACTAACGGTGACGATCCGTCCATCGGTTGGAAACATTGATCCAGGCGGTACCTTTGGTACTTTTAGAGAGGAGTAACATTGTGTAGGCACCGAGTTTCATCCTCTGCTCCCTCTCATCAACACACAGCTCAAACATAACACCACACACGCAAGACCATTACAGTCACCTTGATTCAAGCGATGCACTTACATGACGCAACGTTCATACGCCGCATGAACAGGAACGTTTCTGAGTGGAGGCACAAGATTATTTGCGATTAGTAGACTGAGAATCCACTCAGCCAACAATGACATACCATTTTTTGGTAGTTACATTCGGTTTTCTCTGCTTTCCTACGTGGGACAAAATCATACCGGTATATATCATGATTTGATAGTTCATATCATTACCAACCCACTTCATGCCGGGTATTCATACAAGCACTTAGCAGCCAAAGTTCACGTAATCCATACAACAGGTTAAGACATGATTATAAATTTTCAGTAAGAAAGAGAAATAAAAATTTTCCATTGGAGACAGGACATAAAGTGGTGAAACACGTGAGACTGATAAAAACACTGTAACACGGTGCTTTATATAGGACGTAATTGCTCTCCCGGTTTTCTTAGCTATAAGATAAGATCTATAACAGCAAAAATGTGGTTGTTACAGATATGTGTCACTCTTAGTGTACGACGCTTACCCATAAACATTTCTCTGTATAAAATGTACTGCATTAACTCCTGTGGGACCCTTTAAGGACTTACCATCTAATGTTATACTGTGCTCTCACTCGACGTTTTCATCTTTGGTTGCAGTTGTAGTACGTCTTTCAAATTGATCATATTGAAGAGATAAAGGATGTCTTTGAATTCAGCCATTCATTTTCTAAGAGCTGAAAACTTCACCGATATCACATATATTTTTGTCGATGATAAAGCTTCATGAACGAATATTTATGGCACCGTCGTATTCGAGCTACACTATATATTAACGAAATCCACACAAAACATCAGCGTTAAAAAGGTTTATAGACAAAGGTATTCCATACATCAGGCTGAAACATGATTTACGTTGTTGGGTAGCACGTACTAACATCGCAAAAATCAAATTGATATCAAAGCCGTTTGTGCATCAGTTCAACAATATTTCATCCTGGCCTGTTATCTTCCACGCAGTCCTTTCTATCTCCGTCTCCCTCTCTGTCTCTCTCTCTCTCTCTCTCTCTCTCTCTCTCTCTCTCTCTCTCTCTCCCCCTCTCGATCGGCTCTTTTACCGTTATGGTTCATTTTCTCTAACTGGTGCGCGACAAATCACTTAGTCCTACGTTAACAAACCTTTTGTTGATGAAGAAGGGAAAAGTTCTTTCTAAGTTCCCGTCTCAAAATAATAAAAAAACAAGACGCGGCACGCATCTTGACGTAACCACGAAGGGGCGTTGAGTCGACCGACGTAATTTTGGAGAGGCTACCCAGGCCGTCACCTTATATAATTCAGAACTAGTTTCATCTCAATTTCGGAAAACAAGTTTGAATCCCTGCTGCCCAGAACGCGGCTCCCTTTTCTCAACTACTGAAGTGATCCAAATTCTTCTTAATTTCTGAATTAATTCATGAACGTAACGAAGCTGTTTTTGAAAATCCTAAACGTTTTGGAACCAAAACACGTCATCGGCCACCCACCTCTGTCTTTTGTCTGTAGTATTGTATCCGAAGTATTAGTACACAGTTTAAAAGTGCGGCGAATCTTACTAAATATAAGGCAGTTATGAGATTTGTCAGGTGGCAACCTTTCCTGCTGTTCCATAACAACATTTTTCAGGAAATCTGTTGGCAGGTGTTTTTGTATTGCATTGATTTTGGATAGTGACTTGAGTGACCAGATGTCTTTGTCTCCCCTATGGGGTTTATGAGACGAATGAATGAACCATGTTTACCTCCACACTCATGGTGTTTAGTCAAATGATCTGCTCCTTCCGCACTCATCTGTTTATTTCCTTCCATGTATCAGTTTTTTTATTATCAGTTTATGATTCCATCTAATTCGTCACCCATTTTCTTACTGAATGGTAATTTCTCGTCTACATTTCCTTCTTATTTGCCGTAAACGATGTCACTCTGGCCTTCTTGTGATTTTTCTTAGTTGCTGTTCACTATCTCCTTTCATTTGCTGTATGTTATGCAGATTTCGTGGTCAGTGTTACTGGGTACAGTATTTCCGTTTTTGGTAAAGTTGACTAATCACTATACTTTTCCGTACTGCTTCATTCTACATATTTTGCTTTTCGGGAGCCTTAATTATTACCTACTACTACTTCCTTTAAACTATCGGATACGATGCTATGAAGCTGGAAATTTGGTCGTTTCACCATCTAAATGACGCTTCACGTAAGCAGTAGTAATATAAGAGAAGATTTAATGTGTATTATTATATATTATCATTACGTAATAAAGTTTGCTTCATGACAAACAGAAAGAAGGTTGATAAAATGATATCTGCTTAATAAATTGTGATACACGCTGATGACAACGGGAAATACCAAACCACGAAATTTATACACGAAACTGCGGCGTGCAGCGCCAGTGTGTTGTATTAAAAAGGACGGATTTCCAGCAAGCAGAGACTCCAACGAAAAGTTTTATTGGCAGTGTTATGTGTTCCCCAAGGAATAATGGTGGAAGAATTCTATAACCAGTACAACAGCTAAAAGACCTCGTGTAAATTAGCGAACCAGCGGGGAAATTTAAAACAAGAAATCAGTGTAATTTACAAACAGAACAAAAATACAATGAAGTTATCGAGTTGTAATAGAAAAGCTGCCTTGCTCGTTACAGTGCACAATGAATAAGTAATGTCCTAATCCTCTTTTGTCCAGGACATACATACGATCAGTTTGAATTCCATAACACTTTCAGGTATTGCTCATTGCAAGCAACAATTTGAAAATCCTTGATTTTCAATATTTGTTTTTAATTAGCATTAACCAATTGTGCATCTGTTCTAACTTCATAACGACATGATAGTATCGCGTGATGTCGTTGTGCGGCATAATCTCAGACGTGTAATGAGTTGATTTGAGTACGCTCATGGTTATGTACTTTAGTGAGTGTTTTTTAAAGTACCATAAATATCAGTGAAACATTGTAGTTAGCTCATTCTATTTTGGACACAGGAATGGTACTTCCAGACTGCAGGTTCACTAAAATTAAATAAAGTGTTTCACTAATTATTCACTTTCCCCATTTTTCACACGTTCTAAAATTGCTACAGGAGACGTAAATGGTTCACAAATTAGAACTTCACTGTAATTATAGTGAAAATTTTTATAGTTTCACAAACGCTACTGGAAAATTACCTAGTGTATTTTTCTACAGGATTATACAGAGAGATACGCCGTTCTAATACTACACGATTGGACATTCGAAATCAAACTATATTCGGGCCAAATAACAGAGCAGCCTTCCGCTGTCAGAAGCTTTGGGTGAAAATGGTTTCTGGCAGAAACCCACATTGTATTAAATATTGTATGAGGTAACAAGGCCTTTCGCATTAAACCACCGACGCTACTACAAGACAGAGACATTTAGTGGTATATCTAGGTTCCTCCACTGTTATAGCGTTCAAAGATAGAGTCGGCATGGAGATTGTGATATGTGACTGTAGGAGATTGTGACGTGTTTTTGGTTGGAATTGTCATATTGAGGAGATCACTGACATTGAAAGTAAGTACATCTAAAGTTACTGTGACGTGAGTTTCCGTTTGTACTACTGCTGTGATAGGTGGTTTCGAAACGAAACCACTAGAACAGTACGCACTTTCGATGTAAATTTATTACTTTTCAGGCCAAGTTTTGGTTGTTATATAGGAGTATAATTTGTTTTAGTCATTATGAGTTATTGGAAGTTTCGGAAAATGGGACCGGGTTTAGGAAAAATGAGAAGTTGCTTTGAAATACACTCCTGGAAATTGAAATAAGAACACCGTGAATTCATTGTCCCAGGAAGAGGAAACATTATTGACACATTCCTGGGGTCAGATACATCACATGATCACACTGACAGAACCACAGGCACATAGACACAGGCAACAGAGCATGCACAATGTCGGCACTAGAACAGTGTATATCCACCTTTCGCAGCAATGCAGGCTGCTATTCTCCCATGGACACGATCGTAGAGATGCTGGATGTAGTCCTGTGGAACGGCTTGCCATGCCATTTCCACCTGGCTCCTCAGTTGGACCAGCGTTCGTGCTGGACGTGCAGACCGCGTGAGACGACGCTTCATCCAGTTCCAAACATGCTCAATAGGGGACAGATCCGGAGATCTTGCTGGCCAGGGTAGTTGACTTACACCTTCTAGAGCACGTTGGGTGGCACGGGATACATGCGGACGTGCATTGTCCTGTTGGAACAGCAAGTTCCCTTGCCGGTCTAGGAATGGTAGAACGATGGGTTCGATGACGGTTTGGATGTACCGTGCACTATTCAGTGTCCCCTCGACGATCACCAGAGGTGTACGGCCAGTGTAGGAGATCGCTCCCCACACCATGATGCCGGGTGTTGGCCCTGTGTGCCTCGGTCCTGATTGTGGCGCTCACCTGCACGGCGCCAAACACGCATACGACCATCATTGGCACCAAGGCAGAAGCGACTCTCATCGCTGAAGACGACACGTCTCCATTCGTCCCTCCCTTCACGCCTGTCGCGACACCACTGGAGGCGGGCTGCACGATGTTGGGGCGTGAGCGGAAGACGGCCTAACGGTTGCGAATGGTCCTCGCCGATACCCCAGGAGCAACAGTGTCCCTAATTTGCTGGGAAGTGGCGGTGCGGTCCCCTACGGCACTGCGTAGGATCCTACGGTCTTGGCGTGAATCCGTGCGTCGCTGCCATCCGGTCCCAGGTCGACGGGCACGTGCACCTTCCGACGACCACTGGCGACAACATCGATGTACTGTGGAGACCTCACGCCCCACGTGTTGAGCAATTCGGCGGTACGCCCATCCGGCCTCCCGCATGCGTACTATACGCCCTCGCTCAAAGTCCGTCAACTGCACATACGGTTCACGTTCACGCTGTCGCGGCATGCTACCAGTGTTAAAGACTGCGATGGAGCTCCGTATGCCACGGCAAACTGGCTGACACTGACGGCGGCGGTTCACAAATGCTGCGCAGCTAGCGCCATTCGACGGCCAACACCGCGGTTCCTGGTGTGTCCGCTGTGCCGTGCGTTTGATCATTGCTTGTACAGCCCTCTCGCAGTGTCCGGAGCAAGTATGGTGGGTCTGACACACCGGTGTCAATGTGTTCTTTTTTATATTTCCAGGAGAGTATATCTCATGAGAAAATGGGTAATCTGGTTTGTCTGCCCAAGTGGTTTTAATGTGAAATCACAACTATAAAATAATAAACTATTTAGGTTTTGCCATTTTTTTGTTTTCGTTGCTTAATATGATGGTAAAGGTTAATTTTTTGAAAAGTTTAGAAATAATTTTCTTTATATTGTTGGGACTCTAAGTGTTAATATAGAAATGTACTTCCTAGTGAGCTGCGTCATATCGTGAACTATCCGCCACTGAATAAAGGCAGTGGAATCTTCGTAATGTGTTCATTAGATTCCTGAGTCTGTTATTCCAACTTCAGACCACGAGGGCGATGTGCACTTCATGGACAGTAGAGTGTTCTGTTGCAAGAAAATACATTCGTCGGGCACAACGGTGGGTTGTTTACTTGCTCTAGGAGGAAAACGAGCGAAAACAAGAACATGTAAAATATTAGTCCCCTTTATTACAAGGTGGAGGTGAAGATTTTCTCAAGTTTGTATTATCAATTTCCGCATGAAAAATTCGTAGTGTTTGCAAATGTCTCTGATTATTGAAGTGTCACTGTATACAGACAAATTTAGGGGACTCTTCACTTGGAGAATGTAGACATCACTATTACAAGTAAATTTGAGCGTAAGACATGAATTACGCCTGTGCCTTATCTAAGTCGATGCTGTTGTCTTAGTCGTGGGTCAAGAACGGGGGGTTCAGACTTCCTCTGCCCTGCTGTATTTCGGCGTCTCGGTTCAAGGTAGGGCGGTTCTGCGAAGTGGAGAGAAGGTGTGGCTCCGCTGTCGTCTGCCATTCGTCGTTGCAGTTTACAGCGATTCATCGTTTTCATTTTCGGTATCGACTGTCAGGCGTCGAATTTGCTGCGGTACTGCCATCTTTGGGAGATACTACCCAGAGCGTCCCTCATATCGTATTCGTGTGACATGCATGTTTCATTAATTGTTTACCTGGTCTTACTATCGTATCTGAAGGACAGATTGAATACCGGCAATCTGAATGATACGGAATATGTGACACAGCTAAGACCATGGGGCGGTTTGAAGCTGCAAATAGACAAAAGCACGTAAGCTTGCTAGAACACAAGATGCATCTGAAGCTCCACGACATGTAACTTACATGCATTAGTAAGTATCGAGTGGTGTTTCGGTTGACACGTGCCAAATTTTATAACTGAAAATAACCAATACTCATATTTTGGGGTTTAATTACCGTCAATAATGTTTCAAATTAAGGTCGGAAACTTGTGTTGAAACGTCGATGGTTAAAAATAATCGTAGTGCAATGCTAGAGGCTTCTCAGTTGTGGACAAGTCAGGGAGTGGGAAGAAAAATTTGGATCGGTAGGGGGAAAAGCGAGGGAAAAACGATAATATTATTGGGAGAAAAAAAAACAATTACCGATTGTAATAGAAAGACGAAAAAAAACTAGGTCGGACAGATCTTATGAATGAAGAAAAGGTTGAGGAAAACTGTCTTAGAGACGCATGTGGTATGGAAGAAGAGGTAGGGAAAGATTTCCCACCTCGCATACCATGCTGGACTACAGCATAAATAGTGGAAATAAGAAGGATGCAAGGAGTAGCAGGAAACGGAGACGCGAAAAGTTTATAAAACATAGCACAAAAGTGATGATGACGACGATGATGCTGATGATGTACAGCTCACTTGTGTATTTAACTGTAATTTCAAAGTTTCGTTTTTAAGGGGAGCCGGAACGATAAAAATGACAAAATTAACTTTTTTCATTATAAAATGATTTGAAGCTTCCTGAATAAACCAAATCAAGTTTCACCCTTCTAAGTGAATTCTGTGTGTTTCATCGGTGCAAAGTTGATGCGCCGCGTAAATGGTTGTAGCGACTTGTTGCGTCAACTCTAACAGCACCGCTCGCTGGGTGCAAGCAGGGTATCTTTGCGGAATTAGTGTTTTGTTTTCCAACGTTGTATGGCTTTATCTCTTGACAAGTGACTGTTCGTATCGGTAAACATAAACGCTATACCGCGTGTGTTGACTTGTGGAGTTTGCTTTGTGTTGTTTAGCTGTTCAATTTTGCGCATTTGACGAATTTTGCTCGTGCCTGTTTTACGAATTTGGTTTGTGGATATTAGTATGACCCATTTCAGCAATCGAGTTTTTAAGAAAAGGCACAATAAGTGGAAGAAGAAATCTTTTGGTTCGAAGGAAGATGCTATAGAGACTGCTTCACCGACTACTCCAAATGAATGTAATGGAACTTCTTCCAGCAACAAATTTTGTGACAGCAGAGAAAAATTTTGGAAACTATAAGTGACAGTAAAGATGTGAATGAAATAATTAACATTTCCTTGCTCTCTAGTATTTTGAAACATAATGTATTATGCCAATTTTGTCAAGGAAGAGGACTGGAATTGAAAGTAACTTCACACATTGGTTAGGCATGTAAAATGTTATTGAAGTGTAACAAACGTGCTGCAGCAGTTTAGTTTTCTAATTCTAATAGTATTCCTCGTAGAGGTAATAGTGGAAAGAAGGTGTATGATATAAATGTTAGGCTAGTGTATGATTTGCGATGCATCGGGAAGGGCAGTGCTGCAGGGACAATGTTATGTGGAATTAAGAAATAGCCAAAACCTGCAGCGAAGTTTGAATTTATAATGAATTGTTGGGATCTTCTGCTGAAGATATTGCTCAAGCAACAATGAAGAAAGCTGTTGAAGCTGTGACAGATAACGGGAATTGCAGAGATTCAACTGTTGCTTTAATGGATCATGGCAATGTAGAGGTCATAAATCTCTAAATGGAACTGTGACACCTACCAGTGCAGATAGTTGAAAAGTTACTGAAGTAGCTATTCTCTCAAAACATTGTAGATGTAAGGGCAACGCCAAGGACGAAAATAGTGAAAGTTGTGAAGCAAATTATCACTGCACGAGTGGAGCGATGGAAGTAGAGGAGGTGAAAGCAATTTTTTCCAGATCACAGGACTGGTATAGTGTATGATACACAAATTATGTAGGAGATGGTGATTCTAAGGGATGTAAAGCTGTAGAGGAATTCAAATCTTATGGCAAGAAGTTCACATTACAAAACAGGAGTGCACTGGACATGTGCAGAAGGGCATGGGGCCTCGCTTGCGCAAACTAAAGCAGACATTAGGATCACAGAAGTTTAGTGGTGGTAAGACCCTTGGAGGAAGACTGTGGAGGTATTATGGGTGTGCAAATAGGCAAAATACAAGAAGCACTCGGCATATGAGGAGAGCAGTATGGGCATTATTTTTTCATACTGCATCTACAAACAAGCACCCACAACATGCACTCTGCCCCACAGGTGATAACTCATGGTGTGAGTACCAATCAGCAAAGGAATATGACCATAAAAACAGTTTGACAAATGCTGTAACTGATGTAATTAAGTCCATTTTCTGAACTTCATCACAACCAAGTTTATTGGGAAAGAGGTTACATGGGAAATCACATAATCCAAATGAAGGTGTAAATAATTGAATTTGGATTAGGATTCCCAAAAGAATATTTGTACAGATAAATAAACATTGCATCTTGGAGTGTATAATGCAGTGGCAACATAAAATGAAGGAAACATTATCAAATGTTATGTGCTGAAAAGTTTAGGTTTCCAACCAGGACAAAATACCATTTCCACAATGAGCCTAATTGATGAAGAAAGACTAAGAGGTGCCGGAAGAAGAGATGAAAGCCAACAACCTGCAGCAAAAGGGAAAAAGGAAACTAACAGTGGAAAAATAGAGGATGCTGATAATCCATCATATGGGGCACGCATATTTTAAGAAACTTAGGAAGCCATCTCCCGTAACTTTAAAATCTTTAAAATCTTTGAGGAACATTTTCTCAAAACTGCTAATAGTATATCTGTGAAATTTATACACAATTTTGTTGCCTCTTTTCCTTCATTTTTGTAACAAATTGAAGAAAAATATAATTCACGAGCTGTAGAAGAAAAAGAGAAAAATCTTTTAGAAAAAAAAATTGCATCTGTTTAAAAAAAAAATTCTAAATCAAAAACCAATAAATATTTCTTAACATGGCATTATATCTTTGTAGAGAAATATTCACTGAACATATAGTCCAACTTTCAGAGCAAAATATTTAATTGTTTTAGAAACAATGTTCCTTCTATTTGCTAAAATTAACACGGAGGAGATGGATCGTCCGTTTGGAAGTTGTGACATTTGGATTGCATGGTGCAAACATTGGTATTTTCGGAGTTTTAACATCTACAGTCGGAAAATACATCTACGTTTACCTCTAGATTCCGGATCCCGTCTTAGGATACGTGGAGCAGAGTACTTCTGATAGCACAATAACGTCCCCTGTTCCGTCTTTAATTCACGAATCATTCGTAGGAAGGACGATTACCGCCAGGTATCCATACGAGCACTTGATTGTCTGACTTCCTAGTCATGGTCACGGTTGGTAATTGTACCTCAAAATGAAACTTAAGAATTACTGTAACATCCTTCACTTAGTATTCATCTTCTATTCACACTTATTTTCTAATATTAATGATGAACTGATATTGTTTGCACGAAACTTGCAGTGCTAGAAGGACTTCATGCAATTCGGGAGAGAATCCACTTAGCTGTAGAGCACCAACCAACACCTCTGACGGTACCTCTCTACAGAGAACGATGTTATGCGTTGTATTCGTGATGTATCCACATCTCTCTTATGACGTATTGTTACACAATATTCATTCGCTCACTGCGTATTTGAGGGAACAGACTACAAGAACTCCAAGTATAATCTTTCAGACGCTCGACATTTAGATCTACATCTACGTGGATACTCTGCAAAGCCTACGTAAGTTCCTGGCAGAGGATACATCGAACAACCTTCTCAATAATTCTGTTTATCCCACTCTCGAACAGCGAACGGAACAAACGAACACCTATATCTTCCTG
The DNA here is from genome assembly GCF_023897955.1 of Schistocerca gregaria. Lineage (NCBI taxonomy): Eukaryota > Metazoa > Arthropoda > Insecta > Orthoptera > Acrididae > Schistocerca > Schistocerca gregaria. Next base: position 284,888,118 of record NC_064920.1, on the reverse strand, counting down.
CGTGAGCTCTGAGTTCCCTTATTTTCTTATAATCATCCTTTGTCCCTATGAAAGGCGGCATCGACAATATATTTTCGCATTCGGAGGAAAAAGTTGTGATTGAATTTTCGTGAGAAGATCCCACTGCTACGAAAACGCCTTTCTTTTAATGGTGTGCATCCCTGTATTATGTCCGCGACACTCTCTCTCCAGTTTCACGATAATATAAAACGTCCACAGAGCTTAACAGTTTTATACAAGGAGCCAACAGCCTTCTGCAGACTGTTACAGTAATACTGCATTCCATTTGGTTTCTTGCCCGAATTGGTTTTCTGAATGTATTGAGTTCGCCTTTAGCACTGTTCGGCTCCATCTAGGCGTTTTGTTTCCTAGCATTTTTAGTTGTGCCCCAACGGTGATGCACAGAATTACTACCAGTTGCTTCACAGGTGAAGACTTCCCTTACAAGCACTACCTATGTGTGTTCACTGAATGCAACGGAAGAGTGGTGCGACGACACTTACATCACAGTACTCGTACTTTTGCACATGTCCACAGGAGCATATGGGAATCTAAATCGTTAAAATTTAATCTACTAGATATGTGAGGTGCCAATCCTCTCTAATAGTCGGCGCGTTGCGCGAGCTGTGAATAGAAGGCAGTCAACTGTTTTGAGAGAATTACATGAGCAACAATTGCACCGGTGGGAAGTTTTCGCGGATTGTGCGCTGATAAGAAACTTCGCGGGGCAGTGCTCTACCATCTGAGCTACCCAAGCACGACTCAGAAGCCGTCCTCAAAGCTTCATTCCCGCCAGTACCTCCTCTCCTCCCTTCCAGACTTCACAGAAGCTCTTCTGCAAACCTTGCAGAACTAGCGCTCCTGGAAGAAAGGATATTATGGGGAGACGGCTTAGCCACAGCCTGTGGGACGTTTCCAGACTGAGATTTTCACTCTGCAGTGGAGTGTTGGCTGATATGAAACTTCCTGGTAGACTAAAACTGTGTGCCCGGCAGAGACTCGAACTAAGGAACTTTGCTTTTCGCGGGAAAGTGCTCTACCGGCTTAACTACCCAAGCACGACTCACGATCAGTCCTCACAGCTTCAGTTGTGCCATTGTCTCGTCTGCTAGCTTCCAGACTTCACTGAAGCTCTCCTGTGACTTCTGTTAAGTCTGGGAGGTAAGAGACGAGGTACAAGCAGAATTGAATCAGTGAGGACGGGTAGTGAGTAGTGCTTGGATAGCTCAGCCGACAGACCACTTGCCGAGTTCTAGTCTCGGTCCTGCACACAGTTTTAGTCTGCCTTGAAGTTTCAGTTGTGCCCGTACCATCAACAGATGTTGCATTCGCTGCAGCGACAGGTGCTCCCATTTCGAGTGGCGTTCGCTAATTCGTTCCTACAGCAATGTAAAAATGATCCAAATTATCCTGCTCTCGTATTGCACAGCCGAGACAAACATTGCAAGACAGGGCATGTTCAGCAGTAGGAGCAGTCATGAATTGAATGACGCCCAAATCCACATGCACTGTCCATCCTAGCAACAGACGTTTTCTATGAATGTTAGGTCTCATTTCGTGACTGGATCTTATCTAATCTCTGATACGCCGAACAGAGTACGTAATGGTCCTTCACTATGCCCTCCCACAATTCCTAGAAGACGTGCGACAATAAAATTCGTTAGGCTGCGAGGTTTGAAGATGACGGGCCACTTTGCACTCAAGTCAGAAACCACGTTGAAATACAGGTTACACCACAATGGATTTGTCGCTATGTCCTGTTCCATATCGAGCCCGGACAACAGGCGTTACACCAACTGATTTCATCGTCTGGGAGCGTGTAAAGATGTTGCTTTATGAAACTCCGGTAAATACTCGCGTGGACATGGTTGCTAGGATTATCGCAGCAGCGGAAGCAGTACGCCAAAGTTCTAGAAATTTTTCAGCATGAAAGGCGGTCTATGGTGCTCTAAAGGGTTCCCCCAGGCCCCGAATGACAGTAGTTCTTACTAGTCTGTCTACTTGTCCGTCGCCTTGAAGCTGATGCGGTAACAGTCGACCTGTTCACGCCGGAATTGGTTCAATCGTTGCCAACACTTTGCCATTCAAATCGATTCGCAGGATCACCAATTCTGAGACTGAGGGATGTGGGAGGCGTGACCGAAAAACATTTCTCTCCGTTGTTCCCAGCTGCCGCCTGTATTAGTCTCTAAATGGCTTACTTCCTTCAGCTTTGAAGTTTCCTTTTTCCGTCTTGATGGGTCGCGGCTATTGGAGCTACTTCGACCGATCCTAGTCAGTCTTACCATGTGATTGCCACGTTATTTCCTACCCCCCCCCCCCCCTTCCTCCACCAAACCACCGTCCCGCACTCGCAGCGCCCCCTCCCACTCCCCGTCCATAAGGACATATACCGTTCTGCTTTATTTTGAAGCACACACACAGTGTGTAGCTTTGCACCCCAATGTTATTATGGTGCTAGAAAATTTGAACAGTACCTGTAAAGACAACAGTTCTGCATTTGTTACGTACATTCCAGTTGTTTGTACGGTGACATAACAGATTGAACACACTGCGTTAAAAGTATACGAGTTCGCTATGAGAATTGTGGCATTCTTCTCTTGTAAGTGGGCTTCTTCTGTGTGCGCTGTGTAGCTCTTTGCATTGGATCTCTGACTGCGCTTTCTTTGTAAGAGACTGTGTGGCTGGATGGACTCGTTATTGGAAGTTAGTCGCTAGCAGTGATGGAAGTACTGTTGGGCAGTTGGAGGTGAACAACCACCAGTGATGGATGTTAGATGTGAGAAGTTAGCATTCACGGAGGCTAACCATCTGTACATGTTAGACTTGGAGACTGAATATTATTCATGATTATATACCTTTGTACTAGATGTCAGTGACGATTTATATTCGTGTTTGAACTGGATGTCACATTATTAAGGTAAAAAAAATACATTATTTGGTTTACAACAAAATCTTTCCTTATCTAAACTCATGCCTATTAGTAATTAGTGACTTTAGTAGTTACAATCTTCTATTTAGATGGCAGTATTGGCGCTCGCTGTATTGCAGTATTTCACGTAATGAAGATCTTCGGAAGATAAGTGCTTAATGAAATGTATAGGTTATTGCTAAGATTTCATTTTAGCCAGGGCCATTCTTTTGAATTAATTATTTGAAGTCAGGTTGTAATTTTTTTGAGAAGTGAGTTTTTGTTGCGCTAGAATATTGTGGGTCAGTGTTGACGTGATAAGAAAAAGTAAAGAGAACGTTGGCCCAGTACGTTCAGTTTTACTCAGCTATTTCAGAATCAAATGATGCAGAAGTTTCATTTTCGCAGTCATTCTGCAATTTAAATACAGACACACAGATTTAAATAAGGAAGTTTCACTCTGTTGTGTGTTGTACGTTTTGGCTATTGCACATTACAGGCTTCCCAACTGCGGCAAAGGAATTTTCACAGAAACATGGGCGGCGGCTATAACAAACAGAATATTTCGAAATTAATTTGCTAACTGCTTATTTCTTGACATCTGCTGTATTAGGTGAAGACCTACTACTCAACGGAACGGTAGGCTACGAAAATTTGTATCTGACCAGTACTCCAACCCAGATTTCCTGCTTATCGCGAGCGGTCGCCTTAACCACTTCAGCTATCCTTACACCCTATGATAACACCCAGTTTAATTGCGTTTGATGTAAAAGTGACTCATGTGAAGTTTGGGCAGATTTGGGGACCTAAAACGGCAAATAGGGTTTTTAAAAGTCGCAATTATGTGAAAACGTTAGCTCTGATAATCAGTTCAGTCATTACTTACACACGCTGTTCACTCAACTATAGGTAAATGAATGTGTTCTCATTAAGGAAGTGATATTGGTCGGCTGAGTGACACGCCAGTCATTCCTAGACAGGGTGAGACAGAAAGGAACGGGTCCGCTCACTCCGCTTTCTTGGTGTGACTGACTTGTTACGTCAACTGACCAATGTGATCTGCGTAATAAGAACGCATTGAGTTATGTAAAGTGGATTGAACAACGTGCCTAAGAAATGAATGATATGACTTCTGAGCTAATATTTTGAGATAATTACGCCTTTCTTCTTTTTAATTTCCAGGTTTTGGACGACAAATTTGTCAGTTCGTCTACTGAAGGTAATATAATTACATGGATATTTCTCGCTTGCTGTAACAGAGTGTTAAATGCCATCCGTAAAACTATTTTTTTTGTGATTTTCTTTTATGATTTGTAAGGCATCTAAAGTAACTGTGAATCAAGCTCCTACGCTAGGTTGGAAGAAGGGATATTTTAAATAGGAATGATACGGGTTCTGCTGTAGTATTTGACAAAATTGATGCGAAAATTAGAATTTTTGTATCAAGAAAATAGAAAATTCCACTATTAACACAATGTTCATGGTTTTACGAATACTTCTTTAAATTGCCACAGTAAAGGCAGCCAAATGTAATTTACGCATTCTTACGGGATATGTTTTAATTACAGTATTAAACCATTGGATTCTGACACAACAGCGTCAAAAAGGCTACAATGGCCACACTTTTAGAAGAATGCGTTGACTTCACAAGACTCAGACATATGCATTTTTCTCATATGTGGTTTTGTGTAAATGAGTCGCGGAAACAGAGGTGAGAGTATACCAATCCTTAAATCAGCTTAAAAAGGTTTTTTCTAAAGATAACGTCCATAAACAGCAAACTGGGCGTTAAGTCGGGAACGGGAAGAAAGATCTGTATCGTGTCAATTTGACTGGAATCCTCAATTTTTTCGAAATAATCTGGCAGAACATCAGCGGGGAGAGGATTACGTTGAGCATTTAGTATGAAATGAAGTCTCTCTTCATGAAGCACAATCCCTTTCTAAGCCTCTTGGGCTATCCATTAGCAGAAGCCAGTAGTGAAAGCTACTCGATCCAGCACATTACGGTGAAAGCCATCTATGTTCGATGTCAGTGTGCAATAACGACGCACAGGCGGCAGGTGGTAGCAGTAGCATTGGAGGATACATAAAACGTTTCAGGGTTAGAGTGTGGCGGGGGACGCGGATGAAAGTGCAGCCGTAATGCGGAATCGAATTCATTAATCTGACGTCCGAAACGACATGATGATTGGCTTTCTGGGAAGGTGGGAAGCATTTCCGAAATTGTTGATTTTGTTAATTGATCGTCTGCCGTCGTGGTTAAAGTATACCGTGCATTGCAAAATGACGCTATTCAGAAACAGCGCCGATGTAGCTCTGGTGCACCATGAGCCATAGATGACTTTCGTTCAACGTCGGTTGCGAAGATGTTTACAGGCGAACAGATGTGCAGTTATTCAGCAGCTGACCGGTGAACTAAGGGGCTACCGACAGTGCCTCCTCAACGACCATCCAGCGAACGTAGCTGTGTGTATATCTTTGCAGCAGGCGCCTAGCTCATGGACCCATACTCACTGCTTTTCATCGGCGACGAATGCTGAAATTTGCACGCCAATACCGCAGCTGAACTCCACTGAGCGGCGAAAGGTAGCATTTTTAAATAAATTACGTTCTATGCTGCATCGATTCCGATAACCGTTGACATGTATGGCGTGAAAGGTATGAAAGCAAACACTCTGCAATTAGGAGGTAGCGTTATGTTTTGAGGAATCTTTTCGTTGTAGTCCGGGACAGTGGATCAACACGAGTATGGATCTATCCATGGGGAAGACGTCCAACCCAACATACAATTTGCTTTTCCTCTGCAAGATTGCATCTACCAGCAGGACAATGCAACGCGTCACACAATTCGAAGTTTACTTGTGTCGTTAGAAGGACACCACGACATGTTTACCGTACTCCACTTGGCCATCAAACAGCCAGGATTTAAACCCAATCGAGAATTTGCGGAGCCTTGTCGGATTACTGCAGAACCTCGTTGACTCTCTTCTTGCACATTTCGAGCAGCAAAAAGCGGATATTCAGGCTCCTAACAGGTGGTCACCTTAACGTGACTCAAAGTGTATTTATTCCTTTAAACGATGTACATCACATCACGAATACCAAATGCCGTTTTTTATGCTTCCTTTTCCTGTGTATGTGTATAAGAATAGTTCGACGTCTATTGTTCTACCAAAGCAGCGTGCTTTGCATTCAGTACACTTACAAATCACTTATAAATCCTTATTGTTGAATCTGTAACCTCTCACCTGGCTTTACGAAAAATGAAAAACCATTTGTCGTACCTAACTCCTGCGGTGTTGTGCCATATTTTTCATGTGAATAAAGAATGAAATCAGACAGTGCACTGAAATACCAGGAAATACAGTAACATGAATATGTTAAAAGGCTTCAAGAACGAAACGCCAGAAATTATTACGAACAGATTTTATCAAATAAAACAGCTAATATTTTACGAGAACCAGGTCGAGTGAAGAATTTCTAGGATACAACACCAGTAGTGACACGAAAATGAAGAAGGGTTTACTAGTGCACCTACAGCAAGATGAGTGGATATGGAAATGATCCAGTCCGACACGTCGATAGGTAACGTGCTACCCTGACGTTTTCGACACAGGAATAATACAACGAAAGAAATGCACTGTTAAAATTTTAACTGCTAATGCGCACAGTAACTATTTCTACAAAAGTTAAAGGTACTCATTTCTGCAGCACAAAGAACAGTTTATAACGGAGCCGTCCCTGCCTAGCTCGAAATCCAAAATGAATGCACGCGAATTTTAAGATCTTAATTGACACCGAATACGTTTCAAATAATTTATTGTTTCAATAACTCGCGTTCATGTCGGCAAGGAAACTGTTGTAAGTGCATTTGTTACACAAGTGAAAGGTAGAGAAAAAGAAATCTAGGCAGTGTATGATGTTACGTTACAGACGACTATCATCAGTTGGGACTTTCATTCGTGAACATATACTGTCAAACTTCGATATAATGAATTTCATGGGACCATGAAAATTAAATTGTTTTACCAGGGTTATTGTTTTAATGAGGTTTTGTTATCGTGACTCGGAGCAAGGAGCCAAGTTTTCATGGCTGAGAAGTAAATTACAGTAGTACTTTTCTAATGAAAAATAACATTAAAGATAAATAATGAAACACGTTTTGTTCACTTCATTTATTAATACAGTACCTGTAGAATATATTAATTTTGTGTATAGAAAAATTCTCTTATTTTCCTTTGTTATATATTAGAAATTCCCTTGTGCATTTTTTCTTTATCTCGTCGAACGCAATCAATTGCTGCGCTGAAACACTGGGCATAGAAGATGCCACTTGCTGAATGGTTTCCATCTGACCTATTAGCTCCATCAGAGGCGGGATATTCGCACTTACCACATCACTGTCATAGTCAGACTCTTCAACAGTCCAATTACTCTTTAACTTTTCGATGACAGACTCGTCGGTATATGCTTCAAACACCAACACCTCCTCATACACTGACAAGTATTGAACTACTGAAGCATGCATAGTTTTACAAGTAACTGTTGAATAAATCTCCAGATCACTTTGAATATCATCTTCACTTTCGGAAATTCTTGCATTTTTCCAGCAGTTCACAATAACGTTCGGCTGTACACTGTTCCGGGAGCTAGCAATCGTGTCACAAGCTTGCTTCACATTAAAACTGTAGGGATTGCTCATCTTTCTTTCGGTGTTTGCGATCAAGTGTTAAACTAAAATTGAACGGTATTTTGTCTTAAAGTTCTAAATTATCCTCATATCTAGTGGCTGACGAATCGAATTACAGTTACGGGGAGAGTAACATAGTTCGAAGTTCTTCATCTTTGGCATGCTGTTATGCCCACTACAATTATCCACCAGCAATGCAATTTTCTAGTTCTTCGTTGACGTCTCTTCATCAAACGAAAGCGGCAACTCACTAAAAAGCGTAGACGTCATCCATGCTTTTCGATTTGCCACGTAATTGACTGCAGTAAAGGGTATCACATTTACGAGTACAATACGACTGTAGCAAAATATTACAATTGAAAAAAAATCCTCAAATGGCTCTGAGCACTTTGGGACTTAACAGCTGAGGTCATCAATCCCCTAGAACTTCGAACTACTTAAACCTAACTAACCTAAGGATATCACACACATCCATGCCCGAGGCAGGATTCGAACCTGCGAGGAGCGGTTGCTCGGTTCCAGACTGAAGCGCCTAGGACCGCACGGCCACACCGGCCAGCTATTACAATTGAAGCTATACTGCACTGAACTAACATAAATTAAATGAAGGAAAATAAAATGTAGGTACCCTCTTATTTGGTAAGCTTATTACATTTTTGAAGCTCCGTGGGTTTGCTTACAGTACGATCATCAGTGGTGTAAATTTATAGGTCCCTGACGCGCTGTTGCAGAGAAGAACGGATAGGCGTACTTTAGACTGCTTCTCTCCCTTACACTTTTTCCTCTAAAGGCCATCGTCTTCTTTGGCGGCAGTTGATAAAACAATCCCGTCTCATTTGAATTGCACAGATTTTCAGGACTGCATTTTTCTAACAGTTTACACATGGTGTTTTTTCTCAAAAAATCTGAATCACCTCAAGGTGCTGATTTTTCTTCTTCCGAAATCACTTTCAAATTGACCCCATGCCTGCCCTTAAATCTCTTCAACCAACCGTTACTTACAATAAAATTTGAATGGCAAGCAACTTAGCAAAATCTAAATTTTTTTGACATATCAACAGTACATTATGCGCACCCATCTCATGAACTCACCGCAGGGTAGTAGCACTGTCCACATCGTCAGCAGCAGCCGTCTTCATTCTTTTTCTCTGAGTGCTATATTTGCCGCCCACAAAGCTATCCAGTTTCTTTTCGTTTTTTAAGGAATAATATTGATTGTGCAAGTCCATACTTCAGCACCCCGCCTACTTGTTTCATTCCGTTGCCAGTGTCTTTGAAAATCTTCATGTTTGTATCCAACCTTATTTGTTCCCTAGTTCCAGCCATTACCCAAATCTTAGCGAAGTCAAAGGGTTTACGTCTACTAAAAATATTCACAGATGGCAAAAATGACGGAGATAAGCTGCGTATGAGCCAAAAAAAAACACCTTTGTCTGCTACTGAAGCTCACAGTGGACAAACTAACCACTCGTTCAAACAAGGGAGTTGTTTGACGTTTGCCTCGCTGCGCAGCTGACCCGCGACTCTACGCTATTCTCTTTACAGCTAGAACAAATACAGTACTGTATTATGTAGCGAAGATTCCGGAAATAAAGCACCGAAAGTCTAGCAGTAAATAAACAATACCTACCACTGTAGTGAGCTTGTTGGGAGCAGGAATTAGTAAATTCCTCGAAATTTTGCCTTCAATATAACAGGGTGTTGCTAATTTTACTTCTTCATTGTAATGAGGGGTAATTAACATAGCACATATAGGAAATTAGCCGGAGCCATATAAAAATTATCCGTGTACCCAGGTTTATCGTTGTATTGGAAATCGTCATACGGAGGTTTGGCTTTTAACAATTCCTGTACAACATTTCTTATGATAATTTTTCGTAATGTATATTTTACTAACAATGAAACAGATCCTTGTCAGGAACTCCCGACAAACCAGTAATTTATGTATGCATTTCTCAGTAGCTACTATTTTCATTTATACATAAATGGAGTGTAATAATATGTGGTAGTCGACGTGGTTTTGTATACTTTGCTGAACACCAGGCATAGTTGATCAAACTCGGTAAAAGTGGTGATTAAAACTGAAAAGTCTGAAAGTTAACATTACCGTTACGCTGACATACCTGAAATGACAAAGGGCTGTCGGAAATTGGAAAATGTTTTACATTGCTGAATTTCTCAATTATCGAGAGACTGAATCACATTAGTTCTGGGCTGAATCCGAATTATTTTGGCTTTCCGACATCCTCCTAAACACAGAGGTTTCGTTGTATCTAGACCAAAAGTCCAGTAAAAGCTACGAATTCATTCTACAGATAGTAAGAAGACGTTTCGGATGTAACATTTAGAACTATTCTTTCCCATTTTTTTTAAAGTTTTGCTACCTAGATTGAAAGATTTTCCAAAGAAACAATCGTTTTTCTAAATGTTTGTTCTAATTGGACTTTATGTTCCTGAAGAGAGATATAAAACTCCAGAAGCCTAAACCACTAATACTTATCGCTGGCACTGTTTCATAGAAATGTGTCACTGCATTCATCGACTGCAACAAGAGACTCTCGTCTTTTTTTCGCTCGAAAAGATGAAGTGTGGTTTGTACGCAGGTTTGCATGCAATGTGATTGGTTAGATTTATAAACAAGATTGTACGGGAAAACCAACAGCTTCGTTTTTAGGTAACCTCCGAATTTCTCTATGATATTATCTATTAATGCGATGTGGTCTACACGTTTACTTGAGGTAAAATTTGTAATTTTGTGACCTGCATTTCGCATAATTTCCGGAATCTGTTTAATCAGTTTGCAGGTGTCCGGAAATCAGTAAAGTTTATCTCACTTGTAATTCATAGCGTCCAGTCTCGTACGTCTCCCTTGGTGACAGTGCACTGACTCTCACTAGGGTTTCTAAATCTTGTGGATAGTTTCTCTCTCGTGCGTGGTTCATTTTGGGTCCAATTTTTTACTTCTTGCAAACCTTTCTTTCATTTATACAATTCATCTTGTGATCGTACGAAGCGAAACCGGGTTTGCATACTGCATAAATTTAAGCGTTTCCTCCCCTCTTCGTGTATCAAAAAATTTTAGTCTCTTCTCACTGAAACCTATCACTGCACACTTTTTATTGGGCTTGGAAGGAAGTTTAGCTTTCTTCTTGATTTTAAGAAGCACAGCAAACATTGATCGAACAATTGTATTTCTCGTATTTCCACAATTTCTAATGGAATGTCGTTATTATTCGAATGAATGTGCAAGAAATTAAATAATAAATAACATATACGTGAAGATTCAGGAGAAGTAAGTGCCTTCGATTGAATACAAGATTCATCGCATTTCATCTTCGCATGGTTGAAAACATTAACTGGAATTCCACATTATTGTGAAACTATGAACCAGCACAAAGATAAATGCTAATTAGTGTGGATATTAAATGCGTTGCAGATTCGAGCGAATAGCAACTGTGAACAATTGCATCAAGAGAAACCGATGTTTGCTTTACAAATTTCGATCGCTTTGTTATGTATTTACTGATATGCCGTCAACCGAGTTATGTGCTGGTCTCTCGGGCATGCGCTGTCAGCCATATTGCCGGCAGATCTTCAGCCACCTGCTGAAGTATGAATTTGACAGAAAAAATGATTAATTACTTGCAGAGTGTCGCAAAAGCTAAAATTTGGACACTGTGATTCTTTGGGAGTATTCTCCATGCATAAAATATTTCAGGGCAGGTTTTGACATGACGCTTTGGACCGTTGCCTTGGCAGAGAGTGCTCAAGCTAGTGGAAGGCCAGAAGACATTTTTTGTTGTTGAAAAACTAGAAACTGGAGCCGTATGAGCCCTAGGTTAACCGACAGACGTCTGCAGGACATGAAAAGAGACGTTATCAAATCATGAGAAATGTTTGTCTCACAATATTGTACGTAGTAGCTTTTTAGATTGTGTTATTAAAGTTAATAGTTTTGAAAGTAATAACTTTTTAGCGACTGCTTCCGGACTGATTTCTTGGATAAAAAATAGTAAGATTTTTGTGCGATATTTCGTCTGCATTTTCAAACTTCGGGGCCTAGTGTTCGTCCCCCTTTTTACTATGAGTCTAATATATTCACAGTTCAGTTTCCTGAGCAGAAAAACCATACCGTGGAACAGCATAAACAATTAAATATATCTTGACAAATATTGTTCACCTCGTCTATAGAGTATGAGAACAGGAAGATTTACGTAAGTGGATTAAATAATGGGAAAACTGCATGAGAATGCACAGCTAGCGATAGGTAATAACACATTATAATAGCACATAAAGGACAAAACTTTCCTGTTCCGAGAGAAAATTGCTGCATGGACTTCTGGCTATAGCATTTGGTCCGTAAGGTTAAAGAATACGTAGATGAAGCGTTGTTTAGTGTACTTGATATGACACTAAAACAGACCACGAGTATGATGTGGGAGACGTAATGAATATTGTAATGAAAGTAGGAGGAGATGGTACATGAATTTTAATGAATGGATCGCAGACGGAATAAGTTAGTTCTTGGCTAAATTTCAAGAGAAATGAGAATACCGAGATGAAGACCTAATAGAAAATAAGAATATCATACAGCGAAATACGGGAACGGTATGGATGAAATTGTCATAATAATGTCCGCTGACGCTATACGTTCATAACTATATTCTTTTGTGGTTTACACTTTTGCAACGGAGTCTTAATCATGACAGGGAGACTTACTTCTCCATTAAATGATACATGTTAATTGAGGATGTAGTTGTGTAGATTAAGAACGGAAATTCATTGAAGATCTTGTGCGTCTTCTATTTGACAGAGAGTAGTTATTTTACCTTTCTTTGGTGTTTGCTCCGAGAATAGAAAATTTTTTTCCCGATAGATGATTCCCCTACGAAGATTTGACTTTTACTTGAAAATGACCAACGATCTTTCTCAGCAGAAGGGACAATCCCCTGGGAAGCAAGTAGTCTGCAACATCCATCTGTGAATGAAGTAAATGCATTATGTTAATTACACTGGGGAGTTAAGGGATGGAATAGTAAACCAACTAGTCAGCATTGTAAACTACCAAACGAAATATGAGTCTGGGAATTGAACACTGTCAATCGTTTAGCTAGATTTGTGATTCAGTCTTGGTCACTTCTCACTTCCATAGAACGTGTTGGGGCTTAAAATACATTTGGAGAGACAAGTATAAAGACTAAGGACCCGTACCTACTAATTTTTAAATACATCATTTTCAGTTGCGGTGGGACCAGTAATGACTTCAAGAACCTAAAGAAACAGCGAAAATCCGAATAAAACAGGACATTAAAACCTATGATATTAAATATTTCTGTGAGAAATTTCCAGAATACTATACATATTTTCATTGTTTTCACTTTGATTAATGATACTGCAGTTTTAATGCGTAATACCGTTTACGACAAAGTTTCGAGAGAACCTGTAAATGAAATACTCGGATCGTATTGATCCTAGTATATATATTACCTCTTCTTTACCTAATACATTTCCAAAGACGGACATTTCAACATATTTGTGACAGGTTGGAGTTACTGTCTTCGGTTGGCCAGACTGAGCATTCCTATCCGATGTCCCCATCCCAACGATATATTTTATTGGCATGACGTAAGGTTAACGAGAGAAAAATACTGAAGTACTTGAATCGAGCGAGGTAACGCAATGAATGACACACAACCATTCGCCAAGTGCAGAATATTAATCTGGTTGGGTATGTTTAGAATTTCCTTCATTTGAAAAAATTATTATAGGCAATTACTGTGAAGTGTGTGCTCCCGCAACTGAATTACTACTTGGTCGCAATTGACCTCATGCTTCAATAATCATTCAGCCTTAACGTTCATTGTTTTTCTCCAAGCGAACTGCACAAACAGATACTGAAATGCTGACCATAAAACCTCAGATACATACATGAAATAATAAAAAACGTAGAACCATTACATTATTAGCTGCTAGATGTCAGTTTGTACACGCTTTGTATGCATAATAATTTTATCTACATTGTGCTTCTTGTGCATGTACGAAGTACACAAGTAACTTCTGTTTTTCTGTGAGACGATATATATTACCACCTACTAACAACGAACAACAGCTCTACAAGTTGGAATTCCAGACTTCAGTTTGTTAGAGCTGTCGCGTGCTGTTTCAATAAACAGAGAGGTGTACTCTAAAACTTAGTTTAATTAGAAAATGAGTGCCGGAATGTTCGTTCCCCGGCTTTCACAAGCCGCAACGCCTGCTGCCCAACTTTCCCAACAAGTTAACTGCACCAACAGGCTGCTTGTTACACAACGTCCATGACGAGTTCGTGGCACGACACGGAGCTGTTGCAGGTTGCTGCAGTATGATAACGGTGGGCGACTGAAGTATTGTGTTGTATGTAGTCTACCTAGGAGGCGGTGGTTATATAGGTGTATCCAGTAGTAGAAAGGAAATCGTAACTGTTCAACATCGATATAATGTACAGACGTTACTTGTTAGTCTATTTTCTCATTGGGTAATGATTTTGCGGGTTCCAGTGTTATGTGGTAAAATATGTTTTACAATAACTAAGGAAATGACATATTTTTGAACATTTTATTCTTAGTTCTCATTAATAGTCCAGAGCATTATTTTCATATTCAGATGACTGCAGTGCTCTTTCGTATCAAACTGTTCATCGTGTGCTATGAAACGGTGTTTAAAAACGTTGATAAATGGGATACGTAGCACAGATCAGGATTGTACTAATTCCTTTATTGTGACTACCATCAGATGACGTTGTAACAAATAATAAAGAGTGATACACATAATTAAATCATCCATTACAGATTTACCAAAGAAGTAAGGTTATATAAATCTCAAATGAAATTAATTATTCATAACTTTGAAGAAAATAAGTACATACCGTCTAAGATTACTACATGAATTGACAAGGACGCTGAATAATGTCCATGTACATGTCAAACAAGACATGTACTGTCGTATACAGAAAGTAAGCCTAACCAGTATCCGACTACATTTACCGTGTCAAGGCCCCTCTGGCAAATCCATAACGCAAGCAATAGAGGGCAGCAATTCCGATAATGTATAAAATCGAAATGTTAATATAAAAGCTCAATGACCTGCTATGTACTCTTTCCTCTCCCTTCTGCAAATAGCAATGTAATTCCCATTGCGCTCTTAAAGTTAGCGCACTTACTTTCAGTTTCATTGAAAATTGTTTGGCCATTTCTACATGCTGAGTGAGTCTTTCCGGAGGTCAATCCTTTGGCGATTTCTTCACATTTATCGTGCATTTATTTCGCCTTCACTTTCCCGCTCTTCCTATTTATTGAATACCTAAGTGATTTATATTGCTATATTCCTGTTTCTCGCAGAGAATTTTTGTATTTTCTTCGTTCGTAAATGAGAAGAATTTCTTCTTATGTTTCCGAAGGCATCTCGCAATTCTCTGTGTGTAACACCTGTAGCTGATAGATGTCCACTCCTCTTTAGCTCAACTGACTGTGTTGCGGTATCCGACATCCTTATCGAAATTCAAACGCACCCCATCAATCCTCAGAAGTTCAATATCCCGCTTCCTACCACACTGACTCTTCCGGATGATTTTCTTAAATATCAGTCTAGTCGTGGTGAAGACTAAGATATCGTCTGCGTCTGTGTCTGCTCGAGGGTATTCCTTGAAATCCATATCTGGTTCCAGAATTTCTGTCTCTCGTTTCTCCAGATCTTTTTCAAGTATATCTCCTCCTTTTGCGATTTCATGTATACAGCCATAATTATCACACTCTCTCCTCTCCGTCTCGAGCATTACCGAGAAAAGGATGGCTTCCCTGCCTCAACCATGCAGATAAGTACACATTAGGTGGAATAACAATGCAGTAGTAAGGTCTTTATGAAATGTGAGCCCCTAAATATCTCACCGCAAGACAGAAGTCACGAATGTGTTCTGACTTATTATGTATGCGACCAACATCCATAGGGGGTTCAAGACTAGCAGGACGGAGACAAAGATATAAACGAAAAGTTAATGTGCGAGTCTCTTGAGTCACAGTCAAAACAGTACGTCACACATATAGAATCTACGTCTTCTTTCGTATAAGAGACAGGCGCAAGTCCCCCAAAGGAACGATGCTTAGTGACCACCTCATACCGGAAGCGAAATATGTATATATTCCAAAAGAAACGACCAGACCGCTGTTGTCGTTTTTTCGCCATCATCGAGGTAAGTGGATAAACTTGGGCCACCTAATAAGCTTTGCATAAGACATATGTATCCAGTATTCGGAATTTCTGGAACAGAGGAAGTGAACGCCTTTCATGTTCTAATTTCGCTCCCTGAAGTTTTTCCGTAACAAACTTCCAATTAAGCGTCGCATTTTCAGTGAACAACGATCAATCATGATACCGAGAGACGTGCGCCGATCCACTGCAGTAGCCCATGGATCAACCGTGCCATCAAGACCTTGCAAAGCATTTACCTTCATTAAATAATGCACCTGAACTCCGATATTAATCATCGATTACAGCCTACAGTCAATGTATCTCCGCAGATTTGAGGATTAGAATCATCACGTCATGAGGGTATGCAGGAGCAACAATAGGCCCTCCAGAAAGCGTCCACTATTTCAGCTGGGTTGCTAGCATCCGAAGTAGGGGCTTCAGAGGAAACACAAACAAAGTTTTGACAGCGGGTTTCCTCGAGGCACTTCCCGACGGATATTTATCAGGGGTGTCGGTTGGCCATTAACAACCACCGAACCTGAAATGCCCATAAACAGTTTGAGATCACTCATTGTGCGTCAACAGTAAAACCAAGTGCCTCCAGAATCCGAAGCAAAAAGTCGTGATTAATACGATCAAATGCCTTATCGAAGTCTAGAAAAGCAAGGGCACAAGGGACGGACGGTACAGCATCAATCGAAACCACGTCACGACACTCGACTATATGGGTATGACCGGTACGACCTGGTACGCAGTGTTGATGTTTGGCTACAATTATCTCTGTTAGAGGCAACATTCTACTACTAACCGCCATTGCCACAGTTTTGTAATCAAAGCTTAACAAAGCAATTGCGTGAAAGTTAATGAGGGTAACGGGTTCAGAGCGTTTCGAAATTAAAAATTTTTCCCGCTTTGGATGAGGTGGGCACTACTTTAGCCTGTAACACTTCATTCAAAAGAGACGTAGAAGTAGCACACAACAACGGCCAAAAGCGCACGAAAAGTTCTTTGGGAAGTCCATCATGACTCGGGGACTTTTTTGACTTTTGATAGGCTATCCATTGGGCAATCTTACCACTAACTCTGAGGGGGCTGCGATGGGGAGTTTCCCTTGTGAGTATAGAGTTATAAATCCAAAATAAAATGGTGATAATGAAGGAGAAAGTATAGCAATGGAAAAGGATATAAAAACGTTGGTAGGGTACTATGGACAGCGTGTTAGTAACCAAGACGGAAGTGGAGCTAAGGCATACTACATCTGTACGAGATGATATGACTACTAGCTCCATAACAGATTCAGAAACTGGATCAACGTCTGGTGAGGTAAGTGATATAAATCAGGTAGGGGAGACGGAAATTTAGTTGTAATCGATTAATGGACATCAATAGAAGGAGGTGGAAGAAATGTAAAAATGGTGGGAGAAAATGGACAAGTGGAAAGCAAAGAAAGAGGATGACACTTGGCAGCTTTCTGCACAGAACATAAATTAATCATCGCTAACAATTGGTTAAACGCTTTACACATGGAAGTGACCAGGTGTCGCTGGATGATTCTGATTATATAATGACCAGTCACAAATTTCGGAACCAGATTTTAAACTGTGAAATGTTTCCTATGGCATAACCATAATTTATTATATACCGATTAAAACTGAAGAAATTTCAAAGAGGTAGGGAAATGATGAGATGGGCCCAAGATGCTGCACTAGGCAACAACTGATTGCGCAACTACTGACTGAAAAGGAGCTAAAGTAATACAATGACGACTGATCACATCTGAGAGATCAAATATTGAAGAGAGCAGCCTAGTGCAAATAGTTGAATAGTTGAGGACATTGAAAAAACGACAAAAATATAAAGAGGCAGCAAATGGAGTAGGCATAAGTGAATACAGATGCGAAAAATGATAAGACCAAGTGCTAAATACAAAAGCAGAGTTGGTGAGAGGAGAAATGTGAAGCAGTAGAAGCACACGAGACTAGGATAAAGATATGTGTTCAATAAAGGTAAATCTAAGAGACCTGTATAGGAAAGAAAATCCGATTTATGAATATCAAGATCTCAGATTACAACTCGGAATTAAATCAAAGGGGAAGGTGAAAGTTCTAAGAAATATATAGGAAGATTGCAAAGGGAAATCGACTCGAAGTCAATTATACAAAAAGTGGAGGAAACAGACGAAGGTGAGGTGGCAGAGATGTAAATGCGAGAAGAATTTGATAGATCAGGGAGAGAAATAAGTGGAAATACCGCCCTTAGAGTAAACACATTCTGTCATAAACTGAGATGCTTCGGAGATCCTGTCAAGGACAAATTAATGTAAGTCGTGTGAAAGATATATGAGACTGGAGAAATACCCTCAGACTTAAAAAAGAATGTAATAATTGCAATTCCGAGGAAGGTAGGTGCTAAAATGTTTGAATATTACCGAAGTATCAGCATGATAAATCACGGTTTGGAAATACTGACGCGAATTATTGAGCAGTTAACAGCATCTCCCGCAAAATACGAAACTCACTCAGTTGTTTCTTCTTTGTGCATATCTTCATGGTCTGCTTATAGATGCACGTGAACAACAGGTGACCCTTAAAAGCTGGGAGCCCGATTCGAAGTAGTGAGCTGACTGAAACAGTTTGCTCTAATTCTATTGAATCTCAGCTCGCACATGGCTGTGTTATGCCTCGTAGGGATCACGTAGGCCTTCTCGTTTAAAGGTGCTGTATGCTGGCCACAATGTATTCCTTAGGCTGGACACAGGGGTTTACCGGACCAGCCCCATTCCTAGTCTATGTGCCGAGAGTGGTAAGTCGCCTCTTACACTATGGCGAAAAATGCTGATGGTGCGACATGTATGGATGACTGATAGGTCCACTCTTAAGTAGGACGTGACGCAAGAAAAAATGGTTCAAATGGCTCTGAGCACTATGGGACTTAACTTCTTAGGTCATCAGTCCCCTAGAACTTAGAACTACTTAATCCTAACTAACCTAAGAACAGCACACACATCCATGCCCGAGGAAGGATTCGAACCTGCGACCGTAGCGGTCGCGCGGTTCCAAACTGTAGCGCCTAGAACCTCTCGGTCACTCAGGCCGGCCGTGGCGGAAGACAACAAGCTTATCACCCCCTCTTCAATTTCAGATCGGGCTATTAACCCGGTGACAGGCAGATTATATCGGCCATCTTGGATTACTACACACCAAAACGAAACGGTGTAGGGAGGCCTGACTGAGAAGTTACACAGACAGCCGAGAGGGGCAATCACTGCACGGACAAGGGCGATTTTCATGTTGTTCACATACATTGAAAATTGTCACGGAAAGCCTAAATTATTGGGTGCTGCTGGTGAACAATTGGTGAATCGAGTAGCTGGTCGATAGCAGAGAGCTCCCGAGAGCCGGGGCGATAAAAATGCAGCCGACAAAGAACCCACCAGCGCAGGGAAACGTATGAAAAATATAAAGAAGAAAACTCTACTCCAATCTGGATGAAACTGTGTAATAATCTGTACCGCACCAAGCGTGATATACTGTTAATTTTGAATGTAAGGACTGGCTTTAAGGTCCAGTGAGAGATTTGCAAGAGGCACCTGACTGTATATATTATCAGAACATACGGTGACAAAGATTCTAATTTCTGTTGTAAGTGATTTTGTAATTTGAATCCTAATGTTTTACTCTCATGAATTCAGTGATACGATATGACTGAACTGAAAGTTTGGTTTCATTAGAGTTAGTTTGGGATAGAGGAATGACGATATATTTTTTTCAAATCACAATTCATTTGTCCTGCGCTAGTGAATTGACCATAGAAATATGTGACTTTTCTCGAAATTCGTAACACTCCCGTTCGCTCTCGGCAATTTCCGAGCAGTCAGATCTGTTTTTAATTCGGGGCTGGACTACTATCGTCAGACAGTGAGCTGTCTCCATTCAAACGACACGGATGGTTTCATTTTCCTTCCCATTAATTCCCAATCTGTACTTGTGTTAGTGGTTTCAAAGGAAGGAGAGTGCTCACCTTGGGAAAGAAGTTATACGTGGTGCAACAGTCTGTGACCTACAACTGTCCCTTCCACTGCGGTAAGTCACATAACATTGCTCTAAGAGGTATATTCTTAACGTTTTAATTATTCCTCTGCCGAGTCGTTTCTCCAGCACAGTATTCAACTGTAACACTCAAAACCTAGTCTATGTCTAATCGACTGAGCAGTAGGTAAATGTCCAGCCAGCCTAGTAAATCTTTTAAAGACTTCATCCTATTAATAACAGTTGGTTCACAGGGGCTGGGTATTGCTCGAGAACAACAAGCAAGTGATTTTATGCTAGGTGTGTTGGTGGGCTTAAACCGAGTCTGAACAAGCAGATTGGCACCACACGATGCTGTGTGGCCCTGGCAGGCGTGTTGTCAGTTTGTAGCGCCTCTAGTGGTGTAAACGTGCTGACTTGCGATCCGCTGGTGGAGAGAGCAGGCAAACCCTATTTCACGTGTCGGTATCCGAATCGCTAGGTAGAGCAAGCTCGCAAAAATTAAATTATAGTTCTTTGTTTACAGGACCATGTCCGCCATCCCGATAAACCCAGAAATCCGCAAGTAGGAGAAAGTTGCAGGCCACACCTGAACCAATGCATAGAGCGACCTCAAAAAATAAAGTTTTTGATTTTTAGCAGGATAACGTCCACGGTTCGGGTAAAAATTGAAATCAGCACGTGAGAGCACCGTTGCACACGATATGTGGGAAAAACTGAATTTTTCGTCTAGGTGATAAAGTGGAGATGGGGTGCACTATTTTGTTGGAAACATTGGAAAAAATTGAGGACTCGGACCCTTTTCGGGAAATGTCACACGACTTCGTCAGAGGTGGAACGTTAAATCCTAAATTTCCTCCCTTTCGTACACTACCGTTTACCAAACTTCGCACAGTACCCATATGTTTCTAAAGCTCTTTCAAATCCAACGACTCTTGCAAGTGCAGTATGGTTTCCGACCAAGTAGTAGTTGACCTTCCCCTCTCTATATTTTAACCCTGATACCACAAAGTTTTTAATAGTGTGCTCCGATCAACATTGTGGAAAGCCTTCTCTAAATCCACAAACGCTGTAAAACACGAGTTCCTGTTTGTTCAGCGTATCTTCTGACTCGTATGTCATACATTCCTCTTGACGCCATTATCTTCTACCAGTTCCTATTCTTTTGTAAGTAATTCGTGGATGGATGGCTGGATTTAGAGTCTTTGGGCGCTGAACTGCGTGGTTATCAGTGGCCTTGCACACGATCGTAGAACTAGTGAATGAGCTGTACCCTTGTATAAACGAAAAGCAAAGGCCATATTACGACAGCCAAGCGCAATAGAAAATGCCACATACAATTTCCAGAAGGTCCAGCCACACCGCTGTCACAAGTTAAATGGCTTAAGAAAACAGTCGAAGTCAGTAAGGAGTGTGGTTGGTCTCGGAATTAAAAGGATGTGCTAGACACTAAAAATCGCATTTTAACCTCCGTCCAGTGAAATGGAGCAAGCGTCATGAGGCCACAGAAAATGCCAACAATTTTCGTCCCATTGTTTCGATATCAACTGAAATGTAGGGTATGTCCACCGATAGACAGAATGCTTCCCTCCTATTAGCAAACAACGCACAGAACGTGAAAAGATGGCGCATCGTGAGCGCGACGCCGCAAACACTTCATTCCGGTGGGCGGTCTTGCAGCAATAGATACGAATGCGTGAATGAGCAGTGACCTATACGAAAGCGAGTGAGAACCAGTTTGTCCCTTCGTGAAGTTGGGAGAACGCCATCGACGAATAGTTTATATGACCGACCATAGCTTGTTGTTGGTTACTTCCAGAATCTGCCTTTCCCATTGAGCCAACACTCTCTTTGTGACCCATGAAACGAAAGTCTGTAGGAGGTCGCGAAGGTGAACTGTGGTATTTTACTGGCAAGCTAGTATCTGCTCCGTCAACTTCCTTGTTCCCATCTATTTCTACGTGTCGAAGGACCCAGTAGAAGGCTTCTGCAGAAGGTGAAGAGTGCTTGGACTATGTAATCTGCAGAAAAATTTGCAGAATAGCCTACAGAGCAATATAGCGTACAGCGTGTAATCTGGTCTGTCACATTGAGCAGTCATGTTTTGTGCACTTCCGACGAATATTGTTTGGATGTACTCAGTTTTATCATGACAATCCACCAATTCGGCTTTTGTGGATAATGTACCTGATGCTGGAACTGTGTAACTGTCCATCTACATTGTGAAAGCATAATCACTGCAAACCTGAAAATGCGTCTATACTATAGTCACACCGCTCACTGCAAATAAAGTACATGCTTACAGCTATATCGTTTTGGAAAGCGCATAATCACTCTTGACATTTTAATTGTTGTAATTTGTATGATAGGTTGAATGGTTATTGAATGTTGAGCGGTTTTTATTGTTGTTAACTCGTATGCAGGACTTTTACTGCACAAATCCCCGTTCATCTACCAAGCTTCATGTTTTACATGCTCTACAAACAACTTTCTGGGGACGGCAATCACAGCACAGAGTCACTACTCTGAGCTGTGACTGCCCTCCCCATTAAATTTTTTTAGAGCATGTAAAACATTAATCTTGGTACATGAACGACAGTAATAGTTCTGTTTACGAGACCAACACTTTACCATCGTGTCAATTCGCTTGGTAAAAAGTTAAGTTTTTCTTATACGATCCGCTACCTCAAGAGACATGTTCAATCATCAGTTTGTAGATTCTTTAAACTTGACTACACTGACTTAGGCGCTCATAACCTACCCCAATAATCCTACCACGCAAAACGGACCTACAGTTTCATGTTGAATCTGAACCACTTATCGTTCCTGGCATATGTTTACATCATTGAGAGGTGAAGACTTGCGTAATGGTCGGTCTACCCAAGGCGTCACCGCACTACCGTATGGTCTCCATGCTGGCAATTTTATCACTGGACCGCCAAGCCCGACACCTCATATGGTGGTTCTGTCGAAGAAGGCAGACTCGAGAAAAAGTGATGGAACTTACTATGTGTTTCTTGTGAACCTAGGGATAAATGTAACATTTATTACCGGAAACTGTTGTATTTTATGCTTTCCGAACTAGGGCATCCGTTGTTTATTTGTTTGCTTGCTGGCTGTTTGTTTACGTTGTGCTGTAGCGGGCGCGCCGGTGGCTGCCGCTCACGTGTGTCGCGTCGTGCGAGACACGCGGAACGGCGTCGCCATCTCTCGCGGACTATTGTAGTATTTATAGCGGCGCCCCGCCTTGGCAAAACAATATGAGCGCGCTGCGCGACTACATAATTTAGGGCGCGCCGGGTCGGCCCATATCCAGCGGCTGCACTGCGTCGCTGCCGAAGCCCTGCTGCCTCTCGCCCGCGAGTGCTTGCAGCCCGCCCACGGCACTCCGCCACTTAATGCCTTCCTCCGTTTCTGCTTGCTGGAGGACCGCCGGCGTCCCGGCGGCCCTCTGTGCATTGCGAATGGTGAGGTCGGCGTGGGTTTTCCACCGAGGTTCTCGATGCGGCACAATATGAGATATCTCACTACACAGGCCCCTAACCCCCACCCCCCCCCCCACCCCCGCCCCCACCAACAACCAACGAACTCTCACTGGCGCACGCATACACAGACGTCGTCAACAGCACGGAGGAGTCGAGTTGCCCGGCGAGTTTATTTTGCGAGCTTCTATTCGCATCCGATTCGGCAGAGGCGTTTAAGATGCCATTGGTTTTAAAAAGTCACAAAAAGGGAAATTTCGTCGTCGGTTCTTTACGCTTGGCTATTTTTCTTTCCTTATTTCTCGTTCTGCTGCAGTAAAAACGTTTATAACGACATTCTCAGGGGTATTAAAGTGACGTCGGCACCAACGTTATTCACAGGCAGAGTACCGCCCATTTGCCGAAAAGAAGGAGAACTAAATCAAGACAGCAGTGCCTACCCAATGAATAATTACCTCTGAGGTGATTTAAAGAATCATCAAACTACCTAAGCACATTTTATTGCCCACCAGGAAGAATTATCAGTATGAGTGAGGGCTATGACTTGTAATGCACCTCCTAAAAGGAACAGTTATTGTGAAAGAAAATGAGTGAAATTCAGTCCTCAGAACGCTAGCTGTTCGGAGTCGGGATACATCACAATGACCACAGTAGGAGTACCATAAATAAGTATGTATCATTAAAATATCAGGCTTCGTTAATATCAGACCTTCTACTTGACCAGAACGCCTGTTTTACCTGTTATACAATCTTTTTCTTGAAGGCAGGTGCAGAATCGTAGTTCGGATCCTTTGTGACGGTGGACCGTGACGTCAATGATAAATAGTGCAACAGAATATTTTGCACAGAAAGCCTGTTATCGGACCTCGTGACAATAAATGTAGATTTCAGGCTTCGAAAATAAATGTGAAAAAAGAGCCACTTGGATCAGCACTTCAGCAAACCGATCGCTAAGTAGCGTTACAGATATGCTGGACAGTAGACAAAAGACCTTACATATTCATCTTGGTATTGAAGCTCGTTTCTTCCGTGTTTGCTTTAACAATACATATGTTTTTGGATAGGGTCCGCCTTTAAACTGTGTTTTGCTAAAGGCGGACCCTATCCAAAAACATATGTACCTTACATATTATTAGGAAAGAATGCTGGTACCTTTCCTACAAATAAAACATACCTCAGCTTGATTCACCTCGTTATTCTACTAAAATTACAGGGAGCAAGATAAATGGTGTGCTTACAGGAAGCTAGAAATTAGAAAAGAAATGAAAAGCTCAGTTCATTTCTTGCCTTAGTTATCTTACAAAGTGACGATAGACATTACTAGTAGTACAAAGTACAATTTGATCTCTGAGTTTGAGAGAGATGTTAATTACATATACACTGATCAGACAGAACGTTATGACCACCGACTTACTATCGATATAAACTCGTCCAGGCGATCGCAGAATCACTTGGCGAGGAATGCCTGCTAGTCAGACACACGGACAGTGCATTTAGTACCACTAAGACTGCTGTCAGTGCGTTGAATGGGGAAGGCGTGCGATCTATCTAACAAGGTGAGGGCACGACGTTAGGATCACGGATTTACTTCAGAATTTGTACACCTTTCGTAAGCCACTAAAACAACATAATGCAGAAGTAGTAAGGCGCAATGTCCTGTAATTCCCGAAAAAATCACTGGAGAGGTTTCGACGGTTCGACTCCCGCTCATCTGTGATTTTAGTTTACTTTTTTTTAAACACTGGTGATTTTAAGTTTGCACCCAACCGATCAGGAGAAAGAGAAATTTTAAAAAATATCAACTTTGCCCTTAGAAACTCTGAACATTCCATGTAAATGCAGGAATGCTGCATTCATTCGATGTAGTAGATACCGTTTCAATTAATGTCTTCCATGTATATAAGACAAATACCATCCTACAACGTGTGATGTCGAGAGCACATCCGACGAGTAATTCTGCATTTCTCTTCTCATCTGACACGTCGTGATTTACTGTGTTGGTGAATAATCTCATTCACACTATTATTTGTCGAGACTTGACATGGGCTTTCCATGCTTGCCCCTCGTCTTTGAAAATTGTATAAAAAATAGTATATAGTCAAATAATATATGAAATTCACTCTAGCTTCACGAAAATGCTCGCGGTTTTGTTTTTTTCATTATATTACCGCTAAAACGTCATATAATTAAATAATATGACCAGTGATGATAAAAATATTAAAGAATGACTGTTAGCGGCATTCCAAATACTGCCTCGTCCATCAGCTTCTCACTAATCGAGAACGGTAGCCTGTTCACCCCACTAGCTTCTTATGGGCCAGCATTTGTGCACATATACATCAGATACATAGCAAACGCTAAAATTTCTCTCGCTATTTCATCGGAATTACCAGAACAGTCCACCTTAATACCTGCACGTTACGTTATTTTAATGGTCTGCTAAGGCTGCAATGTTTGAAGTAAATCTGTGTTTCCAGTATCGCGGCCTGCTCGTATAAGTTGGACCGGGGGCAGATTTTGTTGACTCGGAGCTTGAGCAAGAGTATTTCGGAACCTGCACAGCTCGTTGGGTGTTCAAGGGGTGCTATCGTGAGTGTCTTCAACTCGTGGCGCAATCAAGGCGAAACGACGTCCAGAGGTCTTGGGGCTGGGTAGCCATCCCTAAATACTGATGTCGGACGTCGTGGCACGGGCTGACTGGTAAGACAAGAACATGAGAAGTTAAAAAAAAAGAACAGGCGGCGAACTGTGGCGGAGCTAAAATCGCACGTTAGCTCTGGGCAGGGTACAAATGTGTCCGAACAGACACTCCGCCGAAAACTCCTAACGCTGGGCCTTCGCAGTCGAGGACCCAAGCACGTGCCGTTGTTAACACCACGGCATCGGCAACTGTGAGTGAAATGGGCGCGTTGGATGTTGGTAGAGTGATAGAGCGTTTGAATGGTCTGATGAATCATTATGCCTCTCATCATCCTCAGAGGAGCGAGCGGATACGTCTTCCAGGGGAATCGCTCCATGACACCTGCACTGCTTAACTGATATCATATGGCGGCGGCTCCACTACGCTGCTGTGGGGAACATTCATTTGGAGCTAGCGCGACGGACCATGACGGCCAGGGAGTTTCTTACACTGGTTACGGACCACGTACACCTCTTCATGACGACAATGTTTCCCAATAGAAGTGACATGTTTCAACAAGATAATGTGCTGGAGGAACATAGTGACGAGTTCCTACCGATGTGCTGCTACCCCTAACTCACCAGATCTGAACTCACCTACTATTAGGTAGGTGGTCATTGTGTACTGGCTGATGAGTGTATGCGGTTGACACTGTGTCGACACCTGGGAGCGAGCTGAATTGTTACGTTATTCTAAAATATGAGGTACGTCTAGATCGCTCATAATTCTTTTAACTGATTGACGGTATCGACATATCTCTGCTGTCACCGGCGGATGTTGTGATACAGTAACAGAAGTTCATGGTCTTCACGAACTTTCAAGCCAGATACTAATATTGCGTCGCTTTACAGTAGAAGGTAGCATGGAAGTTCAGCATATGTGGTGTTAAGTGTACGAGGGCTCTAGGACATCAGTATAGCACGCTGTCTGTTTTGTATCAATATTCTTTTGCGTTTGAGATGCTCATCTTCCTTTCTACACTTTACTGCAAAACGGTACAACATCAGTATGTGACTTGCAAGTTTGTATCGCTCATGAACTTCTGATAATGTGTTACAAAACCTGATGATAGCAGCAAAGATCTGTTGTAACTAGGATCTTGGCGTAGTTGTATCTGATATTTTATAATAATATTGAGTTTCGTTAGTTACAGGCTGTACATAAAAATTTAATTAAACTAATCGCCAGAGCATTAGTGAACTGGAAATGTCAAAGTGACTGTTTGTGTGTCACAATAGTTTCATGGACTGTCTATACTAGTTTATTATTTATTAGTTCCTAAATCTATGCATAAGTACTGTAACTCACAGTTATTTGCACCTGCTCACTATAGTCAACTTTGAGTCTAGCTTAGTATCCGCCATCCACCACCCAACCGTTAGTAAATACAATCTATAAATATAAGGATCCAGATTTGTAGCATTGGTCTCATTTTTTAAAGTCAGTTGCACTCACGACATTTCTCAGCGAAAAAACAGAGCTCAAATTCGAGAAAGAGTGACGCATTTGTAAGGTATCATAAATACTATTAGGAGCTGAAATGTTATGAGCATCTACTTAATAGCGTGTCGGACCAAGTTTGAAACGTAGGACAGCAGCGGTTTTTGGTAGCATTGATTTGACAGAGTCTTCAGACATTCGTAGAGATATATGACACTACATGTCTACACACAGATCCCCGAATTTCCATGAATTTTTGCTGGTAGTTTGTGCGAACGAAGCTGTTCTTTCGGGTTCACATCAGGCCAACGTGAGTTCACCACAATGCTTTTCAAACCACGATTGTGGAATTGTCAAAGGGAAATGCCATCTTCACGGGAAGACACCAAGCATGATTCGATACAGCCGTTCCGTACTAACTCTCACGTGGAACACAGCTACTGCGATGCCTCCAACCTCACGGTAAGCGAGATGAATTTCCACCATAGAGTAATACCGCCCCCACAGGACAAGGTGCGTGGTGCACTGCATATTTCGAGCAGACTTTCTTGGGATGGCGGCGTATTAGAACTGGTGAATATGAAACGTGATTCATCCGAACAGGCGACGCATTTCTGTTCATCAACGGTGCAGCCCCGATGCCACTGCGCCCACTTCAATCACGATATCGTTGATAAACGTGGAAACGCGCAGCAGCTGCCTGCTACGGAGACCCCTGCTTAACAACGTCCTCTGAAAAACTTGTGCCTGCACCATCATTATTGTCCCTCGGCAGACATGACACACATTGCCACCTACCCTTCTTCACAGAGCGCGTAGGCCTTCGATGTCCATGTTCAGTAATGAGGCGTAGACGTCCCAACATTCAATGCTTCACCGTGGCTAATGCATTTTCCACGTACGCTAACGGCAGTAGCGGGCAAACATCAGAATTCTCCCGACGTTTCCAAATTGCCCGCTCCCAGGTGTCTGGCTCTAATTGAGCCATGCTGCGACTTGCCTTGGTGCTGTTTGTAGGTTTCTGCCCTCTGTTAGAGGCCAGACAGCATCGTTTAGTTGGCATGTCTGCGGTTCTTTGTCTTCTTCTATTGTTGACTGGCGCCACTCTGTTTCGCAAGCGTTGTCTGTCCGATTATGGCAGCAGCGGGGGTTATCGATATGTAGTAACTGTTGCCCTATCTTTGGGGCGACGTCGTTATTTTTCCGGGTCGTGTGAGTGAGCCAGTTCGGTTGGGGACTCAGGAGAAGCCAGGTCCGCGCAGCGCCAGAGCCCAGCGGGACCACTGCGGCACACACGGACTGTCGGATGGAAGGGCTGCAGCAAGCTTCAAGATGAATGCATCTCAATACAAGTAGAGAAACCGCCACCACTGTCATATCTCTCGATTCTCCAGTGACTTTGGTTCGTCTTGCTGCCCGTAGTGTCACCGAGGCGAAGAGCAGCGGGTGGGCTGCTGGGGGAACGCGGATCTGATTAGCTTTCCTCGACTTCTTATTACTATTTGTTGCGTTCAACTTGTTACGATTGGTTAAGTTCAATCAGCGGTAATTTTTCATGGCTGGTGGCCGCTAACGCCCCAGTTACCTGCCCTGGGTGTTAGTGTATGTAACGGCAATGTACGTTTCCTCCACTTGCCGCTGCTGTCCGGTAAAGCGCGTAGTTTCGACAGGTTTCTTGATTGTAGGCCGTTTGTGATTCTTCTACTCTGGTGGTAATGGTTCCTTTCCCGTTCCAGGCGCTCTAAACACAGTATTCTGGGGACGTAGTGCAGACCGCTGGTACCGGCTTTGTCGTATTGTTCCATCGTTGCATTTGGTTTAGGGGACGTCAGGTAGCTTCAGGAAGATTATCATTAGTCATTCGTTAGAGTGCCACTAGTCTGAGTTACCATCTTCTGAAGTGAATGCAACTCTTGGCTGCCTATCTCATCGCTCGAAAGTCTTTGTTACCGGACCTTCTCAGAGGTCGAGTTCTGGAGCACCGTCTGGATCAGTTATTTAATTAACTTTTGCTGTTGTATTTGCTGTTTTATAGCAGGTTTCAAAATTTCTTTATATTGTTGCTGTTCCTGACGTGTAAAGATTTCAGCGGTGCTTGTGCTCGTGCGTCTGAAAATTTTAATTTGGTGTTTGTATTTCAACAGTACGCCTTAAAAACTTATTTACTGCCATTCCTGGCGTATGATGCCTTCTGCTCTGTTTGTGGGACTTGCCTTTAATAGTTCAGTACCTGTAATTTGTAAGTTGCAACGAGTTTTAAACAATTTATTGTCATTCCTAGCGTGTAAGGTCTTATGCCAAAATCATAGTGGCTTGCTTTTAAAACATTATCTATTGTGTCTGTATTTAATGGTGATTTGCTAAATTGTAAAACATTATTATTTACACTGTTGTTTATTCTTTCATTAATAACGTGTGGTATTTTTTATTTATTGTTGAGTCCTGAATTACTGTTTTAAAGTAAACTGTGTGTAATTGTAAAAAGTAACCAATAGCAACTGACCAAGGCCCCATCCACAGTCGCAACCGTATCCTGCCGTCCACTGAATACCACCAGGTTTGATGTTCGTCAAAGTCACTTTGTCCGAGGATCTCCCGAAGCCATATGTATCGTCACTACCCCCCAATCGCCTCTGCTTCGCTTATACTGGGTTGATTCGTAAGTAACTGTACACTCTTCTTAGGTGTAGTGTATGCGTCAAGCGTACAAGTTTTGTGGGAAATAGATTTTGTTCCGAGATATGCACTAAAGTAGGGATCGCAAGTACACCGCAAACTACACGAAAGCAACTCTGGATGATGCAGAAGTCTCTTTTCTGTGGTGCCCAAGTGCACTACCCTCAACCCGCACAACAACTACGCTCCACAGGTAGCGCAACGGTGCCCCGACATCGCTTGAGG
The DNA here is from genome assembly GCF_023897955.1 of Schistocerca gregaria. Lineage (NCBI taxonomy): Eukaryota > Metazoa > Arthropoda > Insecta > Orthoptera > Acrididae > Schistocerca > Schistocerca gregaria. The sequence continues at coordinate 284,857,761 of NC_064920.1, read as the reverse complement.
CCTAAGTTACTGGAATCTCACCAGAAGGGGTACCGGGAGCGAGAAGCCGCATCAGCCGTAGCTAGAGGCCGCTGCAGTACCTCCTAGCCACGCCCCTGCCGGTCACGTGTGCGAAAAGGGCAGCGCATCTCGTCCGGAAGAACGGATATTGAAGCAGACACGGCTACTACAGAGGCCAGTTCCCGTCGGCGAGAGCCGACGACCTCGTGCGCCGGTCCATGCACGCCCCACAATAGTCCTCGTCAGCGAGTTCCTGGATAACAGAACGCAGCATGTCATTCTTAAATGAGAGAAGTCTTCCGAAGTAAGAGTGATTTCAGGTGTGCCGCAGGGGAGTACCGTAGAACCGTTTGCTATTCACATAAATGACCTTGTGGATAACATCGGTAGTTCACTGTGGCCTTTTGGGGATGATGCTGTAGTATATCGAGAGGTTGTAACAATGGGAAATAGTTATGAAATGCAGGAGGATTTGCAACGAACTGACGCATTGTGCAGAGAATGGCAATTGAATCTCAATGTAGACAAGTGTAATGTGCTACGAACACATAGAAAGAAAGATCCTTTATCATTTAGGTACAATATAGCAGGTCAGCAACTAGAAGCAGTTAATTCCATAAATTATCTGGGAGTAGGCATTAGGAGTGATCGTCGGTAAAGCAGATGCCAAACTGCGATTCATTGGAAGACTCCTAAGGAAATGCAATCCGAAAACAAAGAAAGTAGGTTACAGTACACTTGTTCACCCACTGCTAGAATACTGCTCACCAGTGTCGGATGTGTACCAGATAGGTTTGATAGAGGAGATGGAGAAGATCCAACGGAGAGCAGCGCGCTTCGTTACACGATCATTTAGTAATCGCGAAAGCGTCACGAAGATAACAGATAAACTCCAGTGGAAGACTCTGCAGGAGATACGCTCAGTAGCTCGGTACGGGATTTTGTTGAAGTTTCGAGAACATACCTTCACTGAGGAGTCAAGCAGTATATTGCTCCCTCCTACGTATACCTCGCGAAGGGACCATGAGGATAAAATCAGAGAGATTAGAGCCTACACAGAGGCATACCGACATTCCTTCTTTCCACGAACAATACGAGACTGGAATAGAAGGGAGAATCGATAGAGATACTCAGGGTACCCTCCGCCACACACCGTCAGGTGGCTTGCGGAGTGTGGATGTAGATGTGGATGTAAAAGTAGACGAGGATCCGAAGTGAGGCTTTCTTTATAGTCCGACTTATGACACTAGCGAGTGGGAGGAGCTGAACTGTAGTTTCGGTGTAATTTTTGTTCTTAGTGTGCCCTCCTGAAAGGAATAAAGGATCATTGTGAGGTTCCACCAGGGATAGTTGTTAAAGCCCAGTTTAGGAACGTAATAATCAGCACTCACATTGTGGGTGTAAAGTATGCGTAAAAATAAGTGTAATAAACTTTAAACAAAGTTTTGTTTGGAATTCCTTATTTCAAAGTTACGAGCAGGGATCTCAATTGCAATAAAAATGCCACACAATAAATTATTCTCAGGAATCAACGACACAGGGGGAACCTACATTCAGCCTAACTATGTACTGTACGTTTAACCCAGGACGTGTTCAAAATAACGTCCATGTAGACGAAACAGTTACGTAGTCAATGTCTTGAGACTCACGAAGTGTCACAAGCTCCACTCATCTCATTTTTCACAGCTGCAGAGACATTTTCATTTCGCTGCTGTCCTTATGCTGCATTCTTAATTGCAACACCGTACACGAACTTCTTCAGACAACCTCCAAAGGTGGAGTTCCAGATGTTAATATCCGGAGATTTGGCAGGCCAAACAACTGGTCCTGCAACTATCCACTTACCGGGATAAACGACATTGAAGTATTACCTTGATTCCCGACTGAAATGCGCACAGTAAGTTGGTTCGTGTAGTGAGTGGGACGTCATGAAGCAGTCCACTAAATCCGCGTTCCAAAAACTGTCAGCAAACTCTTCCAGAAAGACGTGGTATAGCATGAGGTTCCGGTAATATATCGGCTACCTCCCACACCAAATGTTCACTGGGAAACGATCTTGGTATCATCGATCTGTAGTTACGGGAGGACTCACACACGCCCGAAATTGTATGTTATAAGCTATCAGGGTATGACAAGGGTAAACAGGCTTACATACGCAAAAAATACCAGAGGAGCGAACAATGGATCAGCAGCATTCTGACGTTTAATCTCCAGAACTCAGCTGCTGTACCTTCTGCTGATGAAATGAGTGGAATTGCTGTCCCCGAAGTAGACACCATACAGCTGATTGAGGAAACTCTGTATTGGTACTTATGCGGTAGGTAATTATGATTGTAGCCTCATTTATCATTTGCAAGATCTATCCAACACAGACTCCATTCAGTTGAGGCCGACATAACCGTGCCGCCCCGCAAACGCCATAATCCACTACACACCCGTCCACAGCTCTGAAAGTCTAACGATTTGGTACTTGTTTTTTGAAACCTTTCTGTAAGTCGTCACCTTGCTGCTCGAGCACTGCCTTCTGCTGCGCCATAACGAATATATATATATATATATATATATATATATATATATATATATATATATATATATATATATATATATATATATATATATATATATATATATCCTCGTATTCAGCATCTGATTACCCTATCGTACCGTACAAAACGGCTGCAGCCTATGGACTATTGACTGAATGTACAAATACGTCTGGTGCCGTTACACTACAGCAGTGCCACAGAGTACAAGGGAACACACCAAATCCAAGTAAGTACACTACTGGCCATTATAATTGCTACACCAAGAAGAAATGCAGATGATAAACGGGTGTTCATTGGAAAAATATCTTATACTAGAACTGACATGTGATTACATTTTCACGCAATTTGGGTGCATAGATCCTGAGAAATCAATACCCAGAACAACCACCTCTGGGCGTAATAACGGCCTCAATACGCTTGGGCATTGAGTCAAACAGAGCTTGGATGGCGTGTCCAGTTACAGCTGCCTATGCAGCTTCACCACGATACTACAGTTCATCAAGAGTAGTGACTGGCGTATTGTGACGAGCCAGTTGGTCGGCCATCATTGACCAGACGTTTCAATTGCTGAGAGATCTGGAGAATGTGCTGGCCAGGGCAGCAGTCGAACATTTTCTGTATCCAGAAAGGCCCGTACAGGACCTGCAACATACGGGTGTGCCTTATCCTGCTAAAATGTACGGTTTTGCAGGGATCGAATGAAGGGTAGAGCCACGGATCGTAACACATCTGAAATGTAATGTCCACTGTTCAAAGTGCCGTCAATGTGAACGAGAGGTGACTGAGACGTGTAACGAATGGCACCCCATACCATCACGTCGGGTGATCCGCCAGTATGGCGATGACAAATACTCGTTTCCACTGTGCGTTCACCGCGATGTCGCCAAACACGGATGTGATCATCATGATGCTGTAAACAGAACCGGATTCATCCGATAAATGACGTTTTGTCATTCGTGCACCCAGGTTAGTCGTTGAGTACACCATCGCACGCGCTCCTTTGATGCAGCGTCAAGGGTAATCCCAGCCATGGTCTCCGAGCCGATAGTCCATGCTGCTGCAAACCTCTTCGAACTGTTAGTGTAGTTGGTAATTGTCTTGCAAACGCCCCATCTGTTGACTCAGGGATCGAGACGTGGCTGCACGATCCGTTACAGCCATGCGGATAAGATGCCTGTCGTCTCGACTGATTGTGCTACGAGGCTGTTGGGATCCAGCACGCCGTTTCGTATTACCTTCCTGAACCCACCGCTTCCATATTCTGCTAGCAGTCTTTGGATCTCGACCAACGCGAGCAGCAATGTCGCAATAGTTAAACCACAATCGCGACGGGCTACAATCCCACCTTTATGATCGTAAACGTGATGCTACGCATTTCTCCTCCTTACACGAGGCATCACTACAACGTTTTATCAGGCAACGCCGGTCAAATGCTGTGTGTGTATGAGAAATCGGTTGGAAACTTTCCTCATGTCAACACGTTGTAGGTGTCGCTGCCAGCACCAACCTTGTGTGAATGCTCTGAAAAGCTAAGCATTTGCATATCACAGCATCTTCTTCTTGTCGGTTAAATTTCGAGTCTTTAGCACGTCATCTTCGTGGTGTAGAAATTGTAATGGTCAGTAGTGTAACAGCATTTCGTGCCAAAGTCAACCAAGCAGTGTTGAGAGGTGTACAAATCAACATCAGTTGATGTGGAAGCGAACGTGACATGCCCAAAGCATCTAGTGACCCATAATGTAATGCCGACAACAAATAACGTTATGTACCATAACTTGGAAATAAAACGCTTTCAGAAAAACCTTTATTTAACGCTTTACTCTTACCTTGTTGCATACATTACTCCCACAAAGTGTGTACACTTACTTTTGAATCACCCTGTGCACTTTTCTCATTAGTTCATTGCCCCTCGACATCAGGCAGTGGACCGTGGGAAGTGAATAACATCTTGCCTTTTAAGTGTAAGTTCCTCTCCAATATCCTCTGACCTCCACGAACACTAAAGCAGACACACACACACTCACATACAAACACTTCCTCTAGTTAACGATAGTTGAATAGATTTGCTGAGTCAGATGAAATAGGTATTTATATGAGACCATCTTTTTCTGTATATGCAAGCCTTTCTGCGGCGGAGTAAAGTGTTTGCTAATAGATAGACGGCAACACACTTTCCACTGCTGACTCTGTATGAGTAAGGGGTATGCTGCAATGTATAGATTCACATGTGCATAAACCGACACCAGTGATTGCTTATTCATTAAGTACCGTAAATTAAGATCTTGTGAAATGGACCGGAACTACTAATTCAGACTACTAATTACATTTGCACAAGTTCATCCGAAGAAAGATTTTCATATACCACTACTACACGTAGATGTATTGATATTGAGGACAGAGGCAACTGTTGTTACAAGTTTTCTTATAAACTGCGTCCTGGATTACAGTATTTTTAACAGGGAAATATTTCTGTTTTCTTTGTGTATCTTCATGAGTAAATGGTTACAGAGATTCACATCGCGAAGCGATCAACACAGTTCCACCATCGGCAATCTCAGAATGATTCGTTGTGGAAATTGTTGAACGAAAGTTACATAGGGTATGGTGGTACAATTTCGAGCATTTCGGCCAAATCCTATTGTAATGTATTTACGAAAGAAATATTTTAAATAATGTCTCTTGTTCTTTGATGTTTAATGAATATGTAACACGAATATTACACCATTGCAAGGGTTGGTTTAAACACAAGGAAAGGTGACAGAATTGAGTAAAACTGTTCGAAAAGGCACACACTAGGTACAATAGTGATCATTTTTCGGTACAGTTCTGATCATTGAGATCTTCCACATAAAAAGCACTTTTTCCCTGTGGCACCTACGCAAACCTCCTGGTACCAAATACGATATTTTTGACAGCGAATCCAGTCACCCTTTACTAATGATTCCGCACTAAAATAATTCAAGAAACAAAATATACAATTATTTTCGTTGTTTTCTGTCGATTTGAAGCTTTTAATATTTATTTCATCATTACTCATATATCTACACTTCTTTTTACTGTTCTTATTGAATTTGTTTATTTCTTTTTACTTCTCTGTAGAAAAGTTTTCTCTTGTCGCTAAGGTTTCCCAGCATTTCAATTAAAGTGAGTCGAATGATGTTTGCGAGAAATGCTAGTGGATGATAGTGTTACAGATTTGGCGTACTCTTCAGTTAAATCTCTTAGAAATAACCACTCTTTGCCCGAAATATTGTTAGTAGCATGATTGGCGGGGTTTAGAAGGAGAAGGAGCATCAAGTAAGTTCAAAATGCAAATTTCTCAGGGGAACAACGCCTTTGCAGAAGACTTTGATTGCTCACCCAACAGATGCGATACTGCTCCAGGCAGCATAGAAAATAGTACAAAAAATGGCTCTGAGCACTATGGGACTTAACGTCTGAGGTCATCAGTCCCCTAGAACTTAGAACTAGTTATACCTAACTAACCTAAGGATATCACACACATCCATGTCAAAGTCTGGATTCGAACCTGCGACCGTAACGGTCGCGCGGTTCCAGACTGTAGCGCCTAGAACCGCTCGGCCACCCTGGCCGGCGAAAATAGTACAGAACTTTGTCTTATAATGCTTTCATTGGTGTTATGATAAATCAACTCAATTGCATTTCTGCAATATTTAGCCTTTAGGCAGTTGAAGAAAGATCTATCTAAAGGCCGTAGTACACGTATACTGTATAGAGGCAACCCCAAAAACTCTATCCCATTGTCAAGACATTACTCTGGGGCATCCAAGCTGGTATGGCTGCCATAGTTGACATAGTAAGACCTGTAGTACTACCCAATATTTGTGTTTCGTGAAGTGTTGGAGGCACTTCATAAACTGTTCTTCATTACTCTACTCTAATTCACTGATCTCAATAATGACACCAGGAGGTAAACAGCCTTGAAATTCTTGACTTTTACTGACTTCTTGTAAATTTGCTATTGGTGGTAAAGTCGTACGAGATGGATTCATGTCTGTAGCAACAGTCACAGTTTGCCCTGTTTCCACGTTTCTTAGTGAAACAACTTCTCGCTTACCTTTATGACTAACTATTTTTGGGGCTCTGTTGTTAAGAGGAAAGCCTGACTCATACAAATAATAAATACATTCTGGTTTATAAGAGGCATCATATTCCTTTAAGATTCATTCCCAATTCTGTAAATATTTATTTACTTCCGCTTTATTCAACTCTGGCTCGTGAAAGAAACTGGGGTTTTCGCAGACGTGTCTCTTAACAAATGCTCTAAGTCAATCGATTCCAGAAACATCGCTTTCTAAGTTCCAGTCCCTCTTAGCTGCAGTTGCGACATACATAAACATAGCTCGTCTAGAGATAAAACTCTCTGGACGAAAGCATCTTTCACTTCAGAACTGAGTACCATCAGATGACCAATTCTATTTTCTATACACGGGAGTAGTCCAGGTTGCATTTTCTTTCTAATTTGTACTTTACATGCAAGACTGCTGTGTTCTGTAATTCTGATGCAACTCGAAGTCTCTAACGCCCTTCCATTACACTGTTTACCATCTCAAATAATTAAACAGGACTTCATTATTGCAAATTTTCTTTTCTGGTAGTATAGACAGACAGAACTTATTTGCAGCAATTATGTATAACATGTCTACAGTAACCAGTCTTTACGGGCTAAATTAAGAATTGCCTTTAATCGAAATTGTACTCGCATATCAAAATTGTCCCTTCTTTTCTTATCGAACATGCGCTACTGGCAAGAATGGAATCAAGAGTAAATAGTACAGAACTCTGCCGAGACATGGCAGCTTATGTCATACAGTCTTTCTCTACAGATGGCTCAGAACATGAGGGAAAGGGATAAAAAACTTTCTAACTTCACTAACATAGAATTTACTAGCAGAAGGAAACTAGTCAGTTTATAAGACTGCGCAAAACTAAGTAACTTCACTGGCAAGTGGTTACCAACTCAGGTACCCAACCACGACTCACGACCAGTCCTCAACGCTTCAATTCAGCCAGTACCTCGGTTCTACCTTCCAAATTTCACAGAAGCTCTTCTCCGAACCTTGCAGAACTCGCACTCCTGGAATAAAGGATACTGCGGAGGCATGGCTTAACCACAGCCTGAGGTATGTTTCCAGACTGAGATATCCGCTCTGCAGCGAAGTGTGCGCTCATATGAAACTTCCTGGCAGATAAAAAACCTAGTGCCGGACCTTTGGCATTCGCGGAAGAGCTTCTATGAAGTCTGTAAGGTAAGAGACGAGGTACTGGCAGAATTGAAGCTATGAGGACGGGTCGTGAGTCTTGCTTGGGTAGCTCAGTTGATAGAGCACTTGCCAACGCAGTTCGAGTCTCGGTCCGACACGCAGCTTTATAATGTACCATTAAGCTTTCTATCAGCGCACACTCCGCTGCAGAGTGAAAATGTTATTCTAAATAACGTGACTGACCCCTCAACAAGAAAACATTTGTATCTCTGTAACACAAATTGGTAAATTCATTAATTTTTTTACAGTTTTGTATAAATTTGTATTTCATTGGGTCTTGCAAATCATTCGCGTCCTAAGACGTGATTGGTTGTGCCTTTAACACCGCCATGTTGACTTGGAGGTAGATTGTGTTGACAGAAATTTTTATCGGCGTTGTGTTACCACCACCATATGGAAAGACAGATGCTGGCATACAGTGCTACGTAAATACCAGCACTTACGGAACTGTATTAATTGGTTAGTGCTAAAGGAATGGATGTCTGTTTCAGGCTCCGTCAGAAAATATCATCCCTTCATCCAGTTTGTACATAAATGAATTGCTGAAATAATATTTATATAACGTGGGTCTTTATGAAAGGAAATAATATTTTTATATGACGGAGTGCGGCATTCTTGCCCCACATCTGCCACCGTTAAACAGGTCATTCTAATTGTTGGCGCCACTATGACACTAACGGCTAGCGGGAACAGTAGTTATTGGTACGATTTTATAATGAGAGACAAAAATAATGATACCACCGACTTTGAAGTTTGTAGTGTTATACGGCACGTTTGTAGTGTGAGACGGTTTGCGAATGCAAATGCGTCTGGCCTATCAAAATTTACAACCAGGGAAATAAACTTCATGTAACTGTTATGAGCGCTCCTTCAGTTCGATGACGGTGCATCATGTATAATGTACGCACGATTAATCAAGATGACTCCGATTGTAACTGGTATACTCAAGAACTGAGGAAAAAACTTCAACAGGACAGACCTTTCACTGTTGACAGACTCAGAATGCACTTTCCTGATATTTCAAGAGTACTTCATTATGGAACTGTTGTTGGTCGTGATATAGAGTAGTATGTGCCATGTGGTGTCCTTGACTTTCGACACATCAATACAACAACAACGAATGGGAGCTATAGTAACAGCGTTTTAGAGTTACACTCCGGGAAATGGAAAAAAGAACACATTGACACCGGTGTGTCAGACCCACTATACTTGCTCCGGACACTGCGAGAGGGCTGTACAAGCAATGATCACACGCACGGCACAGCGGACACACCAGCAACCGCGGTGTTGGCCGTCGAATGGCGCTAGCTGCGCAGCATTTGTACACCGCCAGTTTTCCGTGGCATACGGAGCTCCATCGCAGTCTTTAACACTGGTAGCATGCCACGACAGCGTGGACGTGAACCGTATGTGCAGTTGACGGACTTTGAGCGAGAGCGTATAGTGGGCATGTGGGAGGCCGGGTGGACGTACCGCCGAATTGCTCAACACGTGGGGCGTGAGATCTCCACAGTACATCGATGTTGGAGCCAGTGGTCGGCGGAAGGTGCACGTGCCCGTCGACCTGGGACCGGACCGCAGCGACGCACGGATGCACGCCAAGACCGTAGGATCCTACGCAGTGCCGTAGGGGACCGCACCGCCACTTCCCAGCAAATTAGGGACACTGTTGCTCCTGGGGTATCGGCGAGGACCATTCGCAACCGTCTCCATGAAGCTGGGCTACGGTCCCGCACACCGTTAGGCCGTCTTCCGCTCACGCCCCAACATCGTGCAGCCCGCCTCCAGTGGTGTCGCGACAGGCGTGAATGGAGGGACGAATGGAGACGTGTCGTCTTCAGCGATGAGAGTCGCTTCTGCCTTGGTGCCAATGATGGTCGTATGCGTGTTTGGAGCCGTGCAGGTGAGCGCCACAATCAGGACTGCATACGACCGAGGCACACAGGGCCAACACCCGGCATCATGGTGTGGGGAGCGATCTCCTACACTGGCCGTACACCTCTGCTGATCGTCGAGGGGACACTGAATAGTGCACGGTACATCCAAACCGTCATCGAACCCATCGTTCTACCATTCCTAGACCGGCAAGGGAACTTGCTTTTCCAACAGGACAATGCACCTCCGCATGTATCCCGTGCCACCCAACGTGCTCTAGAAGGTGTAAGTCAACTACCCTGTCCAGCAAGATCTCCGGATCTGTCCCCCATTGAGCATGTTTGGGACTGGATGAAGCGTCGTCTCACGCGGTCTGCACGTCCAGCACGAACGCTGGTCCAACTGAGGAGCCAGGTGGAAATGGCATGGCAAGCCGTTCCACAGGATTACATCCAGCATCTCTACTATCGTCTCCATGGGAGAATAGCAGCCTGCATTGCTGCGAAAGGTGGATATACACTGTACTAGTGCCAACATTGTGCATGCTCTGTTGCCTGTGTCTATGTGCCTGTGGTTCTGTCAGTGTGGTCATGTGATGTATCTGACCCCAGGAATGTGTCAATAAAGTTTCCCCTTCCTGGGACAATGAATTCACGGTGTTCTTATTTTAATTTCCAGGAGTGTATATTAATACCTTCAGCAGCTGACGAGCGTTGATATATAGCAACGGGGACAGGTGAAAATGTATGCTCCGACTGGGTCTCGAACCCGGGATCTCCTGCTTACATAGCAGACGCTCTGTCTACCTGAGCCACCGAGGGCACCGAGGACAGTCCGACTACAGGGACTATCTCTCGCACGCCACCCGCGAGACCCCACACTCTCACCTTGTATGTCCAGACACTACATACGTAGTGTCCCACACCAATACACTGATTACTCGTGGGAGTCATTCTTACCAAGTCCCGTAAGAGTTCGAGGGATATGTGTGCATCCACAAAGAAGAAGAGGGTCATGGCCGGTTATTGCCAGGACTATATACTTATATGGATATAATGAGACCTGAAAGAAATTTTCACTTTGCAGCGCAATGTATTCTGGTAATGAACCTGCTAGCAGATAAAAAACATTTTTACTTTGCGAGAATGATTCTCACCAGCCCAAACTCCGCTGCAGACTGAATATAGTAAATATTCAGTCTAGAAATAGTCGTCACGAAGTAGTTAATCCATGTCTCAGCAGTATCCTTTGTTCCAGGAATGCTATTCCTGCAAGTTCCGCAGAAGAACTTATGTGAAGTTTGGAAGTTAGGAGATTAGGTACTGGAGGAAGCGAAGGTATGAGGCAAAGCAATGGGCCATACGTGGGTAGCGCAGTCGGTAGAGCACTTGCCCACGAACTACAGAGCTCTCAGGAACTTTTTGTATGTAATGATGAGGAGCTTTTGAACCACGTTGTTGTTAGTGAAGAACCCTGGATGTCACATAGGAGTATAGGAACACAGTACTAATCAGTGGCATGGCATCACTCACGATTCCCCATAAAAACAGAAACAAACCAACAGCTCTGTGTACCAAAAAGATTATGGTCACAGTGTTTTGGGATGTCAAGGGCGTCGTGCTCATCCATATGCTTAGAGGGGCCTGCTGTCACAACCATCACCGACTACACCGCGCCGTTCAGAACAAATGAAGAGAATTGTTGCTGAGGAGGGGAAGGGGGGCACTGCGATTTTTCTCCAAAACGTTTCGTGCATTATGCTCTGCTGACGAATTTTCTCCCGCAGTTTAAGACGGAAGTATCTGAACAACCACCTATGGCCGTGAATGGTTATGTTCTATCCGAATGATTGAAGAATTTTTGTGCGGAAAGCATTCTGGAAGTAGTAATGAACTGAAAAAGACCCTTAGTGACTGGTTCGAGTACTTTGTAACCACTCAGTATGATGAAGGCATACTAAAAGCTTACGGAGCTCAACAAAAAATGTTTATAAACTTACCGGGCGAAACGTTAGTCACAGCAGAACATTTTGCGTAAACATGAGTAAATGTAACTATGTTACAGAATAGCAATGATGGACAATTGTGTGAAGTTGGTGGATCGGTTGATGTATTGTAGTGCAATGGACCACGAAACGCACGGTTAGAATAGTGGTCGGAAGAAAATGCTACCTGAGAGAGACTGCAAAGGTGTTTCATAGCTTACGAATCAAAATCGCTCGAAAACACGACAGGAATTGCTACAGACTGTGAATAAAGGTCGATCTCAACCTGTTAGCGTGAGAACATTGCGACGGGGACTGTATGCCGTGAGCATTTAGAGTCGTTCATGTCGCAGTTGTTCACTCGGGCACAGGAAGACGAAAACATGAAATTAATCGGGCTGAAAGAATATCTGACTAGTTTTCTAAACACTCCTCAAACCTATTACATCTCGAATTGCTTGCAAAATCACCTGGCTTGAATCCCGTAGCAAATCTGTGGGATGTGATGGATCAGGGATAAAACCCAGACATCAGCATCCTCACAATTTGTTCGGACCGTGCAATCAAATCTTCAGCGAGTGGAATAATCCGGACGAGACGTCCCTGCACGATATTGTGAACTCACTTCCTAACCAGACGATTATCAGTTCTAGGGGCGGAATTACATGGTATTAAATGATGCCTGTAATAATTTCTCTAGGACTGACTATTTTGTTGTCTGGTGTTCTTATTTCATCGGCGACTGCGCAGAGAAAAAGCGAATACATAAAACTATGTTGTAAAATAACATTCCTTTCATTACAACGAATAAGAATGTATGGAGAGAAAAACGTTCTTTCTTTTAGAAAAGACCACCGTAAAAATAAATTACAAGGTAAAAAGACCGTTTAGAGAGCTATGGGTACATCAGATGCCCTAGTAAATATGTAAGTCGATTGACTTAACACAAGAGATGTCGCACTAAAAGGTTCATCTAGTCAATCGATCAGCTAAAGGAATGCTAGTCAACCGTTGTGGAAGATATTTAATAAAACTTGTTTCATTGCTTAAAATTCGTCAACTATGTTCAGGAACACATTCTCAGCTTTAGTTTTTTAGCCTCTTATTCCGCAGTCTTCCATATACAAGTTGTATAGGGTAACTACCATCATTAGCCACTGTAATAAAAGACTCATTCAAATCAGTCGCGTTGCAGTTTATATTAAAGCATCTTCAGTGGCCAAGTTTATTGTTGTTTATTCAATTCATCTTCGACTTTCATCTGTATGTGTTGAATATTTGAATTCGCACACAGCATCTTCACTGGACTTAACATGTTTACACTTCTATGCTCTGTCATCTACACGTTTTGCGTGCAAAATTCGCCTAATATCCTCTCGTTTCCAGAGTTTCTCCACCTGAGCTGCTCGACTCGGTCGCACTCCGTCATCCATAACATTGAAATTAGGGCCAAATGTACTCTCGAAAAGGCTCGCATGGGGAATGGGGATAGTGTCAAAATAAAGTTGACCGATGAGTGCACCGTGGCGAAAGATATGGTGGTCAGTACACCAAGGCTACTACACAACGAGCCACTCAACACCGTAGCACCTAGACCACAGTGTCGTGATCGACACCATTGGACGTATGCACATACGGAAAGAGATGGGAACACGTAATGCACTCACAACATTATAGAACATGATCGTTTAGGTGGACCAAGTGCCGTGGTATGGGAAATCATGATATCACATGGACATACTGTCATCTAAACCCTTGAACACGTCATTATCAAAGACGAACTAAGTTAGTTGCCAATGACACATCACGGGAAAGTTACTTTTGTAGTTAAGGTTTGCAGACGAGTGTGTATTAATCAGTCTTGTAATTATTTATGGTGAACTAGCTTTGTAAAAAATCTGTGTAATAACTGCATGGTAACGCATTTTTGTAGACGAATCTCATTTTACTGCTTATGGCTGCGATAACACAACGCCGGATGTCATGCATAACTGGAACGTTACGCCACAAGCTCTCACCTTCCGTAATAGTGGGAACAACCTGCATCACACGACACGTGTAGAGCTATAACGAACACTTCTGTAATAACAGATGTCACAGTATGTTCCGCATCCCTAGAAGCAAGAGTTCTATACGCCTTATAATTAAATGAACGGCGTGCTGTGTCGCTTAGTGTAACTGGTTTCATTTACCCAAAGCCTTTGTGTTATTCATTTCGGAGAGGAGCGGGTAGTGCAGAGCTGCAGTGACGTAGAATTTTATTTTTTGTTTCTGAATGTGTTGTTTTTTCTATTGTGCGGCAGTGCCACTGCGCGGGGAGAATACGTGTCTGTACCACTGCACCTGAAAGTCATGTTTCGTGTCCTCTGCGAGTTACATTTGAGACCGTCTGGTACCTTTGTAGCTCCTCTCTACTATACTCCGGGAAAGCCTGGGGAATGAAGGCTGGTCTTTTGTCCTCATTTTGCTTTCTGTATTTTTTGCATAAAGAGCGTTGTATGTTAATAAAACAAGTATTCATGGTCTTATTCAGGCTGCTTCCGCTTCTAGCTATCAACAATCCCTCTGAAGGATCCATGTTCTCATCTTGATAAGTAATTATGTTACCATACTGCAAATTTTCTTAAAGGTGCCAAAAAGATAAAACGGGAGAACACCTAAGAATTAGTAATCAATTGTTATAAACAGTCAAGATTTAACTACATTCTCAAGTACTTCTATGTATTAATTCTAAAGGCGGTTATTCTTGATTTACAATGTTTCCCGATGTACCAAAGTACCTTTAAGTTTTACTTGGGAGTCGAATTGCATATTGCTAAGTTTCAATAGTGTATACATATATAAAGATTCAACACTTTATATAGATATACATAAATTTTTAATGCTTGTTCAAGCACAACCTCCATACAACTGCTCGTCACCTACATCAAGCTGTTACATGGCACATCTACGTTCTTATCTCAAAAGCCACATACTTTCCTACGGATTTCATGAATTTTGCAACCGTGTCTCAATTTTTCAGCAACCGACGCTGCTAACGGTACAACAAAAAATATGTAATTATATTTCTGGTAATCAGTTTCGGTCAACACCCGGTTTCAGCTTAGTTACTTCAGCTGGTGAGTCGTAATAGATGATACAAACAGAAGCTTAACGAACCGTCCCTCTCATCATATCAAACCTCTGGTCTGAAGATTATCTTAGAGATCGAAACAGGTTACCGGAATTAAATAAACAGTTTATTGCGATCTTGATGGCTTTTTCTTTCTTTGATATATTGAATAGGACTATTAAGTTGTTCAATGACGTGGAAAACTAAAAGAATTTTTAGCTGTTTCATAAACTACAGTTCTCTAACAAGCACGTACATGTTCTTAAACCACAGAAGTAGCAGCGACCATTATTTCCAATGCAGAACTTTTAATATATTTAAGAGTAATTCTCTCTGACCCACAGCTGAGTTTAATAACTGAGAATAGCCATCAAAATAATAAAATTCGCATAAGGCACTACTACAAATAGCGACACGCCTCTACAAATGTAGATAAAACCTGAGCCGATGCAATTTCTCATACACAGAATCATAATAGTACAAGATACATTCTCGCGAAACATCTGCAGGGCGCCTATCTATTCTGCTAAAAAACGACATGTCGCAGTTTTACGTTATTGCCAAAAACATGGAAAATTTATTGATCGATTTACGTGAACTATTACACTAAAATAAACTTTCGGACAGAACATTATGACCACTGACCTATTATCGATATAAGCCCGTCCAGGCGATACCAGTGTCACCTGGTGAGGAATGTCTGTTAGTCAAACACGTACTGTGCTTGTAGTACCAGGAAGCGTGCTGTCCGCGCGCTAAACGGGGAAGACGCGACCTATCTTATGTGGACCGAGGGCTGAGTGTGATGACCCTTTTCGCAATCTTTACGACTTGTCGGATGTTAGAGGAATGCTGACGTGAGTGTCTTCAATACGACGCTAAAGCAACGTGAAACCACTTCCACACGCAATGGGGTTGGGCGGCCGGTGGCCGGTGTGGCCGTGCGGTTCTAGGCGCTACAGTCTGCAACCAAGCAACCGCTACGTCTCAGGTTCGAATCCTGCCGCGGGCATGGATGTGTGTGATGTCCTTAGGTCGTTTAGGTTTAATTAGTTCTAAGTTCTAGGCGATTGATGACCTCAGAAGTTAAGTCGCAGAGTGCTCAGAGCCATTTGAACCATTTTTTGTTTAGCGGCCACTTCGCTATAGATGCGAAGGTTGGGCAGACTCGTAAAATAGGACAGACGGAAAATTTAATGCTGAGCAAATTAGAAGTATGTCCGAAAGCACAGTGCATCTGACACTCCTTACTAATGGCTTATGAATCCGACGTCCCATGCATGTGTCAATGTTAACACCATGACATAGGCGTGACAATGTGGCGTGAGAGCCCGTCGCCTCCTCCCCGGAATAACGGGAATTATTTCACTTGTTTGTGCAGATGTGAGGCGAACAGCCTCAAGCGACCTACCAAGCCCTCACTGATTCCATGCCACGACACGTCGCCGCTGTGAGTCGTGCCAAAAGTGGACATAACGGCTATTAGGTAGCTGGTTATAATGTCCTGGGAAATCATTATGTATCAGAAGTGATGGAATACAAAGCACACATGGAACGTACAGGCCAAAGGTACACTACTGGACATTAAAATTGGCCACGATGATGACGTCCTACAGACGCGAAATTTAACTGACAGGAAGAAGATGCTGTGATATGAAAATGATTAGCTCTTTCAGAGCATTCACACAAGGTTGAAGCCGGTGGCGACACCTACAAGGTGCTGACAAGAGGAAAGTTACCTACTGATTTCTCATACACAAACATCAGTTGACCGGCGTTGCCTGGTGAAACGTTGTTGTGATGCCTCATGTAAGAAGGAGAAATGCGTACCATCACGTTTCCGACTTTGATAAAGGTCGGATTGTAGCCTATCGCGATTGCGGTTTATCGTATCGTCACAATGTTGTTCGTGTTGGTCGAAATCCAATTACAATTAGCAAAGTATGGAATCGGTGGGTTGAGGAGGGTAATACGGAACGCCGTGCTGGATCCCAACGGCCTCGTATCACTAGCAGTCGAGATGATAGACATCTTATCCGTATGGCTGTAATGGATCGTGCAGTCACGTCTCGGTCCCTGAGTCAGCAGATGGGGACATTTGCAAGATAACAACCATCTGCATGAAGAGTTCGGCGACGTTAGATTAGATTAGATTAGTTTCTCGTTCCATAGATCAGTGTTGAGGAGATCCTCGTGGATGCGGAACATGTCACCTTTTTTTAATTTTTTATTTTTTTTTTTTAAGCTGAAATAACAATACTAATAGTATAAATATATACAACACATCATTTGTTTCTATTAAAAAATTCGTCAATGGAGTAGAAGGAGTTGGCCACTAGTAAGTCTTTCAGGCTCCTTTTAAACTGATCTCTATTTCTAACTAAATTTTTTCTGTTTGCTGGCAAATTATTGAAGATGAGTGTTCCTGAGTAGTGGACCCCTTTTTGAACTAAAGTAAGAGCTTTTAAGTCCGTGTGCAGATCATTTTTGTTCCTGGTATTGTATGTATGAACTGAGCTGTTTGTTGGAAGAAGAGATATATTATTTAGGACAAATTTCATTAAGGAGTAAATATACTGAGAGGCAGCAGTTAGTATACCCAGTTCTTTGAAGAGGTTTCTACGAGACGTCCGTGAGTTTACTCCACAAATAATCCGTATTACACGCTTTTGGACTCTGAAAACTTTTGTTTGACTTGAAGAGCTACCCCAAAATATTATACCATATTACATTATGGAACGAAAGTAGGCAAAGTATGCAAGCTTTTTCACTTTTATGTCGCCTATGTCTGCTAACACTCGAATTGCAAATACAGATTTGTTAAGGCGTTTCTGCAGGTCTGTGGTATGCTCCTCCCAACTGAATTTATTATCAAGTTGTAATCCCAGGAATTTAAGACTGTCAACCTCTTCTATCTGCTCTTCTTCGTACTTTATGCATATGCTGGATGGAAAGCTCTTACAGGTTCTGAATTGCATGTAGTAAGTCTTTTCGAAGTTTAATGTCAGTGAGTTGGCTTTAAACCTTTTATTAATATCCATGAAAATATCATTAGCAGATCTTTCTAGAACTACACTCGACATACTATTTATTGCAATACTTGTGTCATCTGCAGACAAAACGAACTCTGCTTCTGGCAGTGTAGCTGATGAGAGATCATTAATGTACACAAGAAAAAGCAATGGCCCTAAGATGGATCCTTGTGGGATACCACATGTAATTTGTTCCCATTCTGATGATGAATGATGACTTAATTCACTAGTCCCTTGCATTGACACCCTTTGTTTCCTGTTAGCGAGGTATGACTTGAATCATTTTGCAGCACTGCATGTGACATCACAGAATTCTAATTTATTTAAAAGGATGTTGTGGTTTACACAATCGAATGCCTTTGACAAATCACAGAAAATACCTGCTGCTTGTAACTTGTTATTTAACGAATTAAGTACACTTTCACTATAGTTGTAAATAGCTTTTTCGATATCAGAACCCTTCAGAAATCCAAACTGTGTTCTTGACAATATGTTATT
Organism: Schistocerca gregaria; assembly: GCF_023897955.1. NCBI lineage: Eukaryota > Metazoa > Arthropoda > Insecta > Orthoptera > Acrididae > Schistocerca > Schistocerca gregaria. The sequence goes on along the minus strand of NC_064920.1, from coordinate 284,839,429 downwards.
TGTGGTCAGATGGTTGAGAAGCTACCTGTAGATTACTTTTTCTAAAATTTTTGAGAATGCTGGCAAAAGTGAAATCGGTCTGTAGTTTGATGGCATCTCTTTACCCTCTTTCTAGAATAGAGGCTTAACATCTGCATATTTCAGCCAGTTAGGAAACGTCCCAATTATAATTGACTGGTTACACAAGTAACTTAGAATTGTACTAAACTGACAAGAACATACCATAATTTTACTATGGAAGTTATTTCTTTTGGTGATGTGAGTGACATATTCATGTACCTGAAGCTATTTGTAAAGGCTAGTTTCAGATATTCAAGGGCATTATTTACTGATCCTCACAATCCCATTCTATCAGTATCGTTTGCAGCAACATCGACTATCAGCTCGGAGACCATGCCTGCGGTAACTCTTAACGCTGCATCACAGACAGGAGCGCCTGCTATGGCGTGCTCAACGACGAACCTGTGTGCACGAATGGCAAAACGTCATTTTTTCGGATTAATCCTTTTTCTGTTTGCAGCATCAGCCAACTGAGCGAGTTTGAAACGAGTCAAATTGTGATTATTCGAGCGGCCCTATGGCCTCTTCGGAGAATTATTACACAATTTAGACGTGCTGTGTCAGTTGCACCACAATGCTGGGATGAGTGGTCACGTGAACATACTCACGCTCGTGGACGAGGTTATGGACGTCCATGCAGCACTGGTGCCCTTCAAGATCGTCGTATTTTAAGAACAGAACTGACTGATTGTACTTCCACCACATTACAGATAAGAGGGCTTGGGAGTGTAGACGTGGCAACACGTACTGTTGCGTACCAGTTGTTAGCAGTGGGACCACAGTCACGCCCACCTCCAGCCCGTCTTCGACTTATTGCACAGCACATACACGCAAAGAACGACTGGCGCCCTCAGAGGGTAATTTGGAAAATGGAATAGCGCGTCATGGTCTTCAGTGACGAAAGCAGATTGTTCCTGCACGCGAGTGATTGTCGTTGGCACATACGATATAGACCTGGTGAACACTGTCTCATTGAGCGATTTCGACCGAGACATACCAGCCCCAACGCAGGCCTTATGGACTGGGATGCGATGTACTAGAACTCCTATTCACCTGTGCTGTTCTTGGTGATTGCTTCAACAAGGTAACTCTCGCCCAGAAATTGTCTGTGAGACTCAACGTGCTCTGCAGGACGTGCAGAAACTTTCCAGGTGAGCAAGATCTTCGGACTTGTCTCCAGTCGAGAATGTGTCCGATGTGAGTCGTGCCACTCGTCAAACAATACGTATTTCAGTCCGAGTAGGAGTGGCATAACGTATCCTAGAGCAATATTCGCATTCTGCTCGATCCACTGGATGCCAGAGTCAGCGACTGCATCGCTGCTTGTGGATTCTACAACGTGCGCTAATATGAAAGTTTCAGCATGAGTCAGTCGTTGTTACGTCAGAACCACGTGTGCTATTGATCTGTAACTGTAATCATTTCATGTTTCCGATATGCACTGTTGCAACTGCAAATCTCGAGTGAACTGGAAACTTCTAAACGGGTGCACTATTTTTTTTTGCGACAGAGTATATACAGGGTGAGGCACTAAATATTGCCACCAAGAATAACTCCGAAAGAATCATAGGAGCTGAAAAGTTTGTGGGACAAAAGCTGCAGGTGGCAACGGGTGCCATAATATGACGCTGATTTTTTGTTACTAGGTGGTATCACTTCAGAGGTATGAAGGTCAACTTTGCTTTCTTCTCTAAATGGTGTGCTGTAGTTTGGTATTATTTTCTGATAGCGGCTATCGAGACGAATCCAATGATACGTAACAGTTAGGTCTTTGAATGTCACCGTAGGTCGCAAAGGTGGCATGAAGGTCCATTTACAGAAGGTGTTCGAAGTGAAGACCATTGGTATAAGTGCAGTGCTGCAATCTTCTTATCATGGATTGAGTGCTCTTCCTTATCACATCGGCGCTTATCGAATCACATGCTCTGACAATTCTCTCTCTCATATCTTCAGGTGTACTTGGAACGTCTTTATAAACAATGGATTTTACGAATCCCCACAAGAAAAAAACCCAGAGGCGTCAAGTCTGGTGAATGAGCCGGCCACGACATATCTACTCCTCATCCAATCCAAAGATTGCGGCTCTCTCTGTGCAACTCATTTCTAGCCATCAGGAAAAAATGTGCTGCACACCCTTCGTGTTGATACCACATTCTGTTCCTTATTCGTAAAGGTATTTCTCCGAATAACAGATGTAATTTTTCTTGCAGGAATGTGGTGTACCTTATACCCTTACGATTTCCTTCGATGAAATCGGTGCCTATAATTCTGCCCTCCAGAATCCCAGAACATACATTTTTCGACCACGGTTTTTGTTGTGCAAATTGCGCAGCCAATATGGATTATCAGTTGCCCAATAATGCATTTATGCAAATTAACACTTCCATGGTTCGTTAATGTAGCCTCCTCAGTAAACAAAATCAAACTACTAAATGTGTCATCTCTCGGAATCTGAAGTTCAGCCCATGGGCAGAATTCAATGCGACACATGCAATCTGTGAGAATTAATTCTTGGTGAAGACCGATATGGTAAGGATGATATTTATGACAGTGCAGAACCCGAACAACAGTACTCATGCTCATGCCATATTCCCTTGCGATATCACGCGAACTAACACAAGGATCTCGAAGCACGGTGGCAAGAGTACCATTTGCCGTTTCCTTGTTAGTAACTTTCTTTTGACGGATATGTTTTCGAGGTTTTAAAGATCCAGTTTTTCCCAATTTATCATACACATATCAAAATGTACGACGTGTAGGAAGAGTACGCTGAGGATATCTTTGCCGGCCGCGGTGGCCGTGCGGTTCTGGCGCTGCAGTCCGGAACCGCGTGGCTGCTGCTGTCGCAGGTTCGAATCCTGCCTCGGGCATGGGAGTGTTTGATGTCCTTAGATTAGTTAGGTTTAAGTAGAGAAAGTGTATGAGGATATTGAAAGGGTAATGCAATATGTAAAGGGGGACGAAAATCAGATAGTCATGGGCGACTGGAATGCAGTTGTATGGGAAGGAGTAGAAGAAAAGGTTACAGGAGAATATGGGCTTGGGCCAAGGAATGAAAGAGGAGAAAGAATAATTGAATTCTGTAACAAGTTTCAGCTAGTAATAGCGAATACCCTGTTCAAGAATCACAAGAGGAGGAGGTACACTTGGAAAAGATCCAGGAGCAGACATAGACTCAGATCACAATATAGTAGTGATGAAGAGTAAGCTGGATTTCAAGACATTAGTCAGGAAGAATCAATACGCTAAGAAGTGGGATACGGAAGTTCTAAGGAATGACCAGATACGTTTGAAGTTCTCTAACGCTATAGATACAGCAATAAGGACTAGCGCAGAAAGCAACACAGTTGAAGAGGGACGTCTCTAAAAAGGTCCATCACAGAAGTTGGGAAGGAAAACATATGTATAAAGAAGGTAGCTGCGAAGACACCATGGGTAACAGAAGAAATACTTCAGTTGATTGATGAAAGGAGGAAGTACAAACATGTTCCGGGAAAATCAGGAATACAGAAATACAAGTCGATGAGGAATGAAATAAATAGAATGTGCAGGGAAGCTAAGACGAAATGGCTGCAGGAAAAATGGGAAGACATCGAAAAAGATATGATTGTCGGAAGGACAGACTCAGCATATAGGAAAGTCAAAACAATCTTTGGTGACATTAAAAGCAACGGTGGTAACATTAAGAGTGCAACTGGAATTCCACTGTTAAATGCAGAGGAGAGAGCAGATAGGTGGAAAGAATACATTGAAAGCCTCTATGAGGGTGAAGATTTGTCTGATGTGATAGAAGAAGAAATAGGAGTCGATTTAGAAGAGATAGGGGATCCAGTATTAGAATCGGAATTTAAAAGAGCTTGGGAGGACTTACGGTCAAATAAGGCAGAAGGGATGGATAACATTCCATCCGAATTTCTAAAATCATTAGGGGAAGTGGCAACAAAACGACTATTCACGTTGGTGTGTAGAATATATGAGTCTGGCGACATACCATCTGATTTTCCGAAAAGCATCATCCACACAATTCCGAAGACGGCAAGAGCTCACAAGTACGAGATTTATCGCACAATCAGTTTGACAGCTCCTGCATCGAAGCTGCTTACAAGAATAATATACAGAAGAATGGAAAAGAACATTGAGAATGCGCTAGATGACGATCAGTTTGGCTTTAGGAAAAGTAAAGGCACGAGAGAGGCAATTCTGACGTTACGACTAATAATGGAATGAAGGCTAAAGAAAAATCAAGACACGTTCATAGGATTTGTCGACCTGGAAAAAGCGTTCGACAATATAAAATGGTGCAAGCTGTTCGAGATTCTGAAAAAAAGTAGGGGTAAGCTATAGGGAGAGACGGGTCATGTACAATATGTACAACAACCAAGAGGGAATAATAAGAGTGGACGATCAAGAACGAAGTGCTCGTATTAAGAAGGGAGTAAGACAAGGCTGTAGCCTTTCGCCCCTACTCTTCAATCTGTACATCGAGGAAGCAATGATGGAAATAAAAGAAAGGTACAGGAGTGGAATTAAAATACATGGTGAAAGGATAACAATGATACGATTCGCTGATGACATTGCTATCCTGAGTGAAAGTGAAGAAGAATTAAATGATCTGCTGAACGGAATGAACAGTCTAATGAGTACACAGTATGGTTTTGAGTAAATCGGAGAAAGACGAAGTTAATGAGAAGTAGTAGAAATGAGAACAGCGAGAAACTTAACATCAGGATTGATGGTCACCAAATCAGGGAAGTTAAGGAATTCTGCTACCTAGGCAGTAAAATAACCAGTGACGGACGGAGCAAGGAGGACATCAAAAGCAGACTCGCTATGGCAAAAAAGGCATTTCTGGCCAAGAAAAGTCTACTAATATCAAATACCGGCCTTAATTTGAGGAATAAATTTCTGAGGACGTACGTCTGGAGTACAGCATTGTATGGTAGTGAAACATGGACTCTGAGAAAACCGGAACAGAAGAGAATCGAATCATTTGAGATGTGGTGCTATAGACGAATGTTGAAAATTAGGTGGACTGATAAGGTAAGGAATGAGGAGGTTCTACGCAGAATCGGAGAGGAAAGGAATATGTGGAAAACACTGATAAGGAGAAGGGACAGGATGATAGGACATCTGCTAAGACATGAGGGAATGACTTCCATGGTACTAGAGGGAGCTATAGAGGGCAAAAATTGTAGAGGAAGACAGAGATTGGAATACGTCAAGCAAATAATTGAGGACGTAGGTGGCAAGTGCTATTCTGAGATGAAGAGATTAGCACAGGAAAGGAATTTGTGGCGGGCCGCATCACACCAGTCAGTAGACTGATGACCAAAAAAAAAAAAAAAAATTATGTGGGACTTATGAACTAAGATGTTGAGTCCCATAGTGCTCAGAGCCATTTGAACCATTTGAGAATATCTTTCATGAAATAAGTCTCCAGCGCTCAGTGAATTTCGTTGGCATTCTCTGAAAATGATAAGAATACACCATTCAAAGTCGGTGGATACGACGATACTAGTTTTACCGTTCCTGTTAGTGCTATTTTGCGAAACCGTCGAAAGGTGTTTAGATGTCACGGGCACGTTATATGGACACGTCGCAATCGGAAAATATTTACTATTTGGGCAATATATGAGACATAATTGTCAGAGCATGTGCTTCGATAAGCGCCGAAGTGATAAAGAAGACTACTCAATCCATAATAAGATGATTGCAGCATTGCATTGATACCAATGGTCATCACTTCGAACACCTTCTGTAAATGGACGTTCATGCCACCTTTGTGATTTTCGTTGAACTTACAATCAAACATCATTCGATTCGACTTGTTAGCCGCTATCAAAAACTAAGTATCAAACTATAGGATACCATTAAAAAAACAAAGTTTACCTTCATATCTCTTACATGATCCCATTTAACAACAAAAAACCGTCATATTACGGTCACCGTTGTCCCATGCAACATTTGTCCCAAAAACCATTCGGCTACTATCATACTTTCACAGTTATTCTTGGCGGAAATAGTTAGTGACTCACCCTGTATATAAAGAAGAAAGGTTTTTTTAGCATAAATGTCGGACTTTCCAGAGGATGAAGGGGAGGGGCGGTGAAGGGGGATGGGGGGAAGAAAGTGGAAAGAGAGAGATTTCAGGAAGAAATGGAGAGTGATTTAAAGAGGGGGATGGAGAAGATGGACAAATGGAGAAAGAAGAGAGACAAAAACAGAAGATGTAGGAGGAGGCTGACAGAGAGAGGGAAGTATATACAATTACCATACTTATTTAGCAAATGCTGGGCATTGCCGTGTTGGCTGTTGTTTTTATAAAACAGGAAAGCAGAAAGTAGCCGTATTTACGAGTCATGGTCCCAGAAGAAAGATCTTTCTAGCAGTGCTTCAAAATGGTTCGAATGGCTCTGAGCCCTCAGCTACAAATAGTCAAATGAATATCACAATATAAATAGGACAGCCAGGTCCATATTTTTATTCATTACTTCGACGGATCACCTCCCAAGAAACGTATGTTTGAATTAACCATGTACGTTGAGTGTGTAAAGTGATTTAATGTCGAAGCTATAACAGGTAAGCAAAAGAAATGGGAGTGCGTAAGAAGTGAGATTACCGTTCAACGTTTGTTAAAGACTTAACGTCTATGGTCATCAGTCCCCTAGAACTTAGAACTACTTAAACCTAACTAACCTAAGAATAACACACAACGCCCAGTCATCACGAGGCAGAGGAAATCCCTGACCCCGCCGGGAATAGAACCCGGGAACCCGGGCTTGGGAAGCGAGAACGCTACCGCACGACCACTAGCTGCGGACTTAGTAGTCCTCCCGTTAAGCGCCTTTCTGCTATGCTGCTTTCAATAAAGGGCACCTTAATCTTTTATTTTTATTTCCGCGAACTGTCTAGATATCACGCAGTATTAGGCAATGTTCTGTCAGCCCTCAGTGTCAACATACGCTTTCTGTACTTACAAGCTGTACAGGTTAATTACAGTCCTTAGCAACTGTAATCAAAGTCTTATTCAGACCAGACGCGTTTTGGTCAGAACCATCACATCGAGCAAGCGTGGAATGTATTGGGGAGACGTTCTTTACAATTTAACGAAGTGAAGAGCTCAACACATTGGCGCAGAACTAAAACAAGGTGGTAGATCGGTAGTGCAACAGAAGCTGAAGCTACGCTTTGAAATTGAACGCCACTGCCGTCTGGCGACTACTGTTGACAACAGTCTCCCAGCACAGCTGCTAGATGCTGTATAGGTCAAAGTTCACAGAAGTCGAGAGTAGCGAAACAGAGAAATACCAGGAAGGTGAAACTGCTACAGCAGTCCACCGGTTGAGCGGCATAGGTCGCTCTCGACTTCTGCACCAGGGCACCGTCTGAGCGACACAATCCCTCCTGTGTTCTATACAAGTCTACCGCTGCATGAGGACTAAGAACCGCCTCCCGCCTCCCGCCGATCCTAGCCACAAGGGGGCAACCGTGAACCGCTGTAACTTGAGCGTAATTATTATCTTTGAATAAAAGTGCAATTTCTGTTCATCTCTTTGTGTATTTTTTCAGCTATCATCTGTACTATACAGGAGCTGTTGTTTCTAAGCGTGGTTCAATTTCGATCGAGCTATATTACTTGGCAGTGACAAAACATGGACAAATACGTTATTCCTTACGTTCTGCACTTGTGCCTGCTTTACTGGAATTTTGCGCGTTACATCAAATTGTATTGTCCGAGAGGAGATAAATATAGGCGTTTCCATTAAAAAGGTGAACGTTAATTCGTATATTTCGAGCAATAGGAAAGCTAGACGTAAATTTTTGTTTACTTCTTCGACGCCATGCTAACATTTATGCGGGAACAGACTGTGGAAATTTTTGGGCTCTTTGATCATGTAGAGTTGCATTGCTTCCTTTTTCTGTTTAATTTTTTTAAATTTCTTAATATTACTCTACAAGAATCAAGTTAGCAAGATCGTTAGTAATTCTATTGACTACTATAGCCGGTTTCGACAGATCTACGCTGTCATCTCGGGTCCTGTAACATTGTTGGTTGTACATTCTTGTTGCAATACTGAAAATCACATAATGATGTCGCTTCGAAGAAAAAGGTGACAGGGAAAATCAGGTCGTCACAAATAAAATAACACGCAATTTAAACACACAACATTTTGTCCTGATGTCTCAACCTACCAGCACAACATGTTGTAAATTTTAAAGAGTTATTTTATTTGTGAGAAGCTGATGTTCCCTGCTACCTTTTATTTGAAGCAACATCACAATGTGGAGTAGGAGGGAATTAGTGCTTAACGTCCCGTCGACAACGAGGATGTAGAGATGGAGTAGAAGTTTGGAGTAAGGATGGATGAGCAAAATCGGCCGTGGGCTGGCAAGGGAACCATCCAGGCATTTGCCTGAGGCGATTTAGAGAAATCACGGAAAACCTAAAGCAGAATGGTCGGACGTGGGTTTGAACCGTTGTCCTCCAGAATGAGAGTCCAATGCGGGATCACTACGCCATCTCGCTCGGTCATCACACGTGACTTTCTGTTTTGTAACAAGCATGTACAACTAATAATATTACAAGATCCGATTATGACAGAGTCGATCCCTAGAAAGCAGTCACAGTAATAAAAATGATTGTTAGAGCTCTTAGCTAACCTTATTCTTTAAGAATAATATAACTTTTAGATCGCCCGCATTCAGGCGCAATGTCAAACATACATAATCTTTTAAGTTAATTCCTTGCGTAATGTATTAATTTTACACTTGTATCGCACGTGCTTAAGCCTTGGATTCACTTTCGTACGTTGTTGTAATTTATTTTACTTCAGCACGATAAAATATTTCATTGAAAAAAGAATAGCATAGTAGCTAAAGCAGTTCACGCGAATAGCTAAGGTCACAGATCAAAGTTCCGGTCCGGCACACAGTATTAATCTGCCAAAGAGTTTCGGCTACAAATAGTCAAATGAATATCACAATATAAATTGGACAGCCAATTCCATATTTTTATTCATTACTTCGACGGTTCACCTCCCAATAAACGTATGTTTGAATTAACTATGTACGGTGAGTGTGTAAAGTGATTTAATGTCGAAGCTATAACAGGGAAGCAGAAGAAATGGGAGTGCGTAAGAAGGAAGATTACCGTTTAATGTTTGTCAAAGACGTGGTCATTGCAGATGGTACGCAAGATCAGTGTGGACAAAGGCTGAGAACAAAAATGGCTGTGCTACATTCGGAGGCAGCTGTATTCACCTTGCAAGTTGCCTATTATATAACCGCTTTCAGTTATCAATTAAATTGTTACTAGTTATCAGAACATGAACGAAAAGGTAATTTGGTACCAGTATAGGCTACAGACAAGTCATCATCTTTGATGTTGTTTCGCTATGAGGTTTGGACACACGTTTGCGTTTGTGTTAGCCAATGAGCGCTTAGTAGTTGCGCGTTCACGCAGTATCGCAGCTTTTCAAACCAACTCATTGGCTCCTGATGTTAGTAGCGCGCCGGTGGCTAATTGTTAATAAATGCGGCTGTCGCTGGTTTGTATTTTTTGTGAAACAGTAACAAAATGGCTCTGAGCAGTATGCGACTTAATTTCTGAGGTAATCAGTCGCCTAGAACTTAGAACTAATTAAACCTGACTAACCTAAGGACATCACACACATCCATGCCCGAGGAAGGATTCGAACCTGCGATCGTAGCAGTAGCCCGGTTCCAGACTGTAGCGCCTAGAACCGCACGGCCACTCCGGCCGGCGAAACACTAACATTTATTGCCGTTATCCTTTGACTGTTCATATACAATGTTATTCTTTTAAATGATTCGCGAAATGTTCGCATTCCATGGTTAAATTTTTCAGTCGTTCGTGTCAGTAAACTTCCTACGAATTGAAAAAGTCAACAGGCATTCTGGGTGTTGTTGTAAACACTTTGCGTCTTTCTGAATCGTAGTTTGGTAACTTAATTTGAGGAGTTATCGAGTCATATCAATCACTCATCCCCTCAGTTTAGTGTGTCAAATATTCTTTATCGTATACCGAAACATTGCAATAAGTATGCGTCTATACTTTGCCTAACACTATGTTTTATTGGTACTGTTTTCTACAGTTTATTTTCAAGCGTAATGTATGCAGTGTTCCCCAAACACTATCTCATCTTTCGTTTTCTTGATCACTCATTCATTACCATACTGTTTTAAAGTAACTGGTACTATGCCGTAATTATCCGTTAGCACAGGGCAACATACAGCCTAGGCGGAGTAAACTGATCCATTGAAACATACTGGAATAATTTCTAACAACAAGGTTAGATCCCTGTCCTTAATATAACATATGCCCGTCCTACTGCGTGAATTTTGCAGCCAATAAGGCACGTACCGACGCTGCTACAAACTTGTGAAACGCCGGAAGTATTCTACAACGGAGAATAACTTTAGAGTTTACTATTTTCCTGTTATAATTACATTAAGGGGATAAACATAACCACTGTGAACTGACTATAATTTGGCTTGCTAACTAATGTTCTTTATTTCTGAAATATTGGAGAAAATTTTTCCATCGTCACTTGTATTCATTTGTTTTAATGCAACGCCCACTCTTTCTTCCAGTGACGATTAACATACGTATGTTTCGCTCTGTCATTTCCCATGGGTAGCGTTATAGTCACGCAGCGTTTGTGAATTCATTACTAGTTCACGATTTTTTCTGTCATAGGGCATAGCTTCTTCATATCTGGACGTGGTGGATTTTGCTTTCACTAGTAGACCACATTTGAAAATGAGGAGACTGCCGAAACCTCAACAGATTTCGATAAACTACGGAAATTGGAATTCTCCGTGACCGGTCTGCCATCTTGTTTCGACACTCTGGAACGTGTCAGTCAAGAAGGCCTTATCTCCGTCAAAAGTCTCATTTACCGTGCAATGTTGTATTCTTCTACTGTGCCAATTTCTTGAACAGTTATTTAAAATGCCTCACGCTGGCACATGGTACTGCCATTTAGGAGCAAGAAAAGCATCTGAATCATGACGGATTCCATGGGAACACAGTTCCCTCCCTACATTCAGGAGACATTGTGGATACTATAGCCAAATCTGAAGTATTTTTTTCCTTTTTTTTAAATGCTTAAATCATTTAACATTGTTGCTAACTGCAACACCTAATTATAGAGTGCCATCTTAAGCACGCTATTGGAATGCAACTTCATGAGGAAACGCAACACATACCGTAGTTTTCACGGATAAGCTGTGATATCCCTGGCAAACTCTGCGTTAACTTTAAGAATTAGCGCCTACCATGAAGGAAACATGTTTATTGCTATTTACGTAATTCTTCTTATTATGTTACGTGAATCTGTTTCAAGTCAGATTCCCTGCATTCGAAGTTGAAGTATACTGGGTCTGACATCATTAGTTCGCAATTAATTAGTTTTTGTAAGAGGTAATCAGAGATGAACGACAGTTTTCTTTAATTTAACATATTTATGCAAAAATCTAAATACAAGAGACAACAATGGAGTAACTGATAACTGAATGAGGAAAGGAACGGTGTGAAAGGACAGAAGAATTTATGAGGTAAAGGAAACTAATTATAGTTGAATTCATAAAAGAGTCGAGTCGTTTTATCTTAGAAATTAGTTTTTGGTGTGACCAGAAAATAATTTTAATTATGGCAGAAGGAAAGTTCTTTCTGTGAGTGATATGTACATAATTTTCTCATTCGTAGTGCATACAAGGACCTGCTTCAGTTTATCTCCTCACTCAAAAAGATTTCGGTATAATTGCGGTTATCTCAAATTTTATCGATGGCGAATGCCGTTCGACACTTTATGACTAGTAAATAGCATGACTCACACATCGATAAAACAACCAGTCACTTTAAATTACGTTGATCTTTAGGTTTATACCGTAAAGACCCATTACCAAATGCCGCGCATTTTTCTTCCTGATCGTGAAACTTCATTACCGTTTCAGGGTGTCAGTACTTTACTGAATTTTTCATTTTGGGCGTTGTAAATCAAGTTAAAAGAAATACTACAATTTTTTGAAGTGTCAAACAGTACAAGATAAATGCACTTGCAGACATATCAGCAGATCGACTCACTATGGTATTTCTATTGCTACTTTACATTCCAACAACATAGAATAAGACTTCTACCACAATTAGGCTTAATATTAAAAACGGTGTGTGACACAGGTGAAACAAAATACAGGAAAGGTAACTGTCACGAATAGAGTCAACAGGACTAGTACACTTAGTTCGTGTGTTCAGTTAATGGTCGGAGGTAATAAAAGAACCACGTGGGTCCACGCGGTAGCAAAAATAACGCAAAGACTCATAAATGCCCTACAACAAATATATATCTTGCAGATGTGAGTACAAGTACACGCTCTCTGATGATATGTTTCCTCAGTACTAGTTGCTATCGGTGTACATAAACGTAATTAAAAATGACACATTTCTTAACCAACTCATTAATAACCCCGTTTATTCCATAAGGACCTCAGATTACTGCGAATTACATGAAACTTCAAACTGTCTTCGAACTGTGCACAGATTTTGTTTATCTTGCTATATCCATACATATTAAGAAAGTAGATGCACACACGCACGTAAGACCCACATCTCTCCCTAAGCCACTGGAACGATTTCAGACAAAACCAGCACATATGGGAACAGATATTGTATAACAATACGATACATAGTTGAGGAATAAACACAGAGTTGAGTAAAACCGAAAAGCAGGGCGAAATTCGCAAGCAATAGAGGTGAATTTTGTTCACGGCGTGTGTGAAGTATGTTAAATATTTGTGAAATGAATGTTACACATCCGTACGCAGAAAAAGCTATTGCTTGAAAGCTCCGCTTATACCTATGGACCGATATCATGCAAACTTTGCACTATAAGACGTACTAACTGGAAAGAAATACTGTGAAGTTAGAGGTTTCTTTGCATTCCACTGGTATGTATAAGCTGTCTAAATCTACACCTACATCATACTCCACAAGCCTACCTAATGGTGTGTAATGGAGGGTACTTTCGGTACCGCTATCTGATCCCTCCAACCCTGTTCCAGTCGCGAATAGTGCGTGGGAAGAATGATTGTCAGTAAGCCTGTGTATTGGCTCTAATTTCTCGAATTTTCTCCTCTTGGTCAATACGCGAGATGTATGTGGGGAGAAATTATATGTCGCCTGACTCCTCCTGAAAAATGCTGTCCCGATATTTCAATAGTAAATCTCTCCGTGATGCACAACGTCTCTCTTGTAACGCCTGTCAGTGGAGTTTGTTTAGAATCTCCGTAACGTTCTCTCGAGAGCTAAGCGATCCCGTGAGGAAATGTGCCGCTCTTCGTTATATCTTCTCTATCTCCTCTATTAGTCCTACCTGGCAGGGATTCCAGATAGGTGAATAGTACTCAAGAATCAGGCGAACAATCGCCTTATAAGCCATTTCTTTCGTAGATGAGTTACATTTCCTTAAGATTCTTCCGATGAATCTGAATCTTGTGACTGATTTTCCCACTATCTGTTTTACATAGACATTCCTCTTAAGGTCGCTATGGATAGTTGGACCTAGATATTTTACGGTCGACGCTGTCTCCAATTGTTTGTAATCAAGAGTGTAGCTGTACAGTAGTGGATTTTTTTCCCTATGTATGCGTAACATGTTACATTTATTTACGTCCAGGGTCAACTTCCAGAGTCTGCTCCATTCATTAATTCTGTAGACGTCGTTCTGCAAATTCTTACTATCTTCTGGCGTTGCTACTTTGGTATAAACAACTGCATCATCTGCGAATAAACTTAAGAAGTATCTGACGCTTTCTACTATATCATTTATATATATTGTGAACAGCAACGGCCCTATCACACTTCCGAATATTACCTTTACCTCTGTCGATTTAGTTCCATTAAGAGCGACGTGTTGAGTTCTGTCTGCAAGAAAGTGTTGAGTCCAATCGCAAGTCTGCTCCGAAACTCCATAAGTTCGTATTTTTTTCATTAAACGGCAGTGCGGAACGGTGTCAAATGCCTTACTGAAGTCAAGGAACACGGCATAAGCCTGAGCGCCGTCGTCCACTGCTTGTAGATCTCATGGAGGAACAGAGCGAGCTGAGTTTTCCAAGATCTCTGTCTGCGGACTCCACGTTCATTTTTACAGGGGAGCTATTGATTTTCCAAAAACGCCATAATTCTTTAGCATAAAACATGTTCCATAATTCTACAACAGATTGACGTCAACGGTATAGGTTATGAGTGTGTTGATTTTTTTTTTCGGCCATTCTTAAAAATGGGAATGACCTGATCTTTTTTCCAGTAGTTATGTACGTTCCGTTGCTCAGCGATCTACGATAAAGTACTGCTAGAAAGGGAGCAAGTTCTTTCGCATAATCTTTATAGCATCTTATAGGTATCTCATCTGATGCTGAAGCCTTTCCACTACAATACGATTGTAGCTGCTTTTCAGTTCCGAGTTCGGTTATCTCAATATCTGCCATTTCGACGTTCGCACGACGATTGAAATTAAGAACAGTGTTACGATCTTCAGCGGTGTAACAACTTCGGAAAAACGAAATCAGTATTTCGGCCTTCTCTCTGCTATCTTCTGTTTCGATGCCGGTGTATTACGATGCAGTCATAAACCGCTTATTTTGGGCTCATGTGTTACCAATCATAACTCATTCGAAGTTGTTGAACCATCACCAATCTACCTCTTACAAATTCAGTTGCTCAGAAATATTCTGCAGCTACTCATGGCAAAAAGATTCCACCTGGTTGCAAGATATAGGAAACAGACGAAACACCCTCTGACTCCAAGAATAATGCAAGAATTTCAATTTTAGATGCGACCAATAATGACAGGTGGAAATATTGCACTCATAGTGGAAAACTACTGACATGAATTATTTACAAAATAGTGAAACGAATGGTAAAAGACAATCTCGTGGAGTATCGCATCACGTGCCGGAGATACATTTAAGGAAATATTGACCATACAGTCTTGCAAGCTGGGAATACTAACTGAAGAGAGTCAAATCTAAGTTTATAGTACTTATAGTCTGAGAGAAAGATTTTGTCACTGTTGACAGGAACACCCTCAATGTCTGAAGGTAGCTGATATAAAATTTGACTACCAAAGGCTACTACACTATGTAAAGAAACAAACCTCCAGTTACAAGTGCCTAAAGACATGAAGGGAAAGCAAAAGTTAAGAAATGAGTGGGAGCGGGTTGCAGCTATCGCTGATAATGCTCAGTCTGCACAATGAGCAAGCCGTAAGAGGAGCCAAGGATAAATTCGCAAAGGCATTTAAAATTAAAGAAAACAAATTTGAATTTTCTGATGACATCTTAAATCTGTTGGAGACAGGCGAAGAACTGAACGGATAATGGCTTCAAATGAGTTTAAAAAGGGTAACAGATGGTTCAAATGGCTCTGAGCACTATGCGACTTAACTTCTGAGCTCATCAGTCCCCTAGAACTTAGAACTATTTAAACTTAACTCTCCTAAGGACATCACACACATCCATGCCCGAGGCAGGATTCGAACCTGCAACCGTAGCGGTCGCGCGGTGCCAGACTGTAGCTCCTAGAACCGCTCGGGGACCCTGGCCGGCAGGGTAACAGAATTAAGTCAGATTAAATCACGTGGCAATGAGGGATTTAAACTAAGGAGGAGACAATAAAACTGGTAAAGAAGTTTAGATTTTTTGGCTGCGATGTAATTGACAGCGGCCATAGTACAGAACGTGTAACAAAGACACTGGCATAGGCAAGAAAAGTATTTCAAACTAATGGAAAAGAGTGTTGACATCCAATAGAAATTTAAATGTTAAGACAATTTTTCTGAAATTTGTATGGGATGTAGAAGATTCAGAAAAGAAGACAATGTAGTTTCTTACACGAGACGGTGGAGAGGAGTCCTGAATATTAGTTGGGTGGACAGTATAAGAAATGAGGGGACACTGAATACAATTGTTGAGAAAGGAAATTTATAGCACATGATGAATAAAAGAAGGGAGGTGGTTGTAGAACCCATCCGGAGGGATACTGGAATCTTCAATTCGATTATAGAGGAAAGTGAGGAAGGTTGAATTAGGAGAGGAGGATAAAGGATTGACTACATTACGCAGGAGCAAGTGCATTTAGGATTATTAAATATATTTAGATGAAGAGGCTTGCACAGGAGAGAACAGCATGTAGACCCAGAGTTAGGTCTGACATCAGGAAGAACGATTAACATTGTGAGGGTCTACGAGACGGACATTCTATTGCGTATATCTGGTGTGCCAGATAAGAAATACCCAAGTAGATTTGGTAGAGCTGCAGAATTAGTCACCTAACAATGACAATTTTTCCTTGAATAAGGAATAAACAGTACTGAAAAGGAGTCTTTTACCAAGCGTGAAAATGACATTAATATTGTGTAGACTCTTCTTGTGGAAGAACGGATAAGTATGCATGTCATCTATGGCTGAAGGCCCTTAGGAAAGAAACATACACTGTTAAAAAACACAATGTACTATGCTAGGAAAGATTAAAATACTGACGGGACCGTCCGCAGTTAAAGTCTTGTACACTTGGACTCAGTAGGAGTTAAAGACCCAGAAGAACAGTTCAGTATGAAAGTTCCCTTACATATAGCAAAGAAAATAAATCTTACTAACTGATCACTGTCACGAAGTCGTCGTTGTGGCGCCTCCAAAGTGAGTTCCTAATTGATGGAATGCGACTCTTCGAGTAAGCTGCTCGTCGTGGCCGGAACGCCAGCCTGACTACCACCCGGGTGCCAGTATACTGTAGTCATTACGTTTAATCACATGAAATATGCAGAAAAATACGTCAGTGGTGCCAGCGTTCCGACCTGCACCTGGACTGCCGTCTGATGGCCGGGCAGGTTACAGCAAAGTCGTTTTTGTCTGAATGCTCGCCCCTACCAATTACGTGACTGCTTCCCTCGACTGTAGTTTCGGTTGTTGCCTGTGTTGGTGCCAGGCCTACATATTGCAGAGTCTGGCCTTCAGACTACGTTCAGACTTCTGACATTCCAAGCTCTATTTCGCAGAATGTTATCTCTTCCTTGGTTATTCTCTTTTTTTCTCATTGTCACCTCCCTCCTGACAGTGCTCCTTCGCAGATCAGAATGAGGGAGTAATCTGAAATCTTCTATCAATCGAGAGACACGTTTTCAATTATACCCGTAGGCAACATATCCTCTGGATACAAGTAATATGACTCTATTACAGAAGTTTCCATTGGCTTCTGCATCCCCATTTCGTTGATCACTGCTGATTATTTCTCCTTTTAGGGGCTATTCCCCATCATAACGCCAAGAAAGTATGCTAAACTTCTACCCGTTCCTGCACACCATTTTCGGAAAGGTCAATGGCAGATCGTGGGTGCCTTCCTACGCCGGTAGTCTTTGATAGCCATTGCAGGTGATTTTTATTCAGAATTTCAGAGGTGGTTAGTTTCTTACCCGAGACCCAGTAACCTTTGATTACTAGTCAAAGATGCTGCCTCTTTCATGCATTATACAACGAGGGGCGGCAAGTTCTTCTGAGGTCTCTCACAAACGACTGTTCTGCCTCAACAGCCAAGCATCTCATCGGCATTCATCACACTTTGACACTTAGGTTTGTTTATAGAGATTTATATCATCTTCACTCTGTGGGCTGTTATGCCAAAATACGCTTTCCCTATGAATTAGAGGTACGCCTGGTGTTGCCGCTGGAACATGTGCAGAGCGTAAGGTGAGAGGATTCAGAAAACCTGGGTTCACCAAGCCCTTACCCAGAAGATGAATGTTGTGCTCCTTGAGATGCTAGCCATTTACGTCGATCTTAGGACCAAGTGCAAATTGATCTAAAATACCACGGACGCGGAGAGTACTGTTCCCACGGAAGATGGAAAATTACATACATGCCACTTGCAGGTAAAGCTGATGCCAGAACGAGATGTAGCCGGCATCACAAACAGTAAGATTTAGATCACAAATTTGGAATCTCAAAAGCGATCTGGTATATCCGCATGCAAAGTCACTGCAGTAGTTCCCACTCTTAATCCATATTCGCGGTTCATTTATCCACGTCATCATCCTATTATGCTTTAATAATCTTTGTGTAACTAAACCAATATTTCTTTCTAGCCGATATCGACAGTACACTGATGTTTCACATAGTCGCTGCTCCAGAACAGATTTCCTGTCATTCAACTTCCCTATTACGAGAACATCAGTAATATGGACGCTACGTTGAAAGGTAGAAGTTAAACATTCTAGTAGTATTATTGTTCACTGAATGGGCACTATATATGAAATATTATTTGGGGTACGTAAAATATTGTTTCCCTGGATGCAAAACCTTTTGCAGTGAGTACTGGTATTGTAAATCCTGTTTTTTTTTTCTACTGTCAAGTCTTCTGTGTGGACATAATCTATTTTGTACGTCTCTGTAAGCATTCCCCCATTCATTTACTGTATTTTCTTTTGTGGAGTTGGCGCAGAAAACTTACACATTATTCAATAGTTTCTGTGTAGTGAGTTCAGTGTAATCTGTAAAGAGGCAATCTTTTGGAATCCCAGAAAATACTGGCTACAAACACAGCTTTTTGAAAATCCTATACTTTCTCGTGACAGCTTTGACTACCGTCTCTTTTCTGATGTGAAGCGGTGGACATACGAATATATGTCACTCACGTCTATACAATGAGGAAAAAGGTCATTTGCTTGCTTTGTGAAAAAATTTAAAAATTGACGTTTTCGTATTTCAGTGCCGTTTTAATTCTTGACATGCGACATGCAGCTACAAAAATTTCCACTGTGTTCGTGTAGAGTGTAACGTTCCCTCTCTTCTAATTTTCCATTGCCGACTGTAGTTGAAAAATCAGTACTTGTCCAATTTCCAGTTGTGAAGTTTCTCGATGTCTTCATCTGTGATTGTGAGGGTTGTGAAGAAAAGATATGGATTTCTGGTCAGATGCCTCCAACGTAATATCAACAGCAGCAGGAAACGGTGTAACGGGAATAGGATTCGGTATGAGCAAGAAAGCAAGGAAGAGACTGAGATACTCTCGACAGTTAAGTAACACGGCTGTTCTCATCAGGTTCGATCAAATACAAACGACGATAAAAAATAGTTCAGGTATACATATGCCGACGTCGCAAGCAGAACATAGGCAGACTACATGAGGGTACTGAACTGGTATTTCCACGTGTAAAGGGAGATGAAAATGTAATACGTATGGTGGATTGGAACGCGGGTGTAGCGGAACCAATAGAAGAAGGATCACTGCAGGACGTGTGCTTGGCAGTAGGAATGACTGAGGAGAAAGACCGACTTCTGCAACGGATTCCAGCTAGCAATAGCAAAGACTCTATGCAAGAATCTCAAGATGAGGAAAAATACCTGAAAAAGTCTCTGAGATACGGTAACATCATGCTGAAGCAGACATTGCGAAATCAGGTCTAGGAATGTAAGACATTCCTAAGAGCATCTATATACTCAGATCATAGATTAACAATGATGAAGAGTGGACTGAAATCAAGAGAATCATCTGCAAGAATCAACGTTTTAGAAAGTGGGATATTGAAGTAATGACAAATGATGAGAAGACTTTGGAGTTTTCTAAGGACGTGGGCACAGTGTTAAGCAACACGAGAATAGGCAGTTCCGTTGAAGAGCAGTGGTCACCTCTTGAATCGGTAACCACATATGTAGAAATGTAAAAATAGGTATGATGAATATAACTGTGGAGAATAACTCATTAATATAACAAAGACAGGAATGCAACAGTACAAATCACTTTGGGATAAATTAAATAGAAGGTACAGGAGAGCCAACGACAAATTGATGCAACATATAGAAAAATCAAAACAGCCTTCGGTGAAATAAAAAGCAAGTTCAATAACATTGATACTGCAATGACAATTCCACAGTTAAACGCGAAGGGAGAGAGAGGGTAGCTGGAAAGAGTACCTTGAAGGCGGCTTTGAGAGGAATAATTGTCTGATAGAGTCGATACTGATCTCTTATTAGAGGCAGAATTTAAAAGATCCCTGGAAGGCTTGAGCTCAAATAAACTAAAAGGTATACCTATCATTTCTTCGTGTTTTCTACGATCATTGGAAAAAGAAACTAGCCAACTACTGCTAAATTAGTGTACAGAATCTACGAGACTGGCGACGAACCATCAGACTTTCTGGAATACGTCTTGTACACAATTTCGGCAATAGCAACGGTAGATTGGTACAAATACTATTACAGAATCACCATAACCCTTTTTTCTTGAGCTACGTGGCTACATTCTCCACGAGAAGGACGCCCTTTGTGGAGAGAGAGAGAGAGAGAGCTAAAGAAGCACTGTCATTTCTTGTAAGCAACGCTTACCACTGCTCGCTCTACACGTGATTTTCGTCGTTGTATCTCTCCCCCTCCATCCCCCCCTCTCTCTCTGCGTGTGTTTGCACGTCTGTGTGTGTATGAGATATCGATCTTACCGATCTTTCGTTGTAATCATTAATTTAATCATTTTCAACCTATAACTGATATAAGAGAAGGATTCAAGAGAGGGAGTGAAATTCAGGGTACAGTATATCGACCATAAGATTCGCTGATAGCACTGCAATATTCAGTAAAAGTGAAGAAGATTTACAGGATCTATTAAATTGAATGAATACAGAACATGGATTGAGAGTAAACCGGAAAGAGACAAAAATAATGAGAAGCTGCAGAAATGAAGTTAAGGAATTCTGGTACCTTGGAAGCAAAATAACCCGTGGCGAACGAAGAGAGTACATAAACAAACAGACTAGCACAATCGCACTGGCTAAGACAACTCTACTATTATCTAATGTAGACCTTAATTTGGGGAAGAAATTCCTGAGGTGTACGTTTGAAGAACAACATTCTATAGTAGAGACAGATGAATTTTGGGAAAACTAGAATAGAAAAGAATTTAATCTTGTTAGATGTGATACTAAAGAATAATGTTGAAAACGAAAAGGGCTAATAAGGGATGGGGAGATTCTCAGCAGAATCGGTAACGAAAGGGACGTATGTGAAACACTGACAAGGAAAAGGGATAGGATGACGGGACGTATGTTATGGCACCAGGGAATAACCTGCATGGTATTAGAGGGAACAGCAATGGGTAACAACTGCAGGCAAGACACAGATTAGAATATATGCAACACAGAAGTAAGTACTTAGTGTGTAAGTGCTGCTCTGAAACGAAGAGTTTGGGTGCATCAAACCAGTCTGACGACGAACGACTCGGAAAAAAAAAATCAGTTTCTGGGAGTGCATACCGATCAGAAATTGAACTGGACATCACATTTCATATAGGTTCTCAACCACTCAAGAACAATGTGCAGCCTTTTGTTTGGTAAGTAATGTTCCATATAATCACTTCTTGTTTACAAAATTTAAACTCATACCTAAAAGGGAATTCCTGTTTCCGATGCAATCATAGCATGCACGTGTTAAACGCCACAGTGGTTTCACGTTGTTAGTAGCGTGCCGGTGCTCTTAGAATAATATTAATTGCCCGAATGAAGTGTTTGTGTGTTGCTGATTGCCGGCAATTTATTCGCCGTTTTTGTAAAATTTCTCATTAATGGAACGTGCTTTATCATGGGGAGATAAAACAGTGGCAGTATCATGAAGAGTTTTACGTATTTTGGAAGTTGTAGACAGCACTTAGATTTCTCAATACTGTTCTTTCCCCTTGTCCAAATCATTTTCTTTTCATTAAGGTTTTCTGTTTTTGAATAATTAGTGTAATGTGATGCAGGGTTTCAGGGTTCTTTGAAAATAAAGGCAAAAGTTTTTTGGTTGGTTGTATATTACAGCAGTTACAGTAATGACTGCGAATTATTGCGTGAAGGAGGAAGTCATAGATATGAACAGCAGTTGATAAAACAAAATACATAAATAAAACTGTTTATCCACTTTTATCGCTGATGGCTGCAGAACCACTTCACACTCTAGACAGAACTGATAGTCCTCGCATTTTTAAACCGCGCGTCGCTAGCATTGCATACCTCCTCCTTGGTGTGTGTTGCACGAATGTATGCTTACCGTACGTTCTGACTTCACGCATCGTTTCTGTCGGATGACATCAAACTTCCTTTCCTCCGCCTCACAGCTGGAATACTCACCTGTAGAGTTACTTACGCGTCCCCAAGTTTGTCTTTACGACTTCTCGACTTCGATATACATGTTACTTTTGGTGATTCACGTTGAAAAACGTTGTATCATAAATTTTTTATGTCAAGAACAAGATTAGTGTTCCGCAGAGCCAAGTGCAACATATTGATGGACTCTGCTAGAGACATTTTCTAATGTAGATGAAACAGCAATAGGTCCCTGAATGCACCTCGACTACGTCATCACTTGACAAAATGTATCTGCTGGCCAAAGAAAGAGATACGAATGAAACCTATTACACCTCGAACATCACTAACGGAGCGTACCAAACGGGTACTATAACATTTCCATGCCTGCCCGATATCTTTCATCCTTAGTTTCAGGCTTTTCAGTGAGGAATATAACCACGTCTACATATGACACGTGTGTGTATTTTATTGTTACTGGGCATGTATAAGGAGCAGCGTCCTCAGAGGGAGGATGTGTAGCGCAGCGTACTGTACTCTTTGGAAGTCTGAGAAGTGTGGTTAGTTACCACTAGGACAAGGCAGCACAATACTGACGCTTCGTAAGTACATGGCTATGGAACAATTACTCCACAAAGACTGGTTACTTAATTTGCTCTGGACAACAGCGTTGAAGAATATCAGGCACGAGTCCTTCCGGAAATACTATTTCACACGAAATACTACATCTACGTACACTGATCAGGGAAGAGCATTA
Organism: Schistocerca gregaria; assembly: GCF_023897955.1. NCBI lineage: Eukaryota > Metazoa > Arthropoda > Insecta > Orthoptera > Acrididae > Schistocerca > Schistocerca gregaria. The sequence goes on along the minus strand of NC_064920.1, from coordinate 284,816,488 downwards.
CGACCACCTACCTAACAGCCAATTTGTTCACGTCTGACACGCATAACAGCGGTGACGCGTCTTGGCATGGAGGCAGTGAGGCCTTGGTAGATCTCCTAAGGAAATTGGCACCACGTATCCATACACTAGTCACCTAAGCCGCGTTAATTTCGGGGAGGGAGGCTATGAGCTCATGTTCAATCCTTGTACCGCCTCATCACAATTCTACTGTTACATTGTTGAAAAATATCGCTTCTGTCGTCATGAAGAGGTGTACGTGCCCTGTAGCCAGAGTTCGATATCCCTTCGCCATCACGGTGCCTTTGACGAGCTCAGTTGGACCCATGGTTCCCAACGTGAATGTTGCCCGGAGCGTATTGGAGCCACCACCAGCTTGTCTCTATCCCGCAGTACGGGTGTCAAGTAGCTGTTCCCCTGGAAGACTACGGTGTCGCGCTTTCCCAAAGGCCTGCTGAAGAAAGTATCGAGATTCCTCAGACCATGCAAAGCTCTGTCAGCGTGTCAAGGTTCAATGCCGATGGTCATCTGCCCATGTTAGTCATTGTGGTGTTAAAATTGCCACATGCATGGGTCTTCTGCTGTGTAGGCAGCCGTTAGGAGTGTTCGGTGTCCTGTGTGTTCAGACACACTTTTACTCTGCGCTGCATTGAAGTCTTGTGTGCCGCCTATCCTATTTCACCAGTCTGCACAGCGTACGACGTTCGACATCTGTAACAAGGGGTGACGACCCAACCCCGCGACGTCTGGACGTGGTTTCATCCTGGTTTTGCCAGGTGTCGAAAACAGTCACCACATCAATCCTCTAACACTCGTCAAGTCATCCAGATTGCGAAATGATCAGCTAGTTCATACATTCGCAGCACGTTTGTTGATACTATGCACACAGTGTCTCACTAGCAGTCATTCCTCGCAAAGTGACGCTATTATGACCTGAACGGGTTTATATCTATAGTAGGATGGTGGTCATAATAGTCTAATATTCTGGCTGATCAGTGCACAAACTCCGCAAGCCACCGTACTATGAATGGGCGACGGTTTCACCTACCACTGCTATTCCTTTCCTTTCCTGTTCCACTCGCAAACGGAGCGAGTCAAACATGGCCGTCTAAAAGACTCCTTACGGACCGTAATTTCATGCGTCCTATCTTCACGGTCTCTAACCGAAATGTGCGTTGGCGGATATTTCTGCAATCCGCCTCAATTCTGGTTTCCTGAATTTCTGAAATAGCGCCTAGCTGAAAGAGCATCGTTTTACCTCCAGTGATTCCCATTTGTGTTGACGAAGCCACTCCGTAATACTACCGGTCTAGCAGCATGCCCGTAAACTGCTTTGATGTCCTCTTTTAATCTGACTTGACGCTGACAACAAACACTCGAACAATACCCGAGACAGCATCGCACTGGCATTCTATAAGCGGCCTCCATTTGGATACTTACACTGTCGTCAGTACTTCACCGGCGTCAGTTTTCGCTATTAATTAAAACACACTATGCACACTTTGCGGTTCATAACATGCTTCACGTTCTCCTAGTTGACCCCAGTGCGATGATACTCACGCGCAGAGTGAGAGAGAGGGGGGGGGGGAGGAGAAGGGAGGGGGAAAGATACATCGACGAAAATCACGTGTAGAGCGAGCAGTGGTAAGCGTTGCTTACAAGAAATACCACTGCTTCTTTAGCTCGCTCTCTCCACAAAGGTCGTCCTTCTGGTGGAGAATGTAGCCACATAGCTCAAGGACAAAGTTAGTTACGTTAGTGTTTAACGTCCGTCGACAACGCGGTCATTAGAAACGGAGCGCAAGCTCGGGTTAGTGAAGAATTGGGAAGGAAATCGGCCGTGCCCTTTCAAAGGAACCATCCCGGCATTTGCCTGAAACGATTTAGAGGAATCACGGAAAACCTAAATCAGGATGGCTGGAGACGGGATTGAACCGTCGTCCTCCCGAATGCGAGTCCAGTGTGTTACCACTGTGCCACCTCGCTCGGTTCTCAAGGACAAAGGGATATGGTGATTCTGTAATAGTATTTGTACCAATCTACCATTGCTATTGCCGAAATTGTGTACAAGACGTGTTCCTGAAAGTCTGATGGTTCGTCGCCAGTCTCGTAGATTCTATACACTAATTTAGCAGTAGTTGGCTAGATATTTTTTTTTTCCAATGATTGTAGAAAATACGAAGAAATGATATGTATACCTTTTAGTTTATTTGAGCTCAAGCCTTCCAGGGATCTTTTAAATTAGTAAATGCTGCGTCCCTCAAAATGTATAACAGACAAAATAGAACAAATCTCAGAATGTGGAAGAGGGAGTCTCATTTCTCGAGAAACAGCCAAGTGGGTTTCAGAGTTCGTGTACACATGTGCCATGCGTCTTCCCTCCTTAATAAACTTAAAAATGGACAGTGGTGCACTTCTTAGTGACGAGGCGCTTTACCCGCTGCTTCTGCTCCACTTCGAGCTTGAATTCTACGGAATTAATTTTTTAGCTCTAAGAACAGATGCGGCTGCCTTGGCATCGAGGATTCCTGATGGGTAGCCCATGCCTGAGACAAGGATGGGACATCAGATAACCATCTTGTGTCGTTCACCTGTTCCCTGACGTTTTTCCTGTATTAGATTCTGTACTGAGACAAGGATGGGACATCAGATAACCATCTTGTGTCGTTCACCTGTTCCCTGACGTTTTTCCTGTATTAGATTCTGTATAAGGAACGAGCACTAATATTCAGAGCTTTGAAATAATTATTTTCTATGACCAGGATGACTGTCACGTTACGTTTATGATACACAGATGTAACAAGACTCGTAATGCGTTACCTATACATTTCAAAGCTCGAAATTTTACAGTTATGGTTTTAATTTTTTCCATCACCTGAGCTTCAGAATTTTACTTTTGATCTATCAAAGAAACAAACCTCATTATTTTTCCTCAAAATGAAGCGGAACTTCAAAGTGACAATTCGTTTTAGGGATTTAAGTGACCCATCTTACGACCACGGTACTGGTATTCACTGTCTCAGTAAATGAATAAAATTGCAAAAAGATTGCCATCCGACTGACGAAATATTATCCCTTGATGAAGGAAGCACGAAATGGTGTAATGTAAGTATAAACAATATGTTAAGTGCACAGTCATTTTTATCATTTTTCGTTACCAGATCTCCCGCTGGGCTCACTATGATTAAGTAAATGAAACTCCGGCTTCCGTAAATGTAAGCACCACCTCGTTGTGGCACGAATTAAAATTATTTATTACATCCTCTCCACTCTTAAATTACTTCCTGTCCCACCTTCATAAAATAATGAAATATTACAGTAAAGCAGACCTGTTGAAACGGTCAGAACTATAAAAAAATAATATTTGCTACTGAAGATATGGAAAGATCTGTTATGCTCCATACTTCCACTAACCAACCGAGTGAGGTGGCGCAATCATTAGTACAATGGACTCGCATTCGGGAGGATGACGATTCACAACCGAGTCCGACCATTCGATTTAGGTTTTCCGTGATTTCCCAAAATCGCTCTAGGCAAATGCCGGGAAGGTTTCTATAAAAGGGGGCGACCGATTTCTTTCCCCATCTTTCCCAGCTTGGGCTCCGTCTATAATGAAATCGAATCCGATTTCATTTTAAAGTCAATCCTCCAATCTACTTTGCAACAAACAAAATTGGAGTAAGAAATGAAGAAAGCACAATCTGTTATAGGACATTGCATTTGCATATAGTACGGTACCAGATAACGTGTTCATTTTTATATTTTCATATTTACGGTACGCTGTTTGTTTGTACTGAGCGGTTTGTCCACTTATTTAGGCTAGCACTCTGTTAGAAATACCGTACCACAAGAAACTGCAACGGCACAGAGTCTCTTAACAAATAAGGATTTTATCAGAAGGCTTAAACACTCAGTGGTAGCATCATCCTGTTCCACTCGTACCATATCTAAATTTAGAATAGTGTATGATAGCAGTGGCGCAGTTTTCTTCGAATCATGAAAACGTTCTGAATACAGGCGTAGATTCGAAAACCGTGAAACGTATGCGGATTCAAAAACATTATAATCATAATGCTGTACTGAAAAGGACGCTGTGGTATTTGTCATATGGCGGCTGTCCGTCCTCTATTTGGCTTACCGCTTCCGCGGATTATAGTGAAACATGATAGCATCCTGAAGGAATACAAAATTTGTTCCTCTACGTTTCGATACTGTTGTCACGAAAGCGTAATCTACATGGTTGTAGGAATATTGAAGTCACATTAGAGGTAATGACCGTTGATCCAGCAACTGACTGGTATTTTTAGAATCGGATAATTCGATCTTATGAAGGTCTTTCAGCTCTCCTTTCTGCGTGCCTTCATGACTTGTGTCTTCCTTTTCGATCGAGAGAGAATATCGTATCTAAAATGGAAAGGACATCACGCAGTAGTCGATAAGTCTATGAGTAGAGTGGTAGCTATTGTGTCCCATGACATGACAGTATTGACGCACACCATGCCTTCGAAGATGATCTTATCTCTACGGTTTTAAGAAACAATCATCCTTAGAGAACACATGAGCAGATGACATATTACAAGAGACAGATATTAGTGTTCAATACTGGATTATTATTAGAAATGCAGGAACTGTGAAACAATTCGTCTAAATTGATTGATCATTTAGACTCTCCTGCCACTGCATATAAGAGAGCATTCATCGCTATGCTCTTCCCTTTGGTAGAGCACAGTTCCAATGAATGTTTGTATCCTACTGTGCCGAACACTTACATGAGACTAAGTACGTGTCTTGATGCTTGCGTCAATAAAGCATTTTCAGATCAGCTGCCTGGTGTGGCTACCTACAACTATAATAACCCCAACACCAGATTGATTCACTCAATACTCTAGGTACATTACAGTACATAATTGGTTCCCTGTGGATATTAATTTATATTCCCACTGAGAATAACTAGGACACCAAGAAGAGGTTAGACAATGTTCGCGATTTGCGGGTGACTGTTCAGATACCGGTACAAAGGCGAAAATGTTTCATCCTAACAGAACATTACTTATGAAAGTAGATGCATTTACAAATTTATCCAAATTAATGGGGTTGAGCTCTCTGACTGGACACTAAATTATTTGAAGAAATACAAGAACCAGCCATAGTTCTGCATAGCTTTCCTTAGAGCCAGGAAGAATTTTACCTTATCATCGATTATCAACTGGAGTAATACATTTAGATCTTCGTCAGTATAACGTTTTTATCAAATGCTTTTTGAATGATGCAGCTAATTTATTTTTGTTCTTCAATAAGTTGCATTTTTTCCATTTTTGGATAGTACCAAACACATACGTGTTCACGATACAGCTATATGGCTGGTGTAAGCTGGGTTTGAAATATTATCTACAGCTAGTAGTGGTGTGTTTTAGCAGGAACTGTGTTGAGCTCATCAGCGTACACATTCATCCCACACTAATTACCTAAATTTTACACTAATAGCCAGTAAAATTGCTACAGCAAGAAGTAGTGCAGATAATAAACGTGTAATCATTGGACAAACATATTATACTAGAACTGACATGTGATTACATTTTCATGCAATTTGGGTACTTTTTTTTTGTCATCAGTCTATTGACTGGTTTGATGCGGCCCGCCACGAATTCCTTTCCTGTGCTAACCTCTTCATCTCAGAGTAGCACTTGCAACCTACGTCCTCTATTATTTGCTTGACGTATTCCAATATCTGTCTTCCTCTACAGTTTTTGCCCTCTACAGCTCCCTCTAGTACCATGGAAGTCTTCCCTCGTGTCTTAACAGATGTCCTATCATCCTGTCCCTTCTCCTTATCAGTGTTTTCCACATATTCCTTTCCTCTCCGATTCTGTGTAGAACCTCCTCATTCCTTGCCTTATCAGTCCACCTAATTTTCAACATTCGTCTATAGCACCACATCTCAAATGATTCGATTCTCTTCTGTTCCGGTTTTCCCACAGTCCATGTTTCACTACCATACAATGCTGTACTCCAGACGTACATCCTCAGAAATTTCTTCCTCAAATTAAGGCCGATATTTGATATTAGTAGACTTCTCTTGGCCAGAAATGCCTTTTTTGCCATAGCGTGTCTGCTTTTGATGTCCTCCTTGCTCCGTCCGTCATTGGTTATTTTACTGCCTAGGTAGCAGAATTCCTTAACTTCATTGTCTTCGTGACCATCAATCCTGATGTTAAGTTTCTCGCTGTTCTCATTTCTACTACTTCTCATTACCTTCGTCTTCCTCCGATTTACTCTCCAACCATACTGCCTACTCATAAGACTGTTCATTCTGTTCAGCAGATCATTTAATTCTTCTTCACTTTCACTCAGGATAGCAATGTCATCAGCGAATCGTATCATTGACATCCTTTCACCTTGTATTTTAATTCAACTCCTGAACCTTTCTTTTATTTCCATCATTGCTACCTCGATGTACACATTGAGGAGTAGGGGCGAAAGGCTACAGCCTTATCTTACATCCTTCTTAATACGAGCACTTCGTTCTTGATCGTCCACTCTTATTATTCCCTTTTGGTTGTTGTACATATTGTATATGACTCGTCTGTCCCTATAGCTTACCCCTACTTTCTTCAGAATCTAGAACAGCTTGCACCATTTTATATTGTCGAACGCTTTTTCCAGGTCGACAAATCCTATGAACGTGTCTTGATTTTTCTTTAGACTTGCTTCCATTATTAGCCGTAACGTCAGAATTGCCTCTCTCGTGCCTTTACTTTTCCTAAAGCCAAACTGATCGTCACCTAGCGCATTCTCAATTTTCTTTTCCATTCTTCTGTATATTATTCTTGTAAGCATCATCGATACATGAGCTGTTAAGCTGATTGTGCGATAATTCTCGCACTTGTCAGCTCTTGCCGTCTTCGGAATTGTGTGGATGATGCTTTTTCGAAAGTCAGATGGTATGTCGCCAAACTCATATATTCTACACACCAACGTGAATAGTCGTTTTGTTGCCACTTCCCCTAATGATTTCAGAAATTCTCATGGAATTTTATCTGTCCCTTCTGCCTTATTTGACCGTAAGTCCTTCAAAACTCTTTTAACTTCCGATTCTAATACTGGATCCCCTATCTCTTCTAAATCGACTCCTGTTTCTTCTTCTATCACATCAGACAAATCTTCACCCTCATAGAGGCTTTCAATGTATTGTTTCCACCTATCTTCTCTCTCCTCTGCATTTAACAGTGGAATTCCCGTTACACTCTTAATGTTACTACCGTTGCTTTTAATGTCACCAAAGATTGTTTTGACTTTCCTATATGCTGAGTCTGTCCTTCCGACAATCATATCTTTTTCGATGTCTTCCCATTTTTCCTGCAGCCATTTCGTCTTAGCTTCCCTGCACATCCTATTTATTTCATTCCTCATCGACTTGTATTTCTGTATTCCTGATTTTCCCGGAACATGTTTGTACTTCCTCCTTTCATCCATCAACTGAAGTATTTCTTCTGTTACCCATGGTTTCTTCGCAGCTATCTTCTTTGTACCTATGTTTTCCTTCCAAACTTCTGTGATGGATTTTTTTGGAGATGTCCATTCCTCTTCAACTGTGCTGCCTACTGCGCTATTCCTTATTGCTGTATCTATAGCGTTAGAGAAATTCAAACGTATCTCGTCATTCCTTAGAACTTCCGTATCCCACTTCTTAGCGTATTGATTCTTCCTGACTAATGTCTTGAACTTCAGCCTACTCTTCATCACTACTATATTGTGATCTGAGTCTATATCTGCTCCTGGGTACGCCTCACAATCCAGTATCTGATATCGGAATCTGACCATGATGTAATCTAATTGAAATCTTCCCGTATCTCCCGACCTTTTCCAAGTATACCTCCTCCTCTTGTGATTCTTGAACAGGGTATTCGCTATCACTAGTTGAAACTTGTTACAGAACTCAATTAGCCTTTTTCCTCTTTCATTCCTTGTCCCAAGCCCATATACTCCTGTAACCTTTTCTTCTACTCCTTCCCCTACAACTGCATTCCTGTCGCCCATGACTATTAGATTTTCGTCCCCCTTTGGGTACATAGATCATGAGAAATCAGTACCCAGAACAACCACCTCTGGCCGTAATAACGGCCTTAATACCCCTGGGCATTGAGTCAAACAGAGCTTGGATGGCGTGTACAGGTACAGGTGCCCATACAGCTTCAACGCGATACCACAGGTCATCAAGAGTAGTGGCAGGTGTATTGTGACGAGCCAGTTGCTCGGCCACAATTGACCAAACGTTTTCAGTTGTGAGAGATCTGGAGACTGTGCTGGCCAGGGCAGCAGTCGAACATTTTCTGTATCCAGAAAGGCCAGTACAGGACATGCAACATGCGGTCGTGCATTATCCTGCTGAAATGTAGGGTTTCGCAGAGATCGAATGAAGGGAAGAGCCACGGGTCGTACACATTTGAAATGTAACGTCCACTGTTCAATGTGCGCCATTGCGATAAAGAGGTGGCCGAGACGTGTAACCAATGACACCTCATACCATCACGCCGGGTGATACACCAGTATGGCGATGACGAATACACGCTTCCAATGTGCATTCACCGCGATGTTCCCAAACACGGATGCGACCATCATGATGCTGCAAACAGAACGTGGATTCATGCGAAAAAATGACGTTTTGTCATTCGTGCACCCAGGTTCGTCGTTGAGTATACCATCACAGGCGCTCCTGTCTGTGATGCAGCGTCAAGGGTAACCGCAGTCATGGTCTCCGAGCTGATAGTGCATGCTGCTTCAAACGTCGTGGAAATGTTCGTGCAAATGGTTGTTGTCTTGCAAACGTCCCTATCTGTTGACTCAGGGATCGAGACTTTGCTGCACGATCCGTTACAGCCATGCGGATCAGATGCTTGTCATCTCGACTGCTAGTGATACGAGGCCGTTGGAATCGAGCACGGCGTTCCGTATTACCCTCCTGTACCCCCGTTTCCGTATTCTGCTAACAGTCATTGGATCTCGCCCAACGCGAGCAGTAATGTCGCGATAAGATAAACCGCAATCGCGATTGGTTACAATCCCACCTTTATCAAAGTCTGGAACGTGATGGTACGCATTTCTCCTCCTTACACGAGGCACCACAGCAACGTTTCACCAGGCAACGCCGGTCAACTGCTGTTTGTGTACGAGAAATCGGTTGGAAACTTTCCTCATGTCAGCACGTTGTAGGTGTCACCACCGACGCCAACCTTGTGTGAATGCTCTGAAAAGCTAATCATTGGCATATCACAGCATCTTCTTCTTGTCGGTTAAATTTCGCGTCTGTCGCAGGTCATCTTCGTGGTGTAGCAATTTTAATGGCCAGTAATTGCTTAGGCGGAATGGATATAAGGACGTTTCTGTGCTTGGAGTGGAGCGCTGTTTTGCTGCTTTTTCCGTTATAACGAAGCCGAATGCATGCAAACGACCAATATCTGTCTCGAAAAGAGCGTGGTGAGTACTGTACTATACCCTTTTTATTGGAATGGCCACACAAATCTTGCGAATATACGAGACGAGGCGAGGAACGTACTATTGTATACTGGACATGATTGTCACTGATATTAAACATTAACATTACGAAAATTCTGGCTTACTTTAAAGAAATTGTGCAAACCATACACATGTCACTTACCCTTCAAAGACTGTCGTTTGACATATTTATGAAAGACATCTATCAGTTTTAGAGTAAGTTAGTCTGATCACCTAAAGCACTGATTAGGGGAAACACATACGTCAAATTATTTCGCTAAGTACTGCATACAACAGACTCACCTTCCCAATTGCACAAAACCTTAATAAGCAATAGCTAACACGCACAACGAAAAAAAGAGAAAAATCCACTACAGTAAACATAAGCTTCTACATTGACATAAGCCACCTTTCACACCTGAACACAGTTCTTTTAGGTTATAGCCTAACCCTAAAATTTCCGACAGAGATTTTTCCTTTTTGCAGATCGCATGCTGTAGCATCCATAAACATGAGGATGAGATGTCTACACAATCACAGAACACGTATAATGTAATATATGGTGACGTTCAATTTATTATTATTCAATTTTTAAGTTGTTCGTAACTTGTGGTTCTCATTAAAGTGGCTAATTCAGACCACAAATTCCGAGAGACGTCCCTGTTATTATATGTATCATCCTCAGGGCGTCACAAACTACGTATATCCTTCACTAGGCTTTAAAAAGTCTGATAATCTGTGTTTTGCTTGTGGGAATGCATATCCATTAATCCATACATACAGAGAAACTGGATGTGTGTACGTATGTTCAATATCTCCTCCTAAACTGCTGGACAGATTTCAACCACACTTCGTACAGTAACACAGTCTGGAAAGAATTTCTGTAGGGGTAAAAACTATCTCTCTGTGAAAGCGTTGTAGATGTGGCTGAAACGGTATAACTCATGACGCAGGGCACGGATTCCCAGACTTTATTAACACATTACTTGAGAATGTGAGCAGTTAGAGTCTTGCAGCAAACTTCAGTCATTATTTGAAACCTTTAAAAAAATTTAATCTCAAACAACTCCCACAAAATAATGAGAGGAAAAAGTTTCCCTGCTTACCACAAAAATGGTTCAAATGGCTCTGAGCACTATGGGACTTTACATCTGAGGTCATCAGTCCCCTAGAACTTAGAACTACTTAAACCTAACTATTCTAAGGACATCACACACATCCATGCCCGAGGCAGGAATCGAACCTGCGACCGTAGCGATTTCGCGGTTCCAGACTGGAGCGCCTAGAACCGCTGGGCCACACCGGCCTACATTTTCGCTAGTATGACTGGCACATCTAGCATGACGTTTAAATATATTACTTCTTTCCTACTAACTCTATTCGCAACAAATTTCGTAGACAGTATCCTCATATGCTGCTGAATGTACGTAAGATAGTATATATTGCACGGCACGTAGCACAGATGATATGACGCCATAAACTGTGGCTTTAAGCACAACGTTTAAATTTATTACTTCTTTGCTACCAACTCCATTCGCAACAACTTTCGCAGGAAGTGCTGACATATATCCCTAAATGTACATACAAAAATATGTCACTGTACGACACATAGGTCAGGTGAGAAGATGTCACAAACACTCAAATGGGTAAGAACTGCGGAATTATTCAGGGCTTTTCTTTATTCCTTCTTAATTACTTATTCCACCCGCAATAAATTTTACAGATAGTATCCAAATATGGCGCTGAATATGCCTCCAGAGTTATATCTTCGTATGACCCAATTTTCAGAACATATGACGTCGTAAACACTTAGCTGCCTGAAACGGAAAGTGCAGGGTGAAATAAACTACAGATACAGGGGAAATTATCTGCTGATGTATGTGTGAAATATTGTGATATACGTGTCACGTGTGGGTACTCTGGTAAGGACGTGGGTAGAAAGCTTCTCCAAAAATACCGGATAGTTTCAACGAAACCTTGTACACACATTAGTTGCTATCTGGAAAGAAATACTGTGGGGAGTAAGAACCATCAACTTACTTTGGGGTGGGACAAACCATCGAGAACAACGAGTTCGCCACAACAGCTGGAGACAAGAAGAACTGCATACCAGTTAAGAGTGTTGCTGCTACTGCACTTGTCGACGGACCTTATGTTTTCTGTGGTTGCAGACTTAATTTTAGTATTGACATTAATGATACATTCTCACATGGTAATTGTTGGCTGACTGTAGCCATTGTACGTGGAGGTACGGGAGTTCCTAATGTACCTGGACTTGAAAGTTTTGTTGATAGAGACAAGTGCAGTAGCAGCAAAACTCATAACTGGTATGCGGTTCTTCCTGTCTCCAGCTGTTGTGGCGAACTCGATGTTCTCGATGGTTTTATAAACTGTCTGTCTAGAACGACGGCGAATTCTCCTGTAAGGCATCGTGGCGGCGTTCAGTGCAGTTGCCTGTGCAGCAGCTGCAGCAGCGCGAACGAGCCTCTGCGCGGCTCTCGCTCTCTTATATAGTATTTGCAACAGCTTGGACTTAGAATATTTTCACAGTGTCAGCGGAGTAGATGAACGTGGGGAGGAGGGGATGGGCACAGAGAGGAAAGGAGAAAATGGACAAAGAAACGAATGAGGGTGTTATGGACCGAGGAAGAGAAGGCGATGGACAGAGAGAGTGGGGAAGAGGAGATTGACTTTGAGAGGATGAAGAGATAGAGTGCAAGATGCACATATAGGGAGGAGACCTACATGTTTCAGAGGAGACTAACTGAGAGGAAGTGGAGATTCTGAGAAAGGCGAAAGAGGACATGCAAGAGACAGGAAGAAGGAGGAGGTTTACTCAGTGGGTATGAAGAGGTGAACTTAGAGTAGGAATAGTAAATGACAGGTGCTTAGAGAGAGGAAGGTGAGGAACTTGAGGGGGTGGGGAACTTAAAGGGGAAGAGGATTTGGGATAGACAGAGAGACGCGAAGGGGTAGGTATACAGAGAGAGGGTTGAGCAGCGGATAGAGAGAGGTGCAGGGAGATGATGGACGTGTTGCAGGGCAGTAATAGATGGACGCAGATGTGGGGGAGGAGAGGATTGAGAAAGTGGAGAGGAGGAGATGGACGGTGGAAGGAGGAGCAGGTTGCCCTAGAGAGGACGAAGAGCAGAAGTTAGAGGGGGAAAGAGGTGATGGAAAGGGAGCAGTACAGGTATCAGGGAAAAGGGCAAGAGGAACTGGACAGAGAGTGGGAGGAAGAGGAGATGGACTGTGGAGGATGGAAGAAATCGACTAACAAAACTGACATACATTCTGTGGCGACGTCAGGTAATCAGTTAGTGTAAATATAAATTCTGCTTTACGTTAACTGCATTTGGACCATAAGATGCCCAACCTTAAAAGAGCACACCAGCCGCTTTGATGTGATGCAGGATGCGTGGAATGCATTCGAAATAATAATGTGAGCCAACTCTTCTGACGTACGTCCAAGCTCTGAAGAGGTGTAAATGATCTGTGGATCAGGTCAGTAATACCGGCCGACATGGAGACGCGAAACGGCGGCAGAAATTAGCTATCGAGTCTGGAGGCGCCTACGACCAAACGATCAACCTGCACAGTCGAACGTCTTTGCAGGACATAGTGCGCCAATCGCAACCACGTAACTGGTGAATGAATAGTAGTCGTAACCAATAATACTGACAGGGATCAGAGGCCACAGTCATTCCTTGTCAATGAAAATGTCTCGCGGTACAATTGCTGATCTTGTACAGTAGCGGACTGAATTCGGTCTTCAGTAACACTCTCTCGCGGTTTTCAATCAGGGATTTCAGTATTACTATCAAAGCAAAATGAGTATTTCGAATAACCTTAGCCCCTAAGTGGTTTCATGATACACCGATTAATTGACTCAATGTCCTCTGCAACGTAGTCAGTACGTCTGATCTAATTCTAGATTTCCATTCACATAGTGGTGAATGGTGTCTGTCGCTTTCAGTTGAACTGCAGTTTCTGCTATATTTGTTTGCTGCACACTAGTGTTTTTATCTCTGACGTCGTGCATCTGCTTCTATATAGGAAAGGTCACCCGCAGCTGCCTCCGTTGCAGACTGGCTGTTTGCACAGGTCATGTAGACTTTCCTTGGAGGTGTTTCTTTTTCCAGCTGTTTACACTGTATCTGTGGAGTGCATAATTATGCATGAAAAACACACGTATAAAAATACGTCGAAGTATTCAGCTAAAGCACCTATTGTACGTAAAGGCCATATTGTACCGCAGCTGCTCTTCTACTAACACTTGCCATTTTATGTTACTCGCAGCTCAGCGAGGAAGCTATAACTTGAAGGTACGCAGTTCTGGAAGAAATCATAAATTTCTATTACATTTCCTTAAGCAGTTCTAAACGCTTAAAACCAAAATTTTACCGATAATTTAGAGTCTTTATGTTATTCCCTTATACAATGAAAGAACGATCAAAAAATAAAGTTTATTTTTTTTAATATTAAAAACCTCACAATTTCTATACGAAGCAAGTGTCAATACATATACCACAGTGTCACGTAAAATTTCCTAGTTTGTCTATTGTCCAACGAGATAGACAACTATGCCACTACCAACCAGTTTCTCGACGATTTCTAGTGTTTTTTCTGACACTCGAAGCTTCATACAATCCTGTTTGAAAGAAATTCAAAGGAGCAAGATACGTTGATTGCAGTCGCCTCGGAACAATACCTCCTCACTATAACGATGAGGATTTCTGCAGCTGAACTCCACAATTACGTTAACATTTTAACGGGATGGTGCATCATCGTGATGAAACTACTTCGTCTCGCAAAAGAGAACACGGGCAGTCTCCAGACAGCTGGCAGCACGTCTCGAAAGAACGCGAGGCTGCGTTTACCACTGAAACAAGTTTACTCGAAATATTTGTGACATCCAGGAATTTAAATCAAATGTACTGTATTTTGTCCGATAGCTGTAAGCATGGTGTTCTTGGCATATTAGAGGAACAAGAGTAACTTACCAACTATTAAAACGTACTTTCAGGCATGCAAGAACTATCGGTGCTAGCAGCGCAATTTGGCCAGTAGTTTTAAAAACAGACCAGATTGTTATAACGATTTTCTTATCACAGCGTATGCTATGGCATTTTTGTTTCTATGTCTTCCCCAATACCCTACACTATCCTTATTTCTGACGTCTCCTAGATGGCCCACATTGATGAGTGTTTATTCCCAGATGTATAACATTACGAACCCACCCCCGGTGAACCCAGACAGGAAATGAGTCATGTCGCAGAGGTGACAGTATATGTTTTGCTAATGCTAATCATGCACGTGGCTCCTCTTCCTTGGAAAGCAAGGCTACGTTCCTTCCATAAGCTATTAGGCGTACCAAGGAATATATCTTAAAGTTGAAATTTCCGAGAAAATAGATGCACTTTATTATGTATTTAATGGTCAGGACACTCCTCTACACAAATTCCAGTTCATCAGCGTAGGCTTTATTTTTATCTAACGAAAAAGTCTTTTTTCTTCGTGCAACTATGACCAGACACTTTAAAGCTAAAAAATGGAAGGGTGAGTTCATCGTCCTGTCAACGACGTCATTAAAGACAGAGCCGAAGCTCGCAGTGAGGAAGAATTGGAAAGGAAATCGGTGGCAACACTTGCAAAGGAACACTCCTAACATTTCTCTGAACTAATTTAAGACAAACTGCTGAATTAATAGACGGTTAGGAATGATTACTTCTGCCTTCCACCGGTCCGAATTTGAGACCAGTGTATTACGCACTGTGCCTTTCAGTTGATAGCGTCAAAGTACTCAGTGTCTCGGACAGCCGTTTCATCTTTCTTTCTTGCTTTTCTCTATCATTTATCTAGTTCCAAATAGGGTCTGTTGTTTTTATAATTTGGCAAAATGTTATGGTAACAATTAGTATTGCAGGTGGATGCTCTATCTGACGCCGAAGTCGTCAAGATAAGCTAAGAGTGGGCCGCCGTGTGCATCATGAGACTGTGGAACGTGTAAATTTTGTTTTGTATGTTACCGTTTTTTAACTGTTTGTGATTGGCATTCCCTGAGGCGGATTTCGGGGACCAGCCCAGCTTTTGCCTAAACGAGTGTCGGAGAGCGCCTGAAAATCAGACTCCAACTCAGAAACTCACCTTACAAAGGTAATGCTATTACCGATAGAGCTATCAGCACCAAACTCACGAATAACCCGTAGTCCCTTATTCGGCCAGTATCTCTGACTTTCCGAACTACTTGCAAATACTCCTGGATACGTCGTTGGAGAAACGTTTATGGAAGAAAGGGTACCGCCGAGGAATGATTTACGTATTATTAGCGGTGGTTAGTAACGGTGCTGTTCACCATTAAGCTCTCTGCCAATGCTTATTATATCATGAAGTTGAATAGGCTTCATTTCGGCCATATAAGCTTGCCTCTCTTCAGCTAGCTGTTGGTCTGAATTTATTCAAATTATGCATTATTCTTGTCTGTATATATAAATTAATCAGCCAGAACTCTAGGACCACCAACTTGAGCAGTGCTGGCCCCGGCTTATGCGTTGGTTTAAATCTTGACTGTTCCTCAGCGTTTGGTTTCCCGCGGTTACTACAGTTATGCCATGGTTGTTCCTCTTTCTACGTATGGCAGCAGCGGTGTGTATCGATATTCGCATCTTGTACTATCTTTGGTCTGGTGCTTATAGTATCCGGCTAGCCGGTGTGCGGCAGTCGGTTGGTTGGTGTGGATCAGCCAGGAAATCTCCATGCGGCGCAATGAGCCGAGCAAGCTGGCGGTCTCTACGTAGTGTCGGAGTGTGTGGGAGCTGTTCCGGTTGCTACGAAGTTCGTGGCTGACCAACCCATGACATCAAAGTTGAATGGTGATCTAATTACCGAAGCAAGACTGTTCACATTGTGCCGTTGGTTTTCAAGGTTGGCTGTTGGGGTATTCCCGTGAGTAACAGTGAGTGTTCGAGTTGGCGAAAGTTTTGCCACCCTCCGGTAGAGTTTAACTGTATTTTGGTTATCTGAAGTCCAAGTGGACCAGGGGAATTTTTTGCTTTGTGGCCGTTAGCTTCCGGTTACGTACCCTGGCCGCTGACGTAAAATTCAGGCAGTGTCCTTTCCTCACCGTCTTCTCACTGTCCAACACGTGTGTGTAGTTTTAACAGCTTATGCATATTTGGTTGTGGGCGGCTGCGCCTTTTACGTTTTGGCTTTGGAGTTCCTTGTGCACTGGTCGGATAGAAAGCAAGTCGTCTTGTCGGTGGGTCCTTTGACGCAGTCTTGGTTGGGTTGCCGTCGGATCGGGTATGATTAGGCCGACTACGTGTCTCCCATAAGCGGATGTTAATATTTCAAGTGGAGACAGCCCCCCCGAAAACTTCTGAGTGCCGCTGGATGTACTACATTTTCTTATAGGTGTTTGATTGTGTATCTTAATGGCTTATAGCCGATGGTTCGAATTTGTAATCTTTTACTTGGGTTTTAAACAATGGGCCTTCAGCCGCTTTAAAACTGAAAGTTCCTTACTTGTCAAGTCTTGCATTGTTAGCGCCTTCAGCGTCATTTAAAATACATTTTGGATAAGGCTTTGGGTCTTCTGCCCTTTGAAAATTTATTGTAGCTGTGTTTTTCAAGAATGGGCCTTCAGCGGCTTTAAAATTTAAATTCCTTACTAGTTGAATCTTTGATTGTTTGGGCCTTCAGCCTGTGTAAAATATTGTATAAATATAAAGCTTTGGGTCCTCTGCCTACGAAAATTTATTTTAGTTATTTTAAGTCACCGGCCTTCAGCCATCTTTAAATTGAAGTTCTTGTCTTTCAAGTATCAGACTGTGTGGGGCCTTCAGCCTAATTGAAGATAATACCATCTGCCACGTGTTCTTTTTAATTAATTTTACCTGCTGCCTTAAATCATGGGCCTTCAGCTGTCTTTCTATTAAATTTGTTTGCTTCTCAAGTGTTAGATTTGTTGGGCCTTCAGACAAGTTATAAAACTTACTTACGTGTGGCCTTGTGCCTTCTAAATATTCTGTTTTGATTTGAATTCTAAGTTAACGGCTTTCAGCCGTTTTAAAGGTATATGTTTGATCAAATAATAAAGTTGTATGTTCGATCGTAACTGACAGTCCTCTATTTTGGCCCCTTTCCACAAATTTATTCTCCTTTTCCTGTCCTGGGGGTAAAGCCGTGCGTTCCACTACTACCTAAATAAACCCGTTTAGGTGATGGCAGCGTCACCTGGCGAGGAATGACTGATGGACACATATACGGTACGTGTTCTACCAGTGACCGTGTAGAATGGGGAAGGCTCGCGATTTTTCTGAGTTTGACCGAGGGTACATGCACGTGCCAATGTTAACATAGACAACTACGACTGAAATGGACACGTGTCCTTAGGCACTGGACGTTGACGCAGTGGCGCAGCCTTACATGGTCTGAGAAATCCATATACTTCCTTCATCATGCTGATGGGAGAGCGAGAAACCGTCGTCTACCACGGGAACAGCCTCTTGATCCCTGTACTGCAGGATGGAGACAATCTGGCGGTGGCCCCATTGTGCTCTGGGGAATATTCCCATGGGCAGCCATGGTGCCAGTAGAGCTTGTGCCAGGCACGGTAATGGCCAAGAATGATCATATAGTGGCTGCAGGCCATGTATGTCCCTTCACGACGATCGTGTTTCTCGGTTTTTCAAATAGATAATGCAGCTTGTCAGAAGGCCAGGAGTGTGATGGTGTGGTTTGTCGAACACTGTGGTGAGTTTCATTGATGTGCTCGCTCCCCAACTCGCCTGATCTCAATTAGGCAGAAGACATCTTTGATGTGACATAAAGTGGCGTCAGGGCTCAGGGCCACTCTCCTCGTAATTCAAGGGAATTAGGTGCCTTCTGTATGTTGCATACCAAAGTGGTCACAAGATGATAGTATAGCGGGTTTCGATTCATCATAGTTCCTTTCGCACCTGTGAGGGACAAGAGGTTAAAGCTGCGAGCGCTCAATGATGAATGTAAGGGACTATGTTGTAGGTATGTAGGCAGAGTGACATAAAGAAGTTCGCGTGTGCTTGGGAGGCCGAAGTAGTTACGGCGAACGCTCGCTATAAGCGAGGCATCCGGGTTCGAGTCCTAGTAGCGCACCAGTTTTCGTACGTCACTAATAGGTAGCACATTTTTACTTAACATAGGTTTCACCGAATTTATTTTCTATTCATTTCCGACGGTTGTACATCGTCATTGCCACGTATTTCACCACAATCGCTCCCAGTTCCATCGTGAACGCGTCAAACGATTGGAAGGTCGGACCCCATCCTACCCATATGTTACCACTTCTTTTGGCACCTATGCGATGGAGTTCAGAAAAGCGACGCCCGGTGTACAAATTAAGCGATATTTGGTGAGTAACCGAGGAAAACAATCCAGTCACACCGTGGAACAAGAATTCCGCAAGGACTGGCATAAACTGCGCCACTAATACAACCCCTTTCACTGGGGAGTTGACTCGAACATATTTCGTAGTCGAAAACAGCAGTTCTCAGCGCGATAAGCATCGGGAAAACTTTCTTCACAACCTTTTACACTGCTGACACCCTCTGGCACTTCAACCTTTCTGTAAGGAAATTTGGGGCAACAACCTCAACGAACGTGATCGCACATATTTTCGAGCACAGTATTCCCGCAATTTGTGCTAGTGTGTACAGGTAGGAACCACTAGAGACCGTCCAAAACAATCCGACGGAATTGAAAGACGACCAGAAGCCGAAAAAGGTGTGCTTATGAAAGACGCCCTTGTGCTCTTTTCAGCGCCCCTACTTTGTGCTCTCCTCTGGTATGCTCACGGGGATGCGATAGTAACACATGTATGAATAGATCGGCAAAAGGGTCCTCTGAGGGCTCCTAGCTCAGCTAAAATTCTCGCTGACAACCGTCAACTTTTATCGAGAATTAGAATAATTCTCCTGCATAGGCGCCTTCAGGCAGGCTGCACTACTGCTCCTTAGCCGCTGTAGTGCTGCTATTGCACTAGGTAGTAGGCCATCAGCAATCAGAGTACATGAAAGGGATTGCCGGTCTGAAAGCGCCTAACACTTCCTCTAGGGTTCTGTCTTTACGGGTGCATTTTAAAAACCTCAGTAACGAGGCGCGGGTGCCACAGAGGGTTTGCCAAACTAGGGAGGAGGCAAGAGGGGTGCAGGGGTTTTGGCATTTTGTTGTGTCAATGTCACCCCCCCCCCCCCCCCCCCCCCGTCACCGCCGTTCAGAAGGTCACAAAAAGAGAGCTCTGAGAAACCAAAAGCACCCTTAGCTGCTTTGTATCAGGTTCAAATTTCGTCGAATGGCTTTCAGCGCTCGCTAGTGGATCATGCCTGTACACAAGACCGAAAACTGTGGTACCGCTGCTGTCCAATTGAGTACGATCACGTTCAATGAAGATGCTGCCCCACAGTTTCCTTAGAAAAATGTTGAAGTTCCCGAGGGTGTCAGTAGTGTCAAAGGTAATGAAGAACTTCTTCCTGCTGTTCATCACGTTGCCAGAAGTTGTTTTCAGTTATGGTATGTGTTGGAATAGGATGGTCACTGTGACGCCCTTTGTACCACCCCCTGTGGCTACATCGTGTCGATTATGAGCGGCAGTTAATCTGGAAGGTTTTCCTCGGTCACTCATTATGTAATCGCGTGATTTCAAATCTGGTCGTCAACGTTCTGACCTCCATAGCATAGGCGTCAAAATAAGGGGTGGTATGTGGGAAAGAAGGGGTGTAACGACCCTTCCCATTTTGTGACACGTCCACGGGGGTATGGTGCAGAATTGTGGTGAAATCTGATGACAACATGAGATCATTAAAGACCTTACATGTTGCACGAACTTGTGGGCTGTGGCAAGTGTCGACAACGTTTTGTTTGAAGTGTCATCGAGCCCGCGGGTAACGCCGGAGTTCATCATTCTTTAGCAACTTTCTAGAGGAAGATTGTGGACAACTTTGAGCCAAATTTCAATTTTAAACGCTGCAATAGGTGGGAATGACGAGGGTTTGGATAAATAGACCTTTAATTTTCTTTCGCATTGTAGTTTTTCATAATTCTTATTACGCATTTCTAGGAGTTGCAGAGGATATACATATATATTAAAGTGCTATAGACATGCATGTACCCTGAGTCTCTCAGCCGTCAAGCTTCTTCAAGCAAAAAAATGATTAACTACTCGAAATGTCTGTAAGAGGCCGCAATATTTGTTGCACATATATGCTGTAGGTGAACGTAGGTGAACATATCTCCTGTAGGGTAGGTGAACAGTGAATCATTCCTACAGCAATATTAATTCTGCGGTGAGAATTTCCTCTGCCTCGTATTCCTGAGAAACCAGGTTTTTTTTCCCCGTTCTGCTGCTGCGAAGTTCAGTGACCTCTCGCGCGTTGTCGTCTACGAAAATTAAATAGGGTCCAACTGCGCCTCTCTTTTATCTACAAGCAAGGAAAAATAAATTGTAGCTGAAACGTTCCATTTAATGTAAAAAGATTTCGCTCACACACAATTATGAAAACTGTAATCAACTCATCGGTACAGATAGAAAAGCAATGTAGCTACGCAGTGATGCGCTAAGTAATATCCTGAGATGTAAGAGAGCTTAAAGAGCATTTCATAGAAAGAAACTTATATTATTTCGCGTCTTGTGCTCACGTCATACAATCGCACGCCGAAACGTATCAACCAGTGTTCACTGTCCTTGACGGTGCTCCACTGGTTATCGATTCCACTCACGGTTTAATCCTTCTCTACCACTCATAAAATGAAGGAGAAAGTGGTGCCAGAATCACAAGGTGACCATCTTAAAAATTTTTAAGCCTTAAACCAAATTGGTTTTATGTTAATGTGTCGCTCGCCATTCCTAGCAATAAAATGCTACCTTCATGTTCTAATCGTTAATGTCGCTGTATTCTGTCGTGAACTGAAACCCTTTCGAGATCGAAGTAACAGATTAAATAATATTTAACCTTATACCCTGCGTGAACTTCTGGACACGACACTTGTTTGTTTAAGGTATCGTGAAGCCCGAGAGTGATGTCACAGAACGCCGCGCTTTTGTACTAATACAGAAGAAGATTGTATGCAGATCTGAACCAAATTTCATACTTAAACATTGAAAAGGGTGAGAGGTCTCCTCAAATTAGTACTTTAATTCTGTTACACAGTGTAGTCTCTCTCTCTCACTCTCTCTGTCTCTCTCTCTCTCTTTCTCTCTCTCTTTCTCTCTCTCTCTCTCTCTCTCTCTCTCTCTCTCTCTCTCTCTCTCTCTCTCTCTCTCTCTGTGTGTGTGTGTGTGTGTGTGTGTGTGTGTGTGTGTGTGTATGTGTGTGTGTGTGTGTGTGCGTTTGTGTGTGTGTGCGTTTGTGTGTGTGTGTGTGTGTGTGTATGTGCGTGTCTACAGGTCCTCAAGACCGAGGTTATCAGCGCCCTTACACATATTAAAAGAAAGTAATATGGAGACAATGCCTAAAATTGTTGTCACACAGTGAAGAGGAAGCACATAAAATGGTAAGCATTCACTCACTCTTACCTCACTCGCATTCACTCACACAATCACTCATCTAATATGCATTAAGATAAGGGAGAAACAACGGAGGATGTGAGACATGGGATTAAAAGAGAAGTGAAACCACGGAAGAGATAAAAAAAAGGCACAGGGCAATGTGACTGCCTGACCAACTGCTGAAAAATGAGGCGAGTCAGTTACTCTGTTAACACATTAAGAATATCTCTATAAAATTTTAGGAAAAAAGTCGGTCAAATAACAGTAAAGTAAAGCCCTAAGTATATTCGTTTCAACGTTACTTAAAAAAATAGGTTAGGTCTTTCGACAAACCTGCCGATTTGATCTGGTCGCAAAGTTATACAGTCTAATAAAATAAGTTCTACAGTAATCCGTACGCCTAAAGGACCACACACTGGAGGGTCTGCTCGCCGGAGCAAGACGTCAATGCGTCATTGGACTGTGGTATATGCTCAGACGAGTAAAAAGGACCTCAGCCCGTCTTCAATGCTGAAAGAAGGCCGCGTAGTGGGCCCTACTAGAGGCAGCTTATTGTCTGTCACTTCCTGCCACTCATTCTCCCATCGACGCATCACGCTGTACTGCAACGGCGAGGCGACAGCATGCATTGCGATGGCACAGTGAAATCACTTAGGATCACAACACGCCTTCTTGCTTGCTACATCTGCCCCTCCATTTCTTGCCACACCCTTGGGCCCTTCCACCCAGCAGGACACCTGCTTCCGCTGGAGAATGGTGTCCGGGCTATTCTGGACTCCTTTATGTGCTCGGTACATGCATTGCAGGGAGTTCTGGGCACTCAGAGGATCGTAACAGAGCCGAAATTTAGCACGTGAGGAACGTCTCGTCCTCTCCAGTGCCCGAAGGTTGCACATAATTCCACTTCGAAGATGGAAAAGTCTCGAGACAGTCGGACCTTGAGGACACGATCCGGGTAAACAACAGAGCAGAGCAGCCGTCGTAGCCCCCTGTTTCGACCCAACCGTGAAGACAGTTATATAGTTGTGTGGTCATTTAGCATGTCAGAAAATATCGCATTAAAAACAGAAGCAGGAGTGCAATCATTCTTGTACTGTACCTATTCTAAAATTACACTGTACTGCTGCAGGTGAAATCAGAGGTGCGAGATACTTACATGTCTGAGGAACTGCCGCCAGAAGGTGAGTGGCAGTTCCCCAGCCTCAGCACAGAGACTAGGTACAGGGCTGGTCAGCATAATCTACTTCTTCAAATAAGAAGGATTCTCTGATCCTTACACTGTGCATCCATAGTCTAGCTCTGAACTCACAGAAGTCGTGCCTTCTGGGTCCTGACTTTCGCGTCTCAGTTAACGGAGCGTCGCCAAGTGTTATCACCATGACAATATAGAGTCAAAAAAGGCCCAGAAACCTCACTGTGTCTTTAAAACGCAGCAGGATGTCCCTCATATGCAAGTCACTTAAATTAAAAATACGCCGAGGATTAAAATACAAGCACACAAATACACACCTACCTGCATAAAACTGAAAATCCATCTTTGCATCGCAGTCCCCTGACATCTGCATTCTAAGTTTCAACTGATGGGTCGGTGCTGCAACACTAGACGAGGACAAGAAGGGAGCAACTTCTTTACAAATTAGGGCACTACGCAGCACGTGATAGTCCTTGTGGCTGTGGACAAGAGCTTAACACTTAAAACACTGCTCTGAGGAACACCACCCTTCTGCCCAAAACGATCTGGCAGCACGTCACCAACTCGAGGTCGAGAAACTCTTCAACAGTAAGGACTGTACTAAAATGAGGAGGCGGCCATCTACACGAGAATAATGTGTCTCAAATTAGTATCGGACACCTTATTGATATGAAAGAATATACCTAGACAGTGATGTTTACGCAGTAATGCCTGCTACACAGCTGCCTCTAGCAGGTTCAGACAAGATGAGGGTTAACCATTCACTTAAGGGTCTCTCCGTTTAGGCGACGCTCCGTTAACTACTGTGATATGTGTAGTCCTTTGGTTATGTGGGAAGATGTATCGGGATTGCCCCTTTCCAAGAGTTGGCGATGTTGCCTGTCTGGTATATAAGATTAAAACCTTCGAGGAAGATTTCGTTTGACGCTGCTGGCAAATGTCGATGCATAGATGACGAGATTTAGTCGTGAGTGGGTGCAGTATCACGAGTCTCATACAGTGCTGATTTCAGTTTCCATATGAGAAAGTTTAGTTGTAAGACTCGGAATGATGGGATATGAAGTCTACTTTGCCCCACTTTATATACATACATTATGCCCAAAGAAATCACCCAGTAGGAGAAACGGACGGCGGAGTT
The DNA here is from genome assembly GCF_023897955.1 of Schistocerca gregaria. Taxonomy (NCBI): domain Eukaryota; kingdom Metazoa; phylum Arthropoda; class Insecta; order Orthoptera; family Acrididae; genus Schistocerca; species Schistocerca gregaria. Next base: position 284,792,146 of record NC_064920.1, on the reverse strand, counting down.
GCTCAAGAGGGCATATGGGAGCCTCCGAGTTCGTCACATCCTGTGGAGGTAAGTATGGGGAGCAGATGTTGATCTTCTGATAAACTTGAGCATACTGCTTGTATGTCAGTGACCAAGGACAGAGAATGGGAGTGATGTGTGTTTTGACAAACACAGCAACCAATTCCTTGTCTCCTCCCCCCTTCAGGCCGTCCTTTTGGTGAAGTGTATAGCTCCATAGCACATGGGCACCAGTGACTTTGAAATTAGTTTCCGGAATTCACAAGCGCATGAATTTCAGTTCCTCCAGGTGTTTGTGAACCCATTCATGTCTCACTGTAGTGTAGGTGTCATTTATCACAGGGGTTGCATTCTCACCTGGGACGGGAAGCGAAAAACGTCTGGAGTTTCAGCCTTGGGGCAAAATTGTTGGCTCTGAAACAGAAGCAACAGAGCCATACGATGATATCAATATGATCTGGTGAATTACTGCCTGGGGTCGCCTTTTCCTTTTCCAGTCTGTGATGGCTTTTTAGGACATACCGCAGTGGCAGTGGCGGATTTTTTACTGGTCTCTGCCTTTGGAGGTACTGGGAATTCCTCAGTGGTGGCAATGACCTCGACTTTCTTGGGAGGACTTCGGGCTCTGAGACAAATGCAGCTAGACATGTGCACTGACAAACACAGGTAATAATGCTGACATTAGCAATCTCCGTTTGCGTAGACGTTGGCTGTTGAATTACTTTTCTTAAGAGCCGAATCAAATGTCGCGGTAGGCTGCATGGCCTTAGAGATCTCTTTAGGCTCTCCATATAGAAAGCGTTTCGATGTCTTAATCTCATGTACCTTCCGCTCTTCAAGGAAGACACTACAATTCCTATTCCGGTAAGAGCAATTTACACTCTTTGGAGGGTAGGAGCAGCCAACGCCGTTACAGGCGGCCTTGCCACATTTGCCTCAGGTGGCTTCACCCTTACATAAAGTGTTATGTCCAAAGCGCTGTTAGGTAAAACAGCACATTGGTTTGGGACATATGGCTGTATGCTTAGATGAGGGAGACCAGCCTCGATATGCTCTAGGAGTTTCATGATGTAGAAGGTAAAGGTGAAGGAGTTAAATTTTAAGAGGTCCCCATTCAAACTTTTCGATAGACTTTCAATCACGTCGTGAACCCACTCATCCTTCAGTTCCTCCTTGGGAATGTCGACCAGGTTTCTATTGGGCACAACATCTTCAAGGTGTTGTGGAGCTCTATTGCTTATTCCCAAGACCCTTAGCTTTCTTGAGGTTGGTTACTCGTTGGGAACCAACTGTTTCAACCAACACTGTTCTTTTATGAAATCGCTTGACGAATTTCGTAGTACCTACGATGCTCTCTAAACCTACTGAATATAAAAAGGCGAAGCCTTCTCAAAACTGCTCTCTTTTCGATTTACAATATAAAACACATTCTGACCAGTACCATGAGTTCAGTCACTATGAGCTCAAGAACTCAGCATAATCGCTGAGTCACGAAGACTGTTTGAAAGAGCCCTCTTCTCACATTGGGTGTTGGTAGTTACCAGCAGCCCACCCTTTCCTCTGGGATGAAAAGGAGATAATTTCGAGTTCCACTTCTGTCCCACTGGCACCTCGGGAAATAAGGGTTCACTCAGATAGTGTCCAGTATGTATCAATACGCCTTATACAACTGAGATTGGGCAGGTACGCAGAGGTTGCTCCCTAACGACTGTTCCATCTCAACAGCCAGGGATCTCATCGGCGCACAGGACAACTTGAGAGTAAGAATTTTTGCATACAGTTTTTTAATTGTCCTTGGGATCCCGTTGCCTGTGACGCACAACGTTCCCCCTCCGCACCGCACCGTGGCCGCTGAAGCATGTCCAGAGCTTACAGAGGCAGAGGACGTACGATGCATCCCTGTTCTCAGCTCAGGAACGCTGAGGTCGCCAAGCAAATACCCAGCAAATGAACGCTGAGCTCCTGAGAGCCTCGTAGGGTTCTCTTACATACAATACCGGTAATAGTGAAGGAACCAAGTTTTTAATGAACTTAAAAACCTCTTGGAAATACATCAGACAGATGATCATTGTTTTTCTTTTATTTTATTTTCAGTTATTCCTCTTTCAATCGATCTGCTGTCTTTCTCCACGTTTTCTGGTCACTTGCACACCTTTCAATTTCTGTTTCTTACTGTGGTGTCACCGCCAGACACCACACATGCTAGGTGGTAGCCTTTAAATCGGCCGCGGTCCGGTAGTATACGTCGGATCCGCGTGTCGCCACTATCAGTGATTGCAGACCGAGCGCCGTCACACGGCAGGTCTAGAGAGACTTCCTAGCACTCGCCCCAGTTGTACAGCCGACTTTACTAGCTATGGTTCACTGACAAAATAGGCTCTTATTTGTCGAGACGATAGTTAGCACAGCCTTCAGCTACGTTATTTGCTACGACCTAGCAAGGCGCCATTATCTGTTACCATTGATATTGTGAATCATGTACTGTCACGAGCGACGTTCGTCATTAACGGATTAAAGTTAAGTATTCCACCAGCTACATCCGTCTTTCTCAATTCTAATTCCCTTGTTATGTTCCAGACCTCACGCCAGCCTGCGTGAGCTGAGACGCGTGCATTTCGGCCTCCTTTAGCAATACGGTGTGGGCTCTCCTGCGAGCCACTTCACTTACTGCACCCAATAGTTCGATAGTTTGCTTAACTTTTTTCCATTCTTTGGTTTATCTTAATTTTTCATGTATGCTGATCGCTTAAGCTACTAAATCACATATTCCAGTAACTCGCCAATTATTCATCAATATATTTATCCCACTATTCCGTGTTAGGATTTTCTTTTAGTTCGACATATATACATCTTTCCATGTGCGCTTAATTTTTAGTGTTATTGTATAGTACCACACACAATACTCGTTTCAAACTTCCCATTCTGACGTTTCCAAATAGAAGTAGCGCTACACTCTAGATACACAATTCTAAAAAGTCCTTTTTTAGATTCACGTCACCACTACATAAAAAGGAAAAATGATTTTTTCACTTTTGCTAGATATTTTATTATATGCGGTTTGATCCTGTCTTTTAGTTCGCTGGTGGGTGAAGCTATTAAATCTTCAAATATTACGTCTTCCACTTTGTATTAAACTGTTCAATGCCTAATCTTCATCAGTTTCACCATTGCATCGTTAAAAATATCGCTTCATGACATTTAGGACAACATAAAAATATGGTTGAGTATTGAAAGATCCTGCTAAGAATATTTTCTACAAGTTAGCTATAAGGGTAAGTGTGGTATTAATACCAATGTCACTCATCTGTAGAAGAACGTTATTCGATTTTCACTCAGCAGTAGAAAGGAAACTGCATTGTCAAGCGCCTAATGACATCACCTTTCCCGGCTGTTTTAGAGAAAATATTTACTTTTAACCGTAACGAGATGTACATCCTCATGTTTTTCTACCAAATAAGTCCGATTAAAACGGGTCTGTCTTAAAAAAAACTCAGATATAGAAAAAATTATTTCAGTGCGCAACTAGATAACAAAATTGATGATATTTTAAATACTTCCACTTGAACTATTTAGTTTGACATCAGAAACGGTCTAAAGCAGTGATCGTCAATGTTTTCGCTCAAGAGTCAGTACCGCCATTTTGTGGAGGCGCCGCTTTTGGCTTATACGCTGATCTATCAATCAATTCGTAAGCTACAAGTTAGGAATTAATGAGCACCCAACAGACTAGCTGTAGTATTGGCACAGTGAGTTGGCTGCTGGCCCCGAAATACTGATCGTTAGAAGTCGGGACTATCTGGAACACTTCGTGTCGACTGTTCTCTGTTCCGGACTGCTGCCACCGTCAGCGAACCCAAAGTTGTGACACTGCAATTTCTGAGTGAAGTGCTGGTTCAAATGGCCCTGAGCACTATGGGACTTAACACCTGAGGTCATCAGTCGCCTAGAACTTAGAACTACTTAAACCTAAGTAACCTAAGGATTTCACAAACATCCATGCCCGAGGCGGAATTCGATCCTGCGACCGTAGCAGTCGCGCGGTTCCGGACTGAACTGCCTAGAACCGCTTGGCCAAAACGGACGGCGGTCAAATGCTGCTGTGTTGTCCGTGTGAGCGGATGATTAATTAATTAACAGTAATTGTACTTGAACTGGTATTTAAGTGCGTAATGGGATAAGAGACACGGTCGCAAATGTGTACTAGAAGCTTCTTATCATTCCTTTGTACTATAACAGCCATAATTTAGTTTTGTATTCCTTGTTACAAATATGTACCGCACTTGAAGCTACTTCCGAAGTACTCTTTATACCTGATCGGTAAGAGCATTTCACGCCCTTATCTTGTCAGTACTGCAGGACAAAATAACAAAACATTCCCCCTATCACATCCTCTTAACACCTAAAAGACACGCTGCTTTCCTCTCTGCCCCTTACGTAAGCGACTAGTTATACTTAGCTCACGGCCTAATTCACAAACGTCGTTAAAATTATACACTTCTTACTTAAAATACTACTGTCTCTGTAAGTACAGTTGTTTGATACTAAGCAGGAAAATTACACTCTTAAGGGGCTCTTAATGTTACGTTGTTGCCGTTTCAGGAGTCGAATAATAAAAATGGTTCAAATGGCTCTGAGCACTATGGGACTCAACTGCTGTGGTCATCAGTCCCCTAGAACTTAGAACTACTTAAACCTAACTAACCTAAGGACATCACACACATCCATGCCCGAGGCAGGATTCGAACCCGCGACCGTAGCATTCCCACGGTTCCTGACTGCGCGCCTAGAACCGCGAGACCACCGCGGCCGGCACTCGAATAATAGTTGTTAGGTGCATCCATATCGATACATCCACACATGTTATAAAAATGGGTGTGGGTACGTGTCTATGGAAGTATGTGAATATGTTAGTTCCACAACTGCTCTTAAATAACTAAACCGATATCAGCCACGCTTGATACACATCACAGTGTCTGTCAGGAATCGCTGCCGGGGTAAGAACCATGCTCGTACCCATCAGAGGGGGGTGGACATGAAAACACAGTTGTAGATCACCATGAGCGAATTCCCTGATTTTATTCGTCCATCGTTTGAGAATGAGAGCACTTCATGAAATAATGACTGAGAAGCAACCCTTAATTCAACTTATTCAAACCATCATTGCACACGTGCCATCACCTTGCTAGTAGGTACAGTGGCTGGGTTAGCGCGGCAGCAGTGACGATGTTCGTTGAGCCAAAAGCGTATACAAAGCGTGACCTCTGGTCGATTGTTTTAAAGGCGCGTTGCCCAATAAAAATTACACGAACAGGAACAGGCACTGTAGCTACGCAAACGCGACGCGTAGCAGAGGTGACAGCCAGGCACCTGCACAAGTGTGTGTTCACACAAACGGTAGAAGGGAAAAAAAGAACGAAAACAATATGCAGCACATGGGAAGCCGTGACACAGCCCCGAGAGGCGCGTCGGGCAGTTATTAATTTTCGATGTTCATCACTGACAAGGTACGCTAATGTTTGACGTGCCCGCCGACGTAATTTGGTTTGTGAGACCAGGGCAACAATAATTTATGAAACTACTTCTGTGGGGCACATTTTGAAATTACCTACATTTTGTTCGTGCGCTGAGGAAAAAAGGAACAAGAGAAATAACGTATCAGTTATTTCTGGTTATACAAATATCCGCCGTAAACTTCATTTGAAATAATAGTTACCTCAAGCGAACATGAACGTTAGAGCTGCTAATCGTATCCGTGTTTGGTATGCTTCTGTGCGGACTAAAGTTAATCGCACAATCTGACCGAGACTTGAAAACAAAGCTGAATATTTGCGATAAGGTTATGTGTGCGATCCCGGAGGAGATGGTTCCTTTCTAAGTTTCTGAGAGCTCGTTTCGCAAGGATGAGGCAGGATAACGTTACGACTGTGGACGGGGCCGTAATCAGGTACTCTCTGTTGCTCAACAAATACATAAACTTTATTTAAATAACTTAAATTTTAAAACAATCACTTAAAAAACATAATTGATTGTATGACAGCTGAAGGCCTTATCACAGGAAAAAATTCCACAATTTTAGGGCCGAAGGCCACCAACAATAACCTCAATTAGAAATCAGAAGAAAAATCCCAAATAGCATCTTTAATGTAAATATCTTGTTTTTAAAACAAGTTTGCTTAATAAACTTACTGTAACATGGCTGAAGGCCTTGTCATGAAAGAAGTGAAACTGTTGTTCGGCTAAAGGCCACACACAACTTCAGATAACGAACGGCTGAAGTTCAATTAGAAGTGAGAAGAACAATTCCAAGTAGCACACATTTCAACAAATACTTTGCTTTTAAAACAAGCTTGTCTTAAAAAAAACTTATTGTAACACGGCTGAAGGCCTTACTATGAAAGAGGGAAAATTATTGCTCTGCTGAAGGCCACACCATCAATAATTTGAAAATTACAAATATCCTTAAAACAAACATCACAATCTAAGGAATCAGGACAAGCGGTTTTCAGCATCTGTTCCAAGGGTCGGCCTAAGAAGGTAACAGCCTAGACTTGTATTCACGTAACAGGATGGGAACTGAACCTAGGGGCAGCTAAAGCGCCAACCGACCGACTAACCAATCCGCCTAACGTCCGATCACCGGTACAACGATGGAATATTTTTAGGCAAGGGCGAAGAGACAGACAGCATTGCGTCTTCGGAAAACACCCAAGACCGAAGGAAACACTAGAAACAAGTAGACCTCCCAAAAAGTATGCACAGTACAATACAGAGGCTGTCGAACTACACGTCGTGTAGGAAAGCATCAACAAACCGCGGAAACGTACACTCCGGAAAAGTACACTAAACTCCAGGGCAGGTAACTGGGTCACACTGCCACAAGGCAGAAAATACCGCCGGTTGCTCTTCACTAATAAGAAGGATATTAATTTCAATTATGAATGAGAAATAGAGAAAGACGGCTGGAATATTTCACCACCTCGAATCACTTCACTCGTTGCCGCCAGGCTGGGCGGCCCTGGGAGCCACAACCCACCGACCAAAGGCGAGATCTCAAAATAGAGGAGGTTGCATTAGCAGTTAACTCTTCACTCAACTTAAACGTCCAGAGTTCGCTGTGCAACTAAGTCGTAGCTCTCGCAGCTACACTTCCTCGATCCGGCAGTGGCAGCGCGCCGCCAGCCGCCCCGGCTTGCCCTAAGCTGCACTGACCTGCTCGCTGTTGCTCACTCAAAACCAAATGATACACACGGATCCGGGAAAGCAACTCCACCAACAACTCACAATACTAAAGCCAGTCACTGCGAAACCAAACGGACGAATTATAAGTCGGCACCAACACAGAGAAGCCAGAAGCGGTCGGAAGACCAAATGCGCGTCGCCCACGGCGACGACCGACCGAACCACCAACCAACGTCGTCTCCGCTCAAGTCAGCCACGGGAAAGATCCCGGTATGAATCTTCGACTGATAACTTATTGCCACGAGGTCGCTTCGACGGGCGGACACACATACACCAGTGAAAGTCTCACTACTCGAATATCACGGTCCAACTAAAACTCGCTGAATGCGGTCCTTGACGTGGCCGTGCGCTCTCGCGGCCACATCCTTCCGTCGGACAGTGCATGTGTGTCGGCAGCGGTCGGTCGAGTACTGGCTGTCCGGTACCCACTGGTGCTCCGTCCCAACTCAATTTACTCGACACACGACCACCTGGAAAAACTAGAGGCCACTCCAAAGATGGTACCACAGTATGCGCTATCGATAAGCACTGCTGCTGCCACTCACGGACAGACAAGGCGAGCAAACGTAGTGGCGCCAGTGAACACACTACGAAAACGAAACGCCACTATCACTATTACAAGATGCCAAGCTGTGAACGGCATCAACGCGAGCCGCACACGGCTCAGTTTCTTCGACCTATTATGATACGAGAAACATCTATCATTAGAGTGTGGATGACTGTCGAAGGTGATTTCGCAGTCCATCTGTATGCACACTCTGTAATCAAGCTTCAGGTTTCACTGAACCACCTTCAAACTAATTCCCTATCAATCAATTTCTGTGCAGCGCGGATAGAATGAACACTTAAATCGTTCTGTGCGAGATCTGATTTCTCTTATTTTATTAGTAAGATCATTTCTGCATATGTAGTTGGGCGTCAACAAAACGTATTCTAACCTGGAAGAGAAAATTAGTGAATTAAATTTCGTGAAAAGATCTCACCACAACGAGAAACTCCATTGTTTCAATTATTGATACCCCTAACCGCGTAACATATCTGCTGCAATCTCTCCCATATTTCACAATAACACAAAAATCTACACTTTTTGAACTTTTCTGATGTCCTACGTCCATTCTATTTGACAAGAATCGTATACTGAACAGTAATACACTATCAGATGACACACAAATTTATTGTAGGCAGTCTCATTAGCAGATTCTTGCGAGCTGTAAGTGTTCCGCCAATAAAACGCAGTCTTTTGTTTGCATTTCTCTCAATATTACCTATGTGATCATTCTCATTTACGTTGTACCCAGTTGTAAGCCTTTAGATTTGTGTGATTTATCGTATATTCGAAACTAAAGGGATTCCTTTCAGTCCTCATACATTTGCCCTCACACTTTTAAATTGTTTATGTTCGGTAGTAGGGCAATTGATATACAAATTAATGACATTAATTAATTAATCACTCCTGCCCCGACCATCCCCCCCACCACCACCACCACCACCTCTGGATGACATCACATGTTTTTCTCAGTGCCCCAGCCCCTCACCCACTTCCATTCACCCCCTCACCCGCCTAACCTATTGGTGGATATGTCGAATTTTTGTGGGAATTCCGAATATTATCAGGACCTTCTTTGTTCCAGGGCTGTGCTGACGTCCCACCCCACCTCCACCCAGGAACTGGCAAGGAATGAAAATTAGTGGTTCCCTCTCTGGGAACTGTAGACGCTATCTGTCCTACTGGACAGAAAGCAAATGTGCCCCCCCCCCCCCCTCCTGCACCCCCCCCCCTCCTGTCTGCCCTCCATCAACCCAATTATACCAGCACAGGTGCTTGGAATTGATGGGAAATTAAAAATGGCAGTGGCATTTCTGAGACTCTGACCCGGATCGTCTTGGACTTTAAGCCAAAGTGCTCTCCCAAAACACATGGAAACCGTTTAGATGTAGGAGGGGAAGGTTAGATTAGTGTACTTTATTTATTTTGGTCCGAAAACTGAAGAAACATCGGTAAAATTCCGTAATTAATCATAAACATTGGGCTTCATTACACAACCATACCCACAGTGCTGCACAAGGACTACATAAAACCACAATACAACTGAAACACTGACGATATCATACAACTGGTGTTATCATGCTGGGATAAATTTTCGCAACACCACTCGAAACTAGAGACAGACACACTAAAAACTTTACCCTACACCTACAAGCTAGCGGGAAAAAGTTAGTGGTGTAAGGTACTTTCTCTATTCTTTAGGGTGGGAAATACATTCAACTGACGAGATGCTGCTGTCGGACACAGAGTAGCTTAAAAAATCTATTACCAGTACGCATACAGCATCTACCATTGACATCTGAGTTCGCTACAGCCACGTACTCAGAAGCAATGCTACAGCACAGATAATCGAAGACAATACACGCTATCACAACTGATGCATTACAGTTCGAAAATGTCGTAAAAAAAGAAAAGGAATCCAGAGCTTGTAACGAACAGGTCAAGATGCAATACATCTACAGGGGAAAGTCGTCGTCCTAAAAGAATGCAGAGGGGGTGGTAGCTGGGCGTGGATTCTCCTCGATGCAGTCACAAACTGCCTAAAACTGAGGCCCTCTCACCTTCCCTCACGGATCCCCCTCTTGAATATGACTTCTGATCACGTGAGTATAGTGTTATAAATACAAAGTCGTATAGTGGCAAGGCTGTAGCACGTATTACAAAGATTACGAAAATGGTATTTAGAAAGCTCCTAAGAATAGCATAGCAAAGTATTATCGCAGCCAAGACAGACGCAATGCTACAATCACCACACTAGTACAAGTTTGTATGCCAACTGGTTATGTAGGTGATGAGGAAATTGGTATAATATGTCATGAAACAGAAGAAATTCATAAAATAGGTATGTGCATGTAAAAATTATTTACTGGGATCAGGAATTAGTTAGTAGTGAAAGGAGGACAAACGAAAACACGCGCGGAAAAACGGACTAACCATCAACTGGCACCGAGGAAAAACCAGCTTTCATCAGAAAACACAACAGGCCTCTGCCCTGCCCACCAATGAGCTCCCCCTTGACAGCACCAAATTTGAGAGATAAGCGCTGCCATTTGTTCCTAGCTATGGAAATCATCAAAACTGACTTTGGATTCACCCCTAAGTACTCTTAGGGGTGAGTGTAAAGTCAGTTTTGATAGTTCCCGGACCCAGCAACAGATGGCAATTCTTATCTGTAAGCTTTTATATTTGAGGGTTAGATGGTTTTCCCACACATGTCTTCAAATCTACTCAAGGTATAAAAACTGCAGAACTAAAAAATAAATACTGTAGTGGAAAGAAATTTCTGGAATACTTTGAGTAGGTGATACATTTAAGTGATTAAAATTGAAAAATGACAGCTTGCGGTAAGCCCGAGGTAATCCATTGTAAACGTGAGACCCTAGTTCCTAGTACATCAATAGCCGGTGTAACCGCCAGGATTTTCAGTGCAAGCATGCAAACGTACATTCGTTGTGTGGCTCAGATGTAAGATATCATTCTTTTGAATGCAGTTTTACGCCTATTACAAGCGGTTAGTCAATACAGTGACGGTAAAATGTTATTTGTGGATGACAATGGAGTTGTCGTCCTGTCGTCCGATGGTGTCCAGTATGTCGTCGACTAGAGACAGATCTGGGGCTCGAGCACGACGAGATACCACGTCGACACTTTTCAGAGCAAGTTGGGTTACGACAGCGGTATGTGGCCGAGCGTTATCCTGTTCGAAAACACTCCCAGAGACGCTGTTAATCAATGGCAGCGCAAACGGTCGAATCAGCAGATTTGTTCTCAAGCTATGTGAGATATCGCTCCTGCCGTCATGCGAAATCACAACACAGACGATAACTCTAGGTATACGTCCAGTGTGTCTAGCACGCTGACAGCTTGTTTGCAAGCCCTCAACTGGGGCCGTCACTGGTACCGAGGAAAAACCAGATTTCATCAGAAAACACAACAGACTTCTACCCTGCCCACTAATGAGCTCCCCGTTGACATCAATGAAGTCGGAAATGGCGGTGGTATGAGGTCAGTTTAACGAACGCTACAGACCGTCTGGCTCGGAGCTAACCATGAAGTAACTGATTTATAACAGGCCGTTGTGTCACCGTGGTGCCAACTGATGGCCAAATCGCTGCTGTAGATGCAGTACAATGCGCCAGAGTCACACGCCGAACACAATGGTCTTCCCTCTCGGTAGGGCCAAGTGACCATCCGGCGCCCCGTATACTTGCGACCATACATTCTCGTGACCATCGCTACCATCAATCCTGTACAGTGGTAACTTTCCTGCCAAGTCCTTCAATACTGCAAACTGAGCATCCAACTTTCGTCGCCCTATTACACTACCTCGTCCGAATCTCGTGATGTGCTGATAATGGCGTCTTTCAAATTCAATCTTGACTAACGTCAACCCAGCTGGTAAAACCTCAAAAATGGCTAACGCTCACTACCGTTACACCGTGTAGTTAAAGCAAACCTGATTTTCAACCTCATAGTGGCGCCACTCTTAAGCTACAGTCCCGAAATTTGAACAGATGTAGAAACACCTCTACCAACTTTCTTTTATGCCACGTAACTCTTTCTTGATGTAGAGATTTTGTCCCTTCATTGTGGTTGGAGAATATCGATTGATGGGAAGGAATGGAAGAGGAAGCAGCCTGGTGGAGAACTTTACAGAGATTAATTTAATTGTGGCAAACACAATGCTTAAGATTCATGAAAGAAGTGTGTATACGTGGAGGAGACGATAATATAATAGTAGGTTTCAGTTTGATTACAGGTGGTAAGACAGAGATTTCTGAATCATATTTAACCAGTAAGATATTTCCAGAGCAGATGTGGGCCTGATCGTAATTAATAGATTGTGAACTATAGATTATTAATGAAGAAACAGCAAGAAGGTAGAAACATAAGGATATGAGACCGTAATAACTCGAAAGAACTAGATGACGTTGAGATTTTTAGAGTGAACACGAGGCATTTTGACTGCAATAATAGCAACAAAACAGAGTAGAAGATGAACGATACCTTTGAGAGATGAAATAGTGGAGGCAGTATGGGATCAAATAGGCAATAAGAATTACTTGGAAGTCACACGAAAGACTGAATGAAACTTATGAACGATATGAAGACGGAGCAGGTGGAAAGGAATAAAGAAGTCTAGAATATTAGATTAACATATAATGCAAAATGGATTAACTTGGATGGCTTGAGGTGGAATGTAAGTCTGCAGAAACATGTACAACTAGAGGATAGAAATATACGGCGTATACGAAAATTAAAGAGACCATGGGAGAAAAGAGAATATGAAGAACTGAAAGGGAAAACAAGTACTAAGCAAGAAGGGAAATCTGAAAAGCGGAAACAATAGTTACAGGGGCAGTATATGGGAAAGTAATTTGAGAGCAGTGCTTTGGAAAAGGAAGAGTCAGTAGATGACGATGAGGTGACAGATGTATTATGTGTTTGACAGGGCACTGAGAAAGACCTAATTCGAAACGTGATCTCAGGAATAGATGACATTCCTTGAGAACTACTGATATTCCTGACACAGCCGGTAATGACACAAATACTCCACCTGGTGTGCAAGATATATGAGACAGGTGAAATAACTACAGACTTCAAGAAGAATGTAATAATTTCATTTCCATTTACGGCAGGCGCTGACATGTGTAATACTCACGAAATAAATCTCGGGTGCACAACCTGGTGTGAGTGTGCAAAGGACACAATATTTCGGCAATCAACCTTGTTGCCATCATCAGGTGCCCTACTGTAAACTCACAAGAGGCTGTTCACCCGAGATTTATTTCGTCATGAAATACACGTGGAGAAATTGAAGAACGACAGATCACTGTCCTAACAAACTGTCACTGTAATAAGTCATGGTTTAACAACTCTGACACGAACTAATTACAGTAAAATGGAAAAACCGTTAGACGATCTTGGGGAAGGTCAGTCGGGCTTTAGGTGAAATGCAAGAACACGCAAGGCACTGCTAACCCTAAGACTTATCTTAGGCAATAGTTTAAAGAAAGGAAAACTAGATTATGTAGCGTTCTTACACACAGAAGCCGGCCGCGGTGGTCTCGCGGTTCTAGGCGCGCAGTCCGGAACCGTGCGACTGCTACGGTCGCAAGTTCGAATCCTGCCTCGGGCATGGATGTGTGTGATGTCCTTGGGTTAGATAGGTTTAAGTAATTCTAAGTCCTAGGAGACTAATGACCACAGCAGTTGAGTCCCATAGTGCTCAGAGCCATTTTTTTTACACACAGAACAAGCTCCTGGCAATGTTGAGTGCAATAAATTCTTTGAAATTATGGAGGTAACAGGGGTAAGATATAGGGCGAAAAATATTGCACATTGTACACTTGCAAGAAAGCAGTTATAAGAATCGAAGGGCATGAAAGGGAATCAGTGGTTGAAAAGAGAGATATTATATACTCCATGTTATTCAATCCTTACACTGATCAATCAGTAAAGGAAACGAAAGAAAAATAAGGAGAAGGAATAAGAGTTCAGTGAGAAGAATTAAAAAGTTCAGTGTTTCCCGATAACATTGTAATTTTGTCAGAGACAGTAAAAGGCTTGGACAGTAAAGAATTGGCATGAGCAGATAATGAACGGAAGACTGTCTTGAAAATAGACTATAAGATGGATATCAGCAAAAGCAAAATAAGGGCAATGGGATATAACTGGATTACATTAGGTGATGCTGAGGTGACCAGATTAGTTTTGATGTTAGGGTGATAAAATAAGTAATCGTAATCTAAGTAAATGGAATATAAAATGTAGACTGGCAGGGGCAGGAACAACATCTCTGAAGCAGAGATATTTGTTAACACTGAATATAATATTAAGTGTTAGGAATTCTTTTCTCAAGGTATTTGTCAGGAGTGTAGCCTTGTACACAAGTTAAACGCGGACTGCAAGCAGTTCGTAGAAGATGGTAGTTGAAACATTTGAAATGTAGTGCTACAGTAGAATGCTGAATATTAGATGCCTAGATCGCGTAGCTAAAGAGGATGTTCTGAATATAATAGTGGAGAAATATAATAGTGGAGAAATGAAATTTCAGTCGTAACTTGACCTAATAAACTATAGAGTGATGGGACATATTCTAAGACATCAGGGAATAATCAATTTAGTATTCTGAGAGTCCCACTTGGACAAAGAGCCCAATTTTGTAATGAATTTCATGAAAAAACCATGAACAGGTTATCACTTGTAGAAGAGATTGTATCTTTGATACAACTGAACCAAAGATGTTGCCTGAGTGGCAGAATCGGATGTAAATGGGGGTGCGAGGGCGCAGAGTAATTGCTGTAGCTCTCTGTTAAAGGTAGTATCTAAGACTTAAAGATAGTGGCTAGCTGTGAGAATTTAGCTGTTGGCCTATAGACGTAGCATAATACAGTTCTGTAAGGTAATGAAATTTTATGTATTTAGTTTCAAGTATGCAGCAACGGAATGTGGATATTGATAATTCTAACAGTACCGACCCTTGAATGTAGGAAGCAAGTATCTTCTTTCAGATTTAATGTTTAAGTTGATTAGATATACCCGATTTGTAATATTTTCTGTATTTTGTAAATCTGATACAGTGAAGTTCAATTTTGGAATCTATTTTGTCAAACCATGTCAGACCTTTTGTCATGTAACAATCGAAGTATTTTTAATTACGTCAGTAAGTGGAAATGTAGAACAGGCGAGAAGCTCACTGATTTTGAAGTTAATGTAAAATGTTTCAAATCAGATTTTGTGAAGGAGAAACTTTATTCTGAGTACAATTTTCAAACTGAAGCATTCGGTCTTAGCATATCCCGTTATCAGTACCTCATTCTCTTCCATGTCGTGTTTATTTAAATCCAAAATATGTTCTTAAAGAAATGATTTTTCAATGAGAGAAAAATATTAATATATAGTTCAGAGTATTGCTGAGGCGGAGTTCCACTGGAGCACCCCGTAACTCAGTCGACATACGTTCTTCGGGCTACTGTATTTCCTAGAATCAAAGTCCTGCCAGAATGAATACTCTTCCGTAACATTTCGGGTGCTGTCGAAGTGACTGTGGTTTTTATCTCTACGTTATCAAACTCTACACAAATAAGGACATTCTTAAGAACATTTACAAAAAAAAAAAAAAAAAAATAGATTTGAAAGCCTACGAACGAAAGTTTACTGATGTCAAGAATTGAACAAAAATTATTTTTAAAGAGAACTCTGTCACAAAACGTTGTTCTCAATGCGTAGTTTTCGTCGCAGTTGCTGGAAACCATTGACTCAGGGACAGGGTGCAACCCTTTTGAATTTATTATTTAAAGACCATCAGTTGTCGTACATGTGGTCCCTAGTTTTACTAAAGTCACTAAAATTTTAAGACCAGTTGCATCTAGGTGAAATGACTACAGAGAATGTCTAACACTTACTTTATGTTCTCTGGCGGTAACAGATTTACATTTCTTCAGTTGTTTCTAAACTACAATGAATATATTGTAAGTTAATGCCCTCCCACAACCTCCCTCCAAATTACTCCGACGTTCTGCACATGTTCACCTAACTTTTAAGAAATATGCGGCAAGTTTAGCCACTTAATTCTAAAGCTAAGTCCATGCTTGGAATCGATTCAAGTGCCGCTGCCCGGAGGAAGCCAGATAACGGCACGTCAGTTAACTGGAGCGTGATTTCCAGCTGACCCTGCACGTTCGTTACACAAATACTGAGATTTCATGCTGCAGTCATTCCATACCCATAAACTCTACCTGTTTATTTGTTATTAACTGCCTTCGTTTATTGCAGATGTAACTGAATGCTGTTAGTTTCGTCAGTCCTTATAAGTTAATGAATCCCTCTAGAAACTGAATCGTCTTTTTTTTTTGCGTGTAGTCCTGCCGAAACAAACTGATGTAACTACAAGGAACCGTATGTTCGCAGACTCAAACTTTGAAATATGTCTCACTTTGTAGACAGCTACTAAAGAAAGTGCACACTAGATATGTCTCTTAATTATATTCGTGTATGTTATTGGGATGAGGTGATTCGTGATTGTTTAGCAATTTTCTAAGCTGGCTCCGAATATTTAACGTTCCTTGAGCAATCATGTCGATGCGCCCGTGCGATTATTCATATACAAGCGTTATGACGTTTAAATTGCACATCTGGCTGTACAAAAAATTAAAAACGAATAGTGCAGAATACTGTTCCATCGTAAGATTTGAATGTTTAACCAAAATGAGGTAGTCTAAGAAAAATATAATTGCTAAATTTTTTCGTGAATTGGATAAGTATCCTAGCAGAACATGTCATCTTGGCACATCACTTTTATAAGTTGAGATGAAGGAAGGAAACTGAAATCCTTTTTCTGATGTAGAATTTTCTGCAGGTGTGAGAATTATCAACTAATTTATAATGTTAGGAAGTCACATTCTTACACGTTCCTGCTCAGCATTTTAGTGAATTAACAGCCTGTTTACCATATTTGATTTTTTACTGTGTAATGTTGTCAATGGAGATGCATCAAGGGAGTAGCAACAATCAGCATCCGGAAAGGACCTGCGAGGTGTTGCAACAGAGCAGTGTTAAGATACTGGAATCGCACTGGATGGGGGGGGGGGGGATGGGGGGAAGGGTTCACAATTCGTATTGTCATTTTCTGTGTTCGTCCCCCCTTCCCATGTCGCCTCATGTAATTCCCAGAACTGCTCCTTCGAAAAGTTTACCAACTGTTTCTCTCGCTACCTCTCCACAGACCGAGCTTGTGTTTCGTATCTGATGGCCTCGTTTACGACAATACTTTAAACGTAATTCCTTTTTTTTTAGAATCATGTTTTGAAAGAACGTCTTTGTGATGGTGTATTTAGCGTGTAATCGTGTTATATGAGTACGTTGCATCACGGTGGAAATGTTACTGATGTTTAAATTGGCGCTTCAGCAAAGAAACGTTTAGGCAGATCATTCAGATTTTGACTGGAAAGTAAATGTAGATGAAAACATAGGAATACTTTATTAACCAAATTTCGAAACATATGTTTTATTTCTGTGTCGCATTTATGACCAATAGTCGATTTGTTGATATTCTAGATCCGTATGTATAGTGTGAGCAGCTGCACTTGCAACGAACATAGAGACACTTATTTACTATTTATTTTCCGCTGAAAGATAAAGTCTTGTTATAGTGTGAAGGCTTTCACGACCGGATGACATGGCTTCTGGTAAACTTTCCGGTATAGTTTAGTTTTATCTCTGACAAAGATTTTCTCTGCATATCACGTGGAACTCTGGCCACGCCCACTTTCTACGATATATAAGTCGCTCTCAGACGTCCGACCCGTCAGTCGGCAAGACTCACCGGAGGAGAAACACCCCTCTGAAGATGTCCAGCGCAGCTCTGGACGAAACGTTAGGAGCTGAAGAGTTTCATGGACCACGACCTTACATCCCGGAAGGTTGACCAGAAGATAGTCTTGTTAATTGCAGAAGAGCCCTGTCGTGTTTGCGGTGTTGTTGGAACGCAAGTACTGACTGTTTTGTTCTGTACATTTGCTATTGGTTGTCGGTGCGACGTAACAACGAAAACAACAAGGATTCTTATCTGACTAGAACAGTGTATGTCTGCCAGAAGTCATTCATAACTATAAATCTTACTCACTTACTCAACACTTTCGCGAAACTGTCTCGACGATTCGGTCTTCCTTAACGAAAACTTCTTCCTAATTTAGATTGAAAAATTTCATAACTTTGATGAACTCAGAAGGCTTTCATGTGAGTAGACGATATAATGGCACGTAGTGGCACATAACGGAAAAATAGCATCACTCTTTTGATACTTTTATCTAATTAACTATATATTTTAACGCTACAGATTCAACAAGTTGCTCCATGTTATCTCGATATAGCTTATTACTTTGTGAAGAGATCAATAGTAATAGCCACGCGTGGTAGCCACGCTATCTGGGACGCCTTGCCACGGTTTGCCCGGATCGCCCCCGTCGTAGTTTTTGAGTCCTCCCTCGGGCATGGCTGTGTGTATGTGTGTGTGTGTGTGTGTGTGTGTGTGTGTGTGTGTGTGTGTTCAAAAATGGCTCTGAACACTATGCGACTTAACTTCTGAGGTCATCAGTCGCCTAGAACCTAGAACTACTGAAACCTAACTAACCTAAGGACATCACGCACATCCATGCCCGAGGTAGGATTCGAACCTGCGACCGTAGGGCGCACGCGCGCGTGCACGCGCGCGCGCTCGCGCGCGCGCGCGCGTGTGTGTGTGTGTCTGTTGTCCTTAGTATAAGTTAGTTTAAGTTCAGTTGAGAAGTGTATAAGCTTAGAGACCAATGATCTCAACAGTCTGGTCCTGTAAGAACTTACACTAATTTCCAAATTTTCCAACAGTAATAAATGAGAAAGTGTACTAGCTGCCAAAGCGTCTAGCTTAATAAAGTCTGTAGACAGAAATTTTTACCGCATATTGAGATGCGTATTTAACCTGTAATACCCGAATGGATACAAGTGTTATCTTTAGAAGAGTTTAGGTATTACTTATAACAAACCAGAATACACAAAAATTCATCCCGACGTTCACATACTAGTTCACTTGTTGGCGCTTAAAATGATTTACTATTTAAGTCTCAAGACGATTTGATATTATTATTAGCATCATGCGTCGGCTTCGGATACAGCTATATCGATTGAGCCGTGCTGCGGCTCGCGTTCGTTCTGTTTGTAGGTTTCCGCCCTCTGTTGGAGGCCAGACGGTAACGTTTAGTTGGCATGTTTGGGGTTGTTTGTCTTCTTTTCAAGTTGACTGGCGCCGCTTGGTCTCGCAAGCGTAACCTGTACGCTAGTGGCAGCAGCGGCCGTATGTAGTAGAAGTTGGCCAATCTTTGGGGAGACGTTGTTTTTCCGGTACGTGTGAGGGTGTCAGTCCGGTTGAGGAATCAGAAGGAGCCAGGTCCGCGCACCACAAGGCAGTCCGTTCTGCATGTTCTTACATATTATAGCAACTGAACGTCTCATTACAAAGCTTAACTGGGAATTGGATGGGCTTAAGGTACTATCCATTAAAAAGGGGACAAACACCTGACGGAAAAATGTCGCAACATATACGAAAATTACCAGGCGTGTTTCTACATCTCAAGGAAGAAAAGTACTCTACTCTCACGCCATTCGCGTGAGCGTGGCACTAGTACCCTTACCATGATAATGGAAATCAGGTTTGCTTTATGTAAACGCTTC
The DNA here is from genome assembly GCF_023897955.1 of Schistocerca gregaria. NCBI lineage: Eukaryota > Metazoa > Arthropoda > Insecta > Orthoptera > Acrididae > Schistocerca > Schistocerca gregaria. Next base: position 284,772,651 of record NC_064920.1, on the reverse strand, counting down.
ATGAGCTTTAGTTACCTCTGAAATTAGGCGTTTCATCTCGTCAAATGCACACTTACTCCCTTGGGAATTGCGAAGATCGTTACGAGAACGCTTTATCAGCTCATAAGGAGGGGAAAATGTATTTCACACGTGTGCTGGTACAATCCTTGAGCTGCGGAGAAGGCGGCTTAGGTGTGTTCAATAACGGACGGAAGACATATGGCTTATTTATCTAAATGACTCAGAAAGTTGTTGAAATATACCGTGAAAGTAAAACCACCTTATTATCTAACACATGGGCGCCAAAGGATTTAGATCTACCTGTAGACATAACATCACTAACTTTGGAATTAGAGCATGTCAGTATTTATTTTATCGAAGTAATCTGTATTCAAAGAATCTGTAGAATTTAAAGCAATATCACCAGCCACATGCAGCGAATAAAATAAAACCTTAATGGTTTTTATTCTTTAACCACTAGACGTTGACGACTTTACATATACATACAATTACGAACAATGGGAAGGAACACATAGAAAAAGTTGCGAGTAAGGCTAACCAAAGAATACATTTTATTGACAGAACACTAAGAAAATGTAGCAGATCTAGTAAGGAGACTGCATTACTTACGCTTGTCCGTCCTCTTTTACACTACAGCTGCACGGTGTGGGATCCTTATCAAGTAGGACTGACGAAGTACATCGAAAACTTTCAAAGAATTGCTACTCGTTTTGAATTATCGAGAAATATGAAAGTGTCATTGAAATGATACAGGATTTGGGCTGGACATCATTAAAAGGAAGGCGTTTTTCGTTGCGACGGAATCTTCTCACGAAATTAGAATCACCAACTTTCTCCTCCGAATGTGAAAGTATTTTGTTTACACCAACCTCCATAGGGGGAAACGATCACCACGATAAATTAAGGGAAATCAAATCTCGTATGGAAAGATACAAGTGTTCGTTCTTTCCGATGCTGTAAGAGATTGGAATAAAAGAGAATTGTCAAGGTGGTTCGATGAATTCTGTACCAGGCACTCAAATGTGATTTGCCTAGTACCCATGTAGATGTAGACATATTTCACATTATTTCGACAGCTAGCTTAAATACTTATTAATTTACTTGTCTGAAGAAGAGGATGATGAATGCAGATTCATAAATCATCCATTGTTGATATGTTTCCCTTCCAAGAAAACAAAAAAATCGTTTTATGTGGATTTATCTGAATATGGAAAGGAATTTAATTTCAGTTAGTTCACTGATTTACCTGAACCACGATTTTTTATTGAATCCAGGAGCAATTATTGTCTGACGAAGAGCCAAGTGCTTTTGGTTATTGCAGTATCTGTATAATATATTTCTTAATAACATAAAGGAATTAAGTTTTTGAAAGGAACCGTATTTTGTTTAATGTCGAAGAAGCAGGGCGAGTGAAGGCAAAAATGGCGAGTACAAGGACGGATTATAAGGGGTGCATGTAGGCCCGAAACAAGAAACAGTTTTTTAAAAGTAAGGGGAAACAGTACGTAAGCGCGGCGGAATGCTATGCCAGGAGCACAGGTTTGATGATCGGCTACGCGAGGTTGTGTTGTCTTCATCTTTTCGTCATGATCTACATCTTCATCTACATACATACTCCGCAATCCACCATACGGTGCGTCGCGGAGGGTACCTCGTACCACAACTAGCATCTTCTCTCCCTGTTCCACTCCCAAACAGACCGAGGGAAAAATGACTGCCTATATGCCTCAGTACGAGCCCTAATCACTCTTATATTATCTTTGTGGCCTTTCCGCGCAATGTAAGTTGGCGGCAGTAAAATTGTACTGCAGTCACCCTCAAATGCTGGTTCTCTAAATTTCCTCAGTAGCGATTCACGAAAAGAACGCCTCCTTTCCTCTAGAGACTCACACCCGATTTCCTGAAGCATTTCCGTAACACTCGCATGATGATCAAACGTACCAGCAACAAACCTAGCAGCCCGTCTCTCAATTGAATCTATGTCCTCCCTCAAGCCGACCAGATAGGGATCCCAAACGCTCGAGCAGTACTCAATAATAGGTTGCATTAATGTTTTATAAGCGGTCTCCTTCACAGATGAACCATATCTTCCTAAAATTCTACCAATGAACCGAAGACGACTATCCGCCACAACTGCCGTTACATGCTTGTCCCACTTCATATCGCTCTGCAATGCTACGCCCAAATATTTAATCGACGTCACTGTGTCAAGCTCCACACTACTAATGTGGTATTCAAAAGTTACAGGATTGTTTTCCTATTCATCTGCATTAATTTACATTTATCTATTTTTAGAGTTAGCTGCCATTCTTTACACCAGTCACAAATCCTACCCAAGTCATCTTGTATCCTGCTACAGTCACTCAACGACGACGCCTTCCCGTACACCACAGCATCATCAGCAAACAGCCAAGCACATTGTTATCCACCCTATCCTAAAGATCATTTATGTAGATAGAAAACAACTGCAGACCTACCATACTTGTCTGGGGCACTCCAGATGATACCCTCACCTCCGGTGAACACTCACCATCGAGGACAACGTACTGGGTTCTATTACTTAAGAAGTCTTCGAACCACTCACATACTTGGGAACCAATCGCATATGCTCGTACCTTAGTTAGGAGTCTGCAGTGGGGCAACGAGTCAAACGCTTTCCGGAAGTCAAGGAATATGGCATCCGTCTGATACCCTTCATCCATGGTTCACAAGATATCACGTGAAAAAAGGGCGAGTTGCGTTTCGCACAAGCGATGCTTTCTAAAGCCGTGCTGATGCATGGACAGCAACTTCTCTGTCTCAAGGAAATTCATTATATTAAAACTGAGAATATGTTCGAGAATCTTGCAACAAACCGATGTTAAGGACATTGGTAATTTCGAGGATCCGTCCTTCTTACCCTTCTTATATGCAGGCATAACCTGCGCTTTTTTCCAGTCGCTCGGGACTTTACGTTGGGCAAGAGATTCGCGATAAATGCAAGCTAAGTAAGGAGCCACTCTCTGTAAAACCGAATTGGAATCCCAACAGGACCTGGCGATTTATTTATTTTCAACCCATTCAGCTGCTTCACAACCCCAAGGATGTCTATCACTATGACCTTCATACAGGAATCTGTACGAGACTCAAACGGTGGTATGTTTGTACAATCTTCGTGCGTGAAAGATTTCTCAAATGCTAAATTTAAAATTTCAGCTTTCGTTTTCCTTGGGTTTTCAGCAAGATCTTTTGCTAAGGTACGACGGTGGTAGTGGTTGAATGCATCGCGCATCGCTCTTTTTACAGCAGCACGATTCTCTAGTAACTTTTGCCTGTCCTCATTCTACCGATCTTTCTTGTACCGCGAGTGCAACTGCCTTTGTTTCCTGAGCATTTCCGAATTGCGCTGTTAAACCACGGTGGGTCTTTTGCGTCCGTAACCCACTTTTTCGGCACATACTTGTCCAACGCGTGATTTACAATGTGTTTAAGGTTTGCCCATAATTCTTCCACGTCCATCGGACCGGAAGTAAATGAAGTCGATTCATTTACTAAGTTGGATGCTAACAACTGCTTATCTACTATTTCTAGGAAGAATACCCTCCTAGCCTTCTTGACTGATCTTCTAACTTTCGTAACCACAGTCGTAATGACAACATCATGATCACTAATTCCTGTCTCAACACTGACACCGTCGACGAGGTATGGTCTGTTCGTGGCTACCAGATCTAAAATATTTCCATTACCAGATGGTTGTCGATTTAGCTGCTCAAGACAGTTTTCGGATAATGTGTCAAAAGTAATTCACACGACGGCTTCTCTGTACCACCTGTACACATATGTCGTCGAAGTGGAGCCAGTTAAAAGGATTTGCACCAGGTGACCGGTCTACCCGACGGCAGGCCCTAGCAATACGCTCATTTCATTTCAGTTCATTATTTAAGATTATAAAACACTAGTAGCTGATGACGTGGAAGGTATTCCAGCTTTATACCAAGCCTTTAAATGACCTTAGCTCCTGCGAGCCCTTTGCTCATGCTAATATTTGGCAAAGTCGACTTCGATAGTAGCTGCTTCAAAATACAAATACTGTACATACACATATCGTATTATTTGAGGAACTACTTGCTCCCCAAAATATCACTAATTCAAATATTCTCTATGGTGTCCGTTAAGAGAAGGACAAAAGTTAATGTAAGATAAAGTTTGACCATTTGAAATAAATTTGCATGAAAATCTGGTCTCAGCACCTGATAAAACAGCATCTATTTCTTTTTATTCAGCGGAATAATCTCCATTGCAAATGGTTTGCGAATTTTCGTGAATGTGTAATGTTTTCCAGAAAATCGTAACGGAGATGTTCTCCCACATGTACATTTCGTAATTAAGTCTCGTAGCTGTAGACAAAACATCCAGAAAATGGAACTTCTCCCCTCAACAAGCCAGAACCGCGAACGAAATGCTCTTTATAATGAAAGAAGCAGGCCAGAAAAGGAAGAAAATTAGAATTATTTTTTGACATCTACTGTCAGAAACGGTGCGCATGTTAAGAATACTTTTTAATTTGAAAATTGGCATTTTGAGTATAATCGTTACCGGGACGTATCTTAAACTCTACACCTTTGTGTACCCTGTGGTGGGCTTCCTGCTATAATAAATTCATTTTGCTTGAATTGGGCTCGAGTAGGCAGTGTTGTTATTGATTCATCTACTAAGGCGCCACTAACATACAAAAAAATGGCTCTGAGCACTATGGGACTTAACGTCTGAGGTCACCAGTCCCCTAGAACTTAGAACTACTTAAACCAGCTTTAATTCTTTCGCTGGATTGCCTACCCCCCCCCCCCCCCCATTTGTTACAAACTCGTACTTATTTGTTCTCCGGTAACCGTGGCTGGACTTACATTATTGGTACAAGACCACTTCCGACGATGTGCGAGCTTCCGAGCTGGATTCCCGTCTTAAACTGTCCGGAAGTTCGAGCGCATTCTTTCCTTGAAAACATTTAGTTTTATTTTTCAACTATGTTCTCTCTATGCCTCTCGTGTATCAATATCTTTTTAATATCGTCACTAGAGTGAAAACACATGGCATCAGCACATTTAAAACTCCAATTCATACCAACACGGGAAACGAATATGCGACCCCAGCTTTGCGTTTCTTGTTGGATAAAAAGTTTTGAAAGTATTCTCTTCCAACGAAACATCATTTATAATGTTCTGGTACTGAAACTGCTATTGCTGCTGCGAAATAACAATCTTTTGAAAGCACAAATATTTGCATACCATGCTGAAAAGTAATTCCCTCTAATTTGTAATATGAAAACCGTTACAGGTTAAGAACACACAAATTTTATTAACATCCTACATATTTACAGCCTTCTGGCACCAGAGCGCTCCGAATTGTAGCATGTAACATAGCGAGATGTTACGTAACTATGTTGATGCGGGAGAAGCAGCGTGCTGTAATCAAGTTCCGAAATCAAAGAGTTCATCGACAGCTGGAGAATCCCTCCCCCCCCCCCCCCCCCCCCCGTTTTCAGTTCAGCAAGACGATGCCAGACAGCTCACGACCGCTACAACACGTGTTAAAATCTGACCCTTTCGTACACGGTCATCGATTATTCTCCATACTTTCCCGTATTGCCCCCATCTGTGTTTCACCGTTTCCAAAACTAAACGAACAGCTTCGAGGGATTAACTTTGATAGTGATGGAGTGGTGCAACCAGGTGTGAGGTACTGGCTCCATCCTCAGAGTCAAACATTCTGCGGTGACAGTATCAACGAACTGGTCTTTCGTTGCCTGGAATGTGTTCGTCGTGGGTATCACTATATCGAAAAACGAATACGAAGACATAAATAGTAGAGACGTGTATCGTTAATAACCTTTGTTTTACTGATAAAGTTGTAAAGGTCTCACATTAAAAACTGGGAGACTTTGTTTCTCAGCATGCCTTCGTAAGAGATAAATATTGACTACAAACGTCCTTTTTTCCTACATGAACAATGACAGGCACTGAGAAAATCAAAAATTTGGGCAAAATTGTTAAGATGAGTAACATCTTCGTTAAAACGGCAATCTAAGCAACAGTCTAGACAATTGTTTCAAGTTATTTTGAGAAAATAGTGACTGTTCAAATAAGTCGCAAACCTGCTAGCGTGTGTGATTCACTGCTATCGTACCTCATTGAAGCATTTAATCAGTCGCCCTTGCTCCGCATAAATACAATGTTCTTTGTATTTTTATTAAAAATGAAACTCCTTCAGCTTTACTAAAGATTTTAATATTTATTTGGCTACTAGTTTCGACGTTGCGTCTACGCCATCTTCAGGAACGTACACTTCGACGAAATCAGTTGTGTATGGCCGCGTACTAGAAGTCTGCGTTGAGTCCAGTACATGCTCCACATGGGTGGCATGAAGTAACTAGTTCTTTGTTTCTCGTATCTTAGGTAGTTTCTCGGTATTAAAATCTACACTTTCCATTGCTTGCGTTCTGCGTCGATATGGTCATATGGTTCACCAGGAACTTTCTGTAGGACAGAAATGTTTCTTCAGAAAATATTTAGATGCAACATTAAAACTGTCCAGCCTTCTGAACAGCCCCTATTTTAAATTTGTTATCAAGGCGTTTCCGTCCCAGTATTGTGACCTGTCGACGCTTGTGTGCGTCCTTGAACGGACAACGGCCGACCCTCTTCCACTTTTTCTTTACCTGACTAAATATTCCGCTTCTATTGACTTCATTGTGGACTTGAGCGATAAGCTTGTTCTTTCGTTACTTGCTTAGATAAATGCGTGTTATAAACTACAGTTAAAGGACAGTTCAATATAAATGAAAAAGTCTTCTGATGTGCCTGATGGAAGCGCAATATGACCGCCGGTGCACTCAGTGTCAGATAAGATCATCTGCACTCCATCGTTGTTTGGTATCGATTCTGTTATCTACAGGGTGATTTAACTGCTGGAAGGCTGTGGAAAAATTTAGAACTCAGCATCTTCTAATCGTTTACTGCTCTCACCTTTCTTTAAATGAGAAAAATCCAATATTATGTCAATATACAGGAGTGAACATCCTATTAAGCCGTCCATACGATAAGTGCTGATTTTCGACGCTCTGTTGCTTCATTTAAATAACTGGAGCCAATATTATAACGCCGTATGAAGTAATGAACGGAATGTCAGTGTGAAATAATAACACGTCTAAAAACGTTGAATGTGGCAAGTTTTAACTTCTTGGAGTACGTGACGTTAGCGGCAACATTAATTGGATTCTTGAGACCAGAGAAAAATAACTGTCCACAAAGTTTTGTGCCAGCTAAGTGGAGTATTGTGTGTGGATAGTTACTACTCAATGCACGTGTGTATCATCAGAAAAATTAAAAAACTGAAACACTGAGACATTATTTCCTGATGTACATCTTGCAAGTATCGTTTGTAAAAGAGATCATTTGCACCTAATGTCGTCGAACGGTAGCAGGTCTTGGTAGATTCGCAAATAATTAACTGATATATGTTTTCACTGTATGTCACGTAAACTGTTCCTTTGCATCTCCTGCTCGGTATGGAAACTGCAACGAAATACAATACCCAGTTTTGACACTTAGTGGTGTCCGTATCATTCCATTTATCATGGCGTACTATACCTCAGTCAGCATCAGAAGCCATAATAAATTTGCATGAACAGCGAAATCATGTTCATGTAATGCTTCAGGAAAAATAATAACACCCATAGTAAACGTTATTACGGAGCAAGAATTTAAAGTTTTACTGTATACTGTAGTACAAAAACAGGAATTGACTACACGCATCATCTCACTTTATTCCGTAGAAGTGTAGCTGTTCCATTCTGGTTTGTCATAAAGTTTACTCACGAATCTCATTAAACCTTCAGACGAGACACCCACACGTCGTGATAAAGTGGCAGACGGTACAAGAGAGGAGCGCTACTCTCCGAGAGGTTAACACTTGAAATTCCGAGAGAGTACGTTCGGAGACGAGCTAGCCAACATATTACTACTGCCGCGTACTTTTCGCGAAATGACCAGCGCGGGAAAAACAGAGAGACTAGAGTTCACACTGGTGCAACTAGATAATCGTTCATGCCGGGCACGATTCTCGATTTCAGCAGAAAAGGGGTCATTTATAAAGGTCCAAGAATCACCCTTCGCCACAAACTGACAGCGGGCTTGTAAAGTGTTGATGCAGATAACAGCAGTAGTTTTTCTATGACCGAATGAAAAACAAAACAAACATACAAAAATACAGCTGTGTTTCATATCTATTTCTCATGTTAAATGTTTGTTGACACTATGTTTGAAGTACAAGGAGGACGTGAAACAGGTTATTTTGTGTGGAAAACAAGGAAGTTACTGCAGCTGTTATACAAGATTTGATGAGGCGGGAGTGGTGAATGCGATTTTTTTTTTCAATGAACCAATCTGACATTTGTTTTAATCGATAAAGAGCCACGAAGGGGATATCAATTTTACATAGCTGAACTGGAACCTGGATCTCTAACCTTCTGAATTCGAAAACTGCCGTCTTGTTGGTATTCACGTACAGAAGTACCACATTATACACATATTACATTACGTATGTAACACGTTTCCTGAAACCATTATTCCTGTAGTAATTAGAGGAGAACGAACCACGGAGTGTTCAAAATTAATGGCTCCAACTTGTTTGTGTGGAAACTCTTAAAGTTTTTTGAATAAAAAACACATCATTAACATTCCACATTTTATTCTTCATATCCACATATCTGTAACTTTCTGCCGATGAAGGGCTCCAAATTGCGATGTGTAACGTAACTATGACGGTGCGTGAGGAACAAAATGTTGTAATCAGATTTCCAATTCAAAGCGTTCGTCCATACATGGATCAGACAATCCTTCACCATGACAATGCGAGACCACTCATGAGCGCTGCGACATGTACAACAATCCGACGCCTTGTGTTCTCCGTTATTGATCACCCTCTGTACCGTACCGACTTGGCCTATCCCACTTTCATCTGGTTCCAAAAATCTTTAAAAAAAACCAACTTCGAGTACTTCATTTTGATATTGATGAAGTGTTGCAAGCAGAGGCGAGGCTGTGGTCTCGTCCTCAAAGTCAATCTACAGTGACGGCATCAACGAACAGGTAATAAAGACGGTAATTTAGCATAGTTATGGAAGATGCTTTATAACAAATGTACCAACTTCTGTCTTATCCAAAAGTAGTTACTGTTTAGCATTAGACCACTTAACGATTCATTAAGTGTAATATCATTAAAATTTGCGAGTTACACTCCCAAATGGGCCACCTTGTCTTTGTGATTATGTAGTCACCCAGAACCACTCTAGGTAACTATGAGAATTGGTCTATGAGAAAGCTACAGATTTTTGATTCCTTTGTATCGCTGGGATACGGAAATAACGCGTTCTCTATTAACGTTGTATTAATGGCAAGTTAAATGAAACAAAGTGTTGTGGTAAGACTACTTCTATAAAATTTCATTGGTTCATTACCTACACAAAAATTATGTTCAACACAGATTCTTCGCCTACCTGAAACAGAACTGTGGCACAAGGTCTATTGTAACATTTTGGGTCAGTGTACACATTTAGATAGAAAAATACGTGCTTCGCTGCCGTGCTATACATCTGTATCTTAATCTCACAAATTCGTTAGTGAAATAATTGTATGTAATCTAACTTCGACAGCCGTATAAATTGTTCATGAGAAGGCAAAGTGAAGGTTCATTTCATAGGGGATGTTTTGGGAAAAGGATGTGAGTCTACGTCGGAAAGCAATTAGGGGGTAATAAATGACGAAATACTTTCAACTTCTAATGTTAAGACCTCATCATTTACGAAATGATGTAGACGTCTGCTGTCTTGAGGCACCCGATTCTCAAAATGTATGTTCTACGACTCGGATAGGTATCATGACAGACGATTCTTTTCTTGCCTACCTTCATATAATTAGATTTACAATACGTTTACTCAAATTTCATAGTAATCCACAGCTATAGTTACACCAAGGTATCACATTGTCTTGATGTTAATATTTACCGGACTCGTCAATCTGTATCTGTGAAGACGCTGCCGTCGACGAGAAGGCGAAGGAGCAGAAGAAGAGAAAGGAAGAGCAGACGAGCACCGTGCGCAGTATTCGGCGTCGCGGTCCGGCGAACGACAGCGGAACGTCGGTCACCATGCTGTCATGACAGGTGCGACCTAACAATGAGCGCGTCTCGCGAGTCACCGGTCGCCGGGAAACAGCGCAGGCGGCATCGCGTCTCGCTGTGCCTCGCGGACGCTGTCGGCGCAACACTGGCGCGCCGCCGGGCCGTCGGCTGCGAGCCGTCCCAAGGCGCCCCGAGCGCACCCGAGCTCCAGCGGAAACGTTCGAAGCAGTGCCGCCACACTGACCGAGTTTGCGCGTCCACTGATCTTCAATGACTTTCCCATCTGCCAAATGCCTGGAAACTCCGCCATCTAGCTTCCCAAGAGTCAACAGACATTTCCACATCTACACACCTTTTTAAAATTGTATATTAACCTCAAGGCGAGGGCTACACTTTACGTTGCTTCTTTTTTCCTTTTTTATTTTTATTGTTTTTTTATATAAGACGGCGGCGCTATATACACAGTTTGATAATATTTGCAGCATGTGGCACAGGGATTGCGGAATTTCTGAAGGTATTCGTCTTGGTCGAGAGAAACATTGAAAAATAACGAAAAAGTTACCCCCAACGTATGACTTCTCTACAAGTATAGTTTCTTACAGTCGCTGTTCTCCTACTGGCAAATGCTTACGATCACTATATCCATGGCAGTATTTGGCGGAGGATATTTTGTTTACCAGGCTCACTTCTCCCCTTACCTCGTCAAGTCACGAATGATGCGCCGAAACAACTATTGTTGATAAGCTTCCATGTGGATTCGAATATCTCGTATTTTACCATCATGTCTATTCACTAAATATACGTAGGTAGAAGGAATTTTATTTGTTTTCCTCTGGTTGATTCAGAGTCTTTAATTACATATTCTTCTTTCGCTCATATAAGAATGGTTATTGGTGGATTGATAATCATAAAGTGATGGGGTTGTATAGGATCACTTTCCTTGATAGTTGGTCATGATTTATGTTTCTCTGGGTTATTTTATATAATATTATTTATGAACGTTTAGGTAGACGAAGGTTATTAGTTAACAAGGGTATAATTTATTTAATGCCTAGAATGGCTTCGTGGTGATTCCTTTTAAGATCATCAAATATTGCTGCTCCTCCATCATTGAATTTGGTAGGTGAACTTAGATTACTAAATAGAATTATGTCTTGATCTTCTTTAAGATTTTTTGCTTTAAGTTTTTTTGTTTTATTTAGAGCTGGTAACTATTATTCTGGGATTTATTTGCTTCACTCGACAAATTCTAACAGTAAACCACCTTTATAGTAGTGTCTGCTTCTGAAAAAAATTTTTGAAATGGGTCTAAGCACCATGGGTCTTAACATCTGCGGTCATCAGGATCCTAGACTTAGAACTACTTAAACCTTATAACATAAGGACATCACACACGTCCATGCCCGAGGCAGGTTTCGAACCAGCGACCGCAGCAGAAGCGCGGTTCCGGACTGAAGCACCTAGAACCGCTCGTTCACAGCGGACGGCCGCTCCTGAAGTTGGATGACCATCGTCGTGAGGTTTTCATGCTTCCTAAACGAACCTTTGAGGAGACATACTCCACTTGTTTCGATCTTCTAGTTTCCTCCTGTCAAACTTATCTGATACTGAGCTCAACAAGCAATATTCAAGGATCCATCGAACGTGGGTTTTGTAAGCTACGTCCTTCGTGGGTGGAAGCACGTCCTTTGGATTCTTACAGTGAAACTCTGAGATTTACCTTATCTGTTATTTCTTTTCCGTGGCAGTTCCACTTTAAATTTCTCCGTACACATTTCGCAAAATATTTTATGGATGGCACTGCTTCTAGTACAAAGCCGTATGGTACGACAGTCTGGGAAACTCTGGGAGGCAGGTTCGGCCAGATAACTAAAAAAAGTTTTTTATCCTTCACGCACACAAGTACCTTTTCCTCGTGTGTTTTAGTGTACCTGACACGAGCAGATGAGTGTAATACGCTATACGTCAGTAGGGCGGTCTCTTGTTTGTGGTAGATAATCATGAGAGATGGAAGAGGTTGAAACAGCATGCCAGTTCCCATCCGACGGCGGGATCAAAGTCAAAAGTGTCATTTGTCCTCACTTGACAAGACGCTTCGGAGAAGGCTGGCGTTTAATACAGTCTCTGATGGTCAAGAACCTTAGGCATACACCCTTTCTACCCTTTCCGGACATACACTCCTGGAAATTGAAATAAGAACACGGTGAATTCATTGTCCTAGGAAGGGGGAACTTTATTGACACATTCCTGGGGTCAGATACATCACATGATCACACTGACAGAACCACAGGCACATAGACACAGGCAACAGAGCATGCACAATGTCGGCACTAGTACAGTGTATATCCACCTTTCGCAGCAATGCAGGCTGCTATTCTCCCATGGAGACGATCGTACAGATGCTGGATGTAGTCCTGTGGAACGGCTTGCCATGCCATTTCCACCTGGCGCCTCAGTTGGACCAGCGTTCGTGCTGGACGTGCAGACCGCGTGAGATGACGCTTCATCCAGTCCCAAACATGCTCAATGGGGGACAGATCCGGAGATCTTGCTGGCCAGGGTAGTTGACTTACACCTTCTAGGGCACGTTGAGTGGCACGGGATACATGCAGACGTGTATTGTCCTGTTGGAACAGCAAGTTCCCTTGCCGGTCTAGGAATGGTAGAACGATGGGTTCGATGACGGTTTGGATGTACCGTGCACTATTCAGTGGCGCCTCGACGATCGCCAGAGGTGTACAGCCAGTGTAGGAGATCGCTCCCCACACCATGATGCCGGGTGTTGGTCCAGTGTGCCTCGGTCGTATGCAGTCCTGATTGTGGCGCTCACCTGCACGGCGCCAAACACGCATACGACCATCATTGGCACCAAGGCAGAAGCGACTCTCATCGCTGAAGACGACACGTCTCCATTCGTCCCTCCATTCATGCCTGTCGCGACACCACTGGATGCGGGCTGCACGATGTTGGGGCGTGAGCGGAAGACCGCCTAACGGTTGCGAATGGTCCTCGCCGATACCCCAGGAGCAACAGTGTCCCTAATTTGCCGGGAAGTGGCGGTGCGGTCCCCTACGGCACTGCGTAGGATCCTACGGTCTTGGCGTGCATCCGTGCGTCGCTGCGGTCCGGTCCCAGGTCGACTGGCACGTGCACCTTCCGCCGACCACTGACGACAACATCGATGTACTGTGCAGACCTCACGTCACACGTGTTGATCAATTCGGCGGTACGTCCACCCGGCCTCCCGCATGCCCACTATACGCCCTCGCTCAAAGTCCGTCAGCTGCACATACTGTTCACGTCCACGCTGTCGCGGCATGCTACCAGTGTTAAAGACTGCGATGGAGCTCCGTATGCCACGACAAACTGGCTGACACTGACGGGGGCGGTGCTCAAATGCTGCGCAGCTAGCGCCATTCGACGGCCAACACCGCGGTTCCTGGTGTGTCCGCTGTGCCGTGCGTGTGATCATTGCTTGTACAGCCCTCTCGCAGTGTCCGGAGCAAGTATGGTGGGTCTGACACACCGGTGTCAATGTGTTCTTTTTTCCATTTCCAGGAGTGTACAAAGCGGAAGTGGGTAACAACGTGTGGCATGCCCGGAAGTTGACCCATCCAAATGCCTGATACTCCCGATATTGCTTAATTTCGGAGATCTGGCGGCACACTGACAATTCGACTAGAAAAGGCCCGTTTTCACATTTTCCAGCCATTGTTCGACAGTTGTGTAATCATAATTGGTCCTTTGGCCTGTCCATGCGCCGCAGTACGTTACATTTGTTTATGTTAGTGTTCAACAGGCAGTCCCTGCACCATACGGCATTCCTCTCCAGGCACAGCTGTACTTTATTTCACTACAATTTTCTAAAATCGTGACTTTTCTGTATACAGGTCTAACAGAACGATTTGCGAACATCCTTATAGAGCCTCTAATAATAACAAACTTATCACAGCCGGCCGATGTTGCCGAGCGGATCTAGGTGCTACAGTCCGGAACCTCCCGACCGATACGGTTGCAGGTTCGAGTCCTGCCTCGGGCACGGATGTGCGTGATGTCCTTAGGTTAGTTAGGTTTAAATTCTTCTAAGTTCCAGAGGACTAATGACTTCAGATGTTAAGTCCCTTAAATCTCAAACCCATTTGAATATTTCACATACATCCAATGAGCAACCGAGCGAGGTGGCGCAGTGGTTAGACACTAGACTCGCATTCGGGAGGATGGCGGTTCAATCCCGCGTCCGGCCATCCCGATTTAGGTTTTCCGTGATTTCCCTAAATCGCCCCAGGCAAATGCCGGGATGGTTCCTTTCAAAGGGCACGGCCGACTTTCTTCCCCGTCCTTCCCTAATCCGATGAGACCGATGACCTCGCTGTCTGGTCTCCTTCCCCAAACACACCAACCAACCAACCAACCAACCAATGAGCAAAACGTAATTTCCCTGTAACATTCTACTGAGGCATGACTGAAGTTAATAATTACAAGCTGCAGTCTGTTTACTATAAACTCTTCAATAAAGTCACAAAGCCTGGTTGGCATTCCAGAGGATCGTATTTTGGTTGCGGAACTACATCGAATGCCGTCCATAAGTCAAGCAATATGGCGCCAAGCTGGGCACCGACATATACTTTTTTGTGTTTCTCCTGGGCGAACAGAGCGAGCTGTGTTTCACTCTATAGTTCTTTTAGAAATCAATTTTGCTTCCTGCAGAGGATATTTTAGGTCTCCACAGAAATATCGTAATATGTGGTCAGAAAACATAAAATTCTAGACCAGACTCACATCAGCTACATACGCCTACAGTTTTGTGCATCTGTTTGGCGACTATCTAATGAATGGGAATAAACCGTGCATCTTTCCAATCACTTGAGACTTTTCGCTCCTCCAAGCACCCATGATACGCTGCTGATAGAGAAGAGCAAGTTCTATCACTTACAGACAGCAGATTTTATTGGTATCCCTCAGGCCCAGATGCATTTCTTATAATGGAACATTTCAGTTGACTTTCTACGCAACCATAATTTATTTCTAAATCTGAATTTCTTGTGAAGATTGCTTGGACAACCACTGTACTTACTCGGTGCAATAATTTGGGAAAAAGTAATTTTAGTAACGGATGCTTCAAATACGTGCAGCTAGTCACGGAGTTCCAGCCTGGGCAGTAACGAGCAGCAACAACTTTCTGAATTTGCTCATCGGTTTCTGCCACGGATTGAAGTTTATTACTTGTGGACATCCAATATTCGACGGCATGACGAGGCACATTTTATACTACATTAAGCACTGAATACACAGAACTTCTGATTTTGGTGTACTGTTAAACCGTGTTTAATACACTAGCCGTATGTGATTGCGTGCTGTGGATTCACAAGCACCTTTATTCTAGCTCCATTGTTCTTTGAAGTGTCAAGTGCACAGTGACGATTCTACATTAGAGAGATTCCTTGGATAGCACATATTCCTGCTTTGAGAGAGCACAACTGTGTGGATACTATTATTTTCATGAATGATGGGAATACCATGTTTGAAGGCCATTACACAGGAACTACTTCAGCAAAACTGCTGCGAGGAACTGTTGATTTAGGGGTTTGGACCAAACAGCGAGTTCATTGGTTCCATGGGATTGGGGAATAATGGGGAACGAAGTCGACCGTGCCCTTTCAAAAGGAACTATCCCGGCATTTGAGAAACGATTTAGGAAAATCACTGAGAACCTAAATCAGGATGGCAAGGCGCGGACTTCCACCGCCGTCCTCCCGAATGCGAATCCAGTGTGATGACCACTGCGCCACATCACTCGGTCGAGCAACCCTTGATCAGGTCGTCTTACATACGCAACATCTCGTCGACGTCTCCAGGACTTATACTGAACATACTGTGGAAGCGGCGGTTAGTAATAAAATGAACATTATGCCTTTGTCACTAGTTTGCCCCTATCTGCCCACATTCCGTTCCTAACGCATTACATACAGAAATATTTCTATACATCTTTCTTGCATTCACAGGGCTAGATTTTCACTTGGTGGCCGAACCTGTAACTACTTTTTTCCAGCCTCATTGCCCCATTGACGCATTATAACATCTACCAACGTTCGCTGCCAAACGATAATTACAGCTCACACTGTACCTCTGTGAGTAGCTGTATTTTATTTTTAACCACATGGTATGCCAGCCTTCTCTCGCTCAACCACCGTTCCCGTACGACTGAGGTTACTGTGTGTCTGGATTGTGGGGTCTTATCTGCTCACTGACGTAATATAAGTTTCCTATGAACTCCAACGTTTTTGCACATCTTACAGTACGATATCTTCATTCCGTAAAGAACTGAGTTTCTTTTTGTTATCCATCATACTTACTGCACTGCATCAAATTAAGTAAAATATTGCACGAAGCTTTATAAGAATTTGCAGAGATAGAAACGCATTGCTTGAACATTGTATATGGTTGGTGGTTGTTGGGATGTTTAAGGGGGACTAAACAGCTAATGTCATCAGTCCCCCGTATATGGTTGATTTTAGCTCATACACTGCAGCTATTGACATACAGATAAGAAACCAAATGTTCATTTAAAATTGAGAGCAGAACGATATCTCATTTCGTTCTCGAGTTATTGGGTTTTATATGCGACGGACGGCCCAACGTGTCGCGTCCATTCACGTCCTTGCCCATTATGAGATTATTACAATCGTCATGTTTCATAAACGATTCAAGATACCGAAACGATGTTTCCTATAAATGATAGTACGCAGTGAGGCACATACGTTGATTATAAGAACTCCAAACGTCTTTATTAATCATGGTACGGAAGTTACGTAGGTAGGAACTTAAATAGTGGAAACTATTTATCCACAAGTGATCCAAAAGAGTTACATGTTTCCGCCTGTTACTTTCCTTCAGTCACCAGCGTCGTGTAGAACTCGTTGCTAGCGATGTGGAAGGCGTAGTATATCTGCTAGAAAGTCTCATGTCAGCGCGCACTCCACTGCAGAGTGAAAATCTCATTCTCGATAATGTTTGTTCATTGTTAATGTACAACAAGAGCATTTCCATTAATAATCCTCATTTATGCTTCGCAACATTTTTTTTCCCAAATTAGCTTAGGGGGTATGTAGATGGAACATTGGAGAAAGTCACTGAGTGTTCGCCCTCTGCCCTACTTTGCAGCTATGGCATCTAGCGCCGGTCTGAGTCTTTCGCTTATCAGCGGAATATACGCTGTCCTGAAAGTATCTGACAGATTGAGACTGTGAGTGAAATAGTGACCCATATGCGGACATCCGCGCCGACTACGTCGGTGCTCCGGGCCTAGAACACCCACTAAATAATCTTGTGAGTGCGTCCCACTCACAAGGTATTTCCTTTCATAAAAGCAAAATAAAATAAGTACTTCTGTGTTGCCATTATCAAAACATTATAAGTAATTAAGACTTTGACTTCGAAGTTAAAACTTCTAACCTCAAAAACGTAATTGTTTAGCAAGGTAACTAAGCAACACACTCCGTCTTCCTTCCCTCTCATGGCCGGGCGAAGTGACCGAGCGGTTCTAGCCGCTTCAGTCCGGAACCGAGTGGCTACTACGGTTGCAGGTTCGAATCCTGCCTCGGGCATGGATGTGTGTGTTGTCCTTAGGTTAGTTAGCTTTAAGTACTTCTAAGTTCTAGAGGACTGATGACCTCAGATGTTAAGTGCCGTAATGCACAGAGGCCTTTGAACCTTTTGAACCTTGCTTCTCTCTGGCTAAGCCACAGGCTGTCCCCACGTACCAGAGGAAGTATATTGTGAATAGAATCCCGTCTTCTCCATTTGCTTTTGTGTTTTCTTACAAGTGACACACTACAACACGCTACCTCAGTTCGTCGAAAATTGTTGTAAAAAAATTGGGTTGGTGCATATTAGGTTGCCGATAATGCCACTGGACAGATTATAGCAAGAAAATCGTTTCCTCGTTTTAAGGAGGGTGGTTTTGACATTAGTGGCTCTCCACCTTGAGAAAGACCTCCGGCATTTGATGAAAATCGTTTAAACTTATTAATCCACAATGATCCAAGTCAGTGTATTCGAGAAATAGCAAATGTGATGAACTGTGATCATTTCACTGTCTTACGGCATTTACATGCAACGGTGAAGCTTTAAAAATCGGATGTATGGGTACCGTACGTTCTACGCCAAAATCACAAAAAACCACGTGTGGCCATGTATTTATCTCCGCTCGCTCGTCATCAATTGGCTCGTGGAAGACACCTACCACTCTTGTGTCTTTTTTTGGTGACGAGAAATGGTGTCTTTACGCTAACATAAGGAGAATAAAGGAATAGTTGAGCGCAACAAAGAGGCAACTTCCCGTACAAAGACATGCACGCAACCACAAAAGATAATGTTATGCAGTTGTTGGACGGCGACGCTGTGCTGTAGTACGAACTGCTTTTCTGATATGCAACCATCACTGCTATCATTTACTGTCAATAAATGAGATGCCTTGCAGACGCAATCCAAGAACAACGATCAGAAAGACTGTGAAAAGTGATGCTACTCTATGATAACGTCAGCCCCCTTTCTACTAGACTGACTAAAAACACTATACAGGAGTCGAGTTGGTAAATCTTTCGGGATTCACCTTATTCATCATATTTTGGGCGCTCAGCTTTTCACTTTTTCCTCTCTCTGTCGAACGACGTACATTTCTTAGTTTCTGTTCACACACACACACACACACACACACACACACACACACACACACACACATACAAAACGCTTGCGAGGTTCTTTCTGCAGCACAATTAAAATAATCTGCATTATTGAAGACTTTTTTCAAATTGTTTTGTATGAATGTGGTATTTTCTTTAAGCAACTTGTTGGTAATATCATTGCCTCTTGCAATCATTGTGCATATAAATTGATTAAAGTAAGCATTACTTGATAATTACAGATCTATCTGGCATTTTAGAAATGAATTAAAATCTGAAAAGCAGACTGTCAATCTACAACAGAAAAATCAATTAATGTTACGATAAAACATGTCGAGAATATCTGTTACAGTAATTTAGCCTTATAAGTGACCACGGCCTTGCCGCAGTGGTAGCACCGGTTCCCGTCAGATCACCAACGGTAAGCACTGCTGGGCTGGGCTACCACTTGGATGGGTAACCATCCGATCTGCCTAGCGCTGTTGGTGAGCGGAGTGCACTCATCCCTTGTGAGTAAAACTGAGGAACTACTTGAATGAGAAGTAGCGGCTCCGGTCTCGTAAACTGACATGCGACGGGACAGCGTTGTGCTGAACACATGTCCCTCCATACGTGCATCCAGTGACGCCTGCGGGCTGAGGATGACATGGCAGCCGGGCGGTACCTTTGGGCTTTCCAAAACCTGTTCGGACGGAGACAGAGCCTTATAAGTACTATAAATATTTATGATTACTATAACTATTTAGTACGACAGTCCTTGCGATCTGTGTCCTGTCACACAGGCCTATATGTTATAGGAGATGTGATCAACGCGTTACTTTGGTCCTGCAATTTTCCGCTATTCATTTCAGACCGAGTCTAACTTGGAAATGTATCGCTTGTGGATCTATCCAAGGACATTTAGAGTCGGATTTAAATCTGTTTCTCATGCGTTTAATTGAGCCATGTTTCTGAATGTCTTAGGGCAGCCCCAATTTATCCTTATACTGCTGGCATATTTTACGTTATAACATCATGAATATGACATAGGCAGTGTTCACAAAAGATAGAAGATGATGGTTTTAAAAATATTTAGGCACGCCTCAAAACACATAACAATTTCCGCCATTAACATGCACCCACTGAAATTATGGAAAGTCGGCGCCCGTTAAAAACGGACCCCTGCCCTCCCCAGCTAGATGAATTGTTGATCTTTTCTACCTCAACAGTGAAACATTTGGTGTGTATCAGGATCAAAACATGACGTATTAAATCCAATTACTACACTTCTAGCATATGAAATGGGGAGAATTACGTATACAATAATTAAATTGGGAAAAGCAACACAGTTATCACTGCTAAAAAAACGAAGTACAATATCAAGTACACCCTTCCCATCACTATCCTTAATTTATTCCTGCTCTCCATCTCCCTCCCTCCCTCCCTAGCGGCGCAGGGCAATCGCGCGATCTGAGGCGCCTTGTCACGGCCCGTGCGGCTGTGTGTTGTCCTTCGCCTAAGTTATATACAGGAAAACGTGGAAACTTTCCACAATCCAATAAAATTAGAATGATGAAGGAAAGAAACTGGATTCACAGTAACTGAAACCTTACAACTTCGCCATTACAAAATATTGATGCCATTTATCATTTATTAAAAATTATGCCCTGTAGATAGCGTCCTTCCGTACGAATACATTCGTGAAATCTGCTGTTGAGGTCCCACATTGACCGCTACAACATATCAGCTGGGATACTGTGAGTTGCATCCCCGATGCGCTGTTTTAACTCATCTAGGGTTCCTGGTCGAGCCGTGTAGATTTTGCTTTTCAGGTAGCCCCACAAGAAAAAAAAATCATAAAGGGATAAATCTGGCCATGTAGGGGGCCAGGGGATGTTACCGAAACGTGAGATCACACGGTTGCCAAACAAGTCTCTCACGTATGCAATTGATTGCCGTGCAGTGTGTGATGCCTCTCCGTTCTGTTGAAACCAGGCTTCTTGAACGTTTACAAAGTTGTTCAATGTAGGTGTAACGAAAGTTCATAATATCTTCGCGTAACGATCAGCATCTAAATTTACTGCATTTCCCTGTTCATTTGAAAAAAAAATTACGGTTCGATAAACCAATATGATGAAACACCACACCATACTCTCACTTTACTAGCGTATAAAGCGCACTAATGAACGTCATTAGGATTCGTGTTTGCCCAGTAACGGTAATTCAGTTTATTCACATACCCTGTGAGATGATAATCCACATCCACAACTTGTTTAGAAAATCGTCATTGCATATTTTTGTTATCGATTGTTCACATCATCGTAATCGTAACCTGTAATCACTGTGCTTCAATTGTTGCACCATCTGTAGTTTGTACGGATGAAATTGTAAATCAAGATGAAGAATTTTGCGAACATATTTCAAGGACATTCCAACCACAGCTGCTTGCTTACCAATTGAACGCCGTGGGCTCCGTAAGACAGGCTCGCCTGCAACATCAGTGTTCGCTGGAGAACTCACACTTCTTGGTCGTCATGTTGGTTTTTTCTTGAGGGCAGATCCAGTCTCTTCAAAGTTATTAATACAATATTTTATCGCGTGTTTCGACGGAACTTATAAAATTGTCGAAACTCCCTCTGCGCCCCTATCAAACTACCATTTTTTTTTATAAAACATGTTTATGGTGAACGCATGCTGTTGTCCGTGTCACTGACAAATGATTACTGAGACGGTGGACTGTTTACTCGCTGTCACGAACCCGCAGTGCTGCCACCTGCCCATGGCTGCCACTGCACATTTCAAGCATTCCCATTATTCTGTGTCACCTTCTACAATATCCAGTACAATTTTCGTCACCATTAAGTTCTCTATTCAATAGATTTGACTTCCCTCGTTGCGTTCAAAATGTTTTCAGCCTGTCAGTATTGATCTTACTATCACATCTTATGAGCCCACAATAGCCTAGATGTAGTAAGGGTGTGATTAATCTGTCGCCGGCCCCTAAGAAGTGAGCGTTAAGAGTTGACGCATCGTGTCTGCTGTGCTGTTTGATATTGCCACCGCCCTCAGTGACCCCAGACTTGTGACGCTGTACGGAGTTGTCTGGCGAAGCGTTATTGTGTTGTCTGTGTGAACCGATCAGTGATTGATTACTAACAGTCACCGCACATACATTAAATGCATTAAACAATATAAGACACGATCAAGAATGTTTACCAGATGTTTTCTTGTACTCATTGCGTTGTTTATCGACAACCTTAATTAAATTTCAAATTTCTTCCTGCAATTACGTACCGTATTTGAGCCTCACTGTCGATATAATACGCTTTCACTAATGCATACTTGTTTCATCTGAAACTTCTTCACAGCAGCTGATCAGTACGACGCACACACGCCCGTGAGTTGACACAACTAGAAGACATCGTCTAACAAAACAGCGGCTGCGCTACTTACCCCTTTGCCCCTCAGGTAAGAGGCCAAATGTATTTCCTCTCTGCCGAATTATCCAGTCAATTAAAATTAAGAACAACTTAACATATTAATCTATCTGTAAGTAATTTTTTTGTCACTGGACAGAACACTCATAAGAAGCTCTTACACTGGTAGATGGTTTCTGGTTCGGCTCTTACAAGGGAACTTCTCCATTGCAACCCCCTAAGATCTAGTTATAAAGTGGCACAATGGATAGGCCTTGAAAAACTGAACACAGATCAATCGAGAAAACAGGAATAAGTTGTGTGGAACTACGATAAATATCAGCAAAATATACAAACTGAGTAGTCCATGCGCAAGATGCTACATCAAGGAGAGTCTGACCTCAGGAGCGCCATGGTCCCGTGGTTAGCGTGAGGAGCTGCGGAACGAGAGGTCTTTGGATCAAGTCCTCCCTGGATTGAAAAGTTTATTTTTTTATTTTCAGACAGTTATTATCTGTCCGTCCGATGCGAGGTAACTGCGCCGTAGTATGGGGACCTTACACCTAAACAAACATAGACACAAAACATATGTTTTCACAGAGCACAGGGAAAACTGTGTCTGTGTGAAACTGTTGCATTCATTTGTTTCAGTTTATGTGACAAACTCTTATGTTCTCATCACTTTTTTGGGAGTGACTATCACATCCATAAGAAAACATAAATCGGGCAAAGTAGAAGAATCTATTTACCCATTCGCCAAGTCTACAAGTTAGGTGGGTCGACAACATATCCCTGTCATGTGATGCACATGCCCTCCTCAGTTTCGTATAGAATATATCAGACATGTTTTCCTGTAGAGGAATCGGTTGACCTATGACCTTGCGATCAAATATTTTCGGTTCCCATTGGAGAGGCACGTCCTAATCGCACGGTTTTGCGGTTCGGTCGCAAAACACAAACACTAAACTTTTTACAGTGAACAGAGACGTCAATGAATGAACGGACAGATCATAACTTTGCGAAAATAAAGAAAGTCAACTTTTCACTCCAGGGAAGACTTCAACGAAGAACCTTTCGTTCCGCAGCTACTCACGCTAGCCACTTGACCACGGCGATCATGAGCTCAGACTTTCCTTGATGTTACTTATCTTGCACATGGACTACTCAGTTTGTATATTTTGCTTATTGTTTTCATAGTTCTCCAATGACCTGTGTTCAGGTTTTCATGGCCTATCCACTGCGCTAACTTACAACTAAATCTGAGGGGTTGCAAAGGGGAGGTTCCCTTATTACTTGCTAGATGCATCTGTATGTATTGTAAAAGTGGATGTACATATATAAGTATGTTCCAAATCTTTTCATATACCACTGCATCGATTTCAACCTAACAATCTGGAAAGATCCGTTATGTTGACAAGAAACGCAGTCTCTCGAATAGAGAGGGGAGAGAGGAGGTGAAAAAGTAGGCAGTGCACAACGCGCTAATTTCGAGAATAAGTGCATTTACTATTTGACAATTACAGCACTTATTGACTTGCAACCAACTTTACACGTCATTTCAAACCTTTACTAGACTTTTTCTTCGTGACGTCCACGTCGAAATGATGAAAGAAATGAAGTTTATCACTTACTACATATTCGCTATTCCTGCAGCAGAACTGCCTTTTAATATATTAGTACTTAGCGTTAACTGTGTTTGCAACACATTTTGCAGATAATATTCACATACAGTATTCGATGTACGTGCAAAATTGTATCATCGTACGACACATATATCAGGAGATATCATGTCAACACATGGAGCTACGAGGGAAGAAACTACAGGACGAAAGTCGATGGAGAGCCAGTGTACAGATACGGGTGTAATGCGAGGGCTGACGGGAACTTAAGGTCCGATAGGTCGCGAAATGGAAATGTCAGTGAAAATTCGATGAAGTTCTGCGCATATGTGCTGGGCAGTGTCTCTTGTATACCTGTCGATCGCGTCACGTCGCTCTTTTCAGTTCTGAGTACACAGTCATAACGTAAACACGACTACAACAATAGCGTCTGCCATCAAGTATGGGCAGCCGCGAGAGATTTCGCCCGATTTCATGCAACCCCGCACAATGTACCTGTCACGCCTTTCCTTCTTCCTGACAGTACTCGACCGAACACTGCAGAATCAATGAGGACGCACCTGTAGCGTTTTCGAAGGGAAGTGCTTTATCACACAATACGCAGTCCAAGCTTGGCGCCCTCTGATGTCCATATCTCCTCACATGTACTGCTGGTTATCAAGACATTTTAGCACAGACAGCGAACTGCACAGTAGCGTAGAGAAGAGGAAAGCGCAGGTGGATGCGTTCTAAAACGAGGGTACTGAAAAGTTGATTCAGCGCTGTGACAAATGTCTAAATTCGAGACTGATCGGACCTTACTCTACAAAAAGCCATCCTATGTTCAATTAGTAGTATACATACCAAGTTTGGTTGAAATCGGTCCAGCGGTTTTGGAGGACCTTTGTACAGTACGTAATTTAAGCTGATAACCTGATTGTGTGATAATTCTCGCACTTGTCTGCTATTGCAGGTTTGATGACCTATAAACGAGTAAAATTTTTTTTCAAATTTCAGAACTCCTGAAGCACAATGTGAATTTTACAATACGACGGCCATATTCATGAGTTAATGTAAATGCAGTTTTATTCGTAGGCTCTGTTCTTTTTCAGTTTCACATCGTCCATTAACAATACATCCTTCCATGACCTTTAACAAGTTTCACAATTATTTGACGAGAATTCCGCTGAGGGATAGATTGCCCTGACTTGATAGATACAAATAAGACTATTTTATAATTGCCACAACTTCACACATTCACAGGTACATATAATTACAAACCCACCTACACACACACACACACACACACACACACACACACACACACACATACATACATACATACGCACACATCTTCTAACAGCCATCTTATCGAGTAATCAAGACAGAAGATAAAGATATTTCCTATTTGAAAAGTTATCGACAGTCACTGTTCTCGTACACCACTCCGGAATCGAACGGAAAAAGGAAGAACGACAATGGTACCAGAAATACCCTCCGCCACACGCTCCAGAGTGTAGCGATGTGATAACTGACTGGTTTTAATGACTGGCTAATCAGTCGATTGAATGAAACTAAGCAGTGAGGTCATGTTAAGTATATTAATGTATTTACTCTCTTTCCACGTTTCATTGGCTTCACTTAATGCCGACTGACAGTCTCCCGCAGCTAGTGTCGCTTCCATTATCAAACGCAACGTCAGGATTGCCCCTCTGGTACCTTTACCTTTTCTAAGGACGAACTGATCGTCGCCTGGTTTAACCCCAATTTTCTTTTTCCTTCTTCTATATGTTATTCTTGTCAGAAACTTGGATGCTTGAGCTGATAAGATGATTCTGTGATGATTCTCACACTTGTCACCAACTTCTGTCTTCGGAAATGTGTGTATGATATATTTCCGAAAGGTCGATGGAATGTCATACACTCTACACCAACGTGAATAGTAGTTTTGTTGCCACTTCCCCCAACGATTTAGGTAAATATGATGGAGTGTTGTTATCTATGCGTTCTGCCTTACTTTATTACGTCGTCGAAAGCTCTTCTAAATCCACTCCCATATTTTGTCCTATCACATAAGATAAATCTCTTCTCTTATTGAGGAATTCAGTGTAACCTTTCCGCCTATCCACTCTCTCCTTTGCAATTTGACAGTGGAATTCCCGTTGCACACTTAATGTTACCACCCTTGCTTTTAATTTCACCAAAGGTTGTTTTTGTTTTTCTGTATGCTGAGTCTGTCCTTCGTACAATCATTTCTTTTTCGATTTTTTTCACATTTTCGTGTGGCCATTTAGTCTTTCCTTCCTTGCAGATCCTATTTATTTCATTCCTAAGCGACTTGTATTTCTGTGTTCCTGTTTGTGAACATTTTTGAACCTCCTCCTTTCATCGATCAATTGAAGTGTTTCTTCTGGTGGCCATAGTTTCTTCGCATCTATCTTCTTTGTACCTATGTTTCTGTTTCCAATTACTGAGATGGCTTTTTTAGAGATCCCCATACCTCTTCAACTTTACTGCCTACTTCACTATTGCTTATTGCTGTGTCTGTAGGCTTAGAGAACTTCAACTGTATCTCGTGATTCCTTAGTACTTCCGTATGCCACTTCTTTGAATACTGATTCTTCCTGAGTAATCTCTTAAAAGTCAGCCTACTCGTCATCTCTACTATATTGTGATCTGAGTCTATATCTGCTCCTGGTTACGCTTAAAATTAAGTACGTGAATATGGAACTTTTGTCTGACCATGATATAATCTAACTAAAATCTTCCGTGTAACTGGCCTTTTCGAAATATACACTATGTGATCAAAAGTATCCGGACACCCACAAAAACATATGTTTCTCATATTAGGAGCAATTTTCTACCACCTGCTGCCAGGTACTCCATATCAGCGATCTCAGTAGTCTAATAGGCATCGTGAGAAACCAGAATGGGGCATTCCGCGGAACTTACGGACTTCGAACATGGTCAGATAATTGGTTGTCAGATGTGTCATGTGTCTGTGCGTGAGAATTACATCCTTTACTCCATAAAGAGCACCATATGCCAAATTACTTTCTAATTTTTCCTAAAATGAAAAATTTCCATGGTACATTCTCTTTGTGGTCTCTCATCGTATGATCGATTACCTCTCCTAAACACCTTGTACAAACTAGAAATATGTTAAGGCATGACACGAAGTACTACAGAGAGTGGCAACATTTTAGCGCTAACGTAGATACTAACATGCTCCTGGTTGGAGACGGATATATCAGCTTTTTACCCTAGAAACTCTTCTAGCTCTTCTCTACACATTTTCCTTATCACATATGTGATTCACTTACATATTACTACTTGGTGTTTTGTGTCTCTCACCCACTCAAATAGTGATTTTCCGATGCCCTTCTTATTTTTCCATCATACAAGGTTGTCTCTCGAAATATCACATTACTAACAGAAAAACAATTGATCGTCTCTGTGACTATGGCTTATTGCTACTCGGGCAGACATACAAAATGAACCTGATCTCTTCGCCCACATCCAGGTACTTACTCTTTATCCACGTGCTGAAACACAAAAGCTTGGCCCAGCACTCTCTCTGGCTACCGGTGTTTACTTACAATTACTCTGTCTGCAGTACACTTCCTCTTAATTCGTAGCTTCGAACCAGTCTTCTTTCCTTGGTCCATATCAAGATTCCTTCTATCAAAGGTCAATTAAAAGTTCACACAGTGAAGTAATCCATAAGAAGTCTTTGCCATCCACAATACATTACAACTAGCAAAAGAAATACGCCAAACAGAGATAACACTGACTTTTACTCAATCAAGATGTAAGCCTACCAGAGTCTCATGTATTGAGCTACTCTTTAATTTTCTTAAAATCTGATACGATTTGAATGCCACATAGTCTCTTTGGATGTAAGGATCCTATCTTGACTACATTTTGGTGAATGGCTCCTCACACCGAGAATGAACGAGAGTAACAGTAAAAAACGTATTGTGAATGATGATTAATAAATAAATCGACCCCGACGACGAGATGTATGTATTGAAGTTTGGCACTCTGATTCGCTTTCTTTCTTTCTGCAGCCCTTCTAATACTTCCCATTGCTATGCGCATCACGGTTGCTTGCCTTTCTCTCCAGGCAAATGGAAAGTTGACTACATCTTTGATCTTACCCACTGGCTGCTTGTTCTTGAAGACCAGCAAGGGTGCCATCCTGCTTGATCCATGTGGTTAACTATTAATGACTTCCTGGAAATCATCCAAGATCTCGTCCATGTTTGTATACTGAATTTGATAATATAACTGATTCAGCTTCACTAGTTCACACGTAATCCTTTCCATGGGATTAGATGCCTGATGATAGAAATTTGAAAATTTGTGTATTTCTTGCCCTTAGGAAGGAGAATTTGCTATAGTTGAGAACTTAACTGAGGCCAGTAGTCCAATATTACTGGTCACTTTTCCTTCACCTTTCAGGAACCTTTCGGAAAATGCTTTGCTTGCAGCTTTGGCAGTTGCACCCCAGAGCAACAGAAAAGCGACGATGTTTGATATCAGTTCAACAATGACCAATGCATACTGATAACCACAGCTTGTTCTCGTCACTGAACCAAATAAATCAGTGGCAGCGAACTCCTGTAGCCTGACTGGTACAATTGTAAGGAGCGCGGTCTTGTGTGATAGTGTTGCAGGCTTCGCACGTTGCCATGCCCTTTAAGTCTCTAAACTTCTTTGTTCAGTTCTAGGTATTCTAGAAACATAGTGACTCTCTTAGATTATCAAAGCATTTCTTTAACCAAAATGTTCATATGTAAGGGGTTAATAAACTGGTAGTCACATCAAACACTTGCCATCCACTGGATTTCTTTTCCTGAATAGTATGTCATTCCTGATGAGGTAGTATTGCCCAATCATCAAATCAGTCTTGGTTCTTGACTTTGTCCTTACAGCCCCTAATATTGGGTCCTTGTTGTGTTACCTGGGAAGGCAAAGAGGGAAATTCCATCAAAATTATAGAAGGGTATTCACTTCAGATATGTGATTACAAATACATTCTTGCAAAGCTCCCCATCCTCTTCAGTCATTAAACCTGTGAGATCACACGATAGAGCATCCACAACCATGTTACTACTTCTGGAAACGCAACAGAATTGAATTTCTTGACCACAGTCCTAAACTGCCACATGTAAGCTTACCAGTCATGAGAAACTGCTGTGTTTGTGTTTGAAATACAATTTTTTGCGTTTCCCAAACAGTAAATAATGTAACCTCGTAACCTCCTCCATTTTGCCAGGTTTCACAATTCTGTAACGGAATAGTTGTGCTAGGACCTTATCAAAACATGACTCGCAAATGCGATAGTATGAATTATAAGTTCGCCATTCGGTTTCACTTTCTAGAACAGCAGGAGCCCTATATCTGTCTGTGACGAGCCAAAAACTAGATAGTATTCTTTTTCACTGTCCAGATGACCCAGTACAGACGGAATGACTACTGCTTCCTTTAGCGCCCTGCACTACCTACGCTCTTCCTCATCCCATAATGAGACTGTTTCCTGTTCATGAGAGTAGTAGGGAGATGGGGTTATGATTACACTATTGATATCAAATTGATATGCAAATTAATTAAATTGATCAATTAATCCTCACCCACCCCTGCTGTGTACTTTATTTATTTTGGTCGGGAAACTGACGCAAAGATCGATCCTACTTACATAATTAATCAGAAAGATTGGGCCTAGTTACACAAATATATTCATAGCGCTACGCAAGGACGGCATAAGAGCAGAATACAACTCAAAAATTGGCGATACCATAAAACTGGTGTTAACCTGCTAGAAAAAAAATTTCGCAATACTACTCGAAACTAGTGTCAGATACACTCAAACCTTACCCTTCACCAACAAGCTTGCCCGAGAAAGGCAGGGGTATAAAGTACTACCTTTTTCTGTTTGGTGGGAAATTCGCTCAACGGACGAGATGCTGGAGTTGGACAGAGAGAAGTTTAAAATCTGTATTACCTGCAACCATACTGTATCGATTGCCGTTTAATGTCAGACATCGCTACAGATGCCTCCTCAAAAACCATCCTGCAGCCCAGGTAATCTAAGCCAATACACGCTATCACAACAGATGAAAAAAACGCGCAACATTCCTACTTACACTTCGAAACTTTCTTGAAAAAAACAGCATTCACATGAACAGGGCATAATGCAACACATGTACTGGGGAAAATCGTCGTCTTAAAAGACTGCAAAGTGGGTGGTAGTGGAACGTGCGTTATCCTCGATGTGCACTCACGAACTGCTGAAAACCAAGGCCCTCTCACTTCCTCTCACACCTCCCCTCCCCCCCTCGCCCCGCATCCCACCATCCATCTGTCCATCTACATGGGGGACACATGCTTCAAACTGCCAGCTGCTCTGCCGACTGCCTCGTTCCACGGCATGCCGCTGTCCGCCCTTTTGCTATTTTTCTGCTGACCACTTTATGGCTGCAGAGCTCACCAGGCTGTTCACAGTCACTCGAGATACGTGGCAAGCCTTGAATAGACAGTCCTACTCGCCAAACAAAGTAAATTTAGTGGCACAACTCTCCCCATTCCGAGAAGGCTCCAGGTGTTCTTTTCAAAAGTCTGTTGCTAGTAAAACAGGAAACATCTTCTACCTAAAGCGGTTGCAGCCTCACACTGCAATGCCTTCAGTACAAAGCACAATCCTGGCACCCCTCAGAATGACAAATGACAAATGACTCCAGGGCCAACTGCGGTCTCTTATAGAACTCGCCCCCAGCAGTGCGCCGTTCTGCGCTGGACTATTTAACATCAACATGACTCGTACAACGAAGCAATTATTAAAAAAAGAAAACACAATTGTTACGACAGTAAATGTCCTCTTTCCACGAAAATAGGCAAAGTCCATTTTCTTTTAGTTTTATATACACAATCGGTATAGTTTTTATGTTAGACTGCAGGACAGAATTCGAATTTTGTGATATCCAATGTAGTTGACTGCCAAAAATCACCAATGATCAGCGGAGACATGTCCATGTGTAAAATTAGGAAAAAAATCTTCGAATAATTTGCTGCGATAATTCCAATCACCGCTGAATGTCCTCGTTATCCCTAACCTGTCAACGGAGTAAATAAAAAGCGAGAATTTTAACTACGAAGAAAAAGCATCTATTTATATAAGCAATTTCTTACAGCTTGTTGAACAAATTACACGACCTGAGAGCGTCTCTCGCATTCAGTGTCTGTAAATAAACTGTCAAGCAAGTGCATATTACACATTTCAGTGAATCTTCCACACCATTCACTCACATGTCAGAAAAAAAACCATTCATTTTACGTTGGACAACAAAAAGCTATAATTCAAGAGAACGTAGCGGTTTTGTACACTATGAAAGGTCCCCTTTTACCAATGCAATGTTATATCATACTAGCGTTTACGAAACAGATCGTGAAAGCATGTATTGCCCTGTGTAGGTGGGAGATTGAAATGTCGATAAAGATATCGACGTGACGAAAAACAAAAGAAACACCTATCAAGAACAATTACCGGCTTCCCTAGCCCTCTGACCCTCTCACCAGCCAGTGCGCCATTTATAGCTATTTGATAGACTAAGTTATTCACACTACTGGCCATTGAAATTGATACAAGAAGAAGAAATGCAGACGGCAAACGGGTATTCATTGGACAAATATATTGCACTAGGACTGACAGGTGGTTACATTTTCACGCAATTTCGGTGCATAGATCCTGAGAAATCAGTACCCTGGCCGTAATAACGGCCTTCATACGTCTGGGCATTGAGTCAAACTGAGCTGTACAGGTACAGCTGCCCATGCAGCTTCAACACGATACCACAGTTCATCAAGGGTAGTGACTGGCGTATTATGACGAGCCATTTGCTCGGCCACCAGTACAGAAGCTGCAAGATTCGGTCGTGCATTATCCTGCTGAAATGTAGGGTTTCGAAGGGATCGAATGAAGGGTACAGCCACGGGTCGTAACACATCTGAAATGTAACGTCCACTGTTCAAAGTGCCGTCAGTGCGAACAATACGTAACCGAGACGTGTAACCAGTGGCACCCGTTACCATCACGACGGGTATTACGCCATTATGGTGATGACGAATACAAGCTTCCAATGTGCGTTCACCGTGATGTCACCAAACACGGATGCAACCATCATGATTCTGTAAACAGACCCTGGATTCATCCAAATAAATGACGTTTTGCCATTCGTGAACCTAGGTTCGTCGTTGAGTACACCAACGCAGGCGCTCCTGTCTGTGATGCAGCGTCATGGGTAACCGCAACCATGGTCTCCGAGCTGATAGTCCATGCTGCTGCAAACGTCGTCGAACTGTTCGTGCAGATGATTTTTGTCTTGCAAACGTCCCCATCTGTTGACTCAGGGATCGAGACGTGACTGCGCGATCCGTTACAGCCATGCTGATACGATGCCTGTCATCTCGACTGCTAGTGATACGAGGCCGTTGGGATCCAGCACGGCATTCCGTGTTACCCTCTTGAACACACCGATTCCATATTCTTCTAACAGTCATTGCATATCGACCACCGCGAGCAACAATGTCCAGAAACGATAAATTTCAATCGCGATAGGCTACAATCCGACCTTTATCAAAGTGGGAAACGTGCTGGTACGCATATCTCCTCCTTACACGAGGCATCACAACAACGATTCACCAGGCAACGCCGGTCAACTGCTGTTTGTGTAGGTGTCGCCACCGGCGCCAACCTTGTGTGAATGCTCTGAAAAGCTAATCATTTGCATATCACAGCATACTCTTCCTGTTGGTTAAATTTCGCGTCTGTAGCACGTCATCTTCGTGGTGTAGCAACTTTAATGGCCAGTAGTGTAAATTTATCATGAGAGTCAGTTTACATGGCGAGTAATTTCTTTTACAGTAGTCGGATTACCCTCACCAGGTAGGCCAAATGGGAATCCTTGGAGGGAGGAAGTTATTCTTTCGTGGAACACTGTTGCGAAATGACATCTGAAGCTGACCACAGCGGGATTTTACAGCCAACATACATTTCACGTAAGGAGCGTGCTATTAAAAATCACGATCATAACGCCAAAGATAGAATCACCCTGCATAAAAAAGCGGTTGTAAGTACAGGCACACAAGTGTCGCTAATGCTGTTATGCTTTCTGATAGAAATGCTGTCCGCGATTTGGAATCAAGTCTATCTGTTCCAACACATATTTGCGTTGGATTCTCTAGAGATATATTTTAATTACTATAGCCACTGGTGATTCATAATTGTGCCACTCTCGTATCTCGAAATGAGTCATCTTTTCTCGAACCTATCTGCTAAGGATAACACACACCAGGGACTCCAGCGCTCTTTTTATACAGTCCCTCTGCATCTTGTAACTGCTCCTAAACCTCATCCCCAACTTCCATGTAGCTTCGTCCATGTAATCGTCCCAATATAAGTCAGACCTGAAAGACGGTCAGGAAACGCTATAACTAAGAGGTTCTGCATCCTGTGGGAAAACGGTACGAGGTGTGTTAATGCGACATGATCGCGTTTTGACCACTCAGTGGAAATGGGAACACGTTGTCGTAGCTAAACCAATCATCTGCAGTGTGTAAGGCCAGCGCAAAATGAAGCTTTCCCCTGCAACACGAGATAGTAAAAGAGATACTATGAGCAGTTATGGTGGTGTTTGTTACTGAGGAAATTAGGAAGACCGCATCATACATGGCATGGAGGAAGGACGAAAATTTTGCTACTGAACTGCGACACATCTACAAACTACATACAGGTATTGCAGTCCAACGCATTCACGTTTGTCACCCAAACATATGCGGCGATCCTATTGAATATAAAGGTATTGGTTCATTGGAGCTTGTGGTTCATGACCCAAGTCGCTACCCCAGACGGGTGTAAACTTTCATCACCTGTAGTGTAGGGTGACCATATCAAAAATGGTTCAAATGGCTCTGAGCACTATGGGACTTAACATCTGTGGTCATCAGTCCCCTAGAACTTAGAACTACTTAAACCTAACTAACCTAAAAATGGTTCAAATGGCTCTGAGTGCTATGGGATTTAACATCTGTGGTCATCAGTCCTCTAGAACGTAGAACTGCTTAAACCTAACTAACCTAAGGACATCACACATATCCATGCCCGACGCTCGATTCGAACCTGCAACCATAGGGGTCACGCGGTTCCAGACTGAAGCGCCTAGAACTGCTAGGCCATACCGGCTGGCGTGACCATATCCAACAGACTATTAGCCACATGGGAGGGTTCCTGTATTATTCCCATATAAGCTATGTAATACATTGTTTTTTTTTTAGTTATAGTACACCCTATCAGTGTACACTGCCATACACTTTGTTTTTTTCTACCATGACTTAGAGATCCGTGTCAGTCACTGCTAAACTGACATTAACACGTTTCAATCCTCTGGTTCTCACACAAAGGTGAACATCGCATGGCATAAACTGTACAGCTACCACAACAGAGGCCGGTAGAATTTGTTTCTCACTGATAAAAATGTGGAAGATATCTCAACATATGGAAACTGGAAAAGTCTGCGGTACTGTAGAGCGCTTCCAACAGCTATTCGAAATTGATGAATTGTACTCTTAATCTCTCATCTTTCCCATCGATAGGGTGTCGGAGGTCTTGGTGTTCGATTCCCAAAAACATTGTTCCTTCATTTTGCTGTCATGTAGATGATTACTGTTATGATGCTGACCGTCACAACAAGCCTGGGGTGTTCCCTTGTTGGTGAAAGAAAACATGTGGAGGTCACCACGTAGATGACATAGCAGCATTGGAAATAGCACCAGTCTGTAGCATTCAGGAACGCTGCGTAACAACTGTATGGATGTCATACATTTAATCCTATGTTCCCCAGCAACAAGCAGCAGGTATCTGGTGTTCAGCCGAAGCTCCATCCAACCCATCCAAGTGGTGTCGGTAAATCATTATGTGGTAATCATGAGTATACCCAGTTGACGGTTGATATGAGGAAGACACGGTCGCTGTGGAACAATCTCCTCTAACAAACACCGCTGTTTATAGCGACATCAAATTCACTCACAAGTCGGAGAGAGATACATCTACCACATTTGCAATCTGTGTTGGAAGAAAGTAATCTCAGTTAATGGCCATTGGAACGTGTTTTGGCCACTCGGTATAAATGGGAACATGTGAGACAACCACGTCGAAGATTGGCTGAAATGTTTGTAATACACATGTGCTTGACACTGAATCCGAGAGACCCTCTTAGGTCGTGCAGTATGTTCAACAAGCTGAAAGAGTTGCTTAATACAGATGTTTTTAGTTCAGAGTTTAAATTCTTACTTTTTCTTTACTCCGATAACACTTTCGAGATAACGAGGACATTCTGCGGTGATCGAGAATTTTCGCAGCAAAATAGTGGTAGTTTTTTTTCCTGATATTACACATGGACATGTGTGTTGATCATTTTTGATCGGTGGCAGTTCACTTCATTACACATTACAAAACAACGATATGTGTGTTGTATCCTGCAGGCAAACATAAAAATTTACCGATTTTCCTCATAATACTAATAGAAAATATACTTGGTCTGTTTTCGTGGGAAGAAGACAGTTGTTATCGCCGTAATTGTTTTTTTTCCTTTTTTAATAGTTGCTTTATTATATGAGTCATGTTGGTGTCAAATAGTCCAGTACAGAATGGCGGGCTGCGACTGGTGATTTCCCTAAGAGTTCGGGGCTCTCGCTTAAGTTATTTGTCATGGTTTCGGTATCAGAGGTGCCTGCGTCGTGCTTTGTACTAAAGGCATTGTGGTGCGGGGCTTCACACGGTTTAGGCAGAAGAAGCTTCCTGGGTCACAAGCAGCCGACTTTTGAAAAAAAACCATTTGGAGCATTTTCCGGATGGGCGGAGTTGTGTTACTAAATTTTCCTTTTGTGTTGTCTAGGACCATCGCCTCAAGGCATGCCACACATCACATGTGACCTCAGAGGGCTTGATGTGGTCTGCAACCATAGAGGGGTCAGCAGAGAAACAGCAAATGGCGGACAGTGACCTTCGCTTGCCACGAGGTCGTCGGCTGAGTAGCTGGCTGTTTGGCGAAGCGTGTGCCTCCAAGTAGGTGGATGGTTGGATGGTAGCAGGGAGGGGAGGGGAAGCGTCATGAGAAGTGAGAAGGCCTCAGTTTTCGGCAGTTTGTGATCGTGCATCGAGGAGAATGCATGTTAAACTACCAAACCCTTTGCAGTCTTTTAGGACGACGATTTTCCCCATATATGTCCTGCATTATGACTCGTTCATTATGAGTGCTGGTTTTTTCACCAAAATTTCGAAGTGTAATTAGAATTGTGAACCATTTTTTTCCGTCACTGGTGGAAGCCTATATTGGCTTTGATTACCTGGGCTGCAGGAACATTTTTGTTTAGGTATCTGCAGTGAACTTTGACATCAAAGAGCGATATATACTGTATGCTTACAAGTACTATACTTTTTAAAGTCTTCTCTGTCAAGCACAGCATCTCGTCAATTGAACGAATTTCCCACCAAACAGAATAAAAATGGTACATTAGACTCCTGCCTTTTTCCCATCAGCTTGTAGGTAAAGTTTGAGTGTGTCTGTCACTAGTTTCGAGTGATACTGCGAAATTTTTCCCCAGTAAGATAACGCCACTTGTATGGTGTCACCAATGGTTTAGTTGTATTCCGATTTTATGGCATCCTTGTGTAACCATACGCATATAGTTGTGTAATTAGGCCTGACCTTTGTGATTAATTACGTAATTAGAATCGACCTTTCATCAGTTTCCTGACCAAAATAAATAAGGTACACTAAACCTAACCTTCCTCTCCTGCATTGGGACAGTTTCCATGTATTTGGACAGTGCACTTGCGCTTTCCATCCAGTAGAATCAGGGTTTGTGATCCATAAATGTCAACATCAGTTTTAATTTCCTGCCAGTTCTTGGGTGGTGTGTAGGGTGGAATGTCAGCACAGCCTGGGACAAAGAAATTCCCACCAAAATTCGTAATTACCGCAAAAGTTCGAAATTTCCGCCAATAAGTTAAATTAGGGCGAGGGCGGTGAGGGGACAGGGAGAGGAGGGTGCTGGTGCCCACGTGTGGGTTGAGAAAAGCGAGTGACGTCATCTGGGGTGAGAGTGGGCGTGGTCGGCGGTAGGCGTTGGCGGGGTGATTAATGATCAATTTAATTATTTTTCATATCTATTTGATATCAAAATTGGAGTCGTCACCCCATCTCCCTATTACCCATGAATTGAAAGTTGCATGTCATCGGCATTGTCAAATGTAAAATGTTTCTAGGAGTTTACGGGGTCCAGGAAACGCGATGTTGATACTTGGTTCAGAGTACAGCATACTCCCTGATGGCTTGAAGTCCTCAGATTCTGGCTGAAAGATTACGTGACCCAGGAGATTAATGTGGCTGAACTGAGATTTCACAGGGTTTATAAGTACGCAGCAGTCTCTGAATACCTGCAGCAGGAGAAACAAACAGCTTGTTCGTTGATTACAATTTACCATCGGTTCAAAGTCTAAAATTTGAAAAATAGTGTATCTTCCACGTGTGTGTGAGTGTACTAACCGCGAGCCTACGTGGTAAGATATCCCGGCAATTAAATGCCCCATCAGAGAGGCGGCTGCAGTCGGTTTCGAATATTAGACTCAACGGTCGTTATCATTCTGTGCTATGAGGCTGAAATAAAGTCCACCTGAATTCACCAACTCGCTTGCGTTGGTGATAACACCCTCGTTAAAACAATCTAGGAATCATTCACTTTTAGGAACGGTTTTTAATGGTTTATGGGATGCTGGAAACTAAACGTGATAGAAATGAAAATACACAAGTACATACTCAGTTCGGTTCCCAACGTCTTCTCTTCCTCGCCCCTCACATCTAAACTCCACCGTTTTGTAAACATATGGAGAAACACATGCTGAGAAAAGACACTCTGCAGAATCAGATAAAACAAAAAAACTCATGATGTGAACTGACGGCCACCGTTTAAGATTTAAGTTTCAATAAGTGAACAGTTATTTTCTTATTTAAATTTACTGAAGCTCTGCCTTTCTCTTATAGCTGAGATGCACCCATCACCGATAATTCTGTTTCTTAAATGCTGAGTTGACTTGAGCAGAGAGCACGTGAGATAGAATTTGTTTAACTGTTTTGTGTCCTAATCACTGGTTCCTTCCCGGAATTTTTTTGCGAGAAACATTTTTCTTTTATTACTAGAGTTTCATGATATGAATCATCGGTGCAGAAACAGTGTTTCGCAATGAATTTATCTTCAGGGTAACTTTGAATCCAATCATAGAATTTGTCCATTCCTCGCGACTAACGCATCGGCATTCTGATCCCGGAACAGAATTTTCTATTAAGAAAACGCCTAAAAACTGAACTAAAAACTGCTTAACGGAATGGCAGTAATAGTGACGATATGCGACAGCAGAGTGCAGCCAACACTAATGATTTAACAACAGTAAAACGATCGAAAGTTTCCGCTTAGAATTGAACGCGGCAGACTGACACATCTCTTTTCATTCGATCGCTCCCGCAGGCTGGAGTCAGTCGAAAGACAAGAATGGATAGTAATGCTACGGTTACGTGAAACAAAAACCACCGGAATCGACTGTTCCCATTATGTTCCTCCTACAGATGGTTTCTTTCAAATGAATGGATTAGTCCAACCGACGCGTAAAGGTATTAACTACAACACTCAGCGCTGCGAAAATTGTTAGCGTCTGACACAGGCTTGTGCCCTTATCGGCGACAACACCAAAGGTTATACTAAAGCGTGTTTTTGTTTTTCTAGTTAATTAATGAATTATCTATTTTTTGCGATGCAAGTTTAGTAAAATGATTGCGAGATATACTGCTGTCCAAAATTAAAGCCACAAACAGAAATGTTGCAAGATTGCGTTTATTTTTTCACTCAACAGCATAAGCAGGTGCTAGTAAAGTAGAAAAAATATAAATAATACAAAACGTAAGTTAATGCAACATGCGTAACGGCAGAGAGAAATGTTCTTCGTGTTTTGCAACTTAACGAATTGGCTCACACGTTCAAACAAATGGTTAATGTGCTCAGCATGGGATGTGACCACTTCTGGCAGCAATACAGGTCTGAAAACGACGGAACATGCTGTGAATGATGTTATCAGTCTCATGTTGAGGCAATAACGCCCATCATTCCTGCAGTGCTACTCACAATTCTTAGAGAGTGGTTGGCGGATGCTGACTTGATGCAAACACGGGAAAGTGAGCAGGCCACCCCATGAGTGCAATATCAGTCGTTTCCAAGAAAAGATCAATACTCGGTAGTATAAGGTCGAGCGTTATCGTCCGTCAGTGCGATGTATGGGCCTCTACCACCCCGCGAAAACCACATATGAGGTCCCAAATCTCGTCACAATACCTAACAACTGGTAAACCTTGACGACATACTGATACAATTTCATGAATAGGTGTTCGGCTGGCCAGAGCCATCCTTGTCTACACCATTAGGGATCCTCCCCGATATAGGCCTCTCTTCATAATGTCTGGGTCGCGAAATCGTGTTAATTGTTCGCTATAGTTGCGGATCCGCCGAGAATCACTCTCCAGATCGAATCGGGATCCGTCTGTGGAAAGAACATTGGCCCTCTGTCCTACCGTTCAGCTGGCATGTAGACGACTCCACTGCAGACGTTGTCGTGTCAGCACGTGTCAGAGCTACACACGCAGAAGGCCTCCGTCATTAAAGACCACTTTGCGAAGCCTTCTGTACACATTTTGCCTCGATACAACAAGCACAGTGGATCCTGCGAGGTCAGATGCCAGATGCCGTGCAATACTTAGGCAGTGCCGTCGTGTAATGACAGTCAAACAAGTTGTTGTGGTTGGCAGGAGAGCCAACCGTATGGTTAAAGGAGGCCGAAATGCACGCGCTTTAGCTCACGCAGGCTGGCGTGAGGTCTGGAACTTGACAAGGGAATCAGAATTGAGAAAAACGGACGTAGCTGGTGGAATACTTAACTTTAATCCATTAACGGAGAACGTCGCTCTTTATGGTACATGATTCACAATATCAAAAGTACGGATAATGGCGCCTTGCTAGGTCGTAGCAAATAACGTAGCTGAAGGCTGTGCTAACTATCGTCTCGGCAAATGAGAGCGTAGAAGTCAGTGAACCATCGCTAGCAAAGTCGGCTGTACAACTGGGCGAGTGCTAGGAAGTCTCTCTAGACCTGCCGTGTGGCGGCGCTCGGTCTGCAATCATAGATAGTGGCGACACGCGGGTCCGATGTATACTACCGGACCGCGGACGATTTAAAGGCTACCACCTAGCAAGTGTGGTGTCTGGCGGTGACACCACACAAGTACCCTCTATTTTTAGTGTCACACTTGTTCGGCCCTGCCCCGGGTCTTGGGGATACAGTTTTGGTCTCTCTTAATTGTCGCCACGTCAGAGAAACAGCGGAACGATTCACGTTAATGCATCGCGCCACAACAGTTTGCGACTACCCTGCTTCCGTTCTTCTTAAGGCCCTCCTCTGCAGTGAATCTGTTATGCCTCTTCTCTGGGCCATATTTCACCGTCTGTAACTGAGTACACAGGGACTGTGGATGTGATTCTACGCGGCAAACACTACCCCGTTTGATAGTTGTCCTGATGTCGTCTTTGGTGTGGTTGTCCATAGATCAGGATAGCATCTTCCGTGCAGAATACGATTGTACTAATATCTGTCTACAGTTTATATGATTATTTCGCGAATTAAACACAGGACGGAAAAGTAGCGGTTTGTTGCTTTAATTTCGAATACCAGTGTAAATGTAAAGACGGAGAGTCCCTCTAATTCAGTGACATAAACCACAAATTATTCATGAAGAAATACATCAGAACATGGGGGAATAACGGGAGATTACTCCCACGAAAGCAAGAGAATATAAACACACATTTCACACATAAGAGGTATATATTGTCTGTTTTTATGATGATAGGCACTCATCTTGACACATAACAGTTTTGTATACAGCCTAACGATTGGCACATTGCTATACTTCATACATCCACATCTACATGGATACTCTGAAAATTACTTTTAAGTGCCTAGCAGAGGGTTCATCGAATCACCTTCACAATTCTCTATTATAGCGCGCAGCATGAATGAACACCTATATCTATCAGTGTGAGCTCTAATTTCCCTTATTTTGTAGTGGTGATCGTTCCTCCCTAAGTAGGTCGGTGTCAACAAAATATTTTCACATTCGGAGGAAAAAGTTCGTCATTCGAATTCCGTGAGAAGATTCCGTCGCAACGAAAAACGCATTTCCTTTAATGAAGTCCTGCCCAAATCCTGTATAATTTCTATGATACTCTCTCCCATACTTCTCCATAGTAAAAAATGTCTTCCTTCCTCTGAACTTTTTCTATGTACTACGTCAGACCTATCTGCTAAGGATCCCGCACCGAGCAGCAATATTCTAAAAGAGGACGGACAAGCGTAGTGTAGGCAGTCTCCTTAGTAGGTCTGTTACATTTTATAAGCGTCCTGCCAATTAAACGCCGTCTTTGGTTATCCTTTCCAAGAACATTTTCTATGTGTTCCTTCCAATTGAAGTTGTTCGTAATTGTAATACCTAGGTATTTAGTTGAATTTGCGGCTTTTAGATTAGACTGATTTATCGTGTACCGATGTTTAACGAGTTCCTTTTAGCACTCATCTGGATGACCTCACACTTTTCGCACCATTCGGATATCTTTTCTAAATCGTTTTGCAGTTTGTTTTGATTTTCTGATGACTTTATTAGCCGATAAACGACAATGTCATCTGAAAACAACAGAAGACTGCTGCTCAGATTGTCTCCCAAATCGTTTATATAGATAAAGAACAGCAAAGGGCCTATAACACTACCTTTGGGGAACGCCAGGAAGCACATCTGTTTTACTCTATGACTTTCCGCCAATGACTACGAATTGTGAACTCTCTGACAGAAAATCACAAATCAAGTCACATAACTGAGACGATATTTCACAAGCACGCAATTTCACTACGAGCCGCTGTTTGGTACAGTGTCAAAAGCCTTTCGGAAATCCAGAAATGCGGAAACGATCTGAAATCCCATGCCAATAGCAGACAACACTTCGTGTGAAAAAAGAGCCAGTTGTGTTTCACAGGAACGATGTTTTCTAAACCCATGTTGACTGTGTGTCTTACACCGCTTTCTTCGAGGTAATTCATAATGTTACAACACAATATATGTTTCATAATACTGCTGCATATCGACGATAACGATATGGTCCTGTAATTTAGCGGATCACACCTACTACCTTTCTTGAATATTGGTGTGACCTGGGCAACTTTCAAGACTTTGGGTACGGATCATACGTCGAGCGAATGGTTGTATATGATTGTTAAGTATGGAGCTAATGCATCAGCATACTCCGAAAGGAACCTAACTGGTATACACTCTGAACCAGAAAACTTGCTTTTAATAAGAGATTTAAGTTGCTTTACTACTCCGAGGATGCTCTTGCTGGCAGCGGTTTCCGATTCGAATTCTGGAATATTTACTTCATGATCTTTTCTGAAGGCATTTCGGAAGGCTGTGTTTAGTAACTCGGCTTTGGCAGCACTGCATTCGATAGTTATATTAGAAGTGTAACAGAGCCAAACACTCGGCGAAGTAAGGAATCACAAAGAGAAATGTCGGGTACGACCTTTCTGCCATACATTCCCAGAGTGACGGACAGAATCGGCCGTATATTGCGCAAAACACGGCTAAAGACGATTTTCAAACCGACAAGGGAGATGAAAGAGTGTCTTAGATCGGCAAAGGAGAAACGGGAACCCACTCGCAATGTCTGGAATATACCGTATACCATGCACATGCGGAAAAGTCTATGTCGGAATGACTGGACGATCAATCAACACCAGGATCAAAGAACATGAGCGACATTGCAGGTTGTGACAGGTGGAGAAATCGGCCGTGGTAGAGCACTCACTGAGTGAGACCGACCACGTAATAAATTTCGCCGACATGGAAGTTTTGGTAGTAGAGAAGCAGTAGCACACGCGCTTGTTCAGAGAAGCTGTAGAAATACAAAAATACGCGAACAGTTAAAACAAGAAAGAGGAAAGCCGTAAGGTAAACGGATCCTGGGTTCCCGAAGTGCAGCGAACGACTGTCGCAGGTAGCAAGAGGAGAACCCACCGGAAATGACCGTGGAGAAGCCCTCGGAAGTTGGTACGCCAGGTACATATAGTCTGCGCCCGCGAAGAAAATCGCTCTGAGCACTATGCGACTAAACTTCTGAGGTCATCAGTCGCCTAGAACTTAGAACTAATTAAACCTAACTAACCTAAGGACATCACACACATCCATGACCCAGGCAGGATTCGAACCTGCGACCGCAGCGGTCTCTCGGCTCCAGACTGTAGCGCGTAGAACCGCACGGCCACTGCGGCCAGCTCTCCGACCGCGAACTCGGCTCCAGTTCACCACCGGCAGTGGAGGGTGAAGCTTTGATAATGGCAGCTACTCTTGCTGGCGAAACGTCAGTAAAATCATTAGGTGAACGTCGGCCGAAGAACCCGAGACAGAAGCCAATAAGCATTGTTTCTGCAAGTGGCCACGAAACCCTTAAGAATTTTACATTTATAATTCGCAATTTCCGAGTGATAGGAATCTTCAATCATTCGATTCATGTGCATATTCATTTGTTTCCCAGCCCCTAGACAACGAAACCAGCCAAAACTTTTACTATTGCTCCTCAGAGTTTGAGGGTGCGTAGTTATTTGAAAGCCCGAACCCAGCACTGTTTGCTTTGATGCACATCCGCTTACTGCTATTGTTGGCGACAACCCCTCTTCTTGTGTTTGGATTATGTGACTACTAAGGTTGGGGGTGTCTCCGTGTACT
Source organism: Schistocerca gregaria (assembly GCF_023897955.1). NCBI lineage: Eukaryota > Metazoa > Arthropoda > Insecta > Orthoptera > Acrididae > Schistocerca > Schistocerca gregaria. The sequence goes on along the minus strand of NC_064920.1, from coordinate 284,728,897 downwards.
ATTCTATGTAAGACTATGGCAAGTATTTTCATTTACGTTTCCTTCAACTGGCTGTCACTATTTTTCAATTATGTAAATTACAGGAATGCTTTCCTTTCTGCGTTCGAGCATCTGAAGAAGGTTTATCACAGCGAGACCGATCGTGTGAATAAATCATCAAGCAACAGCTGTTAGAGGTTTTATTCAAGTTCAGTTTGCCAAAACGAACTATATCGATATCTTTTATAGTCTGCGCCAGCTTAAATTTTTGTCATTTATGCTGAACCACAAATGCGCTAAAGGACTTTTAGAGGACTTAGTGCTTAAGGGCAGAATAGGTGGCTTGCGGTTACCCGCTAATGCAGACGCAGATTTTCCCAAGAGAAGGAAAAGGAAAATTCAGTAGAGCCATGGTATAAATGGTCTTTTTGTCGAAGTACAACAAGCAGTTTTATAAAAAGGAAGTGTTGAGCATGAAACTCTCTCATGCTGTGGCGAATAAAGGAAACTTCGTGAAAATAAGATAAAAGATAAAAATAAACCAAGTGCTAAGCACTCACGTACGCATAGCCAATAGCTGCTAACAAGGCGTGCGCTTGTCACAGCCAGATTTGGAGTGAAGCGTTAACAGGCGAGCACGGATTTCTAAACGACGAAACGGCACGGCGTAATGCTGCAGAACTGTTTACCGCTGTATCGATGTTTATTTGCTAACAGCATCTCTCATTGAAAGAGTACTTCAGAGTAAATCCAGATTCTGTCTGCAGCAGGCAAAGCGAGTGAAACGTGGAGACTGTTCCGTGCAGTGATACTGAAATTCCTTCTGTCTTTGGCAGAAGAAGCGGAAATTCACGTGATCGCAACTGAGGTTGCATGGTTTATTTCGAATGATTGTTAGTGAGGGCTTCTATCAGACTCTACGAGCTTGCTTGAATTTCGGTGGGAGCGTTCGTGCATTAGGACGAGACTGTAGCGACTGTGTATGGGAACTACCGAAGTATGGAATTTAGCACAGCGCATTCACCAAGCCTTCAGTATTAGCACATACCGGGAAAGCACAACTGGCTGTCAATATTCTAACACATATTATGCAAAAAAATGGTATTTGGATAATAACTTCAGGATCTCTGTATTTTTATCCAACACTTCTTAGACTTTATGTTAAAATGAAGAGAAATCTACTGATAGTGCTGCAACGTCACATAAATAACTTCATCTGGATAAAAGCTGAACAAATGGAAACATAAGGATTCACAGAATTTTTTTATATCTAGTAAGCCATTACTGTTTGGATTATGTTGAACATAATTACGCTAGCCCACCATAATCTAATTCCTTCGTACAAATAAGAATACTGTAAAATCTACCACGATTTATGATGTAACTAAGTGCCACTAGGAGTAGTCACTTCAATTGTACACTCAGTTATAAACTGAAAACCTCTTATAATAAAGCAACGGAAGTAGAGATAAGGGGAAGGTTTGTCATCTAAAAAACGTTACATATAAGTTGTTGAAAATGTTTTATCTTCGACTCGTAGCCATACATAAAACTGGTCGGTTTTGTAGTAGGCGCCGACCCTAATAGATAATGCAGAAACTAATTTTATTTCTGTCCCTGAAAGCTAGTAAATAGTTGCCTGAGAGTTATTCTGCCCTTATTACTGGTCTCCTATTGCTGTAGGCCATTGTTGAGGCGGAGGAAACATCTTAAAGATTAGATCAGTGGCGATTCAGTTGTATTTGTGTTCGACCTTTGGTCTGCTTAGCTGTGTAAAATATGGCACACTCATAAACAAGTTATTAGGAAGGTAAAGTAATCTCATAATACTGTGATTTTGTACAAAATTTAAGCTACAATGGCAAAATAAATTTGTTTACCACTTAAATTCTTCTCTAACGCGGCCCACTCCATAGATATTGTCGTTCTGCAGATTAACGTATTTTGTACCGCAGACAGCTGAGAAGTACAGATAAAGTTGCACTCAATAATTCATTTGTGGCGTCAGTGATATAGATTGATCAACCAACTGAAATTATAAACCGATTGTTGTCGTTACGAGTCAACTTGAGCCTTACCCATCAACCGCTGGTTTTTGAGCCTGACGGAAAGAAATAGGACTGACATGGTGGGTGACGTCATTCAGTGACGAGCTGAAGCTCCTTATTATTCAAAGTTTAAATACTATCTTTGGTTGTTTTAGTAATGTACCAAAACAGTTATTACCTTTCCTTCGAATTATGATATGTAAATAAGTATTCCTTTTGAAAATAAAATTTTGCCCTGCGTGTTAATTCATTTGAGAGATCGATTCTGAGTTTGTGTTTACAGTGATATAATATATATTGACCACTTGTTTTATTTTATTGTTGCATACTGTTTTTTCATTATTTTGTTTTGTTGGCTCCCTTTCTTCCTTAGTAATGTTGGCAAAATTGATATTATATTAATGTTCAATAGGGCTATGTTGTAGTGAGACATGGGAGATGAAGAGTGACTTTTAAATTTTTGCAGAAGGTAAGTGTAATCGGAGAATATTATAACATCCACATATAGGTATCGTCGAAATAATCTGTAGCTGCCAATCAGATGCGGTATCTGGTTTGAGAGATCTAAATTCGATCTCTCTCTTCTAGTGACATCAACTTATTATTTTGATTACGGACCACCCGTAATATAAGTTATTCAGGGAATCGGTTTCTGTGGGACAACAGTAGTACATAGGGTGTCTTTTAGTAGTTAGGTATGTAGTGAATATATTAAATTTATTGGGCTTATCGAGGAATATGGGGTGATACTCGAAACCTATAAAATGTCCTTTGGTAAGAAAACGGGTGGTAGAAGGCATTTTGCCGCCGCCATTTGAAATTGGGTGTGGCTATTACACGAGGATTCTGTTCTGATACTATAGTTCAGGTGGTTTAAATAATAGAATGTGGGTTTCGGTTTCATTTATCCATTAATGTTACAAAAAATGGAGGGATGTATTTGTGTATCTTCTACTTCTTCTCCTGATCCACTCAGCCGATTACCAATAAACTTGACACACATATCCGTTACTGTTAGGCAATAGTCGATGTAAGGATAACAGCCAGATACCTGTCATAGCTCAGGTTATATAACGCCACAAACAATGAAACGGGTCAAAACCTTACGCACATGCAAGAGGTTTAATTTTATTACGTCTGTGATACTAACACTGTTCACAATAAATCTCGCAGTCAATATCCACACATAATGGTAAATGCACTTACAAACTTATGTCATGGTGCCACACAAATATCAGGAGATATGGCGTCATAAACACTGAGACTCTTGAAAAGTTCTACATCATGCATCAAGTTTTAATATAGTTATTATTTGCCAACAAAACTCACTTAAGAGTCAACATAAGGTAGACCCTGACACTTGCCAGGACTTTTGGCAGCTTCAAGCTGCGAAGTGCAAACGACTGTTGGTGAAAGCAGTAGCAATGTATAGAGTTATGAAGAGGCGTTACTGGAGAGGCCTTTACAGGATTGCGTTGTAGACACGCGAAACAGCTACGCACAGCGTACAGAAATTTCCCACTATATTGTGTTTATACAAATGTACATCATGTATATTTCTTATGAGTGTTTTAAAATGTTTTCACGAATACACGGAAGTGAAGTTACACCACAAACATACTTAAGGGAATAAATTCTGGACGTCGTAAAAACTGATACACAACGTGGACATTAATCTCTATGCTGCAAAGTGAGTACGTCATAGTACCCAAGACGGCTTCCACGCGGCGTACGATTGTGCCTCAGATTATTTTAAGAATTTACAAATTCGACTCTCGCCGGAGATCAGCAAAGCCATAGAGATTTTATTCCAAGTGGAGAATCAAATTTATACCTGAAAAGGTGGGAGGTATTTGTGTAAAAAATAATTGGGAAAGCGACTTCTCTCACACAAAAGTTTCCATTAAAGGAACTAGCTATTATTCAGTCATAATAATTTAACTTCAACTTTCACAGGGGGAAGGCCAAAAAATTGTGTACATTATTTGTGTTTCATGACACGACGGAACGAGTACTGCTTCTACAAGAGTGGGTGCAGAGTACCTTTTCCGTCATATGCGAATTTCAGACCAGAAACTTGACGGAAGGCAACATATAAGGGCAGGAGCTCTAACCACTTATCTTTCTGCCTCTTTTATGCCACCAACTTGGTTCCTATAGTGTGTAGAAGTAGCAAAGACTCTGCTGCTGTTCTATGTAAAGGGTAGTTTACCATTATCGGTATCATTCTGTATACAAACATCTGTGGCAGTAGTATGTGAAGTGCTACGATATTTTAACTTCTTGTGAAATAATCATTCAATTTATTTTGTGGGTTAATCAGGAAAGCAGAGTTTACGGAATAGTTGGCAACACTTCTTGGTTTTAACTCGGGCGCAGTTTAAAATGCAAGTGGAACAGGAAAGCGAAATGCAATCAGCTAACATAACGGACGCCTAAGGCGATGCCACACCTGCGGCGCGTGACATGGCTAGTTCCTCGTTACCCGCAATTGATCCAACCACGTTTTTATACAAAATCTTAGTCTGCTATCTGATAAGATGTCTCATATAGTGGAAACCCAATCAACCATGGCACAAGGGTAGTGTGAAATCCAGAGCCAGGTTACTTAATTCCATGATCGTTCAAAGGAAAACGGAATGCAAGAGACTATATTTGACCTTATCAGAAAGCAAGAGGCCACGTTGAATGACTTACTACAATTGCGACAATCTCAAGACTAATTACAGATAGAAATAGAAAAGGTGAATGATGCTGTCAGTGACAATTATGAATCGACAGAATCAGTGGGAAGAAGCACTTGCTAGCCTCAGCAAAAGAGTGCAAGATATTTGCTCAGGACAGGAAGATAAAATCAAAGAAAATTGTGAGGTAAATAAGCGTTACTTTTCGAAGGAGGTCGATAACTGGGTAAGGGCAAAGGAACAGGAGGTGAAACAGACGGTAACATTATTTATGGTGTAAAATCTGCTGTGTCATCATTATCCCCTTATGAACTGTCAGAAAAGAATTTCTTTAAGGAAGGATTAGAAGAGGTTAAGATTCAGCTACGTTCCTATTCTGTGAAATGGAAGGAGCAAGTTGAGGAATCTATTAACATAACCAATGAAAAGCTACAAGAATTTCGAGGGGCGTTGAATAGTGGTAGCAAGGTATATCAAGCTCTAAGACAATGAACTTCGGGCGAAGCATGCAGTTACGGAAATCCAAACGTATATTCGCTTTACTATAGCCCCCATATAGTCCACAAGAGGCCGCTACGGGTCAGTACTTGTATTCTACACCTAAGATCGAAGAGAAAATGCTCAAGTATCGGCAGTTTCAGATATTTAATCCCAGTGAGAGGACGGTAGATCCCATAGTCTTTATGAGAAGCTGCAGGAGAGCTTTGACAAGGAACTGGACTGATGCACAGGTTAGCTATGTATCAGATTATATTCAAAAAGGTGCTGTATGCGTAAGCGACGCATGCGAATCTTGACTGTCTTATGATGAATTTGAATAGCCATTCTTAGCAAAATACTCGTCGCGTGGAATTAAAAAAAAGATTGCCCCAAGTAGTAATTCACTCTGAACCATTCTCATTGAACCAACGGACGTTAAGAAAGTAATTTGAAAACTATTTAATTAATGTCGCTACTGGGACAACAGTTACCACAACGGGATATATTGAGAAAAATTAAAACCTAGATTACTTGTCAGTGTCAGAAATCAATTAGTAATGTGTCAGATGGAAATTTGGAGGACATTTTATCGCTGATAGATTCGTTCGACCTGATTCAAGATGGCCTGAAGTCCACCTCAGGATCGAATAACAGGTATAATAATGTGAAAACTGCTGTCACTCACTAACTGGCCGTGGAAATATCATTTATGAGAAAAGAACAGACCAAATGGATAAAGCAAATCCTAGCAATGTACCAAACGGTAATGTTAACAGCAGTTGGTAGAACAATAGTGCGAATGGCAGTGGCTTCCGACAGAATCGAAACAAATTTAATAGAGGCGATCGGAGATACACTCCAGTTCAACCTAATAATCACCAACCGTCAACTAGCCAGTTTTGGAACAATAACTTCCCGTAACAGCAACAACTGAATCAGCCGCAGTCTGTGCCAGGAGATTGGCAAAAGCAGGCACCAATAATTACGGAGGTATCGGACGGCGCAAATTGCGTCTCTGAAGCACGTCCAACAAACTAATCGTGACCACCACGTTCCCGAACACATGGTCAGGGGTTTCAATAGGGGCTGCGAACAGCGATTGCAGATGATTCGGTATAGCTATGGAAAGGTACTATTGGAGGAACTGTGAAGATATTTATTAGTCTGAGAAGGTTTATCCTTTCAAACCAGTGTCGTAAATTCTAGCCACAGCCGAAGAAATTCAACATTAGAGCCAAGACCTTCGGTTAATGTGATATCAATCGCTTTATTCCAAAAGCTATCGCGGAAAGAAAAACTACCAGTTTTGACAGTGCAAAAATGAAAATTATAGTAGCAGTAAGCACAAGATCCACACGTGTCAGGATGCAGATACAATTGAAACTGAATTTCGGAGCTGCAGCAATTACATGGGCGTTCCTAACTGTTTAAAGATTGATGGTTGATCGTATCCTGGGCGTTAGTGCCATGCTAGAGAGGGACGGAAGCATCAACTTCTCATCCGAGAAATCTAAATTTTGGATCGACTGTGCTTTAGTGAAGGCTGACTTAACACTGAAAGAGTACATGAGCGGTAATACCTTGCGGCTCCCGTAAGCTTGATCATCACGTATAATAGACGCCGAACAACGTTTATACTGAACACAATGAAAGTATCTGCGTTTTCAGATCAAATAATCACGAAATTAAAGGAGCTTATGCACCTCGCTGATGAACACAAGCATAAAATATCAAGCTTCCTGTTACCTCATTCTGTTGCTTTTGAATAAAAACGTGGAATTAGCAAAGAGTACGTGTGTGTCATCTTACTGTTATGCAACATAGAACACACGGTCATTGCTTCTATCGGGTTCCTTAGCGTCTCAATAAACCCGTTAAAGAGGAAATTATGAACAACGTGCTTCACGCATCAACCTAATTCGCACTTTCTGAATTGATGTTTAGAAGTATGACTACGAAGTATGTTTAGAAGAAAGGAAAGAAATGTACGGGTACATAAAATTCAGAAAGCGGACGATACTGACATATCTCGAGTTGTGAAAATTAGACAAGCTCTGGTTAATCTCACCGAGAAGGCCGTGATCAGAAAAATGTTTATGACAGCAAACTCAAACAGATGCAGACATCCAGGCTCGGCGAAAAGATATTTCTGCGAGCACATTCTCGATCCTGCTTACTTTCCAAAAAGAATAGGAAGTGGCAATTATTGTACACTGGGCCATTCGTAACTGTGAATATTCCAAACCTCGGTGCGTATTTATTGGCGTATTCAGAAAGTTTATGAATCCAAGAATTGTATCCCAATCAAGATATTAAGAAATACCACGTGAAGTGACCAACCGTTTGAAAAGAACTACGATGACTAAACTCATAGTGGTTAACAATTGCGTGGTAATGAGTGATGAATTGTGATTAAATTTACAGTAAATGTGTTTTGTACTGGACTATGACGTTAACTGAGTTCAGAGTTAGTAATAAGAGACTAGGCACCGCCTATTGAATACTTTAAAGACGTAATGTTAGTTTTTATCTAATAAGGAATCAATTAATTATTTTTATTGATGATCAAATTAATTCCTCATTTTTAGGAAATGTATATATATGGTTGTGTGGCCTTGAATCATAATTATTTAAGTATTTATTTCGGTTGTGTCTATGTGTTTATCACTCAGTTTCATGAATCATAATTTACCCTTTTCTGTGAGAGAAAATGAACCCGCGTTTATCGAACTTACCCAAAGGAGGTATTCTGACTTATAATGAGATGACATTTTAGGGACTTGCATGAGTCATGGATATTGAAAAGTTAAATTTTGCTACTGTCATGCTTCTTAGCGTAGTTGCAAGTTGGCTGGTGTATGAGGTGTAGATTGGGATTGACATAATGGTTCACGACCCTAAGGACTTTACTGTCAGGAATATGACATCCTTTTTATGTATGTTTGTGTGGTTTATTTGAATTCAAATCATTATGAATGTAAGAGGAATTAAGTTACCTATCTGCTCTAAAGTGGATTCAGATTCTGACGTGGTCTGAATAGAAATTGAAAAGGCATACTAGTTCAAGAGACAAATCTATAATGAGAGGATAGAAGTGGTGCGAACGCAAGGTGATTTATAGCCTTCATTGGAAATATTTGCCAGGTGGAATTCTGACTTTGAATGTACAAACATTTGTCTAGTTTTCCCATCAGGGATGATAATGTAATACCGATTCAAAGAGAGAAGGATTCCTAAGATGAAGAGTGATCTTTCGTGAATATAGACTCATATGAAAAACTCATATAAGTCTAATTGCTTGGTTAGAAAAAGTATTGTATGATCTCCTAATTTCATATAGCCCAAGAACACCTGAATGTAATGAATTGGTGATGAGCAGTGATTTACTTTAGAAAGACATACTTAAAATCGATTGCTCTGTAGTGTAGACGGCAGTGGAACATACCTCTTCCGAATCTACTGAATTCATGAAGTACCCGATGGAGAAATGTGCTACTAACCAGTTCTTTTTCAGTGTGAAATGTAAAGCTCTGTTACTAATCCAATGTTTGAAATTATTTAATGTCCTATTGGTCCTGTCTGATGCTGTGAGGTTCTGCAGTTCAACGGTAGGAGTGTCTGGATGTCTAATGTAGGAAGCGGTTTTAATTCCCGCTATTGTCAGAGACCTTTTTCAGGAGGATTCGTATTTTGTTGCCTTCTGAAAGACTCTACAATTACATTTCATGAAACGTAAAGCTATCTATAGGAATTCTTTCATCAAAGGACATGTGTACAGTGTCTATCCTGATCGGTCCATCGAAAGGGCTGCTTAATGCTGAAATGATACAGACAAACAAGCAGAATTAACCGCCATCTAACACTACTTATGTGGCTCCACACAGATATCGACATAACCTGTTATGACATAATCTCTGGCAGTTCCATGACTTCGTTATGTGACTTAATTCAGCCAAATAGATACCAAAATACCACACCGCCTATCAGTAAAGCAGACACATCTAAAGGAACAAAACAAAGGAAATTATGTCTATTTACACTAAAAAAATACGAGCTTACGAAGTATCGTAGTAGATATACCATACCACTGAAGATTTCCTTGCTGACAAAACGCCACACGTAGCTATTATAGGAACAAACGCGAGAAATACCAGTATAATGGTAACTTATAGAGTACCGTGTTTTGGGACAGTTACTATTCACAATGTATGTAAATGATCTAGTAGGAAACGTCGGAAGCTCCTTCAGATTTGTCTATAATAAACCAGCTACGCCAGAGGACAGTATCGATTAGTAAAATGGCGTACAGATGATTGATGAATGACGCAAATTTTGGCAGTTGACCTGAATGTAAATAAATGCAACATATTACGCATACATAAAAAAAGAAGCGCATTGCTGTACAAGTACACTACTGATGAGATATTTCTGAAATCAGTATCTACCGTAAACTGTCTAGGTGTAACTATACAGACCGTCCTAAGTGGACTGACAGATGAAACAAAACTGCCACACCGAGACTGACAGGAAGGATCGACTTGTTTTTGGGTATTATTCGTCAATTTGGGACCTATACCATGTGAGACTGATGAAAGAAATACAGAAGATCCAGTGAAGGACGACACGTTTGGTCATGTGACCATTAGTTGGTCCGAGAGTGTCACAAATATGTTCAATAAACTTCAGTCGCTGGCGCTACAAAACAGGCGTTATGGGCCATGAAGAGGTTTGCTACTGAAATTTCTGAAGACTACTTTATTGGAAGAATCAGAAAACATATTACTTCCTCCCACATAAATCTCGCGAACTGACGACAATGAGAAAATTTGAGAAATTACTGCTGATACAGAGGCTTATTACCAACAGTTTCCAAGCGCGATTCACGAGTGGAACAGGGAAGGGAGCATTAGTTTGTGGTACCAGAACTACCCTCTGCCACACACCGTTAGGTGGCTTTTGGAGTATTGATGCAGATGTAGATATGAAGGATTTCACGGCATGTCTATGCAATAAAATCTTGCTGCATAAAGTGGCAGTGTAGGTCCTAATGCATGAAAACTTTCCGTATTTGATGCGTTCAGACTTTACTTCCAGTCGATAAAGGAAGGAGGATTAAACATTGCAAATGGTTGATTAAATAGACTACGGCTGGTGAACTGGTCACGACTATATTTCATTCCTTACTTGGGTTGGTCTCACATTACTGGCCACGGGAACAGCATGACTAATTACCACAGTACACAGCATATTCTCTCATTTTACAGCAGATTCATCTTCACTATAGAAAAGTGGTCTGATCCGTGGTTTTTGGTCGCCGAACTGTCAGCCCAATATTCCTAGAAACCATTGCCGTTGAAGATGTTAATCTTTATCTACAAATTACTTTCTGATTCAAGGAATACGACTGATAATACTATACTTACCAACAAGATGGACTTACGTGACACACATCTTTTCAATCGCTTACTTGTTTTCTTAAAGACTGGGTACGTTGACTGAAAAAGATCACAACACCCAAAAATAATTAATATACACCAACGAAATTTCGCGAATACGTTTGTCTAGGTAAAATATGTAAGTAATCTACATTGCAAGATCACAAGTAAGCGCTAGGCAGGCCACTGAGAACGGGTTCAAAATTGTTCAAATGGCTCTGAGCACTAAGGGACTCAACATCTGTGGTCATCAATCCCCTTGAACATGGAACTATTTAAACCTAACTAACCTAAGGACATCACACACATCCATTCTCGAGGCAGGATTCGAACCTCCGACCGTAGCAGTCACGCGGTTCCGGACTGAGTGCCTAGAACTGCTCGGGCACCGCGGCCGGCCTGAGAACGGGATATGCAGGTACATTAACAACGGGTGAACCGCCAGAACGTTGAATGCAAGCATGAAAACGTGCATGCATGTGTTGCAGGGATGTCGGATGTCAATTTTGTGGAGTTGAGTCCTATACCTGTTGAACTTGGTCGGTCAGTGCAGGGACGATTAATGCTGTTTTGTGGATGACACTCGAGTTATCGTCCGATCACGTCCCATATGTGGTCAACTGGAGATAGATCTGGTGATCGATTAGGCCAGGACAACATATCTACACATTGTTGAGCAAGTTGAGTGACAACAGCGGAATGTGGGTGGGGTTCATCCTGTTGGAAAACAACTACTAGTATGCCGTTCGTGAATGGCAGCACAACTGGTCCGATCATCAGACTGACGTACGAATTTGCTGTCAGGGTGCATGGCATAACAACGAGGGTACTGCTGATGTCATACGAAATCGCACCCCAGACCATAACTCCAGGTGTAAGCACAGTGTGTCTAACTCTAAGACAGGTTGGTAGCAGGCCCTCACCTGGCATCCTTCTAAGAAATACGCAGCCATCACTGGAACCCAAGTAGAGCCAACTTTTATAAGACAACACAACAAACTTTCATCCTTCCCTTCAATGAGCTCCATTCTGACAAGTCGCAAAAAGCGATGGTTTCGAGTCGGTGTAATGCACACTACAGGGCGTCTGCCGCTGAGCTGTCCTTGAGGTAACAAGTCATTGTGTTGGCAACTGCTGCCTAAACTGCTGTTGCAGCTGCAGTTACGATGAGCCAGAGACATACGCCGAACACGATGGTCTCCCTCTCGGTAGTGCAACGTCGCTCTCCGGACCACAATCTTCTTCTGACTGTAGTTTCGCGTGGCCATCGCTGCCAGCAATCACGTACAGTAGCCATATTCCTGCCAAGTCTTTCTGCAATATCACAGAAGGAATATGCAGCTTCTCTTAGCCCCATTACACGAACTCGTTCAAACTCAGTAAGGTGATGACTATGGCGTCCTTGTCGCTTCGAGGCGTTCTTGACTTACACCAGCTCACCGTGTCCAATCCCAAAGGTAATTAACGCTCATTACCATAATACGCATTGTACTTGAAGCAAGCATGGTTTTCATTGTCATAGAGTCGCTACTAGTGCAACTCCAAAAGGACTGGCGGGAAATTTTAATAGACATTACCTTTCACGTTAGAAACCAACCTAAAAGCTTTCATTTTTGTCGAACAACTACTTCTTGGTATTGTGATTTTTATTCCCTTCAGTGTAGAAGAAGCTAAGGAAAGCACACTTGTGTGATTACTTTTTTTTCCGTACATGTCTTCATACGATTTTCATTCAGGGAGATACACAAAAGAAAAACTGTAGGAAAATGGCCATAAGACGGTAGATCACATGGTGGAAAATCCCTCTACATTATTGAGATAATCGATCTAGTACTTCTGCGTGAAACGGATTCCAATGTAAATGCACGACAAAAAAGTTCACTGAGGTACAGGAAGACCATTTTGAGTAATCTGAAGTAATCGTAAAATTATTGATTTTTTTAAATCTTTTTATGATTTTAAATAAAATCATGTTTGTCGATGGTGAAATTTGCTTATTATGACGAGAGGTTGTCTTTATCTGGAAACTACGGCATTATGAGCATATAGGTATTACTCAGTGTTACACAGTGTTCCGATAGAAAATATACAATGCGTACGCCTCCGGAGCGGTCACGGGATGAGGAGCAGCACGGCTGAAAAAGGAGAGGTAATTCCGTGACTGACGGCAATGGAGGGTTTCATTACAGGCAGTTTAGGATCTCGTTTATCGGATATTGCGAATTTTGCCGCATCGACACCACGCTGATTACGTCATTAACACGGCAGCCCGACCGCAGGCACGGGAGCGCCGGCGGCCCGCCACGGTATCACGACTGTTCCTACCCGCGGCCTGCGAGGTGAGAGCTGCCCGCCGCGCGGCGACCGCTGCCCGCACTTCCCGGCCGCTGCATTTTTAATGAGCCTGCGCCGACCACAGGCGAAGAGGAGGGGAGCTGTCAGTGGATTACGTATTTCTACTAAAACAATGATACGGGTGCAATGAATCCTTTCCCAAACATGGAAGACTCCCATCTGGCGTAGATAGCCCGACCAGCGGAGTGGTACACTTTTTTACTGTATACATGTCTTACCGTATCGACTTACACGGCGTAGGTAGACAGGTATCTTCACCACAGTAGGCAGGCTCCACTGGATGTACAGGACGTGGACAAAAATATGACAGCACCGCGGGAAATACGTGGTTGAATTTAAATGCAGAGCTTAGCCTGCAGCTTGCGCTGTTGCATCTGTTCACGGACTGCACCCGTGGAACGTACTCAGTAAGCTGCAAAAGTCACTCATGGACAGAACGTTGTTCTGTGTAGTTGTGAGTGTATTACGCCGGATTTCGTTGCATTCGAACGCACGCAGAGTATTCCTGCTTGTACGGTGGGTGCTACCGTAATCAAGGTAGTCGGAGTTCTTCAAAAGCCACCGCGTCGATAATTTATACCGCATACACGGAAAGCGGACAAACATGCAAAGTGGATGAAAGCGTGCTTTGAGTAATACCGATGGACGGTCACTGAATAGGATTGGGACGAAATGTAGCAGAACGAAAGCTACAGGAGTCACTGAAGAACTTAATGTGTCTCTCGCGAACCCCGTCAGCACCAAAACAATTGGAAGTCAACTCCAAAAGCAGGGATTATCATGTTGAACTGGAATTACGAAACCACTCATCAGTGATGCAAATGCGCCTAAGGGGAAAACGTGGTGCCGAAGCCGTAAAATTTGGATTATGGACATATGACAGAATGTTATTTGGTGGTATGAGTTCTGTTTCACAATGTTTCCAACTTCGTGCGGAGTTTAGATTCCAGCAGTGAAAAATGGTGGGATTTGGCCATCAGTTCGACAGCGATATCATGGTATTACATGGTCCACATTGTTACATTGCAAGCTCGCACTACTGCCAAGTACGCATATCAGAGCTATCCCATGGTGCAATGTTTCTTCCAAAATGGCGTTTAAGTCTTCCGAGAGGACGGGGCCCCAGTTCAGAAACATCAAAGCATCCAGGACTGGTTTTGTGAGTACGAGGTGGAATTGTCAGACTTCTCCTGTTCATCACTGACGCCAGATCTCAATATTACTGAGGTTTTGGGATCTTTGTTGGAGAGAAGGGTGTGTGATAGCTATACATCTCCCTCAACATTAACTAAACCTACCACTATTTTGCAGGAAGAATGGTATAAAATTTCATTGAAAACCGTATAGGAGTTATATGTATACATTCCGGCCGCCCGCTGTGGCCGAGAGGTTCTAGGCGCTTCACTCGGGAACCGCGCTACTGCTACAGTCGCAGGTTCGAATACCGCCTCGGGCGTCGATGTGTGTGATGTCCTCAGGTTAGTTAGGTTTAAGTAGTGCTGAGCTCTAGGGGACTAATGACCTAAGATGTTAAGTCCCATAGTGCTTAGAGCCAAATGGCTCAAATGGCTCTGAGCACTGCGGGACTTATCTGAGGTCATCAGTCCCCTAGAACTTAGCACTACGTAAACCTACACTACTCTCCATTAAAATTGCTACACGAAGAAGAAATGCTAATGATAAACGGGTATTCACATGTTCACATGTGTGTGAATTCTTGTATGGCTGAACTGCTAAGGTCATCAGTTCCTAAACTAACGAACTACTTGACCTAAATTATCCTAAGGACAAACACACACACATGCCCGAGGGAGGACTCGAACCTCCGCTGCGACCAGGAGAACAGTCCATGACTGCAGCGCCTTAGACAAACGGGTATTCATTGGACAAGTATATTAGGGTAGAACTGACATGTGATTACATTTTCACGCAATTTGGGTACGTAGATCCTGAGAAATCAGTACCCAGAACAACAACCTCAGGCCGTCAATATCGAGCTTGATACGCCTGGGCATTGAGTAAAACAGAGCTTGTATGGAGTGCACAGGTACAGCTGCCCATGCAGCTTCAACACGATACCACAGTTCATCAAGACTAGTGACTGGCGTACTGTGAAGAGCCAGTTGCTCGGCCACCATTGACCAGACGTTTTCATTTGGTGAGAGATCTGGAGAATGTGCTGACCATGGGAGCAGTCAAATATTTTCTGTATCCAGAAAGGCCTGTACAGGACCTGCAACATACAGTCGTGCACTTTCCTGCTGAAATGTAGGGTTTCGCAGGGATCCAATGAAGGGTAGAGCCGCGGGCTGTAACACATCTGAAATTTAACGTCCACTGTTCGAAGTGCCGTCAATGCGAACAAGAGGTGACCGAGACGTGTAACCAATGTCACCCCATACCGTCACGCCGGGTGATACGTCAGTATGGCGATGCGAATACACGCTTACAATGTGCGTTCACCGCGATGTCGCCAAACACTTATGCGACCATCATGATGCTCTAAACAGAACCTGGATTCATCCGAAAATTGACGTTTTAACATTCGTGCACCCAGGTTCGTCGTTGAGTACACCATCGCACGCGCTCCTTTCTGTGATGCAGCGTCTAGGATAACCGCAGCCATGGTCTCCGAGCTGACAGTCCACGCTGCTGCAAACGCCGCCGAACTGTAGGTGCACGTGGTTGTTGTATTTCAAACGTCCCCATCTGTTGACTCAGGGATCGAGACGTGGCTGCACGATCCGTTACAACCATGCAGAGTAGATGTCTGTCATCTCGACTGCTAGTGATACGAGGTCGTTGGGATCCTGCACGGCGTTCTGTATTACCCTCCTGAACCCACAGATTCCATATTCTGCTAACAGTCATTGGATCTTACCAACGCGAGCAGCAATGTCGCGACACGATAAACCGCATTCGCGATAGGCTACAATCCCACCTATATCAAGTCGGAAACGTGATGGTACGCATTTCTCCTCCTTACACGGGGCATTACAACAACGTTTCATCAGGCAACGCCGGTCTACTGTTGTTTGTGTATGTGAAATCGGTTGGAAACTTTGGTCATGTCAGCACGTTGTAGGTGTCGCCACCGGCGCTAACCTTGTGTTCTAGCTAATCAGTTGCATATCACAGCACCGTCTTCCTTTCGGTTAAATTTAGCGTCTATAGCACGACATCTTCGTGGTGTCGCAATTTTATTGGCCAGTTGTGTAAATTACCTAAGGACATCGCACACATACAGACCCAGGGCAGGGTTCGAACCTGCAACCGTAGCAGCAGCGCGGTTCTGGACTGTAGCGCCTAGAAACACTCGGCCACAGCGGCCGGCCCTTAGAGCCATTTTAAACCATTTTGTATTCATTCCGAGGCAACCGGAAGCCATTTAAATGGCAACGGTTTCTTTACGCAATGTTGAAAATGATAATATATTGTCTTTTTAGTGTCTCCCTCTTTTTGCCCAACACCCATATAAAACAATGTTCAGATGCGCGTGAATTTTTCTAAGGGAGCTAACTGCTTAGCTCATCGTTTCATAGTCTTACGCACTTCTTACGCTAACTTTAACTTATGCTGAAGACAACACGCACATCCATGTCCGAGAGAGGACTCGAACCTCTGGCCGGAGGGGCCGTTCAATCCGTGACATAGTGTCTCAAACCGACAGTGACAGGCGCTAGCTCGCAGCACTGGTGCACACTGCCCCAAAACTTATATGTCAGCAAGGAGGGTAGCACCAGTGGCCAAAACAGCGAGTCTGTGATTTCATGATTCGTATACGAAGTCCAGGTAGTGGCCTGGCAGTAGGTCAGGTGCAGGAGGGATCAAAGCACAGACTGTGAACCAAGCACAGACTGTGAACCAAGTACCCCTGAGATGAGACCAGGAGTGAATCAGCATGCAGCAGGATCCAGGAGAAAGGTGCGAATTCAGGCGACAGCATATTAAAAAATTGCTAGTATCTCCAGCAGGTACTACTGGGTAAGACTGGATGATCCACTTCCGGGCAATGGCTGGTGTGGCGTAGTTCTCAGCATGCAGAATGAGAAGGCAGATAGTGTTAGGTGGTGGTGCCTAGAACTTGTACTTGCTTGGTTTGGTTTGGAGATGAAAGGTACCACTTTAAGTCACATAGAGAGGCCCAGGCAGTGTGGAACAAGATAACTCTACAATATGGTGTCAAGGAGAGAGTGAATCAACTTTCAAGTGACCACTGTTATCATATTGTAGCGGATATTCCCACTTCCCTCCAGCAGGGGATATGAGGGGAGGGCAATCAAAGGGGAAAAGCACGAGTGGAAGTTTGGGCAATTGGGATCAACTTCTGACCCAGAAACTCATTCTGGTCTCATCGAATGAGAACTATTCATTAACTGCGCTCTGCACTGACAAGACTACAGGCAATTTTTTCTGTGAATAAGGAAGTGATGTTATTATCGTTCTGTTAAAGTGATGCTCTACAACGCTATCTGGGCAGCGTATTATCATTTCAACATGCCCAAACGATGTGAAAATATGTCAACAAAAAGTATATGTCATTCAGAAATACACCACCGCCGACAATGCGAGGAGATTTCAACGTGATCCGAAGAAACAAAGTGTTCTTACGCCGCTACGGACGCAGGTTCGAATACTGCCTCGGGCATGGATGTGTGTGGTGTCCTTAGGTTAGTTAGGTTTAAGTAGTTCTAAGTTCTATGGGACTTATGACCTCAGAAGTTAAGTCCCATAGTGCTCAGAGCAATTTGAACCAATACGCCACCCAGTATGTGTACCAAATGGTGTATATTCATCCACCACCACTTGATTTATGTGGGACGACAGCAAAAGATTTTTTGCAAGCACACCAAGCAGATTTAGAAGTATGACACCCATACTGTGTAACGAATGGCATCTGTTCATATTCTTCAACCCAGTAGTATGCTATATTTTTACAAACACACTGAGACAACCTGTAAACACACTACCTAGAATGCATAACAAACTACCTGTATTAAAACAGCTGCATGGTGCATGGTAATATGCAGACAGGTATGTCCACTTGATGCGTATCACCTGTTGTACAAATGTTTGTGATCACACTATTTGTTCAGCACCTGGGTACCATACAGACCTTGGTGCACAGATACATTGACAACCAGCTGGCATCTGACAGCTTTGTTACACCAAATTTGTTCCAATTTACGTGTATGAAGAGAAAAATTATCGGTAAGTATATTGTTTCAAAATTAATATGAGATCTGTCAGCGGAAAGATTTTTCTTCTTCCCTCTAGCCCCGTTACTCACATAATAGAGATATATTGTAGCCTATTATGGTAATAATTTGTCCATGTCAACTATTTAAAGGTGTTGAGTCTACAATATCGCACTCCAATCCCTAAGTGTGGAATGTGGACTTTTTGAACTGCAGATAGCTGATCTATAGAATGATATGTATATGCCTTATCGTTCTGTGCTGCATCACAGGCAATAAGCCATGAAAATTCCCCACTGCTATTTTATCAGGTATTATTTACTTTTGCTCTATGGTTATATGGGAAAGGTTGGTCGTCTACCATATCATCTTATTTTTCTCTCCTACTAAACAAATTAAGTATTTCACATTAGACTAGGTTGACAGGCTGTGGGAATATGCACATACACCAGGAATCACACTGTGCATTATGATTACAGAATAATATGTTATTATTGATTCAGTAGTTTTGTGACTGTAAATGAATGGGACTCTGTAGTACTAACCGTTTAACATGCTTCCATGAACAGTGGATATCCTGAAGCATTTCCATACTCCTACACATGTGTATGTTATGATGACTGTGTCATCCTTCATAAGCAAGACTTACTAGTCTGACATTTTATCGCAAAAATATGGACCAGCACACTAGATAATCATGTAACTGTTGGCAGCTTAAAAGAAAACTCAGTGATTGATAGTGACTAAAATTTTGATATGATTCCCATGAATGTACAAGTGGAAATTTTGAAAGAACACATAACAGTGAAAGTGTCTAATTCAGTGGCAGAATGTGTTCTTTCGGTTAAAAAAATCTATCAAATCCTATGACATACATGTTAATTTTGGTCTCATCTTCATTGATTTGAAAGAAACGAGCTTCGAAGCCATGGTGGGAAACATCTGTTGCAATACACAAGTTCATAGATTTAACAAGAAAGTGTAAAATTCAGTAAACCTTCTTTTAATAGAATCAAAATATACTTGATAATCTTTAGACAAAATCACTATGTATTTTTGTCAAGAAATTCAGGAGTACTTCACTGTTCTGTAATTGATTAGCCACGAAATGCCTAGAAAATGACGCTAAACCTAGAAGTGGTTTGAATTGTTTCTTCATTCTAGGCGAAGGAACGTATTTTATTACAGTTGTTTTGTCACCATCTGGTACTATTGCTGTATGTGAAATTACATGCTCTAGAAGTTTCATTTTATCTTTACTCAAGTTTGGAAACTGGGAGATATACATTACCTTGTGCCTCTGAATATTTCTCTAATACTCTTTGCATTAAAACAAGGTGGTCTTCAATTTGGTTGTTAAAATGAGTAAATCATCAGCATACTGGCTTACCTTATCTAACAGTTCAGATCACATAGTTTCAGAATTAATATGGGATCTGTCAGTGGAATGTTTTGCATTTTTCCCTCTAGCCCTGTTACTCATTTAATCGAGATGCACTGTATTCCATTATATTAATGCATTAACTGGAGACTGAACTAAATTTTCATGTTGTTCATTACACATGTTAAGATCAGTACCTAACTCGTTTCTAATATCTGCCCCATCATTGCACTGCAAGTGGTCAATGTAATTGGCAATGTTGCCCTCTCTCTCTCTCTCCTGCAGCCGACATGGGAGGACATAATTAGGTCACTTATAATTTGTTGAATTTGGTATAATGCGGTGGCCATTTTCCACCATCTCAACCACACCAACGTTTGAACTCAGGTTGTGACAGTTAGTTTTTACAGTGCACTTTCTCATTTGATTATTACCTTGCTGAGTATGATTTAAGATTTAAGTGAGTTTGAATGTGGTTTTAAAGCCGGCGCACCAGCGATGGGACACAGCATCTCCGAAGTAGCGATGAAGTGTGGATTCTCCCGTACAACAATTTCACGATTTTACCTTGAATATCAGGAATCCGGTAAAACATCTCATCTCTGAGATCTTTGCGTCCAGAAAATGATCCAGCAAGAAAAGGACCAACGACGACTGAACAGAATCGTTCAATGTGACGCAAGTGCCACCCTTCCGCAGACTGCTGCAGATTTCGATACTGGGCCATCACGAGTCAGCGTTTGAACCATTCAGCGAGACAACATCGATATGGGCTTTCCGAGCCGAAGGTCCCTTTGTGTATCCCTGACGATTGCACGACACACAGCCTTACGCCTCGCCTAGGCCCATCATTACTGCCTTGAGACTCATGATGCCTGGAAACATGTTGGCTGGTCAAACGAGTCTCGTTTCAAGTTAATTGAGTGGATAGATTTGTACAGGTACGGACACACCCTGTACGGACACACCCTCATGAATCCATGGACTCTGCGTACCAGCTGAGTACGGTTCAAGCTGGCGAAGGCTCTGTAATGATTTTGGGCGTGTGCAGTGGGAGTAACATGAAATCCCTGATACGTCTCGATACGATCCTTTTAGGTGACACATACGTAAGCATCCTATAGGTTCACCCGCATTAATTCATGTCCACTGAACATTCTGATGGACTTCGGCAATTCCAGCAGGACAATGAAACACCCCACACGTCCAGAATTGCTACAGAGTGGCTCCAGGCACACTCTTTAAAGTTAAAACCCTCCCGCTGGCCACCAAACTCCCACACATAAATATTGTTGAGCATATCTGTGATGCCTTGCAACACGCTGTTCAGAAGAGGTCTACAAACAGTACTCTTACGGTTTTGTAGACAGCAATGCAGGATTCCTTCTGTCAGTTTCCTGCAGCACTACTTCAGACAATAGTGGAGTCCATGCCACGTAGTGTTGTGGCATATCTGCGTGTTCGTGGGGGCCCTACACGTTATTAACCACATGTACCAGTTTCTTTGGCTCTTCAGTGTATTTAGGTTCGACAGTCTCTTATTTCCTTGTGTAGAGTTATTCATCGGAGTCTCTACCGATGATGCCATTTATCTGTCATGGCAGTCATTTGTTCTACTTTGATTGCTGACATATTTACCTGGTGGGGTTCGCTGGCCAGTGCTACTGACAGTGTTCATTTTAGAATCGTCATGTATCAAGTCAGTCGAATTCTTCCTTAGTGTAGTTTTAATTTAATGCAATGGAGATTGATGTAATCCTCCTGAAGCATCAGTATCTGAAGATAACCTAGTGTTCGACAGTTTTATATCATCTTTCAGCTCATATCGAACGTTCTCTCATTAATTATGCATGTTTATCAGATATCTGGATCATGATTTCATGATAAATATTCTGGCTCTATACATTAAATACGTGGGAGAGGCGCCTACTCAACAGTATTTTCACAGTACCTCGCTTACGGAAGTCAAGAGTCGTATTAACACTGTCTACTAGCGACGAGACTATTATACTGAAGGCCAATCCTAAACGTTACAAAAAACAAAGGAGACAACGTTTTGGAAATTTGTGGTCAGATCTTTCGGGACTAAACTGCTGGGATCATCGGTCGCTAAGCTTACACACTACTTAATCTAACTTAAACTAACTCACGGTAAGGACAACACACACACCTATGCCCGAGGGAGCACTCGAACCTCCGACGGGGGTAGCCGGAAAGGAGACAGCTTGCTGCAAAAATGGTTCAAATGGCTCTGAGTACTATGGGACTTAACTGATGACGTCATCAGTCCCCTAGAACATAGAACTACTTAAACCTAACTAACCTAAGGACATCACACACATCCATGCCCGAGGCAGGATTAGAACCTGCGACCGTAGCGGTAGCGCCTATAACCGCTCGACCACTTCGGCCGGCAGCTTGCTGCACAACAGACGTCAGTATCTGACGGCATGGGATTGAGTGCTAAGAGAAATAGCGAACACCAGCGCCACGTTAAGTACAAACTTGAGAGGAGCACACCAAGTGATAAAAGAGACATTTCATAGCTTATCGAAGCTCGCCACGTGCGACACAGAGTTGGCGTCCCAGTGAGCTGGCTGAAAACTCCCTCTGAACATCAAAACATGGATTTTTAAAGAATCGTGGCGGCACGCTGTTTCTCTCTTCCTACAGTCGACCCACCAATCCACTGGCACCTAATAAATTTCGGGCACTCTGGCGAGGCTCTCCGCGCCTCAAGCGCCCCTCTGGTCAACCGAATTTAGATTCCTTCCCTGCTCCTTCTCATTAGATACATATGTTTCTGGATTTTACATTAAAAGTCTCTACTTTTGGTGTCAACAGCGTTCATCTGGAAGCTAAATGCCACTACCACTCCTATAATAGCCAGAAGCAAAAGTTTTTTAAGTCACATCACCTCACCCTCCGTCCTTTTGTGAGAGGACCTGCTGTATTTCCACTCTAACCTTCGTAACCCCACTGACATTGCAGTTCTCCGGAGCAAGTGTTGTGTTCTGGCCACTCGTCTAATACAGGGTGTCTAGGAAACTGCTTCTCGGATCGCTAGACAACAATTCAAACAAATCCTATTAATATAGTTTATTACAGTAAGATAAATGACAAGCGTTAACTTTGAGAAATTTACAAGGAGATGTCGCAAGCAAAGGGCGACATGAAACATAAGCAATCTCTTCGGTATATACAATTCGGAATACAAGTGAAACAATACACTTCCCAAGTCACTGCTGTAGCGTTCATAGGACGGCTTGTTTTCAACTCGGGGGCGACCAGGCGGCACAGATACCGCTACTGTCTCAGTGTCGTCCTATGGAGGGGTCAGAAAGCGTATTGGCTGACTTCGTCTCACAGCCGTCTCTGCTGTAACTTCCCTGGCTGACGAGCCGGCGCTTGACGTTGCGTTGGAGCAGAAAGTATCAAGCTTGCTGTCTCTGCTAAAACGGCCCCTTTCGTGGATACCTTCTATTGTGACGCCTTACAACAGTGTCTAAGCGGTGGATAGAGTTACCAGTTAATTCTCTGAAGTGAAATTTCTCCCCCTTGGACAGCTGCTCAGTGCGTCTGCTCCGGGAACCTAAACGCTACCACTTTTTCCTGCTCTCTGCGTTTTGTCTGTGATTTCCTGTCTATGAGTGCGCTTCGTGGCTCCCAACAGTCTTCAGTTTAACAACGTACATGACATTAATTCATCAACAGAACACAGTCCTAATGAAATTCATAGACTGGTGAAAGATATGTATGGTGTTTATTGTATCGACATTACATATTGGCTTGTTTGTATTAGTAGCGAAGTGGTTGTGCTAACTTTAACATTAGTGACAGAGCTCTTAGTGGAAGATGGAATACGACACCCGACAAGACCCATCGGTAAACGGATTTAATAATTCATTATAGAAAGTAGTCGAATAACATAGATATAACTCTCATGTAAGTATGACATACAATGCTATAGTGTATTCGCCATCACTGCAGAATTGCAGTTCAGAAAAATGTGATAGGTGGGTGCCTCGATTACTCACTCCTGAGATTCAAAAGTGGAGATTGTACATCTTGTCTTCCATTCTGAGGGTGGGGGTGATGGGCTCCTTAGCAACATTGTGAAAAATGAATGCTGGGTTCTCCATTTTGAGCCCGAAAACCAAAAAGCTTTAATCCAGTTCCACCACAAAAGGTCACCGACTTCTACGAAGTTCAAGACTTTCCCATCAGATAGCAAAATTATGCGCACAGCGTATTTGGATGTTAAAGGCGCCGGGCATTTGATATTCTTGCGTAAGGCCATCACCATAAACTCTGAAATGTACTGTGAGACCTCAGAAAACTGAAGTCACTAATTCGAAGCGTCCCTCCACACAAAGAGCACTCTCCAATTCAGCATGACGATGGCAAACCACTCTAGTGTTGCGACGTCTGAAACAATCTGAAGCCTTGGCATCGACCATCCATCATACCGTACCGACTGGGCTCCATTTAATTTTTATGTTCTCGGAACTTACAGAGAACCTCGCGTGTTAACTTCGACAGTACTGGAGCGGTAGGAAAAGTGGTGGGGCTTTGGCTCTGCCCAAGAAGTCTAATATTACTCAGTTATCAACAAGGAAGTGTCCCTCTGAGAGAGATGGGTTCCTCTCCAGTATGTATATGTTAATAAGTAAATCAGTAGACATGGAGAATAAAGGTGTAAATGGTAATAATGTTTGTTTCATTTAAAAATTTTGAATAGTTTTCCACACACCCTCGTATTTAATCCTTCTGTTAGCTTCTAAACAGTTCTCTCTTTGTTGCTTTGTTCCTATTTTATTGAACGAACTCCATCTGTTAATCTCTTTGTAGCATTAGGATGGGCGTAATAAGCTCTCTACTGTTTCAAAATTTCGGATCCTGCTGGAACGAAAGGCGTTCTGATGTGGGCTGAAAATGTGTTGATTGGTTGACAATCAAACGAAATTGGTTTTCATCATTGATTGTATTCTTTTATACAGAGGCTTAAGCGGATCCACAGTGTGATTTGCTGAATTAACTTGTCACGATTAGCCTGCGACTATATTTCGCCAAGTGAATGCTCTTCACTATCAATTGCAAGATGAGCGAATTCTCTGCCATTAGAGTGTGACTCGTGTGCAATAGCTTCTGCGTAATATATCAATTCTTACCATGCGTCAAACGACTGAATTTGTTTTAGAAAAACTCATGTGTGTTTTAAAATTGTATTATACAAGTAAAAAAGCTCAGAGTGAATATTCAACAATTATCGAGCTGTGGAAAAGAGACGTCAGCGCTATTCCATATTTTGGTGCTCTACGCAACATCAGCCACGTTGTCGATGCAAAATTCATGAAAAATGTAAAGAAGTGACAAATCTGAACAACTGATTTGTGATAGATTACCAACCATGAGATATCTGCCTGAGTGGTAAAATCTTACAACAGGCGTAGGCACAGCAATACACATTTTTGCCCTTACTTTATGTGTAGCGGCAAATATGAGATCATTAGAAAAAATAACCAGACTGGAAAATTTTATTTCACCACCAGATGAATTTCTAGTTGTTTTCTTTTTTGCTATTTGTGGTTTGTTTATTTACTTTTCAAAAATGGCTCTGAGCACTATGGGACTTCACATCTGAGGTCATCAATCCCCTAGAACTTGGAACTACTTAAACCTAACTAACCTAAGGACATCACACACATCCATGCCCAATGCGGGATTCGAACCTGCGACCGTAGCAGTCACGCGGTTCCGAACTGAAGCGCCTAGAACCGCTCGGCTATCGCTGCCGGCAGTTCCATTTCACCATATCAGAGCCTATGATCACGCAAATTTGTGAACATGAAAAAGAAGAATAAAATTTTTCACTAAACGTGAAAGATAGTCATATTTTACCTCCATGCATGTAATATTGTAGCAATTCATTTACGAACCTTATTCGTTATGAGATCACGATTGACGATGGGTGATCAGCTAATTGATCATTTCTTTCGTTGATACTGTTGAGCACCAGGCAATAACACTTTTCCGTAGTATTGCATGCCTGGGACTTAACCTGCATTGGACGCTGACAATGGGGAGTGGTGACATACATGTTCTTGAGTAGTTCGTTATCACCAGAAAGGCGGTACAAAGCAGTAGACATGTTGGATTCGACTGAGAAGGATGTTTTAGTGTTGTATACAAAATAGTGTAGAGGTAGCAGCTTTATTACTTACTAGGCGGTCTCCCTGTGGGCAGGAGAGTGAGGTGAGACTAGCAACATTATTGCCGCTAAAAAGCTGCCACAGACTGACAACCGGGGATCGAGAACAGTAACAACTTACGAGAGAACAGTGCATCCTTTCATTATGGAGCTATACATGGGGTACACGAATAGCGAACGAGACTAGAGCTTTCTCATAGAGCTCATGCGAAATAGCGAGTAATGTTTCCCACCAAAATGCAGAGAAGTAAATTTGATTCATAGCATACATAGGGGAATGCAGAGTTTTAGAATGTTCTGTGACTGCCTAATGTGAAGACTATAACTAAAGACAACTGTCCGGCTCCTTCATGATACGATTAGTGGGAGCCACAGTTTCTCTAACAGGCACGAGGATATGTTGCAGAGAGAGTACACGCAGAAGCCACGAACCTTGGTAAAAAAAACAGCGTAAGGCATATAGGGGACTGTCCGACGGGTATTGAAAGGGCACACGTAGCCCGAAGAGTGACTTAGAGACAGTGCTGACAACGGCGTCAGGGAAGAGTCTCACTATTAGAATTTGCAAAGGATCGACTTATATTGTTTCTCTGTAAGCAGAATCTGAGGAGCACTGGAGTGATTTTTTTATGAATGAATACTTGAGGCAGTTTTTCTCATTGCCTTATGGGCAAGCTAGAATCTCGATTCTTTGTCGTACTGAAGCAATTTCTGCTCTAGGAGTTTGCGGGCAGTATTTTACGTCCATTGTGTAGACGGAATTTATAGTTATGCAACGTACGTTCTCTGCATAGCAACCAGTGGCACCGAGCAGATTGATGCTGCAGTGCTACTTCTCCAATTACTGTAATTAATGACACACGCACCACGGCTCTGCATAATGGAAGTAATTCACATTAAACGTGTCACATTCCATTTGTTTGGTGTTTGAGCTCTTTACTGTCACTGCTACTCAGGATGCATATCTTGTATCACACGTGGCTATTCTGTATGAACGAAATTACTGTCTATCTTATGAACGGAGGCGTTACTTGGAGGACAGTCAGAGACGTCCTCCAAATTTCAAAGAGATTAAGAGTAAAATTTAACATTCTGTATTGGTTTTATACATTTAGTTCATTACTAGGGAAACGCTCTTACGCATTCCGCAAGTACACAGACATTCTAGGGGTTTAAAGTGACAACAGAAATCCTAATAAAAAATCGACACCTGAAGTAGTTCGTCTCGTATAAGCTGATTAAATATCCTGTTAACATGTATTATAATGCCTCCGACAGAAGGATTCACTTCAAAGGCAGCAATAGGAGCGAAGGTAGTAATAATTTCATTTATAATAAAAGTCGTAAAACCTGATTATTTTTCAGAATGAATTCAATCAAGTTAATTGGTTTTGCTAATTTGAATAAAAATTAAATTCAAGTCCAAATTGTTAATTTTGGTTGACGGTACGAATAACCATGTGCATAGTTAGAGTTCATATAAAATAAATTACTTTATAAGTTAATCGCGCCTAAAATTAAGATGCAAGTTCGGCTTTCAGAACGTGAAATAACTAGCGACAGAGCGCTAACCACAACAAGAAGTAACAGCCAGCCTAATATAGAAGGACATAAATTACTTTCAATGTATAATTAAACCAGGTAAATTTAGGTGTAGGTCATTTTACAAACTAAAACAAAGTTGAGGCTACAATGGTTCAATTATTATTGGCGAAACATAAAACGAACACACTTTCATCGGTATTGTGCTAATTTCAAAAAAGCAAGATGGAAAATATCTAATTTCACTTTTTCGTAGATAAAGAGTTAAAGCTTTACAGACAAAAAATTGGTTATATAAGGGGTGTAATAATGTTAATTTGCCTTTTTACAACAAAGTTAAAATAGATATGTACAAGCAGAAGCATGTACTTCAAACAGCCCAAATCGCTAATATAAGCATTTACTAGGATAACCAGCCTCAGTAAACTAAGTTGTCGTCATCAGATCTGTAAAGCATAGATCATAACTTCCAAGCACTCTGGGATAAGATGTAGCAGCGTTCGACACAGTTTAGCGTAAACATGGACTATACCATGGAATATAAGATAACTACTGCAACAAATTAGATTGAATCTTGATCAAATGCATCGTATATCGTATCCTATCCTAGAGCGATAGCTCATGAACATGGGAGAAGAAGTATATCAGCAAGTCAAGCATAAAGTAAATATTATATAGATGGACGTACGTATTGTAGTGATTAGACAAACTCATATTCGTACATTGGCTGAATTAAGAATGAGATTCGTAAACAAACAACATAGACATTACAACCAGCCACTAGATGGCATTATGGTAGTACTTACAACCAAATATGTCGTATCATACAAAGTCTAAACATAAACCAACGCTCCAAGAGTGTTGCACTGCCCATGTACAATCAATAAATAATTAAAATCAGAGCATATTGTACTCATTTTTTAATATCATTGTAAATTAATATTACATGAAATTTAAAACCACCTTAAAAAACGGAACAGGAAGCACTGCACCTCCAATGTATCGCTCAACACACAAGTGGTAAAGGTGGCCTATTCGTATATGAAAACGAGTACAATAAAATACACATATCGTAAATGCAGTAACGCCTTCACAACCATATACTGCTGCTATCTACCTTAGTGTTGGTAGGCAAACAGGAAAGAACTAGGGCACATCCAACGTTCCTCTCATAACTGCCACAAAAGCGTCATTACAAGTACAGAAAAATACAATGAAATCACTTAGCAGCGTAATCACAATAGCGCAATATTGTGACTGTATAAAGCAGTCTAAGTGATTTCGTCAGAGAGATTCTGGACTTGTAATGATGTGCTTGTGGAAATTATGAGTACAACACTTGATATTGCTTTCGTAGTTCCTTTATGTCTGCTTAACAGTATACAGGTACCAAACAGCGATGTTTCGTTGTTGTGGCGTTATAGTGCCTGCATTTTACGATTTGAAGACTTGGGGGAAATAACAATAAATGTCACATTTTAGTATTTAATAATGCTTCATTACTTATGACTGGCGTAATAAGAAGACAGTATTTGCAGTAACCTAACGTCAGGTTCGCAAGCATCTAGTGAAAACGTTTCAGGAATGTCTGACCCATAACAATAGAGGAAATCAAACAATGAGGTGTCAAGGACGAAGAAAAAGTGGGAAATACGATGAATTTCCTCTAAATCGTTTACACGTAACTTTCATTTTTCGCCAGTTAGCGCCACTGAACTTATACGTCTTGAAAACATAACTACTGCAATTTAACATCGACGTATAATTCCATAGTTTAAGCCACGCGTTCACCCTTAGTGCTCAGCCTTCTTATGAAAATCTTCCTCTGTTGCTAGAAGCGCGGACAGTTCCTGAAAAGGCCAGCCGAAGTGGGTGTGCGGTTCTAGGCGCTACTATCTGGAACAGCGCGACCGCTTCGGGAGCAGGTTCGACTCGTGCCTCGGGCATGGATGTGTGTGATGTCCTTAAGTTAGTTACGTTTAAATAGTTCTATGTTCTAGGGGATTGATGACCTAAGAAGTCCAATAGTACTCAGAGCCATTTGACCCAAGATCCTGAAAACCAAACGAAGAAAGCTTACATAGTTTACTGTTGCATTGGTAGTAGTAGTAGCAGTAGTAGTAGCAGTAGTGGTAGTAGTAAAAAATACTGCAAGTTTATAAAATATCCGTTAGACATACCTGAATGGAATGGGCAAGGCCGTCCAGTAGGTGATAGCTAAAACTCTTAGCCTGGGACATTTGATCTTCTTATGCACCTCTGTGATCACACCTGTACAACGCAAACTCTTGTAGTTTCCAGACCTCAGTGACATAATACGTCGCTGATTTTTCTCTAACTTTCTTCCTTGAGCGGTCTCAAAGATACAGGAAACTTCTTTTTTACAATTCCTTAGATGAAGTGAATGATATCCACTGTAAAAACATTGATTCATAGCATTCCAGCTCGAAATGGAAATTGTATCAAGCGAATGTGACTTCTAAAGTCATACGAGTCATTCGGTCCGTCCGCGTGAGAACTTCGTGATGTGTTGTTGTTGTTGTTGTTGTGGTCTTCTGACCTGAGACTGGTTTGATGCAGCTCTCCATGCTACTCTATTATGTGCAACCTTCTTCATCTCCCAGTAACTACTGCAACCTACATCTTTCTGAATCTGCTTAGTGTATTCATCTCTTAGTCTCCCTCTACGATTCTTACCCTCCAAAACTAAATCGGTGATCCCTTGTTGCCTCCGAACATGTCATACCAACCTATCCCTTCTTCTAGTCAAGTTGTGCCACAAACTTCTCTTCTCCCCAATCCTACTCAATACCTCCTCGTTAGTTATGTGATCTATCCATGTAATCTTCAGCATCCTTCTGTAGCACCACATTTCAAAAGCTTCTATTCTCTTCTTGTCCAATCTATTTATCGTTAATATTTCACTTCCATACATGGCTACACTCCATACAAATACTTCAAGAAACAACTTCCTGACACTTAAATCTATACTCGATGTTAACAAATTACTCTTCTTCAGAAACGCTTTCCTTGCCATTGCCAGTCTACATTTTATATCCTCTCTACTTCGACCATCATCAGTTATTTTGCTCCCCAAATAGCTAAACTCCTTTATTACTTGAAGTGTCTCCTTTCCTAATCAAATTCCCTCAGCATCACCCGACTTAATTCGACTACATTCCATTATCCTCGTTTTGATTTTGTTGTTGTTCATCTTATATACTCCTTTCAAGACACTATCCATTCCGTTCAGCTGCTCTTCCAAGTCCTTTGCTGTCTCTGACAGATTTACAATGTCATCTGCGAACCTCAAAGTTTCATGATATTAACTCAATATTCTTGTCACACTAGAGATATGACTGCCCTCTTTCCGGAAATGTCATCTCAATCCTTTCAAGTCGCTGGCAAACAGTTAGAATGTAATTTATGTATCTAAAAATAGAAAATTTTATGTTCTGTCTGGCGTATAAATCGCAGAATATGCAGAGTTGTCTTACATCACGATAAAATATGTGGAATATAAAACGGTGAAGCATCGATAGAACTTCAACTGTACCTTCCTTTGATACATTCTGATATTAAGAATAAAATATTGACTCCCCGATGCTACAATTTGGATGTCAAATAAATGTAGTGTCATAAGATATTTCTAGTACAACATTTTACTAGCTATATTCGGGAAAAACACATCCATTCGAAAATCCATGGCAATAGCTTCTTCTTCTTCTTTGCCTGTAGCACGCTGTTGCCTGCAGGGCCGTTTCTTATCATGAATCTTTTGGGCCCGCCGTGAACGAAGTTCGTTGTCTGCTTTCTGATTTTCTAGTTTCTTATTCAGTTGTTGTTTAAGGCCCGGATAGTTCACATATTTTTGGGCAGCAAGCCAATTCTTCTTGTATTTGAACCTGTTGTGCATCCATCGACTACAGGTACCTAATCGAGAGAACCCAAATGCCCATGATGTGTCTTAGTTTTATCCATGGATAAACAGTTCAAGTGGTAACTACGTTTAAGTGTAACGTTTATATATAGAAACATGTCCATCCAAATATTATGCTTTGATAGCAAGCTGCGGCTCGTCATTGAAACCCAGTTCACTCCTTACTTTATGAGAAGTACTATGGAATACACATGTGATTCAGTGTTTGTTATTCCTGTGTATAAAAACTTCCAGCAATTTATTCACCCTTGTGCATTGCACTTTGCAAACTGAATATCTCTGCTAAGCAGTTTGATGGTTAAGACGTCTCAAATGCAGTTTTGTGTTTCGAAAAATTAACCTAATTAACTACACTGAATATCTGCTTGCATGGATGCCCCATCTTAAATGAATGTATGAAAATGAAAGCAATTCAGAGGCGGGCACCTAGTTTTGCTACCAGTAGGTTTGAACAACACGTAAGTGTTACGGGGATGATTTGGGAACTAAAATAGCAATCTCTGGAGGGAACGTGTTGTTCATTTCGAGTTACACTATTGGGAAAATTTAGAGAACCGCCGTCTGAAGCTGACTGCCGAGCAATTCTGCTGCCGCCAACATACACCACCTGTAACGGCCACGAAGATGAGATACGAAAACTTTGGGCTCATGCGGAGGCGTAGAGACAGTCATTCTCCCTCTCTCTATTTGCGAGTGTTACAGGAGGGGAAATGACAAATAGTGGTACAGATCCCTTCCGCCATACACCGAAGGGTGGCTAATGGAGTATTTATGTAGATGTAGTATATACACTCCAGAGGTAGACTGTTCAGTCTTCTATTTTGAGCATCAGTGCCTTCACTCACCTTCCTTTTAAAGCTGCTTTAGTTATATTAGTGTATTTCTTTTTGTTTACAGACTTTTAATCGTGGTTATGTATTTTAGTTTTCCTTGTGGACAAACGTCATATGTAATATTTCAGCATATTCTTTCTTCTCTTTCGGGAAGTACATTTTAGGACTTGAAGTTTTGAATAATATTAGCTCTAATAAACCTCTCGTGTTGTCTCAAATTTCGATATTCTCAATCTGTATTGCCCCGGCATACGTAACTCAGACTTGCCGATTCCATATATGGTGTGCCGCTTTCTATCAGTGTTTTCGTTAACGCAGTCGGTAATATTGATTCTTCTTCTTCCTCCTCCTCTTCTTCTTCTTCTTCTTCTTCTACTTCTGCTGCTGCTCTTCTGTCACCATGCCTATTCTGTGAGAGTATCTTCAGAGTTTAAGTTAGCAGTTTAAATGTTACTGAGAGATACGGTTCTCACTGCAACAGTCCTAGTTTTGACAGCGGTCTTTCACATCTCGATAGGTTTGAACTTCGTCATTGACACATTATTGTATTCTAAAGGAATTTCGATACCGCATAAAACTTATATACACTCTGGACCTACTCATGTGGATATGATACAAATTCCACACCCATTGCTTGGATAAAGCTGAGCATATCGGATAGTCTTCCATTGAATTCATCAGTCCATCATTCAAAATCTCACCTTATCTAGCTCTATACCTATATGGATATGGTGTCTGTTGTTTCGGACATGTCCGAATGAACAGACATCACTGATGACCGGTAGTCGTCTAGAAGTAAATTAGAATGATATATTAAATTTCAGCTGCTGACGGGTGTTGATAAATATTAACGGGGAAAAATGAAAATGTGAACCCCGGCCGTGACTCGAATCCGGAATCTCCTGCTTACATGGCAGACGCTCTATACATCTGAGCCAGCGAGGAAACAGAGGATATTGCGATTGCAGGGACTATCTCGCTCACGGCACCCGTGAGACCAACATTCTCACACTATATGTCCACACATTCGTAGTGTCCCACCCCAACATACTCATTACTCGTGGAAGAGATTCTTCGCAAATCCCGTAAGATTGCGGGTAATATGTGTGCATCCGCACAAAAGACGAAGCTGGTATCGCCAGAACTATATACTTAAATGGATATTGTGTCTGTTCTTTCATCGATGTAACTGTGTCACGCAGCAAACTAAGAAATCTGCGTTCGGACGTTACAGGGTTGTTTATCCTACTCATCCGCATTAACTGACATTTTTCTACATTCGGAGCAAGCAGCCGTTCATCACACCAGACAGAAAATCTGCCTAACTCATCCTCATCCTCCTACAAGGTCAATTCCATATTGACATGTTAATAATATTTTGAAACGAATAGACAGCTATTCACCGGAAAGGTAATACGCTGAGTTGCAGACAGGCACATCTAAAAGACTGTTACTCATTCAACTTTCGGGCAAAGCCTTCATCAGAAAAGAAAACACGCCCTCATCCACACGAGCCGGCGCAGCTCATGCATACATGACCATTGTCTCCGGCCGTTGCATAATCTTTCTGTATCCTCGCACAGTCACTCAACGATGACTCCTACCCATTCGCCACATCGTCATAAAAAAGAAGCCGTAAAACGCTGCTCACAGTGTCCAGCAGGTAATTTATGTCATTTATGTACACTGCGCAATAGAATTAAAGGATACCTTAATTATCTTCCAGTGCGACACATAGGTTTGCGATCTGACTGAAAAGTGCATATGACCATCCCACTGTAGTGGTGCAAAAGCGTGACACTCTGTGACGTCATCGTTTGGCTCAACGACGCTTCAAGCAGCATGGTGTCGATACATACTAAAAATAGACCACAGCTGTGAACCTCATGTGGCGTGTAAGTTGGCTTGTGGCGTCATATTGGCACCAAATTTCGCCACCGTTCTGTCCAATGCCACCGTGGACATGACACATAATCAGGTGGTCATCACAACCTCTCTTATCCCTCTTTTGATTCCTCTGCGACGGTAGTCAGAACTGGATGACTAGAATTCAATTCATGAGCGAAACGTTTCAGACACACGTCCGAACAGAGTCGACTCGAAGAGGCCTTAGAGACTGAATTAAATATTTCACGCTCTAAAACGACATTTCACAGTGCGACGAGAAATACGAAGACTTTTCTGCCAACCTTTGACACTGCTGACACCTGGGCGTTTCTACCCATCTCGATGGACATTGCGAGGCAGTGTCCCTATGAACGTGGACGCAGCATTTCAGAGCACAACGGGACGGCAGTTTTTCCTCTCGTGCACACGTTGGAACCATTAGGGACTTTTCAGAACAATGCGAGGAGATTTCACCGTGATCCGAAGAAGCAAAGTGTTCTTACGCCGCTACGGACGCAGGTTCGAATCCTGCCTCGGGCATGGATGTGTGTGATGTCCTTAGGTTAGTTAGGTTTAAGTAGTTCTACGTTCTAGGGGACTGATGAGTTCAGATGTTAAGTCCTATAATGCTCAGAGCCATTTGAACAATTTTTTGAAGACAAGTCCGGCCAACAAAGTCTAAGTAACTGCAATGAAGTCAACACCTGAGCCGGCCAATGTGGCCGAGCGGTTCTAGGCCCTTCAATCTGGAACCGCGAGACCACTACGGTCGCAGGTTCGAATCCTGCCTCGGGCATGGATGTGTGTGTTGTCCTTAGGTTAGTTAGGTTTAAGTAGTTCTAAGTTCTAGAAGACTGATGGCCCCAAAAGACAAGTAACATAGCACTCACAGCCATTTGAACCATTTTTTGTTCTTACGCTTTTTCAGCCCTCCTATTCTGTGTCTTTCTGTTGCGTGATCGCAGGAGGATGCCACACTTGCGTGATTAAGCGCCAAAGGATCCCTCTAAGAGAGCCCTCCCCCATTTCGGCAAAACCTGAAGTATCCACTCATCTTCATTCAGAATGGTAGAAATGAATGTGTACTGAGACAAGCTGTAAAGTAGTCCAAGGCGTTTCCAGGCAGGCAGCTGGAATGGTTGGCGTGTCAACGAGTTGCCTAACTGCAAGCATCTCGGACTTCTGTAGAGGAAGAGAGGTGTTGAGGGATTCATGGCACAGCTTTCTCTGTCATTTCAATACATTGGTGAGCTATAGTGTTCCCGCGGCAAAATTCGAAATTCTCTCCGATATATCAGCTTGCGTATGTTGTAGAAGAGTCTACAAGTTTTTTTCGTCTTCATTTTTCTGATCTGTTTCACCTGGTCTACCACGACTTACTATCCTCTGCTAATTTCTTCACATCGCAATTAGAGTAGCACTTGCAGTAAACGTGCTCAGTTGATATCATAAGCTGATAGCTTGCCACATGAGCTGAGACACCTACTCAAGGTCTTCTTCCATCAAATAAATCATTTCAAGCAAGACTCAAAACAAGACAACCGGCGAGGAGCAAGGAAGGAAATTCCCTTCGTTGTCGTTATGAGGCTTCGTGTCGGCATGATAAACCAACTACTGAGACGACGCAAGATGAAATTGATCTTCAGGCCTCCGACAGAAATCCGCAAATTACTGAGACCGTTTAACGACGCAGCACTACGCAATATCCCTGGGGCTGTATAAGATACCTTGCGAGTGCGGCCAGCCTTACGTCGAACAAAGAGTGCGCGCTGCGGAACAACGCAGGAAGAAGCACGAGAGGTTTTATCGCCTATGCTGCACCGAGAAATCCGCTTTAGCTGAGCATGCTTTAGAAAAAGGACACCGGGTAAAATTTGACGAAACACTTGCCACGGCTCTTTCGAAGAGTTTCTTAGAAACCATTGAAATAAGAAGCACCTGTAACACCACAAAGGGAGACAGTGTCATGCATCTCGGCACGGCGTGCGATCCTGCGATCGCACAGCTGAAGCGGGCGCATCGAACGGCGAGTCAACATAGTCCATGTATAGTACCAGTGCAAGTGACGTCACAGGCAGCAGCTAGTGTATGTAAAGTGGGTAACAGCAGCCCACTGGCAATCATACCATTTGGCAAAGGGCAAGGAGTGCTTCGCCGAAAGCTCGTGCAATTTTAAACGTTTGTTGCATTGGAAACACGAACCGGAGGTTACACGATTATATGTGGCAGTTGCCCGAAATTTTACATCGTCCAAACCGAAAAAGCCTCATAAACAAGATACGAGGAAAATATCTCCACTAAAGTGGGAGTGGTAGGCGTGGTTCGACATTCGCTGAACACTTAGTGCAAACGGCTCACGCACGCAACCCTCCGGATAATACCCAGCTCTTGCATTGCGAAGTGAAGGGTGCGAGGTTGGATATTTTGGAAGAAATGTACATTTTTAAACAGTTACTATATGACAAAAATAACCTTCTTAACGACCAACTACAGCTGCAAAACAAAAAACTTTGAAGGTTTTCAACCGTTATTCCAATCGCCATAATGTTAGAGAGTAATCATTACACCGATGCCAACATGTTTACGTTTGCTGTATAACTGGAGTTATCTGGTATTTCAGACCCGTAGTTATCCTCATGCGGTCAAGTTCGACGGTTAGACCGAACATGCTAGGCTGGCTTAAAATAGTAAACCAATTGCTCCCTTCACTTTTGACGTCCAACAAACTATTACAAATGTTAAGACAGCCGATGTATCTTTGTTCCTTACAGGATATGGTATAACTCAATTTCGTTAGCCGCACCTGGTTATTGATAAAAATTTTAAGTTTAGGAGTACATGTTGGTACCAGTGTTAACAAGTACGTATGACACACTATCGCGCAAGCGCTCTCGAGGCTATAGCCAGTTCCAGTACAACATCCGTTGCTACTGTACTGCGGTCGCGAAGTGGGGCCGAGGCTGTTTCTCAGATAAGTTATTGCAATATGACGATGTATTCCTATATTAGAGTTTTTAGTTTTTGACGTTGTTCCTTTTATTCGGAAGAAGGTTTGGTTATCCCAACTGAAACCTAGTTGAATCTAGGTAAATATTGCTACTGAGGCTGCTGTTAATTTAAAATAAATACAATTCAATTTGCCTTTAAAATTTTCAACATCCTCCTTTAGTGTAATATCTGACACAATTCCATTCTCTCCATTTTGCTTTCCTCACTGTCCATGATTCATTTCCATAAAACGCATTAGTCCAGAGACATAGTGTCAAATATTTCCACCTCAGATTAGCGCTACCATTTGACACAAGCAGGTTTCTTTCGGACAAGAAATCCCCTATTCCCTGTTCTGTTCTCCTCATACTTCATTTTGCTTCTAAGGTGAAAGAATTCATTCAATTAGTCTCCTTTTTGGTCCTCAAATTTGATTTCAAATTGAAACTTCCTGGCAGATTAAAACTGTGTGCCCGACCGAGACTCGAACTCGGGACCTTTGCCTTTCGCGGGCAAGTGCTCTACCAACTGAGCTACCGAAGCACGACTCACGTCCGGTACTCACAGCTTTACTTCCGCCAGTATCCGTCTCCTACCTTCCAAACTTTACAGAAGCTCTTCTGCGAACCTTGCAGAACTAGCACTCCTGAAAGAAAGG
This sequence comes from Schistocerca gregaria, assembly GCF_023897955.1. NCBI lineage: Eukaryota > Metazoa > Arthropoda > Insecta > Orthoptera > Acrididae > Schistocerca > Schistocerca gregaria. The sequence continues at coordinate 284,691,278 of NC_064920.1, read as the reverse complement.
ATACTGCGGAGACATGGCTTAGCCACAGCCTGAGGGATGTTTCCAGAATGAGATTTTCACTCTGCAGCGGAGTGTGCGCTGATATGAAACTTCCTGGCAGTTTTAATCTGCCAGGAAGTTTCATATCAGCGCACACTCCGCTGCAGAGTGAAAATCTCATTCTGGAAACATCCCTCAGGCTGTGGCTAAGCCATGTCTCCGCAGTATCCTTTCTTTCAGGAGTGCTAGTTCTGCAAGGTTCGCAGAAGAGCTTCTGTAAAGTTTGGAAGGTAGGAGACGGATACTGGCGGAAGTTAAGCTGTGAGTACCGGACGTGAGTCGTGCTTCGGTAGCTCAGTTGGTAGAGCACTTGCCCGCGAAAGGCAAAGGTCCCGAGTTCGAGTCTCGGTCGGGCACACAGTTTTAATGTGCCAGGAAGTTTCATATCAGCGCACACTCCGCTGCAGAGTGAAAATCTCATTCTGATTTCAAATTGTTTTCCTACTCTCATTTTAACGCTTTTCATTACATTCGGTTTTTTTTCTGTCTGCTCTTAGTTCTTATTCCTCTCTGAGTAGACTGCGAATAAAATTTAGTACGTCCTGTAATTCTTCCTCTGTGCCTCTGGGGATAGCAATATGATATGAAATCGATACTGTTGACACTCTTCTTCCTTCAGTTTTAGTTCCACCTTGAACCACTTATATCCTTTATTACTTCTTGGATTTACAGATTGGCCATTAGGAAAGGAAGATCTAGCCCTGCCTTTCGCACGTTCTAATCCGAGCACTAATTTCTTGGTATTCCATTCTTACGTTTCCGTCTTGGTTAGTATACGTATTTATTTGATATTACATGTCTTTGCCTGTAGCTTACACCTATTTCTCTGCTATTTTCTAACATATTCCACCATTTTACATACTCGGCAAGTAACCTCTCAAACAGTTATGAGACAGACACCGTAGTCTTCTTTGGTCGTTGATCTTTGACCCACTGTGAAGCAGCCATTTTCTTGTCGTATTTAGGAGTTTCAAAATAGTGCCGCCCTATGTAGAACTTCGCCGAAGACAGCTGAAATGAAGTGGGCTGCGTGTGGAAGCAGATAGTGCTGGCGTGTGTTTGGTACTAAGTCGGCGAAACTGATGTACCACCTATACTGGAGAAGATAGTGTAACACTCCATGAGCGCCCTGCGGAACTTAAAAACGACGCAAGCACCCGTCTTGTTTATGTCTTGAGGACTCTGTCTACTGACTCGTTTGTGGTGTGGAAATACACTGCTACGAAGAGCGCACTGTTCGTAACGTCTGCTGCCGTTGCTAAATTTCCTCCAGTACATCGAGTTATGTCGTGAGATGCCGATGAGTTTCTGAAACAATACACATGATCTGAAGATGAGCATTCAATCAACCAATCGTTTATCGTTAAAAAAATTTATAAGCTTCAATCATCCAAAGATTTATGAAAATAAATAGAGAACTGCTTTTGAAGTGAATGTGGGGACTTAACGGCCTTTAAAAACATACATTGTTTAACGAAATATTACTCCGTTAAAATTATAAAAAATATATCATGCTTACTAAACGATTAACACATATGTACCATGTTGGTAACAACTCCATCGTTACTAATACTGTAGCACTCTCAATGACCTAGCCAGCTTTGTACTCACGTACTGCCTGCCACCTCAGTGGGTATAGTACTTTCCTACTATTTCATATGTTTTAATACTTTTTTTAAGTAATCTTCACATTACTTAAAATAAATTTTCTGTTTATTTTAATGTAGTTGCTAGTCAACTCAAATCAGTAATAGGAAAGCTTTAATTTTATTTTTTATTCAGAACAAAACGACTGAATTTTTAAAAAAAATGTACAGATCCATGTATCTCCTTCACCCAACGATGTCAGGTTTTCAAATCCTTAATACAACCTCATCTCGCCTATATCAACGTATCCTTGTTTGTGCTCTTATGGCATGTCCTTGGTCATGGTGGATGCAAAAGTTGGAAGTTTCACATGGCAGAAAATTAAGTCTTAGAGGCCGTTTAAATAACAATTAGAACAAAGGTTTATTTTCTGGAGCAGTCTTGCTGCGATGATCATCAAATTGTAGAGAATTTCGGTAAGTGCATTTTCGAACATTTCTCTTCCATGTTAATGGCGAATTATCTGAGAGAAAGAGAAGCTGCACTTAAGTATAGGTTGGCAAGTAAAATGACAACACTTCCGTTTATACAATTTCGTTACCTTAGCTCATACCACTGTTCTTATCAGCAATACGTGTCAAGAATAAAACAGAAAACTTCGTGAACTCTAGAACTCTAGCAGTGGTGTAAAGGGGACTGCAAACAAAATTGTGCATAGTTGTCCCTATTCAGAGTAATTAGGTGTCGTATTCCCGAAAGAGGCTAGTCCAGAATAGTTAGGAATGGACAGGTGTGTACAACCTCCGACGTTCTAGCAAACCTTGTATCAAGAACTGAAATATTTCAATTTCACACTGTAAGACAAAGTCACGAAAATTGCTTTAATGATACTGAAATTGCATCATGTGCCTGCAGTATTCATTGATAGTACACAGATTTTAGCCCTAGTCCTCAGCTTCATCAGCTGCGTGGACACCACCCGTTGTATCATACTCTTGATCACTGGAATTCACATTTTCAGATCTTCTGGGAGCTAATAGGCGACCCTAAACTGTCCATCCGAACACTGTCAACCGAAGTTGTTACAAGGAATCTTGAGACAGCTACATTCAGCAAAAAACATCAATTCGGTAGGATAAGATCATATGCGAGTAACATAGCTACCTACTCTCTGGACGTTTTCATCTTCCTCGGATGCTCGTGGCGTCGCTAATGCGAGTCATTGTCCTTGACAGCATTATCACACATGTGCAGGTTACCACACGCAGGGCAGGGACTTCACCTCCAAAATAGCGGATTCGAAGATGGTGGTGGTGAGGAATTCGAAAATCCAAGTGATCAGAGAAAGCTCACTTCAGCTTTGTAAACGCGTTTAATGTCTCAGCATCGTATTGAAAAGTATTCGAACGATGTGAATTGTCTAGATTAGTGCCATGTTCACAAGTGTCGAAACGGTCCAAATGACATGGATAGTGTGAGCTCACACAACGTTCAAACGCATGTGAACGATCTGAATTAATTCCATAAAACTACGTGAATATATTGACAATACTAGCATAACCTATAATATTTCCATATCCGTGTTATTTATGAAAAAGGCATATAGTTCCTCAGCCCCCCCCCCCTCCCCCCGCCCCACACACACATGTTGTCCTTGTGGTCTTCAGTCCTGAGACTGGTTTGATGCAACTCTCCATGCTACTCTGTTCTGTGCAAGCTTCTTCATCTCCCAGTACCTACTGCAACCTACATCCTTCTGAATCTGCTTAGTGTATTCATCCCTTGGTCTCCCTCTACGATTTTTACCCTCCACGCTACCCTCCAATACTAAACTGGTGACCTCTTGATGCCTCAGAACATGTCCTACCAACCGATCCCTTCTTCTAGTGAAGTTGTGCCACAAACTTCTCTTCTCCCCAATCCTATTCCATACCTCATCATTAATTATGTGATATAGCCATCTAATCATCAGCATCCTCCTGTAGCATCACATTTCGAAAGATTCTATTGTCTTCTTGTCCACACTAGTTATCGTCCATGTTTCACTTCCATACATGGCTACACTCCATACAAATTCTTTCAGGAACGACTTCCTGAGACTTAAATCTATACTTGATGTTAACAAATTTCTGTTCTTCAGAAACGCTTTCCTTGCCATTGTCAGTCTACATTTTATATCCTCTCTACTTCGACCATCATCAGTTATTTTGCTCCTCAGATAGCAAAACCCCTTTACTACTTTAAGTGTCTCATTTCCTAATCTGATTCCCTCAGCATCACCCGACTTAATTCAACTACATTCCATTATCCAAGTTTTTCTTTTGTTGATGTTCATCTTATATCCTCCTTTCAAGACGCTATTCATTCCGTTCAACTCCTCTTCTAAGTGCTTTGCTGTCTCTGACAGAATTACAATGTAATCGGCAAACCTCAAAGTTTTTATTTCTTCTCCATGGATTTTAATACCTTCTCTGAATTTCTCTTTTGTTTCATTAAATGCTTGCTCAATGTAAAGATTGAATTACATTGGGGAGAGGCTACAACCCCTTCTCACTCCCTTCCCAACCACTGCTTCCCTTTCATGTCCCTCAACTCTTATAACTGCCATCTGGTTTCTGTACAAACTGTAAATAGCCTTTCGCTCCGTGTATTTTACCCCTGCCACCTTCAGAATTTGAAAGAGAGTATTCCAGTCAACATTGTCAAAAGCCTTCTCTAAGTCTACAAATGCTATAAACGTAGGTTTGCCTTTCCTTAACCTATCTTCTAAGATAAGTCGTAGGGTAAGTAAGGAATCCAAACCGATCTTCCCCGAGGTCGGCTTCTACCGGTTTTGCCATTCGTCTGCAAAGAATTCGCGTTAGTATTTTGCATCGGTGACTTATTAAACTGATTGTTCGGCAATTTTCACATCTTTCAGCACCCGCTTTCTTTGTTATTGGAATTGTTACAATCTTCTTGAAGTCTGAGGGAATTTCGCCTGTCTCATACATCTTGCTCACCAGATGGTAGAGTTTTGTCAGGACTGGTTCTCCCAAGGCCGTCAGTACTTATAATGGAAACATATCCGTTCACAAATGATTGTTTCAGACTTCACACACACACACACACACACACACACACACACACACACACACACACACGAAACTGGCAATAGATGTTCCGAAACCATGATCAGTGTGTCAGGAGTAACTGTTGCAATAACTCTGTTTCTAAAGTCATATAGTTCGGATGGTATCGGAGGCTTGTACAAATGATCGCGTCAGGTCGTGTGTGAATGTGGAGGTCACGCATATAACACTGTGTCAACCGGCCCCATGCGCCCAATCCTCCGGTTGGATACAACGTCGTTTAACCAGTCGCGTACTGAGTTATACCAGTGAGGCGGCGCACAATCTTGCTCCCAAATAAAGATGTGTTTTTCATCTTCTTCCCCTTGAGGTACGTGTCATACCTGTTGCTCATCAAGATACTGAATATCACTTACACTTGATTCACCGAAAACGAAAGGCCCATAAACTTTCTGTTGGGATATTTCTTGGGGCTAAGCGTGAAAGACCCGCAATCTTTCAACAAGTTTTTTAGTCACTCTTTGCCATTCCATGCTCTTACCATTGCTCACAGGTATACAAACAAAACTATTTTAGCTGCTCTTTCATTTGGTGTATTATTTACAGTTGTAAGTTGAACGTAATTCATGCTACAACGCCTTTAAACGGTATGTTCATTTTGAAACACTATGTGAGAGTATTGTAGATTATCAACGGAGGCCACAGCTCTTGCGCCATGCACGGAACACTGTACAGCACACGTATAAAAAAAATCCGATGAACCACAACCTGCTGGTAGTACGTAAAGACTTTGACAAAACTAGTGTTATTTTTAGTAGTTTCTTGTCTGTATCATTTATCAGAACAGGTCGTTCGACATTAATCGGTTCAGGTAAAGATTTATATGTGAATAAAGGTGCATATCGATTTGGCAATACAGCCTGGTTAGCATCTACGAAACAATTTTACATCTAAAGACAACACTTTAGGCACAGCACTCACGTCATACATAAGGAACTGTACAACAGATGGGCCCAGAGTCCAATAAACTGTACCTGACGGCTTCAAACGAAGCAGACACACTGTGGGCTGTCGCCTGAGGACAGGCCGGTAAGCACATAGGGCTATTGTACTCCTGTTACAGAAAGTGATATCTCACCATTCTGAAAACAGTTTTGTTCTGAACGGATAAATAACCGCAAGAGTAAAAATTGTATTTTCTTGTGAGCAACAGTTGAGAATTTTTGTCAACATCTTATTGAAACTCTACTCAGACATACGATTTAAGCCACGAATGTTATACGTGACGGTTTAACTACACTATATGTTGTTGTTGCTTAGTGAGATGTTGTGACTGGAGTACTAATTTTTCAGTTAATCCTTTTGGACGGTGCAACTACAGCCAACAAACTTGTCTTGTTCTCCTAGTCATAAAAGTTTGACTGCGTACATATCAATAACTCCATACCGATAAATTTCTGAGATTGCATTAAACATTTTCGAATGCAGTCTCCAGATGACTGGTTCTCGCACAGTGCTTCTCTCTCTGGAACTATTACATCAGAGCTCTCGATCTGGAGAGAATTTGTTTGCATGTTGAGTGAGATACTGTGTTTTCCTGTTATTTGTTGCTAGCAGAATCATAGTAATGAAGACAATGGCATCTCTCACTGATTCCGCTGCCGCATAAATGATTATGTAGCATGAAGGTAAGATATAATTTCATATTACACAGCTGTTTATTGAGGTTTTTAGTTAAAGAATTTTTCAATTTTCGAATAAAACCCCGGAGTGTGTTAATGGAACTAGACATGTAACCTGACCCTCATTACAGCAATTGAATTCATTAGTTTTTTATTTTAAAATGATTAAAAAATGTACAATGAAGATGGACAGAGCTAGATAAACAGTAGACAGTTTGAAAAAACAAGAAAGGCTGCTGCTGAAGCTCCGTAGTCTTGAAAGAATGGTTCATATTTTCAAATACATTATAGCATGCTGCATCTTTGTTTAAAGGGAACTCTCAGACTTGGGCTTTGGAGGATAGCTTGAACTACCTACTGCACAAACCGAAACTCCATCTGACACATTTAAGACATTACTAAATGTTATTAGCACTGTATCGACACTCAACAGTTGCAATTGTCACCTTCAGTGTATCTTTGATCCTATATACTAGCAACAAGTGTTGTGGCAACCCACTAGAATGAGCAACTTGCCCCAGTAGCGAATCTCTAAAGCGCTGCCCGCACTCTCTCGGACTCGGATTATTCCCAGTCTTTTGTGCTACATCTGATTAGTGAGGATGGCCAAACTGCCATGATGAGGTTTGCTGTTTACACTAGCCGATTGCAGAAGACTGATTCTGCGTACTGCATCTGAGAATACAGGCCACAGGCAGAAGTGGCAGGTTAGTGACAACCCCAAGACAGCTATGGCTAGATAAAGAGCTGTTTAAAGCTAAATTAATGCACCTCCTGTACAGGAGCGAAGATAATTAATTTGGTGAGAAGCCTACGAAAACGCTTTCTACTTTTTTGTTCCACAGACAGTGTCTGAGGTATCTGCACAAGATGAATCTCAGCTAAACTTAATTAAGTGCAGCAGTACATTCTTGTATGTTAAGACAGAGCGATCTAGTTCCAGTTGTCTTTCCACTGGAAATTATGAAGTGGTAGATAACTGCCATTGGCCTGACATAGGTACAGCCTAGTTACATATCCACTGGCCATCATTTGGTACTGGGGTTGATAGTGGTCAATCTTGTGCCTTCTAAATATGAATACGTCTTTTATGAAATGTTATTAGATATTTGTAAATATTTGTACAAATGTTTGAAAATTTTGACGTTTCACACGATCTATGTATGGTGTGAAGCTGCGTTTTTTTCACATAATTATTATTGTTTCCTTTTAATCCTTTTATGTTTAATGGTAGTAGCATCTTAAATTTTTTGTTACTGTGCATGAGAAGTTATTATGTGCAATTGTCAAGTTTGTAATGCGAAGTGCATGTCTAATCTTGGTGACAGTGGTAAATTCTTGTGTGTCAGTTGCCTACATTAAATCACGCTACTATAAAGTTATAAGTGATAGCATGGCAAGTAATAAATCTATTGCAGTTAATCTTAACCTTCATGGCAGTAAATTTGTGCAAGTTTTGCTACTTTAAGAAAGTACTGGTTTAAAGGAAATGTAATTCGTCTGCAAGCAAGTAATATTTTATTTGCTTAGCAATTTTCACTCCCAGCTCTTCACTAGTACTTCTCAACGTAGCAGTGTGTTGTTCTCTGAGTGCTACAAAAAAGTTCGTTAACAATTTAGATTAGTGTACGTTAAACAAATACTCATCCTTTTGGAGTTGTAGTACGCCATGTGTCCTTGTGAGTGTACGTTTGTAGTTTCTTTGGCACCAAATTCGGATACAATAGGTATACTGCTGATCTCACATCTTAAGAAAGAGACAAAGTTAAAAATTAGTTATCAGCTGGCCGAATGTAGTGTTGCTTAGCTGCGCACATGGCGTCATTTGATGTTTTACTGACTGTTACAGTTCACAGTGGGCATCGTTGGTGAGGTAAATGCCACCATGTCTGTTCATTCTGCCTCACACATTTGTGGTCCAAATTAAGAGTTTGTGGAGTCAGTGCATTATGCTGGCACGAGATGCCCTTCATAGTGAGTATGAATCCCTCCTAGGTCGTTGAATGGTGGTGATATAGAGATGTTTAGACAGTTTAATATATTCCTTAATCTCATTTTACCAATAATACAGAGCACTGTAAATATATCTATTAACACAAGCCTAAGAGTTGTTTAATTCCTGTCGTTCTCAGTTCTGTTAGAACAACATGCCAGTATACCTCAAATTTCTCCTTCATTTATTCTTCAGGTAATACATGAGTTAACTGAAGTTGGTATGGAGGCACTCTGAAGGATTTATGTGAAAATGCTATTCAGGAGAAGTTATCCAGAAGTGTTAGAAAATAGCTACCTAGAATTTCTGGCAGTTACAGGATGATGATGAGATAACTGAATAAATTAGAATGACTGTCTTGGCATGAAAAGTAAGGTTCCCTGAACCAAAAGCTATTAGTAATATTTTTTAGGAAATTCAACCTCTGAAATACCACTTATAGATCGTCTAACTTATTTGACGTTGGAAGAGTTTCCATAACTACAGAAGAAAATTCGTTTTAGTGAAGAGAAATGATTTCATGCATCTACATTTGAAAACTATTTCATTGGTAAACCTGAATTAAGTGCCACTTGTTTATGACTGTCTACTCTAATGTTGGAGATTTAAGAACAGGAACATCAATAGAAAAGCAACAGGAATACCAGCTTGATTGGGGCTAGGGAGGAGCAGAAGTTGCTGCTGAAAGGATTTAATGAACTACGAGCTGTTTATACTCGATGCCTTCACTTTATAATCCATGGTGAGAATTGATCAAGAGTGCACTGAAATTATTCAGAATGTTCCTACACGCTATAGTAATAGAGGTATAGCTTAATGTATCAGTAGAATAAATTTTTACATAATTCATCACTTATTTTTACCAGTTACGGGAACCAGTAGACATGAAGCTGACATTAATGTGAGCTAAATACTAATGTAAACTAAATACTATTCCTTTTATGCTTTTTCCTGACATTTGGTCTAAACCTCTGCCTCTAGTTCTGGTAATGCTACTGTACTTCTGCAGGATAATTACACCAACAAAAGGCAAGTAGTGAATGCTTCTGGGGCAATGTCTGAGGTTGATTTAAAATATTCTCCTACGAGTTCGAAGCTGTAGTGGTGCTTTTCCATTTAGAAATATTTAAATTATATCTTCAACATAAAAAAGTAGTACTGAAAGCTGGCAACCAGACCTTAAGCTGGATACCGACGTGGCCTTGTAAGACTGGTAGGATCATGCATTGGGCTTCTGGAATTTCGACCTAAATTTATCTCATTTCTCAAATAACATTAGCTTCTTCAGTTTTGAGACTGTGTGGTCTAGCCCTAGTCGTATTTTCATTATAAGCTGTAAAGTGGCAAGTCACTGCTATTGTGTCTCATACATGTTTAGCTATCAAATGATGTGTATTATCATGATTGATAATCAGGACTAATCATTTCCTATCATATGAATTCGAAATGTTAATGGTTCTTTTATTTAACATTATCAGATTTTTATAAATATTTATTTAGAGCTCTGAATCTTTTGTGGTTTTACACTTTCAATGTGTAATCTGAGGTAGTCTCTTTTTAAATTATTGTTATTCAGTAATTTCATTCTTTTATTTTGAGCATGAGAGAGATGGTGGCTCTTGGGTACTTATTAACTGGCTGTTTTGGTAGTTCAGTTCGTTTGGATATTTGCAAACATGGAACCAATGTACTTTATTCAGATGCTTTATAACATGGGGCCAATTTAAACAATTCATATCATTCAGATACTTATTAACTTGGCGCTTATTTACTCAGTTCAGATAATTTTGATACTTTTTAACATGAGGCAAGTTTTAAATTCTGGTAATTCGGATGCTTTAGAACACGCTGACATCTTGAACATTGACATAAAAGGGGTTGCAAAGACTAACTGGAATGCTTTGCTATTTTGTAAATGTTTTTTAAGTTCCCACTACCAATATAGGCTTGTACTTTTTAATTTGCCACCATAGGCATTTTGGATACGCCATCTTAGATTGTGATATCACTACCCATTGTATAAACCAGCCCCTCAGCTGAAGTGATGCACTCAAGGTCAGTGATCAGCACGAAGAGTTACCAGTTTCAAGGTCGCCTAAAATGGCCTGACTGTAGATTTTACTCGGACTACGCAATGTCCTTTTCACCAAATGAACTCTTGTCTACCTCCATCCAGCCAGCTATTGATGGTCACTGTCTGAAGTGCATGTAAACTTCGCCAATTGCTGTAACCACCACTGCTTCAGAATCACGTCATTTCTTCCCACCAGGGTGGTATGACCACTGTTCATCAACCAGTGATACAACCGAAACGCAGGGTGCCACTTCAGTGTGTCGATGGAACTATTACGTGAAACCTTGAGCATGCACACAAAACAGAACCCATCCAGCAACTGTATCAATACGGATACTAGGAAACACAAATTATTTACACATGAGGAGCTTTTCTGAAATATCTCTTGTGTATCACTCGGTACCCCCCCCCCCCCCTCATGCTCATGGTGGAGGTCAAAATGGACATATGTCATGGACCGAACAGTGTGAGAAAATGTTTATGCAAGTTCACTCAGCATGCTACCTCACCTGTGTGTTGTGGTAGGTGGATATTATCTTTATCTTGAGGCTACAAGCTGCTAGATAAATATGAGTTGTAAACTCTCAGCACTCGCTGCCAATCTCATGCAAATAATAACCGATTTAGAAAATTCAAAATGAGAACATAATCTACACAAAAAACAGCTATTCAGAAAAAATGTTATGAGTAATCATTTTCCAATTAAAATAAAAAACCGATTTTTTATTTTGTCTACCTTTTGGCAAACACTTAAAAATTAAATGCAAACAGGCTGTAATGATTTCTGTAGTTTTTTAAATTTTCTGTTGATTTATATAGTTAAAAATTCTCATTATGTATTCTGGGCTGTGTAGAGTAAGGAAAATTTTTCTTACCATATGTTGTTACATATCCTGACTTACCTGTAGGAAGGTTTTCATGAAAGGTTGCACTAAGTTTGATATTTGTTGTCTCTGAAATTACAATATTCTTTCTATAAGCCACATTAATAACATAGATAGGATAGCTCATTATGAAATTGTACAGAATTATGTCAGTGCCTGATCTGAGTAGTGTAACTCGTTTAAATCGAGCAACGCATCGCATGCATCGAGAAAATTTATTTAGATGATTGATATGCCACATTTCTAGTAAAAAAATTTCATTTCTCCCATTTTTCAAGTATATATTCTGTCGATTAACATGGTTGGATAATGATGAGTCAAAGAACAAATTATTTTTACGATTTGTCTGAAATGTAACAAATACGAAATATGACACCTCGAATGCTGCAGGGGTGTACTAACTTGTGGTATCAAGTTAGAAAGTTTTGTTACTGCTTACCTCTGCAACTTCTACATTTTGTAGTTCATAACAAGGTAACAGAAATTCTGGATTATTCAGAATATTTCCTTGTTCTTCTAATTCTTAAGTTGTTTCATATTTAACAACTAGTACATGAATTTCTTTCGAGTCTAATGGAATTCTTCCTTCCTAAGGAAATGTATCTTTCATTTTAACTCCAGGATCATTTCAATCAGGCCTTCTAAGAACTGTATCTCCACATCTAGAAGACTTAGTAAATATTACTGTTAAACCTCCTAACCCACATAATTTCTGTATGTTCTTTAAAAAGCCAAACCCCTTGATAATGGATAAAGTACATGATTTTTCTTACTCCTTAGTTTTCCATTAATAAGAATGTGTCCTGCGAAGCTTATTTTATCAGTAACAGATGAAGTCAAATATAACATAGCTGTCGATGAAATAAAAGAGTGTTTGCTTCTAGACAAAACATTATTTCCTCTCGTAATGTTCACAGCATCAAAAGTTTTCCAACATAATTATCGATTAATTTTTATTGGATTTTCCGACATATGTTGGATAACCTGATTCAGAGCCATGTGGATTAGCTGTAACAATTATGAAGTTCATGGTTTGGTTGAAACCATGTCACATCATTTCTTTCAATCTCTTTATCCTTGTTACGTGCATTTCAGTTATTGTTTGTCCTCCCGTTCACATGGAATGAGTGAAATAGGTAAATCCCGATTTTGTTTGTAATTTGTTAAGAGTAGAACTTATTAAAACTTTTTTAAAAAGTTACACAAGCACCATTAATGTCAAACAAATAGCCATTTTAATCAGTTATAGTGATTTCTAAATCTTATAGGAACATTCTACACCATAAAGTGGTTCATACATAATTAGCTTTCCAAATTAAACACTTAGTTAAATGAAGCAGTAATATTAGTTTCTCTATGAAAATGATCAGTTTGCTTAACCAACATTCCATCAGCCAAACTAAAATTAATATTAATTAATTCAGATGGAACAATTTTACAAACATCTTTAGCAACAGTCTTTTTATTAGCTTCAAAAATTGATTACTAATTCATAGTACACTTGCAACATTATCTTCTTTTATATCCCTATACAATTTAAAATCATTCTCAATATCACCTCTCTTTAAATTTTCATAAGATGTAATGTGCATATTTTGACTTTTCGAATGAATAAATTATTCTAAATTTTATAACTTTTACAGACCTATATTAATTTCTATCATTTCTCCATCGTAATATAGTTTATCTTGGAAGTTGGACTTGGAGTTGAATAAGTGCTGCCCAGTGGAACACTTTTGTAAGTTTCACATATCTAAATGGTTAATCTTTTTTTAGGAATGGATAACAACTGAAATACGAGTTCTATTTATATTTACAAAAATGTATTCAACCTCTTTATTGCTCTGGACGTGTAACCGGCGCCTTTTTAAGGTTCCAATTTGCTGCGTCTGCCCGCCATAGCGGCGGGCAGTATCTGCCAGCCGTGACTGCCACCGTCACTGCCTGTGTATTTCGTTGAGACTGTTGACCGCAGCGGCAACGCCACTCACTGAAAGGAACACGCACTCGAGTTCACAACATGGATGCTAATACCATTCTAGGTTTTTTGGTGGACGAGGAAGAAGAAGAGGAAATTATTGCAATGCTTACGAGATTTTGTCTCCACAGCATTTTCCAAACACGGAAAAGTGAAGGAATTTATGCTAACTTAGTCACCAGTCATTTGCGAAACGATGAAGAGAGGTTCGAAATTTTTTTAGACTTAAGCCATCTCATTTCGATTTTCTTTTAAGTCTGGCGAGAGAAGATATAGCAGGAACAGCTACCAGTGCAGTGCAAACTCCAATAGAAGCCGGAAACAAAATGGCAGTGACTTTATGGTAAGTAGCTGTATAAAAACATATGTATTCATCAACAATGGTTTTTAATGGATAATTTTGTATCCCTAAGTAATAACATAAATTTCTTTTAAAATAATAAGTTTATTTGGAAACGACTCAGGGCCTGTACAGTTTATTTTTCATGTTCACATTATCTTTACACTGTGTTTACATTATGATTAGTAATTATTTTCAAAAGTAGTATCACCTGCTTCTGGTTCGACGTTTATTAATGGGGTGAAAGTGTACGTATCGTCTCCAACTGATGTGGATGAAAGGGAAGACGAGCCAGAAGGACTGATGCTGACAGGCAATGGCACAAGAGATAATTCTGAAGAATTTTCAAGTCCCGTAACAATTTTCGCTTTATTAATGAGGTGACTTGGTAGTTTCCTAATGGACGCTGCGATGCTTCTCATGAACAGCCCCACATCATCTTCTCGGTCCCGATTATTAGCCAAGCGCTGCAGCAATTCCAATCGTTGTTGGCCCCTTTGGTTGATTGAATCCCAGTGTGTTTTCCTCGATCTGAGATGGAAGAATTGGCAGCAAGTGCGTTCACCAGATGACAAGGAAGCAATGGCTTGTGGAGGGTCAGGCCCTGTTTCATTGGCATTTTGTCCGTCTTCATCAGACAGCAGTCCTTCAACACTTGTTGGCTCCTTTAGCGGAACACTGCAACTGTTGTGCTGCGATTGATGGGAAACATATAAGGATACGGTGTCCTGGAAAAAGTGGTTCCCTTTTCTGGAATTACAAAGGGTACTTCTCCATAGTACTTTTGGCATTGGTTGATGTGAACTGTAAATTAGTTGCGATAGACGTAGGTTCATATGGGAAGGAAGGAGACAGTGGCATATTTAATAAGACGGTAATGGGGAAAATGATCATGAAAGGAGAAATGTTTCCAGCAGATGAAGAGCTTCCATTTACTGACATGAGGATACCATTTGTTATAGTAGGCGACCAGGCATTCCACTTGGGAAAGCATATTCTCAAGCCTTACACTCGCTCGTCTGCCCCGGCAGATAAATCAAAAGCAACTGTCAACTATAAATTGTCACAAGCAACAAGGTAGCACCATTGATAAAGCGATTTATAGGAAGGGTATATATGCTCTATGTGGTTAACTGGTATTCAAGCACAGACCTATTCTTTTGGCTGTTTGTAAAAACGGGCGCACCATGCCAAAACTAGAAAACAAACTAAAAGAAGGAGTATTACAGTTTATGTCCACTAACACAATCCCTTCCCTAAAATGGTGTGACAAAAGAGAAGTATGGATGCTGAAGCCTGTAATACTACAGAAATAATTGAAATGAAAAGACAAACAAAAAGTCAGGTGAAAAATTAAGGAAACCACAATGTGTTGCAGATTACAACAAGACCGCTATGACATGCTGCTGAGTTCAGTGCAATCACTACGAAAGATTGTCAAGCGGTACAAAAAGTTCTTTTTCCACGTACTGCACCTGTGCATTTTAAATGCCCATGCTCTCCACTGAGTAGCAAGCGGACTGAAAATTCAACTAGCAGAATTTCATTTGTGTCTGGTAGGAGACCTTTTTGAAACTTACACAAAAGGACAGAGGAAAGCTGGCAGAAGAAGGCGCTCTGAAGACAAGAATACGCTCAGGTTTACTGGGAGGCATTTTGCAAAGATCATTGAGATGGAAAACTCGAATAAACTTACGCCAATGCATCTGTGCACAGTATACTTGAAGCAGAAAGTGTGCTGAGAAACGAGATACGAATGTATAGCATGCAACATACCACAATGTGTAGTGCCAAGTTTTGAGGCCCATCACACAAAATAACACTATTAACCATCTATAATCATTCAGAAGAGAGGAAAAGACATCGAAAACTTTCTAAAAGTAAAGGACAACAAAAAGGGAATGAGAAAAATAAAAAATTCAAAAATTAAATGCAAAATAAAATTAAAAAAACTATTTTTAACTTCTTCCAGTGCTGCTCCAAAGCCCAGATCAAAAAGAAGAATGTAAAATGTATTCAGAAGGTGTAAAAGATACTCCAACACTTATGATTTCTGACTATGTCGTCATTGTACAGAAGTGATACTTCAATCTCAAAAACACGAACTGCATTTTTCAGATGCCATTAAATCTATTACATACTTTAAGCTAAAATTAAAACAATTCTGATTTAAGAAAACCACATTCGCTTGCATCACCATCTTCTGCAGCAGCTCAAGCAATTAATTAGTGTTAGCATTGCCATCTTAATCTTACTGCAATTAATGAAGAAGAATTACACACTAGACACATTTCGCTTTTATTTACAAAGCATCTTCTGTGTTCATTGGTTCTCCTGCTTCATTAATTGAAGAGAGGGAAAGCTGTGGTGTGAAATGGATGTGAACATGAAGCAGGAAAACCAGTGAACATTAAGCTTACGACAACAAAGCTAAAAATATTTAATTCTACATATCGTTTATTATACTGATTCTTAGAAACATAAGTAGTTTCAATACACGTCATGTGAATCCAGTAATTCATCTGCAGATTCACTGTCAAGGAAGAATTATGAAGATTGAAGCTCAGCCACAGGAAATAGTCCATGGGGAAAGCCATTAGTGCAGGTACCAGTATTAGGTGGCTTCAACAGAGTGCTCAACCCTGCTAGATGGATGCACAGCCACAGCAGCCAAAGTGTTAAATAAATGAGATGCAGTCAGAACTTATGTAACACAGATTGGGAATAAACATTAGAAATAGAAAAAAGTAATACAAAATAAACATGGTAAGCCTTTACCAAATTCTACACAATGTGCAGTCAAAGGAACACATGGTTGCAGAAGAATTATATTGCTCATGAACAGTTGTCTTCTAGCTCCAGGATGGCTGAAGAGGAATAAAAGTAATCATTTGTACATTTATTCAAAAAGTTTATATCAAGAATTTATCAAAAGAAGTGAAAAATTTGAAGATAAACACAATGAAAAAAATGCTAATTTTATTGAAAATGGTGACAATATTATTTCATCAGGTCAAGTTGTAGAAAATTCAGTAGTAGTATTTGATAACATCATTCTAGAAAGTCAGGATGTAGTTAGAGAATATTTACCTAGAGGAAGACATAAAGGAAAGCTGAAACTTATTTAAAAAAAAAACAGTTAGTCAGAGAAAATCATATCTTTTTAGATTAGATATATTCGGAAAAGATGACACAAATTTAAATATTATTTATTATGAATCTGTTGGTGGTCCTTAAAAGATTCATGGTTTTACACTAATGTGTAATGAATTTAGGAGTGAAAAGTTTTAATTTTTATGATAGACATGCTAAGAAAGTCAAATGAAGGTAAGTTCAAAAATAAAATAAAGAAGTTCATTAAGTACTAATGTTTTTCGTCCTTATTACATACTTAGTAGAAAAGATATAATCATGTATAAATTAGACCTTGGTGGTGGTGTTTTTCCTGAACATATAAATGAATGAAATAGGCCTTGATTCTTAAAAACAATACAAATTTTTTTTAATTTAGTCAATGTTGGAATACATTATAGTAATTGTTTATGATCTAGTAATGAAGCTAAATCTGCGCCAGATATACGTATTTGTCACCTTTTGAATGGTGTAGAAGTAAATTCATCATCTACTAAAATTTTATGTAGATAATCGTTAAACAAGCCAAGTTTGAGCTCTTGCTAGTGCAAGGACATAAAACATGAAACATAAGTATTAAGCAGTACAATATGTGAGATAATGTTTTACCTCTAAATAATAATTGCAGAATACAACCAAGAAGTCATTAAATAACTTATAGAAAATAGAAAGAGAGCTGAGGAATTGGAAGAATATTCAACGTTTGGAGAAAACAACGATGAATAGAATAAGAAAAGTATAAAAATGAAGTTCAAACAGTTATTGATTCTATTGAACAAGTAAAACAAGGAATCGAAGGATTAGTTTATAATGTTTTGAAAACTAATGAAGAGAACAGAGAAGTTAAAAACCAATAAGTCCATATCATTATCAATGAGAAGATTTTGGAGATTTACCGGAAATAAAACCTTATGAAAGGAGTCCACAATGTGGTTACACATTAAGTGAATCAAGAATACCACATGTATTGGAGAAGTATCACAAACTGGCTTCAAGTAATAGACAGGTCCACTTAGAAATATAATAGACAGTGATGCTATAAATATATGTTTGTGAAAGAATGTTGAAGTATATTAATCACAGCAAAGAAGAATTTCTTGGATTGAATCCTGCTGATATATTTAAATATGTTGGTAAATTATCATTTGAATTCAATGCTGACAAAGTAATTATTGGTAGACAGGTATATGAAGGAACAGATGGATTAATAAAACTTTTAACTGAGAAACAGATTACTGTAGTTAATATGGGTGATAATTTTAATAGTGTTGAAATATCTAATTATGCAGATGTGTTATATTAATAAGCAGCATTATATTCTGTGAGTAAGAGAAATCAAATAAAACGGAGTACATGTAATAAATATAAATATTTTATAAAGAGAATTCTTGTTGCCTTTTTATCAAACTTGACAAAATCATCTATTGATATGTGTGAAGAAATGGGAAAAATTCAGTAAAGAAATTTTCAGAATAACTCATTGATTATATCTAAATGAATGATGTTATAGATTTAATGGACAGATTAACAATAATTCATGTAAAAAATTATCATAATGAAAATGTTGGAATAAGACAGATTGTTACAAACAAATTTGGTGTTTTTGTTATTAATAGTGCCAAAGGAACTCCATACATCTTTAGATTTTTTTCTAATCTTCCTCGCAAAATTTGGAAGAGTGTTAGACATGGAAAAGTTCTCTTAAACTGAGATTCAAATAGATTACCAATGCCAGAGATGCAATTACCTAGTTATAATTTTTCACACAATCTACTTAGCCTGAAGAAAGACCATCACATGGAGATAAAGGAATTAATCCACTAGATTAAGCATGCAAACAACCTTGTATTGCCTATCATGACAATAAATATTTATAATGTTGACACAAAGCGGTTATACAGCATCAAAATGTGACATAAGAAGGAATGCCCAGTTCAGAAGCTACTTTGAAAGAGAAAATTATACCTACTGAGGTTAGAGGAATAATGTATAGTAAAAGAAAACTAGGTGTTGGCATTGATACTGATGAAAATGGATGGTGATTAAAAATTAGTATTTTATTCTAAGAAATTATTGTATTTAAATGATTGTAATTCATGGCAAAATACATAAGACCAGAAACAGCTCTGACAAAATTACACATTTTGGAAGTACAACAACAAATATGTCTTTAAGAATGACAAGTCATTGAGATGAAGCTAGAAAAGGAAGTCAAAACCAATTTCAGCTAGTATGAGAAATTCTGCAAATGAGAATTTTAGAATTGAACTGAAAATATCTGTTGCTGTTTCATCAATAGAAAGAACGTAGAATCAAACAGAAGACTGAAATCGAAAAGTATGATAAGTCAATTTTATTGACTGTACTTTTAATATATTCTTACAACCACGAGAAAACAAGAGATCATGGTAAAATAACAGATTAATATCAAAGACATATGCAAGATCCAGAATGATATGAAAATGACAAAATAGGAAATGACTGAGAACGCATATAAAGTAGTAAGAAAACCTAATTTAAGGAGACATTATGGGGTTATGTAGAATAGAATTATAAAAATTATTAATCCTTATAATTTTTTGTCCTTACATCTGAATAATTTTTAATTCATTATACTGTGCTTTTAAGTGGCAAACCTGAATGAAAATCAAATATATTTAAATTAAATAACGAACAATCACAAAGTACAGAACCATTTTTAACTGATGCACAATAAAGAAATGGAGATAGAAATGAAGTTTCAAAATCCCTTCAGCAAGACAAAAAAAACACTCGTGGAAATGTACTTCTTACTACAGGAACTCATGTTGTAAAAAAGATTATTGAATATCTAACAAAAAGATGGTGAAAGACTAACACAACATGAGGGTAGCGTTCTTCCATTACTATTAGCTGCATTATCATATCTAGTAGCTTTTGGTTGACTTGCTGATGGTTCTGCAGCAATCGCAAATGCAGTAACAAACACAAGAAAAGCCAATCGAGAATTGAGAGAACAGGTAAGATGTAATCAGGCCATGGAGAAAAAAGATGATGGATATAGAAAAAGTTTAGCAATCATTTATCCAATTTTGACAAAGACAAATCGGTGAAAAATTAAAAATTAAATATTGTCATGGCATCATTATGATTCATGAGTTACTTAATGGTACAAAAATATTAGAATGTGAAATAATTAATGTTGGCGTATTCACTCAGCTTGTAACTCACTGAATTTGTTATTATAAGTATAACAACAAAAAATTGGTATTTGAGTTAGTTGTTGGAAACATCACAAAATAAATTGGATAAATATCTCCATACTATTGCATTGTACTATAAAGGGGCAAAGAATTAAACTTTTGGTGATGTAATAGGTGGATATCTACGGCAATTTATTAGAAAACATTTATGGAGGCATTATAAGTTCCATAATACTCTGAATTTAATAAATGGACTCTTCTGGAAATAAGGTGAAGCCTACAGGTCACACAATTAAGAGCCAAATTAATTTTGAAATCATAATAATTGACTAAGATATAAAAATTGATCCAAAACTAGAAAGTTTAATTAAACAATGCCATAAACAATTTTTTGTTTTAAAGTAAGTAAATATACATTGATTCTAAGGGTAGAAGAATAGTAGATAGTAAACATCCAGTAAATGGTTATGATGTGTTAGTAAACAATATTAGGAAAACATTATTCACGAAATGTGAATGTATAAGTATTATAACATGAATATGTGGTACATGGGAGATAAATAAATGAATATACTTTTATGAATAGAGAAGAAGAGCAATACACAATGTTCATAATGATTTTGGGGATAAACATTCTTTGTTGCTGATAAAAATGTCAACAGAGATTTGAAATTTGACACTATTTGTATTGCAAGATGTGTATATGATACACAATATGAATTATAATCAGTCAATGCATGTACACATATCAAATTTTCTAACTGTAAGATTATAAGATAAAGTACAGACTGTTAAAGATGATGTAAAGTTAATCACATTTGGTGGAATAATTTAAATCTTATTAAGTTTTGTTTTATATAAATAGGCAACAATATGTACTGTTTGAAGTGTAAAAAGTTTACTGCAATGTGTGATTCTCACAGAGAAACAACTTAATTGGAGGACAAAGAACTGAATATATTTTTACAGTATGTGAAACTGAAAGGAGTAGATCGTGTAAAGGAATTTTGTAGGCGAAGGTCTAAATACTCATTAAGAAATTATTAATCTATTACATAAACTGATGAGACAAAATTTCAAAAGACGAAATGTAATTTCCCTCGTAACGAACGATTTATAGCAAGCAGATCTAGTAAAAATGGATTCAGGCAATCTCTAAGGAATTTAAAAAAATAAAGGATACAAAATTAATTAAGTGTTATAATTGTTTTTTTTTCAAAATTTGGTTCATCTACTCCTGTTAAAGACAACGCAAGAAAGAATGTAGGTGATTCTTTTGAAAAAATGGAGAAGGCTGCAAATCCAAAAAGATTACAGACAGATAACGGTAAGGAATTTTATAATAAGGATTTTCAGGAACCGAAAAGATATATCAGTACTCACTTTTTACAGATTTAGAAGCTGGTGTTGTTATACAGTTTAATAGAACATTGAAAGAAAAGGTGTGGAAGAAATATTCTCTTCAAGGAAGTTATAATTGGGTTGATGTGGTTGTGAAATTAGTTGATGAATACAATAACACTAAACAACTGCACCACAACTGCAGCCAAGCCTGGTTCTCATCTCACAAGTGATCAGGAGTTAGGAGAGGGAGGAGTAACACTTCATTAAAAAAATCTGGGTATATCTTGCTCCAGATGGAAGCACCCTGTGAGTGCCCTACTTCGGTCACAGGTGAAGCCCCAAAATTGTGTATACATTAATTAATGCACATGCCCCTACAAATAATTATAACAAGAAGAACCAAAAGATGATAAAGGAATTGTAGGAAGATATGGAAGAAACTACCTGTACAATCCCCAAGAATCACCTTAAAATTTTACTATGGGATCTAATGCCCAGTTAATAAAGGAAAGAAAATTCCATGATATGACGACCCACAAGAAAAGAAACAAAAATGCAGATAAATTGATATATTTCTGTAGGAAGTTAGAGATGAAATCCATGTAAACGAAATTCCAGAAACCACACAGAAAAATAGAAACTTCGAAATTCTCCATCGATGTTCTATGAGAATTTTAGATAGAATTAATGAATGTAAGAATTACAAAAGGGGTTTTTGAGTCTGATCATTACATTCTCCAAAGCAAAGCAAAATGTATACCCAACAGACAAATTATGTGAACCAACAGACGATTCAGAACAGATTCAGAGTTCATACAACTAAATAAGAGAGAAATAATAGAAGAAAATACGAAAATCAACAGCATCAAGTAGATAGAACTGTCAGAAAAAATGAGAAAACTGGTAAAATTTGGGCAACCAATGAAGTGGAACATGACATGTGACAGAGCTATAGCCGAGAGAACAGAAACCTAGAAAAAATTTAACAATCATGGAACACAAGAAAACTGGGAAGAATTCAACAGGATACAAAAAAACACTTCAAAAATGATCAACAGGGAAAAAAGAGGTTATCAAAATAGTAGGTTGAAAGAGATAGAAGAGGACTTCGCCAGAAACAAAACATAGATTTTTTACAGAATATCCCGAGAAAGTATGACAGGATACCAACCTCCAAATCTGTGTTTCAAAATACGAGATGGAACTCTGGAGACAAGTCCAAAGACGAGCTGTGAAATACTTCCTCGATACTTTGACACATTACTTAACTACAATAAACCAAAACAGAGACTGCATTTTACAAAAGCAAAATCTATCTAAGGCACCAAACCCCCAACACACGAAGAAATAGTAGAAGTAATAAAATCATTGAAAAATAACAAAGCACGAGGAAGGTGGACTGGTAGCAGAAATATGGAAATCACACCATGAAAACATTACACCCAAAATATACAGAATAATCTAAAACATCTGGGAAACAGAAAAGGTGCCAGAAGAATGGCAGTCCACCCTAATACACCATTTCCACATGAAAGGAGACAAAACTGACCTTTTAACTACAGAGGAATCTCGTTACTGCCTGTGACATACAAAATTCTATCCAAAGCTCTGTTAAATCTCCTAGAACCACAGAGAGATCCACATATCGAAGAGTATCAAGCAGGGTTCAGGAAGGGAACATCATACAATGAACAGATGTGGTGTCTGAGAACAATATTAACAATGAGAAAGTCCCAAAATGCCACAATAACATTCGTTGATTCCCAGAGGGCCACCATTCCATAAAGAATACACTGGAAGAAATAAAGATTGACAACAAGGGCAGAAAACTAATCCAGGAAACATTAACAAATACAAAATTGAAAGTGTAGTTAATTAGATGGACATCTTAACTGTTCAAAATCAAGACACGATTGAAACAGGCAGATGGTGTATCACCCATTTTATTTAATGCAGTTTTACACAAAATAATCAGCACATGGGACAAAGGAGCCACCGGGGTAAAGCTGGAGAGTAACAAAAATGGAACCAACCAACATAAAGTGCCTGGCCTTTGCCAAAGACATCGCCATCATAACAAATACCATAAAAGTAGTCAAAGAAGTCCTATTACATGATATAGCAGTCAGGACTACCATTTTCCTATGAGAAAAACCAGTACATCGACACAAAATCCACTGACAGAGATACATTCTTAACAAAGTATGGAAACAGGACTAAATTGGACAGCCAATGAAGAAGTTTTCAAAGCTACAAAAATTTTCAGACTCAATTGGAACCATTACAGCAAAAGAAGTAATGCAAATTAAGGCATTACAAAACAGCTGTCTTACCAGAAACCTTGTATGGCTCAGAAGTGACAGGAATCAGGGAAAGAACGAAAATCAAGGAAATGGAAAATCAATAGAGGAAATTTCGGAGAAGGATCTATGGGCCAGTTCAGATACAGATGATCTGGATAAAAATACCAACAAAAGAGCTGTATAAACGAAAAGAGAAAATTACAGACAACATCAGAAAAAGAAGGGCTAAATTCTACAGGCAAGTTTATACGATGAATGAAAATAGCCTAATCAAGAAACATTTTAACATAAAGATGAGTAATATGATGCAATATAACTGGGCAAAGGAAACCATGGAAGACCTAAAGAAACAAATAATCTTTTAAGTAGAAATAACACAGAGAGAAAAATGCAGAGAAAAATTGAGAAAACCGAAATACAGAGAAACAGCAAAAGAGAAGAAACCTGGAAAGAAGTGGAGAGAATAGAGGAAGAAGAAACGCAGTAAGGGGTGTTTGCGAAGAGGAAAGAAAGAGACAAAAACCTCCATGAAAATTGATTGTGTTTTAACAGTCTCCTAATTGAGGAATTAACGACATTAATTATAATAACATCAAATATTCTAGATTAAAAATGAAACCAACAAAAGTTAATGAAAAGAACTGTATACCTAATTTTGTTGCAGCTAAGCCAAAAACAGCTTTAAGAAAAGAGATCAAGTTAGAATTAGTAAACCTAAAGGAATATTTAAAAAAATGATGCACAACCAGGTGGTTGACATTTTCTGACATTTAAGATGTAATTTAATCTAATTCAGTAACATATAAATTGAAGTGTTTAATATAGGCCAATGTATATCTAATTGAAAATGTTGTAAAACTATAAACTTCAGCAACCATGATTAAATTCTTTGAAGATTTTTTATGTCCCCTTGAATATAGTAACAGAGACTTAGTTTTTTTATTTTCATGATCTATTTGCTCATATTCTGTCTCATTTTCTTCTAAGAATTCTAGGTAATCTTTTTCTCTGTTTCTATAAACTGATTCTTTCTGTTTAAAGAATCAGTGATCATCTTTTTCTGACCACTGAAAAGTACATTTTATGTAAAGAATTTCTCTCTGTCTTATATTTCAAGGACAACCATGATTCCAAAGTCATTTGATTGTGAGATAGTGTTAAATTATTGTCATTCATATAATCAATAATAGTGAACACAGTTGATTATGAACCAGCACTGAAGCAGACTTAATTCTGTGAATGCTTGTACTTGCAATAGCTGCCATTTATTGAAAATAATTTTTATAAAATTTATCATTTGTGTAGAAAAATTAAGGTTTATCTCACTCTTATTCAATATGCAATTTCAGGCGCCAAAAGTTTGACACACAGAATATTACTGTTTTTCATTGGTGATGTGCGTCACACCTGGTATTCTCAGATAAATAGAATGTGAAACGTGTATGGTAACAGAATCGTAGTCTCCATCTTTCCAGATATTTAACGTCATTAAACTTCATTTGCTTAAAATCTGCAAGAGGGAAATTTTTCATCCTGGTAGTTCCATTCAGAAAAGTTAAAATGTCATTCAGAATTAATGTATTTCATTGTTCAAAGAATGGAATACCTCTTTAAAGGATAACGACACTGTTTTGAATTTTCATTTTTTACAAATCTAATAAAAATTATATTTAATTAATGACATCCTAAACAGTATGAAGATAAACGAATCGAAGAGTACAGCAAACCAATTAGGACTTATGGGTTCGGCAAACCTGAGGACACAAAGACTAATTGAACTTATTAATAATAATATTAACAAATGGTCTGTGAGCTCTCCCTGGTGAATTGAGCGAACATAGAGCTAGATAGGGGTAACTGATTCATCGAAGTGCAAAGAATTAAATTCCAAGCAATTGTATTTAACAAGTGTAACACACAGAGATATATGTCGTGATTATATTAAACACTAAAATCCATTTAATAAATTTAAATGGCACCAATTAATTTCGCGATTTTATAATATACTAAAAATTAATGGAAGATTTTTATGATTAACTAGATTGGGAATATATATAGTAAGAAATCTTCATATACTTGAAGATTTTATAAGAGAATTTCAAAATAAATTAGATTAGAATAATATATAAAAATACCAAAAATTATCTGAAGATCTCAAGATAAATTGAATGGGGGTGATTCATCACACAGAAAAGAATTGTCTGAAGATTTGATCAGAAAATATGAGTATAAATTAAACTGGGAAGAAATATCATGTAATCAAAATTTTAAAGAAAATTTCATGAGAGAATTTCAAGATAAATTTGTCTGGAATGGTATATCAAGAGAACAAGAATAGTCAGAAGATCTTATCGATGAGTTTCTGCATAAAGTAAATAGGAAATTGATTTCTGGTGATCAAAAATTATGTGAAGATTTTATGACAGAATTTAAAAAATAATTCGTTAGGGAGGGTATGTCAAACAGATAAGAATTTGTTAAGATCTACATCGAAAATTTTAGGATTAATTCACTTGGGAAGATATACAAGGTGAACTAAAAATATCTGAAGTATATGTAATGGAATTTAAAGTTGAAGTTGCTTGGTAAACAGTTTGAAAATATCAAGAGTTATCCGAATTTTTATACAAAAATAAAGAAATATTTTTTCACTATTGATGGAACAATCTGAAGATTGTGAATGTCCTATGTAATTGAGTAATAAAAAATCATGAATTTGTAAAAACAAACTTTAATCATATTTTTCATAAAGAGTGTATTGATGAATGGTTAAAAGAACAAATCAAACGTCCAATGTATAGAAGTGATATTAAAAGGTGTTGTGAAATAGCTTATTACCAAGCAAATGGACATGATTCATTAATTTATAAAGCCACTTATTATGTTGATGATGGTAATAAATGAAGTTTATAATACCTTACTTTTTCATAAATCTAATGTATTATTTTCTAGATAAATAGGGTGTATTTAACAACCATTCAAATTCAAACTTTCGAAATATTTAAATGAAGAAAAGCAATAACCCATTAGAGTAGCAAAGAAATGTACAGCTTCTCAAGAGATGAAAAATGTAGTTCTGTATTACAGAAATCTTTCTCATAAATCTAACAACAATAATAAACGTAAAAAATGTGTTTCGTGTACACAAAATATAAGAAAGGGCAATCATCTCATACTTAGTTTTAAGTATCTATTAAATAAAATTTCTCACTGATAAAATTACGAAAAATTTATCAATTTTGTTTTCTGCAAACTGGATGGTCAAATGGACCACTTCATGGGTACTCTACTTCTTGATTGAAGAAATAATTTAAGAGGATATAGTAAATTAGATAAAGATTTATTAAAAGTTATCCTGTAATGCAAGGTGGCAGTGTTTGGAAACAATTATCTTATCATTAAATTATAAATGCTTGTTATGTTTTAGAGAATAAATAGGACAAATTGTTGAAAAAAAATCCATTTTGCAGTAGTAACTTTAAGAAATTCTAACATCTTTGAGAAACAAAAAAAACTAGGAGTATAAATCAAGGTAAGGGATTGAAAAAATATTATCATATTCAAATGACATCTTTGAGAAACCGCAAATTAGAACCGATAACGAAGTATTGTTTACTTTCCATAGTAATTGATTTGACATACCAAGACACAGATGCACAGTTAGATACTACCTAGTTGATAATGCATTTGCAAAAATATTACAAACAATTAATTTTGAAAATTACATAAAATGATGAAAATATACTACCTAGAGTGAGTTATTTTGAAGCACACAGATTAGGATGCACATGAAATAGAATCTGTGGTTTACAACTAGGGATTAACAGATGTGTTCCATTGAGAGGACCAACTCACATCAAACTACCCGATAAAACAAGCAAAATGTATTAGTATAAAAAATAAAGATCAAAAGTTTTACTGTGGGCTATGAAATGTGCTTTATATCCTGTACATTAAAACTCAGAAAGAGTACTCAAATATAAAAATGTTGGTCTTCATCTTCATCAGATATATCAAAATTTTGAGTTTTCTGTAGCGATTGATCAAATTCCCAAAATCGAAAATTAAATTCATGTAGCTACCAACACACATTTATTCAATGAAAATCATCAAATCTATCCATCAGAAATTACAGAAGGTAAGAAAAAGAACCCTGCAAACATCTTGTATTTCAAAGAGGGAAATAATTCACACTATTGCTGTATTAAAAATGTATATAGGATTGTATCATGTCAAATTAACAAACATGAAGAAGTGAAATTTATTTGTTATATGTGTTTACCCAATTGACTAATACAGAAAGACTAGATAATTAAATAGCAGTTTAGTTCAGAAACTATTAAAAGTGGAAATGTCAGCGAAAAGTTGCTATGTAAGTTTCAAAAATCATTAATATGCACGAAAATTCTATTTCTTATTTATGCTGATTTTGAATGTTTGCTGTTGAAGATGGACATCTATAACCCAAATCCAGACCATTCATATACAATGAAATATCTAAAACAAGTACCAAGTCGATTCTGTTATTATATTACTCATCCATATGTACATGGATACTATAAATATCCTGTTGTTTATAGAGTTCAAAATTCTGAAAAAAATTGTTGATTATAAAAACTGTGTTGAAGAAAGTGAAAGAATTTATTCTGGAGTAGTTGAAATGAAACTATTGACTGCTGAAGAATGATAAAGATGTACAAGATAAAGTAAGTAAACATTGTGGAACTGTTGTTATTTACCAAAGACAGAAATTTTCCCATCATGATCATCTGACTGGGAAATATATACAACCATTATGTAATAAATGTAATTTGCAGTCAAAACATCCGAGGATTGTGCTAATTTATTTAAATAGTTAATCATTCGCAATTGTCTGTGAAAGAATTTGACTATGGTAGGAAAGAAAGAGATTTAATAGCAAACAAAACAGACAGATACATTAGTTTCGTAAGAAGACAGTAAGTTTGAAAATGAGGTTTGTTGAGACATTTCAATTCATGGTTTCTACACTATTAATCTTTCAACAAATTTGAAGAGAGTGCAATTGAAAAACAATAGAAACTTCTTCCCAGAAGAATTATTTGATTTATCAATCAGAAAATGTGTTAATCTATTTGATCATATGGATTGACGAAAAACATTTGAAGAGACACAATTAGCAGCAAAAGAAGAATAATAAACTGAATTATTGTGATGTAAGTGATGGAGATTTTAAATGTGAAAAAACAGGTTGAAGGAAATTAAATATTAAAAATCTAGTTGAGCAACATTGTCAATATCTTAAAATTAATGTATTGCTATTGCCTGATGTATATGAAAATTTCGAAACAGTTGTATAGAAGCATACAATCTTGATCCATTTTGGTATTTTACTCCACCAGGATTAACTTGGGATACAATATTGAAAATGACTAAACAATCACTTGATTTATTACAGGATTATGAAACGATTTTAATGGTTGCAGAGGGACTGAGGAATATTGTAGTGCAGTAGAAGATAGGTTAAAGCAAACAACAAATGTATGAAAGATTTTGGTAGTAAAAGGATATCAGATTATCTAGCATATTTAGATGCAAATAATTTATATTGCTATGCTGTAGTCAGTATTTACCATTTGATGGATTTGAATGGGAAGAACCATCTAATTTTGACTGTACAAAAATAAGTTTAATATCAAATACTGCTAAAACTGGATACATTTTGAGATAGATTTATAACATTCAAAAGAAATACATGATGTACAAAATTATTTACCACTTGCTCCTGAAAATAAAATTGTGCCTGGGCCTAAAGAAAACAAGTTGTTGACTTCTCAGAGTATCAAAAATAGTTACATAGTTAATTATAGAAATCTTAAGCAGTAATTATCAATAGAAATTAAACTAACCAAAATACATAGTTTTAAAAATTAAATAATCTGATTGGCTGAGGAAATACATTGATTTAAATACAGAAATGAGAACTAAAGCTAAAAATGATTTTCAAAACGATTTCTATACACTTATGAATAATTCAGTCTTTGTCAAGACAGTGGAAGATATTAGGAATGGAATTGATATAAAATTAGTGCCAGATTGAGAAAAATCTGATAAACTAATAGCAAAGCCAAACTTTAAAACAAGTACTATATTTAATGACAACCTTGCTGCCACTCATATGAATAAGACAAAAGCTACATGTAATAAAACCATCTATATTAGTATCACTATACTTTAGTTATAAAAAGAACTGATGTATGTTTTTCACTATAGAATAATGAAAACATAATATGGAGAAAATATTGACTATTGTTATCATGATACAGACAATTATATCCATAATGTACAAACTGAAGGTTTTTAAAAATATTAAATAGATGATTTATAATTTGATACTAGTGATTATTATGAAAATAACATTTATGGTATTCCACAGAAAGTTGTCTGAAATTGGAAAGATGGCTGCAATGGAGGAAGAATGGAAGAATTTTGTGTCTTGAGAGCAAAATTTAAGGCTTATAAAGTTGGGATAAAAAAGAGAAAAAAATGTAAAGGACTTGAGAAATATAGTGTCAAAAATGGAATAAGCTTAGAAGATTATAAAGATTGTTTCTTTAACAACAGAAAACATTACAGAAGAATTAATATGAGTTGGAGCGAAAAACCCCAAATTTACATTCCTGAAATAAACAAGAAAGTATTGAGCCCTCGTGATGACAAAAGATACACTTAGGAAAATAAAACAGATGTCTTACCTTATCCACATTATACAGTCTGAATATGAATTTGTTTACAAGATAAGAAAAGTCTTATAAAAATATTTCTGTATTAATGGAGACTCTGATCAAGAAGCTCAACAACAGTGTTTCTGGATGTAAATATTTATATACTAGAGATGGAGTATAATTTTGTGTGGAGTGTAATTGAGTTCAAGATTATATTCCCTGAGAGATATTCTAAATTAATTACTGACTAGGATTTTCTATTATTCGAAAACAAACAAATGAAAATGTAATATAAAGGAATAAAGAACCTTAAATACAGAAATAATGAATTTTATGAAATTGAATTTATTATTCTTCTTCCATCATGAATAAGTTTTCCCCTCAGCCTGTTGCAGCTACAACTGTTCCTTCCATTGTTTTGCAGATTTTGTAATGCATCTTTTACCTTTCAGATTATATCGCCAAAAAAGTTGTGGTAATCTTGATTTGTCCATTTGTAAAAAATGGGATATCCATTTTTGTCGATATTCGTCAACCTCACTGTTAATGTCAAAAATATTTTATTCCTATCTGATATCTGTTTTTCTTTTTTAGTCTAGTGTTGTGTATCCTGCTATGTACCTGAGGAATTTTATTTCATTAGCTTGTAATTTTTATTTTATATTTATTTATCATTACCCAAGATACACATTCATATAGTAGTCTTGCTACTGATATAACTTCATAATATTTTAAATATGTATCTGCTCTTATTTTACTTAAGATGCCTCTTCTGATAGAACCATTTAAGCAGTTTCAATCTTTTTTTTACTAGGTCTCCCCTGTATGACCACATGGGTCCTAGAAATTTGAATTTGTCTACTTGCTCAGCAATCTTGTTGTCTACAGTTTTTTTCCTACTGTTTTCTTCCACAGAATGTCATGGGCTTGGTTTTTTGTATTGATATTGACTTATTATACATCTGGAATGTTTGGTATTGTCTGTAGGAAATTCTCTGCAGTCCAGCTTCACTGTTTGAAATTAACAATTAGTAATCTACGAATAACAAAGGCCTAATGTAATCGTTTTGGTTGAAGTTATATCTAAAGTTCTTCAGTTTCATTCTAAACTGCCATATGATGTCTCCAATATATGTATTAAAAGCAGTGGAAGGAGTGTGTAACCTCTTCAGACTCCTAAATTAATAAAAACTGTTGTTTCTTCATTATCTGCAATTATTTGGATTCTTTTATCTGCATAGATCTTTTGAACTACCCGAAAAATGTGTAATGGTGTACCTCTTGTTGTTAAAATTTCCCACAAAAGCTGTCGATTTACTTTATCAAAAACCTTTACATAATCTACAAAAGGGATGTGTGTTTCTTTATCGAATAGCCTATGTTTTTCTGTAATCTGCTGTAGAATAAATATAATGTCTGCACAACTTTTCTCCTTTATGAATCCATTTTGTTCCTCTGGCAGCAGGTACTACATTATGGGTTTTAGTCTTTCAGCCTGTGCAGCACACTGAAAACCTCCAGTAAGAAAAAATTACAGGGAAGTAATGGATATAAGTCTTGAACCTATCATTGTAAATTTACAGTTGGAATGTTAAGAAACAGATTAAAATAGAACTAACAGTGGTGTGGCAATGTACACTTTGGAACAGAGTAATTTGTTTCTCAACATATCACTTACATACGTAGTAACGAGAACTCAATAACTATTTTCATTATGACTTGGTAACCTTAGAATTATGCACAATATAATGTTCAACAAATTGCCAAACAAAAGTTAAGCTACTCCCACGATGTTGTATGCTCTAACAACATGTGATAATGCAGCTGGATAAATTCATCAAAAGTCTGATATTGCCACATGTATGTCCCTGCAATTTTCAAGGCATGAACTACATAAGGCCTCAAAGTGACAGTAACTGTTACTTGTAGAGATATCGGTGATTTTTTATGTTATGGATCATCATCCCCTGGAGTTATTCACAGATGATGGGTACTTATTTGAATGTTCAATCGATTAGAAACGTGGCCTGTCACTGCAATCTCAAACGACTTACTCTACACTTATAATGCCTGTTAACAGGGAAAAATATGATAACTTACTGTAAGTTTTTATGATAGTGTTTTCATTAGTATTTTCTATCTCTAATTCTTTTCTGCACACAGTGATTACACTTAACTACAGTGAGAGACATTACCACACATTTTTATACACATTCTTAAAAATTCTATTGAGTAGAAGCAGTTGTCAAGCAAATATAATGATTTCAGTTTGTGCTTGGAATTATTTTATTTGGTAATAAATTTTTACTTATAATGCAGATCAAATCGCAATAAATGGTAATTGTAGCAAGCAGTTTTAATGATTTTGTCGTTACACAATTGTAATTTTGAGAGATATTGTACCTCACAGCTTTACAAAGCTGTGCGAGCTGTTCTCGGATCCCGACATCACGCAGAGTAACTCTCTGGAGCAGTGGGCACAATGTCGTCAAGATGGGAATTAATATTTCTCTCATCACGACTGATCGTAATTGGTTTTAATATTCACTATTCCACTTACATATGTACCATAGGCCAATGAGGCTAACAGTTGTCCACAGTAATGCAGTTTGGCAACATGGACTTTCTTTGCCCACTATCTGCTGTGGTGCATGTGTAGTTCTCATCCCTTCACTGCTTTGCCTCTATGAACAGAAGTGCCATCTTACGTGATGTGAACTCTGGTCAAAGTAAATGTAAATGAGAGTATGCACCCGGCAGTGGCCAGGCATAAAGCGAATGATCGATATAGAAGGCTCTGATTCAGTTTGAGTGGGAAGGTGAACTGGTTGACGTGGCCAGATCTAGATGGGAGTGCCAGTTGCATGGCAAAATGATAGATTTATAGCACCTTTTAGAACAACTTCAGTGTAGAAATACCAGTCTGGCATCAGAAAGCATGCAGGAGTGTGAATGCTGAGGGGCACCCCTGCTCCCCTCCATGTAGAACTTCGATGGCGATATTGCGAGATATCTGCATAGGGAGAAAATAATTGCACTTATTTTTAATCCTCCAGATTAAGAAAGAAATTCATTCAATGTAATGTAAAGCATGTTATTGTTGACTGGCTTAAGAAAACCATATCCTCTCTTACATGCTTTTTTCTTTCATTAATTTATAAAATGTGTAAATACATGATTACTCATTGGTGGGGAAGTACTTGTAAATTTTTCATTCCGATGCACTTTTCATGTACTCTGCACTGAGGTGTGAAATGACTGATCAACCACATTTTGCCGTGACGTCTTGTGACCTGTTCCTTGTGCCTTCTGTTTAAAGCTTTTAGTGTATTTTCATAGTATTTGGAAGAACTGCTGTGGCAGCTATTAATGCAGTTTTCTAGGTTCTTGATTACATTTTGAAATAATGAGTCACTACATCGAAACTAGTAATGTAACATTTTAACAATTTTATTGTTTTAGTGACTGTGGCTTGATGATCATTAGTGGCATCAAATAAACATTTTGAAGACTGATACTGTGTTGTGTCATACGGAACATTACTAAAACTGGGTGTAGTTGAAATGTTTCAAACCAGGAATAATTTCAGCAACCAATTTCAGCAACCAGCGACCAGCAGCTAATAACTTTTCTCAATGTAACCCGTTATTGTCCAATTCTTGAACTTTCCAACCACAGGAAGTGTATCAGTATCTCTTTGGATGGAAATATATCCATTAGTGTAATCCATTTCACAAAGAGGTATTGCCTTACGAATGGAGACCAGTGGCAAGAGTGCACATGCTTCAGTCTTCAGATCCAGAGCCCGACTGGCTACAGAAGCATATGACGAGTAAATTGGTGATTTTCAGTGGAGCATAGAATTTTCAAGTAATGTTGAACAGCGAAAACGACTTAGACAGGGAGTTACCATTTGCTTCTAAACTGCTTGTGTGATGTATGTATACAAATAAGAGTGCCAAGTCAAACCGAGAGTAGTGGTGTCACTAATGGAGGGACAGTGTTTATCAGTATAGTATTAATATGGATGTCATTCATGAGACTTCGATAAATGAACATATTTCAAATTGTAGAGGCAACCGTATCTCAAATTTCTAATTTGAATATAAATTACTGAAAGAGATTAGTAGCCACTGTGTTGATGATGTAATGTAGGAGAGCTATTAATGAATTTTTACATAAACTGAGTGCACATTTGGATGAAGATATTCAAAAGTTGCCTGCTAATTATCAGAATTTGATTTGGAGTACAGAATTAAAGGCAGTTAATCAATGGTTGCAGAGAGAAATGAAGGGCGATAATAAATCGACGAATCAAGAGTTTAAGGTGTATAATCGAAAAATTAGATAAGGCTTGAACAATACGTTGGATAAAAAAGTATGCAACACAGAGAAAGAAAATAAGACTTGGTGGTTTCAGGTTCAGTCCCTGCTAATTACACATCAACAAGAAGTTCGTTATTGAAGGGAGTGAAGTAACTCATAAAGTCATTGTTGATATGAAAAGTTCATGCAAGGAAAGCAGTTCATACATCAAGCTTACATCTGACACACTCAGGCATTTTTTGATCTTCAAACTGACGTTAATGAAATGGAGGATTTTGTCAATGCTGAAGTGTTCCGGGGTACTGATGTGTGTAAACCATAAGCTGGTTCGTGTAGCGAATGGGACATCATGAAGCAGACGAACCAATGCAAGTTCAAAAAACTGTCGATACACTCTTCCAGTGAGGAGGTGTGTAATAACACGTGTTTCGAGTGACTGATTGTCCACTATACCATACCAAAAGTCCACAGCAAGACGATGTTAATATTCTCGTATTGCACTTTAGCGAGGATTGTCATACGCCCACACGAACATGTTATGAATGTTCACAATACCTGCTCGGGTAAATCGGTTCTCATACGTAACCGACGACCGAAATGTGAACCAACAGAATGGCGCTCGAGTAACCACTGAAAGAAACTCTGACGTCAAGAGTAGTCGACAGGTGTCAACTTCTGTAGCTTTTGCAGGTGAAATGGGTTGATTGTGCTATAAAGATGATTGCGGCTGCCTTACAGTGGCACTCACACGGCAGTAATGAGTGGTAGGATCGTCATCTAACATTTCCAGGATGTTCTCAAAACCCTCTCCATCCAGTTCTGACCGACCTAACTACCACGAAAGCCCCATTCGCTTAAATGCATTTCCATAGTTGTGATAGTCTGACGGTTTCGTACTTCTCAGTCTGGAAACATTTCCATGTACCGTCACCTTGCTTTTCGTGCACTCCCTCCCACTATGACGTAAATGAGATTCATATCCGCATTTTAACCGTTAGAGTACGTCATCGTACCGTAAACAACGACTGTGGTCTGTGAACTACCGACAGGATGAATGTACGTACAACTTTTGATGCCGCTACACTACAGCAACGCCTTAGAGTACAACGGACTACACATTAGTGCCAGAATCAACTGAGCATATCAGAGGGGTGCGAAAAGCAACACAGTGAACATGAACGAGAACGCGCATTCCAAAAGACTATATCGGCCATGATGCGGTGCCCACAAAGTATGACATTATGCATTATAACACAGAAATAAATCAATTTCAACCTAAACATTATTTAAAATTTTACCCTTAATTTAATGATCACACTACACAAATGAAGTGTGTATAGTTTCTTTAGGATCATTCTATAGATATGATACTCATCGTTGGAAAAATCGGGTGCAGGAACCATCAATGGTTCTGTTAAGGTTAATACTTAGTGGGCAACCAATAGTAGTATGCGACCACATCACTTCCGAGAAAGACACAAGCGACAGGTGTAAAGATGCCTTTAGTTTTTGCTACACAAAACTTTCTTGTTGGAGAAACGGATAGTATATTTTTGAATTGAAATTTCTCTGATAGGAGAATTGGAACTTAAATAGTGCCAACTATTTATTCACAGCCTATACAAAAGTGTTGCATGTCTGCACCTGTTGCTGTCCTTCAGAGTAGCCACCAGCGTTGTGCAGAACACGTTGCTAGCGATGTGGAAGGTGTAGTATACAGTTAAGAAAGCCTGTTCTGTTGATTATGCGAATGGAGAGGTCTACTGCCGGCCGAATCCCTGCAACAGTTCTGAATCGAATCCCACGATGTGATTCCTTCATCTTAGAAATCAAACCAAAGTCACAGGGACTTACGTCCTTGGAGTATGGCGGATAGTACAGAATTCCCCAGTTCCATTGACCGCACAGAGCAGCCACATCTTGCGCTGTATGCGCCCGCGCATTGTCGTGCAAAATGATGGGTGGGTTGCGCAGAAAGTGTTGCCGCTTCTTTCGCAATGCTGATCGCAGGTGATCCTCCAAAAACGAACAGTAATACCGTGCATAGGCTTTTTGCCGTGGAGGAATATAATGCCTAAGGATAACACCATCACCGTCATACATGAGAATCACGACAACTTTCACCATACTGTGTCTCTGACGCACTTTCGACTTTCGCGGCGACCCATAAAGACGCCATTCGTTTGATTTAGCGTTTCAGTTTTGGCTCGTACCATGTGACCCATGTCTCATTCAATATTGCGATACGCTGTAAGAAAGCCTCTCTTTCGCACTCATAATGCTCCGACTGCATCTGAGCAGCGTCGTAACGCATCCATTTCTGCATTTCCGTCAAGCCATGCGGAACCCATAGTGATGCAATTTTTCGCATGCTGAGGTGTTCCTTCAGGATGCGAATCACAGTCGTATGCGCCAATCCGGTTTCGTGGGCGAGTAGACGAATCGTATGGCGTCGATCACTGTACGCTAAAGCGGCAAAAGCATGCACTTCTTTCATGGGACGCTACGACAACCTGCCCGTGGCATGTCTGCCACAGTTTGTCGAGCTCCGGTGAAAGCTTTTGCCCAAAGTGCCACTGTTCTGTACAGCAATGCCAATTCCCCTTAACCTCTTGAAGACCTAGATGAGACTGTCGTGCTGCACGACCTCTGCACATTCAACCTTGATCCAACTCCGTTGTTCCGGTTTCGAAAATATTGTTACATTAGACCGCTCACGCAGAAGTAACTGTGTTTCATTAGATTGCGCCCATGCCGGTGACGTGGGACGGGCGAGTCCATTTGCTCGGAGGTAAGGTAGGTATGTCAACAACGTGTGCTGTCAGCGACAAGAGTAGATTCCATTGCATAATGTATCCACTGCGGTGTTGCCACTATTTAAGTTCCAACCTACGTATATTTTATTTGATATTCCGTTCTTTGGATTCCATTTGAGTAGTATTTTTCTGAAAGTAGGTACAAATTAGATGTATACAGTATCTGAATAGCTCTTAAAGAAATTGCTGTAAAATTTTTCAACTAATACGTGACAGTTGTCTGCTATAAATTCTACTAGAGTCGGACTAAACAGGTATAACGTGACAAGATTTTGCATTCGTATCCGGTAGGATAGACGTTTGAATCCCTGTCTATTCAGTTATATACAT
This sequence comes from Schistocerca gregaria, assembly GCF_023897955.1. NCBI lineage: Eukaryota > Metazoa > Arthropoda > Insecta > Orthoptera > Acrididae > Schistocerca > Schistocerca gregaria. Next base: position 284,653,493 of record NC_064920.1, on the reverse strand, counting down.
AGTTCGCGTAAAATGAATGCCGGGATGACACCTTCGGAAAGAAAACGTTTGATCTGCCTCTTTGCGCTAGCGTCAACTGGAACTGTGCGTAGGAGCAACAAGTGAAATAAACGATGGTATAATTCATTGGTGCCCGCTTAAATAGTCAATCACATATCTTGGAAGAACACAGTTCATTTCGATCGGTCGAATGCAAATTGTATCGTAATCAGTAATAATACAGCTTGGGTGAAACGTATTATATAAAAGACATTGTTCAAAATTCCTGGCTGTGCATATTGATCAGACACTGAAATGGAAATCGCATATTGCAAATGTTCTCAGACGCACGAGTTTGAGATTTTTCCTTATCGCAGAATTACTGTTGTTTTGTGATGAAATCATAGAAAATAACTTCACTTTATAAGGTGGAAGATAGATTCTTGTATCGTTACCTTTTCCTCCTCTTCTCTGTCCCATTGTCAGTAATCGTTTGTGCTAGCCCTGACTTCTCTGAATTTGTTGTTGTGATAATTTCGTAATACATGTGTGGAGGGAAGTAATACTTTGGCCGATTTTTCCTACAAAGTATTGTCTCATAACAGCAAACCTCTCGGAGAAATGTGGAGAAATTACCAACAACCATTTGTGTAAACGAAATTTAATTTCCTTAACCGGTTTAAGTCACTTAGTTCCCTTCTTCGGAAGAATATAATCATAGCGTTTTTGCGAGTGTCAACAGTAAGATACCTACAGTAAGTTGCTTGTGGTCATGTGGATCATAGTGCCTGTGCATAAATGGTATGAGGAAGCCAAGCAACAAGTGCAGACATCATGCGCAAAATTTTCAAACATGTGTGAATTCCTAAAGGAACAAACTGCTGTGGTCAGCGGTCCATAGACTTACAAACTACTTAAACTAACTTATGCTAAGGACAACACACACACAAATGCCATAGGAAAGACCCGAATCTGAGGTCATCAGTCCCCTAGAACTTAGAACTACTTAAACTTAACTAACCCAAGGATATCACACACACAGATGCCCGAGGCAGGATTCGAACCTGCGACAGCACCGATCGCGCGGTTTCAGACTGAAGCGTCTAGAACCGCTGACCACAGCAGTATGTACCTTTAGGAATTCACACATGTTTGAAAATTTTGCGCATGATGTCTGCACTTGTTGCTTGGCTTCCTCTCTCGAATCTCAGGCTAAACGATCCCGTGGGGAAAGCGCCGCCATTCGTTGCACTTTAATCTCTCCTATTGAACCAAGATGGTAAGGCTACCATTACGGCGGTTAATACTGAAGAATCGGCGAGAAAAGTGTTCTGTGAGCCATTTCTTTCGTCGATGACTTACATTTTCTTAAGATTCTTCCAAAGAGTCTCAGTCGGGCATCTGCTTTCCCTACAGATGGTGATATTTGATCATTCTGCTTTATGCTGCACAGAATGGGGTAGTCTCAGGTACTTTATGTTTCTTACTGTTTTCGATGATTGGCAGCATTACTGTAATTGAACAATTGTAGTGCTTAGTGGTGAACCTCAGGGTGCCCAGCCAAGTTCTGTTTCAATATTATGCGCAATATTTTGACGACCGACGAGGTCGTCATCTTCGGGTGATGTGAGCTGTACTCTTGTGTGTCCTCTCTGCCTGGACTCCAAACACACTGTGAACTGTTGTTGCTACTGCGTCGCCTTTTATGCCTAAGGAGGATATGATGGCCAAAGAGATTTTGTATGCATTGTGTATTAAACTGAGGACCTAGAAAAGGCGGAGAGGCTTCGTCCTTCCGTAGCCCTCTGTGGTTCACAACCCAAATACAGGCTACAGCAGTCCACCCACCCCACCACCGCCCCACACAGAACCTAGGGTTATTGTGTGGTTCGGCCCCCCTCCCAGTAATGTCTCATACCAGACGAGTGTAACTCCATATGTTTGGGTATTAGAGTAATTATCGTGTACTCGTACGTGGTGACAGTGTTTGTGCAGCAATCGCCGACATAGTGTAACTGAGGCTGAACAACAAGGGCAACCAGCCCACATTCGCCGACGCAGACGGAAAACCGCCCTAAAAACCACCCACAGGCCGGCCGGCACACCGAGCGAGGTGGCGCAGTTGTTAGCACACTGGACTCGCATTCGGGAGGACGACGGTTCAATCCCGTCTCCAGCCATACTGATTTAAATTTTCCGTGATTTCCTTAAATCGTTTCAGGCAAATGCCGGGATCGCCTTCCCGCTCGGGAAGCAGCGCGTTAGACCGCGCGGCTACCAGGCGGACTGAAGAGATCTTGATAGACTGAAAATGGTTCAAATGGCTCTGAGCACTATGGGACTTAACTCCTGTGGTCATTAGTCCCCTAGAACTTAGAACTACTTAAACCTAACTAACCTAAGGACATCACACACATCCATGCCCGAGGCAGGATTCGAACCTGCGACCGTAGCAGTCGCACGGTTCCGGACTGAGCGCCTAGAACCACGAGACTACCGCGGCCGGCTCTTGATAGATTGAGTGCCAGACAAGAAGCAGATGGTTAAAGTGTTATGAGCTGATTGAAATCTTTACTCCTTGACAGCTCCGTCCATATTACATATATAAACGTATGCCTGAGTAACTGCATGTAAGTCAAAACCCAAGGGATATGGTCAGACTGAAATGCCACTTCGTTCATGTAGATACCATCAGCGAATATGTAAATGACGTATCTGCTGTTCTTTGTTACAGGTAGAACGCCCAACAGAGTGCATTAGTGTAGTTCCTGTTTAATATTGTTACCTAACATGGTAAAGATATAACGGGCGGAAAGAGCGCCAGGGTTGAGTGATCCCTTTGATGCAGATTTAGGTGCTATGTACTTGTGTGAGACAGAGTTATAAGAAATGACGGGGTTTCAAATGGCCCTCATTGTGGGTCACCACTAGGCCAGTTTTTGAAACCCACAGCATCCAGATGTACGGACATTCGATTTTCACAGTAGTTCACGAAGGATCACCGAATTGTGCACCACGCACATCGTAATCCTTTCACGCCTGAGCCTAAGACTGGAGAACAAATAATGAACTGTATTCTAATATTGTGAATGTTAAGGCTCGGAGGTAGCGGTTGTTGAGGTACTCCTTATAAATACCCGCATTTTAGCATACAACTACTAATAGAATGTTACGAATGTAATCGAGGACAGCGCGTTTCCTGAGTCTAACTCCCATCTTGCTTCTTAGTTAATTATACATTTTTCTTGTTTTTATATTTTTATCTTGAGTGTCTTTGAAGTTGATTTTATGTACGATTAACTTAGAGGAACATTGCTGTGGATTATGTTCCTAATATGAGCTGTTGTGTGTTAAAATATTTTTAACACAGTGATGAACTGAACTGAACTGACTGCAAGATTCTGTCATCCAGCATTATTGTTAGGACATTAACAGCAGCCGGACCAGGGAATTACCGTCTCACGCGTAGACTGTTGTTAACGCCACAACCAACTCGGTTGCGTTTGGAGTGGTGCCGTGGCCAGCAAGCACGGACTGAAGGTGAATGGTCTCGCGTGGTGTTCAGTGTTGAATCGTGGTTCTGTGCTACCCCGAAGAATCGTTGTTTGCATAACTGTGCTAGTCATACCGTCATGATGTGGTCACCTACCACGTCGCATTTGGTGGTGATTCAGGGAACACTAATAGCACAACAATATGTCACGGACACTCTACATCTCCTTATGTTATCTCTCGCACCATAGTACCGTGCTGTAATTCTGAATGGGCTGTGTTAGTCCGTAAACGGCATATATCTCTGTCATTTTTCGTAGTGATGTTGAAGTACTCTTGTGGCCAGCACAATACGCAGATCTGCCACCTAGAGAACAGAACTGATAAGCTCGCTCGTCAACTCCGTCCCACAGCTAGCGTCCAGGATATTGGAACCGATTGCAACAGCTGTTTGGCCAGCTTCCCTCATGGGAGCATACAGCTGATTTATGACACCCTTCCCAAATGAAGCAGAGCAAACATCCAGGTCAGAGGGTTTGCTACTTCTCACTGATAAGTAGGCCCATATGGCCAAACTGTTGGTATATTTTACTCAGTTTTGTAATCACTCAAAGAACAGCACATTCGCACATAATGAATGATGTTTCGTTTCGTTCTTCCACATCTTATGGGCGCTTCACTTTTTTTCAGCTATTTGAAATCTATCTTAATATTACTGACTGGCTCCATTCTTTGCCCCACCGTTGTAGTGGTGCTGTTGCTATTGGCAAGACGATTCAAAATTTTGTATCCGTCACTGATATGTTGTTTGACTTCCTCCCTGTCGGTAGCCATTTACTTCACTTTGTTCACGCCAACACTCGGGGCGTGTCAGCGCCGGAAACAGGAAAGAACGACGCAAGACCTGCATGATAAAGGAACGCGACGGACGGAAGTACGAATCCGAAGCATGCTATGGAAATTTGTAATTTTCTGATCTTTCGTCGTCCAGTACGGCGTACGTCCCAGTCCTTTGCTTAATGATGCATCGTGTGTATGCCCTGCTTCCATAAAGAGCGTTGCCTGTGTTTTGAGATCCTTGTTACTTCAACAGTACGTTAATATCCTCCGTAGTACATAAATTTTTTAATAATGGGTGATGAAAGGAATGACTCTCATTTTAACTACTATGGCAATGCGAAAGTGTACTCTCTTATTCGGCGTCGCAAAAGTCCACAACATGAGCAGGAATTTGAATTTAGGCCGTTTTTGAAAAAAGGCAAGTCTCAACACCAAATAAAGTTTCTGCACAGGTGCGGGAAAAAGCACGATGCGAGTTTTAATTACGCCCCGTTGCCAGGAAATGAGTAGGCGTTCACAGAAGAAAAATGCTTCGCGAAACACAATTTTTGCCATTCCGCAAGCGGCCAGCCCTGTGGCGTGAAATGTTTCCACAATGGAACTGAAATTAGCAACTAAATATTCATAAAATGAGACGCTTGTAACTGTCTACTTTTTCCGGGCTAATAGATTACAGTAGTTCCTCGCTAGGTTACGTTGTATGCTACTTCATGCCTTAGTTGAGAGCCAGTAACATAATACTATATATCTGTACCGCCGTCGCTTAAGACTTTTATTTTTGTAGTTAGAATACGATGGGCGTTATCCTGATTACTCAGTAGGTGGCTGTTGGTAATGAGCAGCATACTTAAGATTTAGTTACAGATGTTGTAGTTGCTATGTAAAACAACGTGACATTTCTTTTTTCCGAACAAGTATCGACGATTCCATATTTCAGGAGCAGCGCTAGTTTTAAATTCAGCTTAAGATGGCTGTCTAAAACATTCAGTAAATTTGGTCTCATTTATGGTCTAAGAAAATTTTTCCTTATTGGCGGTATGTTTACAATGTTCAAATGTGTGTGAGTTCTTCAGGGACCAAACTGCTGAGGTCATCGGTCCCAAAACTTACACACTACTGAAACTAACTTAAACTAACCTTTGCTAAGAACAACACACACACACACACACACACACACACACACACACACACACACACAAACACACACATGCCCGAGGGAGGACTCCGGAGGAATGGGTCACGCAGTTAGTGACATGGCGCCGCTTTGTTCACAATTTTGGGCGCCGTAACCAAAAGTGGAAAAAATCGCATCGGAATATGTTTGAACTACAATCTGGGTTTACAGTTTATAGAAAGTATTTGATGTTCTTCGTGTTCGTATTGCTTCATTTGTCAGTAGTGTCCTCGCTAGACGGTAGTATGTTTCAAGTTCTTGAAAATATCTCCAGGGCATAAGTTTACTGGTCCAGTGGTTCAGAGAAGGGACGCTTTAGGCTCAAACTCTAAGTCTCGGAGATTGACGATAAACAGTTTCCTTGTTATATACGTAAAAGTTTTTAATAAACTATCGTGCTTGAGAATGTAACATTAATTTTACAGTTAGTATTCAGATCAGAGCCCACAAATGTCCGACGTGTATCATGATATAATGTGCAACGTTTTGGCTCAGCTTCCGAATGAAACCCGGATGTGAACTGTAGCTGACTGGCTTAGTGGCCTAGCGAGTGCAAGAGGACAAACAAGTTGCACGCCCATATCTCGGTGGGGCAAGGGAGTTTTCAGTCTTCGTTTTAACGTAGCTTTCACCTCTCAAGAATAGTCCGCACCCGATAGCTGAATGGTCAGTGTAACTGATTGTCAATCCTCTGAGCCATGGGTTCGATTCCCCGCTGGTTCGGGTAATTTTCTGCCCCCAGAGACTGGGTGTTGTGCTGTCATCATCATCCTTTCATCCTGATCGACTGCAGGTCTCCGAAGTGGCTTCAGATTGAAATAGCGACACCAGGTGATCGGTCTGCCCGACGGGGGGCCCTAGCCATACGATGACTTAAAAATAAAAGTAAAAATCTCTCAATGATGTGAGGAGTTGGCAGGAGAGTCAAATGGTTCGGCTTCCTCGTTAAATGTCCCCTCTGACCCGTTAGATATCAAGGCAGCTTACGGTCACTCAAGTCAGCGAAGTTGCGTCCAATATAAAGGCTCCCACCAGGCCATTGAGCCACACAAAGTTATTATTGTTATTATTATTACTATTACTGCACTTGTAGGTGGGAAGACTTTAGTCTCCCAAGGCACAAGTTGTCACCTAGCTTTCGTAAGTAGAAACTACACAAAATGGTATTAACATCGTAACAGGGACGCCGACAATGTTGATTCAATAATTCTTAAAAAATTAGTATTTAATTATGCGTATCACTGTGTTTACATACTTTTACATTTTTAGCAATGAGTCAGTTTTCGTTTGTTTACCAACAAAGACTAACGGTCTTGTACACAACCTAAAAATTTGCATCACCTTAAAATTAACTAGGGATTTTACTGTGGAGAATAAGAGTGAAAACACTATATTGTTTTCTTTTGCATGCCTGTATCACATTTCGTAATTACACTGGAGAGCCAACTAAACTGGTACACCTGCCTAATATCATGTAGAGCCAACGCATGCACACAGAATTGCCTGATCAGATTGTGGCTTCTACCCGAATGCTGTGTGAAGCAAAGCTGGAGGGAACTGACACCATGAATGCTGTAGGGCTGTCCAAAAATCAGTAAGAATACAAGGGGATGGAGATCTCTTCTGAAGAGCAAGTAGCAACGCATTCCAGATATCCTCAATTATGTTGATGTCTTGAGAGTTAGGTGGCCAGCGTAGTGATTAAACTCAGAACAGTGTTCCTGAAGTTACTCTGTGTGAGGGGTCGCATTGTCCTTCGCATTGTCCTGCTGGAACTGCCCAAGCTGCAGGTGATCGGACAGGATACTTCCGTACGCACGCCTATACCTGTTTCTGTGGCGCTTTAGAGTATTTTGTCAATTTGAAAGTTCTGGTTGTCACAGAAGCTCTAAATCTACCGTACTCATCCAAACGAGCCTCCATGTTAAATATATATCGGACAGAGATGTGTTTAAATGGATGAGAAATATTCACATGTTGTATTGATCGTTCTTAGAAGATCGAGAGTTTGTTATATTCAGAGAGCTGTAGAGCGTTTATGTTTACGAAGGAAAAAGAAGGAGTTTTGTACAAATTAAAAGTGAAATACCGGACAATTTTTCCTAGCAGTGCACTAGTTGTCGATAAGATCACGATTAAGTTAGAACATATGACGATTGTCCCTGTTTTCATTAAGGACTCTCATCAGCACTTACCGCGACACACTGAAAACTCAACAGAAAGCATATCCCGGTATTTCGCTTTTAAATTGCATTCCATCTTTTGAGAGTTTATTTGTTACACTGCCTCGTAAATACTTTTGGTACGGAAATGGAAGACATATGTAAAGGCGCAGAAGCTATAGATGTCAGAAAGCATTCATTTTGTGGCGTTATAACACATTCTACACAAACTAATTACCATTATAGCCTATGAAGGTCCAACTTTTCTCTCGTAAGCAAATGGTCGTTTAGCATTACTATGTTCAAGATTTCAGACACAGCCAGACGATACTACTGGGCAGCTTTAGTTATTTCCTTAAGATGTCCTATCGCTCAAGCGGAAATAGAGTAGTTCTCAGGTACACGAGGAATAAAATTTGATGCTAAAGCTTACCTAAATTATTGGTCTCACTGAAGGTTACCAGACAACGATTGCTTCGTACGTGAAACACTATTTAACATACCATCTGGAAGCTAAGGACGTGAACAGAGACATAAACGACGTCTCCGCATTAACTTGAGTTTTGTGCAAAGCTGTACCAATACTTAAACGAATCGACGCTTGGAAAATAAAGCAAGTTACTAGTCTGGTTTGCTGACAGTATGCTGAACGCGTTTACTCGCCTATGAAACAGTGGTTCAGTACTTTATACAGTACTGGCCATTAAAATTGCTACACCACGATGATGACGTGCTGCAGACGCGAAATTTAACCGACAGGAAGAAGATGCTGCGATATGCAAATGATTAGCTTTTCAAATCATTCACACAAGGTTGGCGCCGGTGGCGACACCTACAACGTGCTGACGTGAGAAAAGTTTCCAACCGATTTCTCATACATGAACAGCAGTTTACCGGAGTTGCCTGCTAAAACGTTGTTGTGATGCCTCGTATAAGGAGGAGAAATGCGTACCATCACGTTTCCGACTATGATAAAGGTCGGATTGTAGCCTATCGCAATTGTGGTTTACCGTATTGCTGCTGGCGTTGGTCCAGATCCAATGACTGTTAGCAGTATATGAAATCGGTGGGTTCAGAAGGGTAATACACAACGCCGTGCTAGATCCCAACGGCCTCGTATCACTAGCAGTCGAGATGACAGGCGTCTTATCCGCATGGCTGTAACGGATCGTGCAGCCACGTCTCGACCCCTGAGTCAACAGATGGGGACGTTTGCAAGACAACAACCATTTGCCCGAACATTTCGACGACGTTTGAAGCAGCGTGGAGTATCAGCACGGAGACCATGGCTGCGGTTACCCTTGACGCTGCATCACAGACAGGAGCGCCTACAATAGTGCCCTTAACGACGCACCTGGGTGCGCGAATTGCAAAACGTCGTTTTTTTGGATGAATTCAGATTCTGTTCACAGCATGATGGTGGTCGCATCCGTGTTTGGCGACATCGCGGTGAAGGCGCGTTGGAAGCGTGTAATCGTCATCGCCATACTGGTGTATCACCCGGCTTGATGGTACTGGTTACACGTCACGGTCACCTCTTGTTCGCATTGAACAGTGGAAATTACAATTCAGATGTATAACGACCAGTGGCTCTACCCTTCATTCGATCCCTGCGAAACCCTACATTTCGTCAGGATAAAACACGACTGCAGGTCCTGTACGGGCCTTTCTGGATACAGAAAATGTTCGACTGCTGCCCTGGCCAGCACATTCTCCAGATCTCTCACCAACTGAAAAACATCTGGTCAATGATGGCCGAGCAACTGTCTCATCGCAATACGACTGTCACCTCTCTAGATGAACTGTGGTATCATGCTGAAGCTGCATGGGCAGCTGTACTTGTACATGCCATCCTAACTCTGCTTTACTCAATGCCCAGGCGTATCAAGGCCGTTATTACGGCCAGAGGTGGGTGTTCTGGATACTGATTTCTCAGGATCTATGCTCCCAAATTGCGTGAAAATGTAATCCCGTGTTAGCTTTAGTATAACATATTTGTTCAATGAATACCCGTTTATCATCTGCATTTCTTCTTGGTGTAGCAATTTTAATGGCCAGTGGTGTATATCTTGAAAGACGAAAATAGGCTCTGAATTGAAGACCACTGAAGATGCGGACCTGGATTCGCTCTTAGTCTGGAGAGCGCTTTTTCTATGCTATCTTTCATCGGAATTTTGACAGCAAAGATTTGGATCATTTGACTGTACATCTGCGTTCCATATTAAATCGTAAACTTGTTGACAAAAATTCATCGTATAAGGACAGGCGACACCATAGATTTTCAGCCGTCGGTAAAGTGGAGACATTATGTGGAGGAGCAGACAATGTGTAGTAGTCGTGTTTGTCTCTCATACTTACTTCTGTCCATACTGACCCATAAGAACATCACTGAACACTACCCAACACAGGCAGCAATTTTCCACATGGCAGAAATAAGCATTTAACAGTACATCGCCGGTAAGAGGATGATGTTGATGAGGTCCCATACTCCGAGGAGCGTAGGGGACGATGCTGTACTATGCAAAGTTATAGTGGAGGTTCAAAAAATGGTTCAAATTGCTCTGAGCACTATGGGACTCAACTGCTGTGGTCATCAGTACCCTAGAACTTAGAACTAATTAAACCTAACTAACCTAAGGACATCACACACATCCATGCCCGAGGCAGGATTCGAACCTGCGACCGCAGCAGTCTTACGGTTCCGGACTGCGCGCCCAGAACCGCAAGACCACCGCGGCCGGCTCTAGTGGAGGTGGTTTGCCATTGCCTTCTCCCGATGTAAGAGGAGAGCTACCGCAAAACATCTTCACAAGAATGTTGAGTGAGTGGCAAGCGCTATCCGTGTGCCTCGTAACTAGTTTGGTACTGACGCTGACATAAATTGGTGACAACATACGTAATTCCCACTGGATACAGTGTTTGCATGGTAAACATGAGTAAAACCGACAAACTGAAAGGACATATTCCTGACTGACAATGGAAGAGAAATGTCCTAAGAATACGTGTCTGGAAGCGCAACGTTGCCGTGGTAGATGGCATTGGGAATAACAGTTCCTCTGACCATGTGCCGTGTGTTCCCTGAGTGTTGCAGGATATGTGACTGATGCAGCCCACTGTAAGCAGCAGAATTGTCCGGTAATCTCGTCTGGAGCAAGTGGTGTTAGTGTTTGTGTGGCCAAAGAGGTGGAGACTATTCAGAGGCAGGGTAGATCCCAGGCCTCCACATCTGGTGTAAGCACAGTCCACCGTCTCCTGGCCTGTTCGTCTGACTGCAAGGACACGTAATCACACAAACGCCCAAAAGCTCTTGAAATGTTTGTGATGTAGTTGATGTCTGCGAGAGAGTACCTTTTTGGTATAACCGTGCTACCTCTCGAGGGTTTCCATCAGCTTGGCCATATACGAGCACCATCTCGGGTTGTTCCCAGCATAGATACCGCACCTTTCTTCTGCTTGCAGTAAGCTGCGTAAATCACACAGCCTGCGACACACAAGGAGTACTTTTCCCTTGATCAGAGATACTTTCATTCGTCAGCCCAGTCTACTGTGGCATCGACGCATTTCCGAACACATGTCCTTAGGACCTTTTTATCCTCCATTTCGTCAGGAATCCATCCTTGTGGTTTGCTGGTTTTATTAGTGTTGAGCCTGTTTTATGATACAGAGAAAAATAAAAAATAATAAAACATCAATAAATCAGAGTTGATTCGAGGCTTTGGTATTTTGAAAGTCGAAGACACAAAGATTACACAATAGATATTACATTGCGCTATGTTGTAGCTTCTGGGGGCGTATCAGATCACGGAAATGTTAGTATAAATGGTAGTCAGAAACAATCTAAACAAATTGTAAGGATGCTGCAGGATATATTACGCTGATAAATAATTTTTAAGGAACATTCTTTAGCTTACGCCGTTTCTAAGTTAATTTGCCGTCATGCACGCAAATTCGAGAGGTCAGATAGAGACGGTGTCACCAAATGCGTTCTTCATTTTTTATCCTAAACCCCATTAAGAGACCGATACAAAAATTAAACATGGTCAGTAGCAGGGATCTAACCCGAATCAACGACCAAACCGTCTCATACACTGTCGTCCATGGCATCAGACCAACTGATGCTAATTGTATCTGCGGCCCACGTGGGTGCAAAACTGTCTAACTGACTAACGTCAGAGCTATTTATGTTTCTATGTGTGCACGAATTGAACTGGGAACCCAGATACGACGAGCTACGAGTGTAGCCCCAGTGCAATGTTTGCGTGGTAGAATAATAATGGTGTACGCGTACGTGGAGACAGTGTTTTTGCAGCAATCGCCGACATAGTGTAACTGAGGCGGAATAAGAGGAACCAGACACAATGGCTGAAGCAGATGGAAAACCGCCTTAAAAACCATCCATTGGCTTGCTGGCACACCAGACCTTGACACTAATCCACCGAGCGGATTCGTGCCGGGGACCGGCATGCCTTCCCGCTCGGGAAGTAGTGCGTAAGACTGCACGGTTAGCCAGGCGGGCTAGTGCTATTTAACTCGCAAACGGTGCAACATATCGAGTTTTTTTCTTAACAATTCGCTTTCAACCTACGTTGCAACAACCTTTCAAGATTTTGACACTATTCCTTACAACCCTGTACAGTACGTAACAAAAACTTACAGACAGACTTTCTGCACATATTTCTCATCATCATCATCATCATCATTTAAGACTGATTATGCCTGTCAGCGTTCAGTCTGGAGCATAGCCCCCTGATAAAATTCTTCCATGATCCCCTATTCAGTGCTAACATTGGTGCCTCTTCTGATGTTAAACCTATTACTTCAAAATCTTTCTTAATCGAATCCAGGTACCTTCTCCTTGGTCTGCCCCGACTCCTCCTACCCTCTACTGCTGAACCCATGAGTCTCTTGGGTAACCTTGCTTCTCCCATGCGTGTAACATGATCCCACGATCTAAGCCTGTTCGCCCTGACTGCTACATCTATAGAGTTCATTCCCAGTTTTTCTTTGATTTCCTCATTGAGGACACCCTCCTGCCATTGTTCCCATCGACTAGTACCTGCAATCATCCTAGCTACTTTCATATCCATAACCTCAACCTTGTTGATAAGGTAACCTGAATCCACCCAGCTTTCGCTCCCATACAACAAAGATGGTCGAAAGATTGAACGGTGCACAGATAACTTAGTCTTGGTACTGATTTCCTTCTTGCAGAAGAGAGTAGATCGTAGCTGAGCGCTCACTGCATTAGCTTTGCTACACCTCGCTTCCAGTTCTTTCACTATGTTGCCATCCTGTGAGAATATGCATCCTAAATACTTGAAACTGTCCACCTGTTCTAACTTTGTTCCTCCTACTTGGCACTCAACCCGTTTATATTTCTTTCCCACTGACATTACTTTCGTTTTGGAGATGCTAATCTTCATACCATAGTCCATACATTTCTGATCTAGCTCTGAAATATTACTTAGCAAACATTCAATCGAATCTGCCATCACAACTAAGTCATCCGCATATGCAAGAGTGCTTATTTTGTGTTCACATATCTTGATCTCACCCAGCCAGTCTATTGTTTTCAACATATTATCCATAAATAATATGAACAACAGTGGAGACAAGTTGCAGCCTTTTCTTACCCCTGAAACTACTCTGAACCATGAACTTAATTTACCGTCAACTCTAACTGCTGCCTGACTATCCATGTAAAGACCTTTAATTGCTTGCAAATGTTTGCCTCCTATTCCATAATCTCGTAGAACAGACAATAACTTTCTCCTAGGAACCCGGTCATATGCCTTTTCTAGATCTATAAAGCATAGATACAGTTCCCTGTTCCACTCATAACACTTCTCCATTATTTGCCGTAAGCTAAAGATCTGGTCCTGACAACCTCTAAAAGCCTAAACCCACACTGATTTTCATCCAATTGGTCCTCAACTAATACTCGCACTTTCCTTTCAACAATACCTGAGAACATTTTACTCACAACGCTGATTAAAGAGATACCTCTTTAGTTGTTACAATCTTTTCTGTTTCCATGTTTAAAGATTGGTGCGATTACTGCTTTTGTCCAGTCTGATGGAACCTGTCCCGACTCCCAGGGCATTTCAATTATCCTGTGTAACCATTTAAGACCCGACGTTCCACTGTATTTGATGAGTTCCGACTTAATTTCATCCACCCAAGCTGGTTTATTGCACTGCAATCTATTGACCATTTTCTCCTCTTCCTCAAATGTGATCCTATTTCCATCATCATTCCTATCCCATTCTACTGGCAACAATCAGAGCAAAATGCCTCGGACCTCGGAGGCACATATTTCTCAAGCACTGAAAAAGTAATTGTATATTCACATTCACCCGGAAAGGCTTTATTTTGCTATTATGACTAATTTTCCGTAGCACTTCATCATATGTTAACTTGTCGAAATACAAAAGAACAAAATGTGCCAATATACCAAACGAAACTCTCTCCTACATGAACTGTTCAAAGTGCTCCTATTTGGTATTGATACATGTATTACCTTACCGTCACAATGAAGTCAGCATTCACTAAGAAGCTACTGGTGCATTACGTATGCTTTCACATCTTTCCACATTATTGTCAAGAGAACTCTCTGCACCTGGCACCAGATTTCAAAACAGAAGGGACTTACATGGCGCCTCAAATAAAATTCTAGTCGGTTTTGTTCCGGAGAAGAGGGGGTGCTAACAAAATACTCCACTTCTTCCGCTCCATCAGTCATGTAAATTGGTATTTACATGCCAACAGAAAATAACACGCAAATGAGCTCTATGATACGTGCAATAAATATTTCGTATCAGTTTTCTAGTTAATCATTCTGTGATCGTTGTCTTTTAGAGATTTATTAACATGAGTTCATAGACAGACGTAAAGGACCTCCACACAAGTGGAGTTGCGTGTAGGAGGAAGGTAAGTAGCTGCTTGATTGATTTGGGAGCAAACACTTTCAGAATACTAAGAAGAAACCGCTATGAGATTAATTTGACTTCTCTTGGAAGGTCATCCTCTGGAGGTAGATGAGTTTCTCAGGAGGAAGGCTCATGACTAAACAACACCATGACGAAACGCGCAGGTCTTCTTCGGACTTTTTAAATCCCCTCCTCTAATTCCACCAGACAAGGGTCGCAGGCCGACGAAAATATTTAAATAATGGCCAAATTATCTCCAAGACGTGCTAAATCCGAAAAATCCTAAATGAAAGAGAAATCGGCTGTAGTTTAAACGAGTAATGATTTATGCGTCCCACGATAACAGAAATTTCTAACATTAAATAATTACATTTTATATCACTCAGACGTGTAACGTCAGAATGGAGGCGTCAGTCAAGTAGTAATATTTTTTACGGCAGTATATGAAATTACGGAAAGCATTTGCTACAGCTTCTGATGTACGAATGGCTTTTGCTCGCTGTTGGGTCTGTACCGTATAATGCATAGGTTCCTGTGTCTCTCCATTTTCTCCTATTAGCTACGTGCTATGAAAGATATTTGCGCTGCTACCAAATGAGTACGTGTTACAACCCAACAATTTTCACATTAAATTTCCGTTGTGTATGACCACAGAGGCTTGCATTTTCACTCCAAAAATTCGCTTCTACGAGCCGAATAATTTCACACCGTGTGCACCTTTAAAATTCAACGCAACGCATTTTCCACCAACTGACTACACTGGTCGTTCCAACGCGTTGCTGATAGCATCCAGAATCAACATTACATTGATTTCACGACAGCCTTGATGATGAGCCAAACAATTCACTCTGTGAAATTTCAGTCTGTAGAAGTATCTAATTACATGGAATAATATGAAGTATCCGGCGACTAACCCTCTCATGTTTGGTATTGTCAGTATGCACATTCACAGCAGTTAACGGAAATATAATTAGAAAAAAAACAATTGCAGCTTTTAGTTTAAAGTCAAAAAAAGATGAAAACTACACGTGTGGTTATTTTGATTATTACCTGCAGTACACAGACTTTTGGAATATAGTTGAAATAATGACATGAGCTACGTGGTTAAGTGCGTAATATACTGAGATGACAAAAGTCACGGGATATCTCATTTTATCGTGTCGGATTTGCTTTTGCCAGCCGTAGTGCAGCAACTCGTCAAGGACATGGACTCATACAGTCGTTGAAATCCCTCAACATGAATATTGAGCCACGGTGTCTCGCACTCTACTGACTGGTTTGAGGCGGCCCACCACGAATTCCTTTCCTGTGTTAACCTCTTCATCTCAGAGCAGCTCTTGCAACCTACGTCCTCTATTATTTGCTTGACGTATTCCAATCTCTGTCTTCCTCTACAGTTTTTGCCCTCTACAGCTCCCTCTAGTACCATGGAAGTCATTCCCTGATGTCTTAGCAGATGTTCAATCATCCTGTCCCTTCTCCTTATCAGTGTTTTCCACGTATTCCTTTCCTCTCCGATTCTGCGTAGAACCTCCTCATTCCTTATCTTATCAGTCCATCTAATTTTCAACATTCGTCTATAGCACCACATCTCAAATGCTTCTATTCTCTTCTGTTCCGGTTTTCCCACAGTCCATGTTTCACTACCATACAATGCTGTACTCCAGAAGTACATCCTCAGAAATGTCTTCCTCAAATTAAGACCGGTATTTGATATTAGTAGACTTCTCTTGTCCAGAAATGCCTTTTTTGCCATAGCGAGTCTGCTTTTGATGTCCTCCTTGCTCCGTCCGTCATTGGTTATTTTACTGCCTAGGTAGCTAAATTCCTAAACTTCATTGACTTCGTGACCATCATTCCTGATGTTAAGTTTCTCGCTGTTCTCATTTCAACCACTTCTCATTACCTTCGTCTTTCTCTATAGTCAGTCTGTATAGTACTCAATAATTGCGTTAGTATTAGCGGCACAGGATTTTTTACAAGGACTGACCTCTCGATTATCTCCCACAAATATTCGATAGGATTTGTGTCGGGCGATCTGAGTGGCCAAATCATTCGCTCGTATTGTGCAGTATGTTCTTCAAAAAAATAGCAAACAGTTGGGGCCCGGTGACAATTCCATCGTTGTTTGGAGACATGAAGCCCATGAAAAGCTGCAAATGGTCTTCAAATAGCCGAACTTAACCATTTACGGTCATTGATAAAAATAGTTGGACCAAAGATGGCAGTTCATTCCACGTAAACACAGCGCACGCTATTATGGAATCACTACCAGCCTGAAAAGTGTCTTGTTGACAACTTGGGTCCATGGCTTCGTGAGGTCTCCGCCAGATTCGAAAGGTCTTGTGAACTGAAATCGGGTCACGTCTGACCAGGCCAAGGTTTTACGTGTTTATGGTTCAGCCGAAATGGTCACGAGTCCAGCAAATGTGCTGCAGGTGATATCGTGCTGGTAAAACTGAAGTGATATCAGGTGTTCCCCAGGGGACCTCTGCTGTTCCTGATCTTTATAAATGACCTGGGTGACAATCTGAGCTGTTCTCTTAGGATGTTCGCTGAAGATGCTGTAATTTACCGTCTAGTAAGGTCATCCGAAGACCAGTATCAGTTGCAAAGCGATTTAGAAAAGATTGCTGTATTGTGTGGCAGGTGACAGTTGACGCTAAATTACGAAAAGTGTGAGGTGATCCACATGAGTTCCAAAAGAAATCCGTTGGAATTGGATTACTCGATAAATAGTACAATTCTCAAGGCTGTCAATTCAATTAAGTACCTGGGTGTTAAAACTACGAACAACTTCAGTTGCAAAGACCACATAGATAATACTGTGGTGTAGGTGAGCCAAAGGTTGCGTTTCATTGGCAGGACACTTAGAAGATGTACTAAGTCCACTAAAAAGACAGCTTACACTACTCTCTTTCATCCTCTGTTAGAATATTGCTGCGCGCTGTGGGATCCTTACCAGGTGGGATTGACGGAGGACATCGGAAGGATGCAAAAAAGGGCAGCTCGTTTTGCATTATCACGTAATAGGGGAGAGAGTGTGGCAGACATGATACGCGAGTTGGGATGGAAGTCATTAAACCAAAGACTTTTTCGTCGTGCCGAGATCTATTTACGAAATTTCAGTCACCAACTTTCTCTTCAGAATGCAAAAATATTTTGTTGAGTCCATCATACATAGGTAGGAATGATCATCAAAATAAAATAAGAGAAATCTGAGCTCGAACAGAAAGGTTTAGGTGTTCGTTTTTCTCGCGCACTCTTCGGGAGTGGCATGGTAGGGAGATAGTATGATTGTGGTTCGATGAACCCTCTGCGAAGCACTTAAATGTGAATTGCAGAGTAGTCATGTAGATGTAGATGTAATCAAAGGCACTCACTTCAGTCGTCTACTGCCATAGCCTATTAAAGCCAAATTTCGCGGCTCTGTCCTGACGGATGCTTTCGTCACATATTGACTTCTGCCGTTATTCCACGTAGTCTTGATAGTCCGTTGGCACTGACGACCCCACGCAAACGAAGCTGCGTTGTCCGTGTTGGGAGGGACATTGGTATTCCGGCACGCTATTGACTCTGTGGATCTCGGAATACTGAATTCCCTAACGATTTCAGAAACTGAATGTCCTGTCCTCTAAGCGCCTACTACTAAACTGCGTTCGACGTACATTAATTCACGTCGAGCGGCCATAATGGCATCGGAAGCTTTTTCACATGATTTATCTAAGTACAATTGACAGCTCCTGAGATGCACTGCCATTTTATACCTCGTGTACGCGGTGTTCATATCACCGTCCCATGACTTTTGTCACCTTGGTTGAAATGGTTCAAATGGCTCTGACCACTATTTTTCTTTTTACTGTGAAACGGAATAATGGTACAAAACGAATGTATTCAGAAGAGGAAAGAGAATGGAACTTGTAACACATGCCGTACCGCATCGGAAAGACCAGCCACGTTTAAGAGTCGTAGACCAGAAAGATTTGTTGACGATGTTGCTCAACAGCCCAAGGAAATTAACTATAGACTTCGCAACATCTGATACCAAGAATGAAGTTATATAATTAACATAAGTCAGTACTGAGAAATATGAATCAAAGAGCAAGTCGCTAGTGCGTAAAATAAAAAGACTTGTACCAGGTGGCTGAATATCTCAGGTGGATGTTCCAGCCTAACTTGCAATACGAACACTTCATACTGTAGGGTGGCCATGTCATTTTGATCTTTGTACGATATCGATGTGTTACTGTTAAAAAACCTTTGGACTTGTTGCAGCACAATCTTTGCTTCTGAACAATCTGACAAAGTTCTTAGTGCAAATGTGGTACGTAATAGACGTATGTTGTGTTGACTTGTGAGTGTATCTGTTAGATGAAGAAAGAATTATTGTAAAGCACAGCAAGGATGAATATGATGTATATATAATGTCGGAATGATTGTCAGCTAGTCCACTTACTTCACGTGGTCAGAGATGAGATAAGGACAACCCTACCTGCCTGACTCTTCCACAAAATATCAACTAATCGAGTTGCTTGGTTTTTATACACTCCTGGAAATGGAAAAAAGAACACATTGACACCGGTGTGTCAGACCCACCATACTTGCTCCGGACACTGCGAGAGGGCTGTACAAGCAATGATCACACGCACGGCACAGCGGACACACCAGGAACCGCGATGTTGGCCGTCGAATGGCGCTAGCTGCGCAGCATTTGTGCACCGCCGCCGTCAGTGTCAGCCAGTTTGCCGTGGCATACGGAGCTCCATCGCAGTCTTTAACACTGGTAACATGCCGCGACAGCGTGGACGTGAACCGTATGTGCAGTTGACGGACTTTGAGCGAGGGCGTATAGTGGGCATGCGGGAGGCCGGGTGGACGTACCGCCGAATTGCTCAACACGTGGGGCGTGAGGTCTCCACGGTACATCGATGTTGTTGCCAGTGGTCGGCGGAAGGTGCACGTGCCCGTCGACCTGGGACCGGACCGCAGCGACGCACGGATGCACGCCAAGACCGTAGGATCCTACGCAGTGCCGTAGGGGACCGCACCGCCACTTCCCGGCAAATTAGGGACACTGTTGCTCCTGGGGTATCGGCGAGGACCATTCGCAACCGTCTCCATGAAGCTGGGCTACGGTCCCGCACACCGTTAGGCCGTCTTCCGCTCACGCCCCAACATCGTGCAGCCCGCCTCCAGTGGTGTCGCGACAGGCGTGAATGGAGGGACGAATGGAGACGTGTCGTCTTCAGCGATGATAGTCGCTTCTGCCTTGGTGCCAATGATGGTCGTATGCGTGTTTGGCGCCGTGCAGGTGAGCGCCACAATCAGGACTGCATACGACCGAGGCACACAGGGCCAACACCCGGCATCATGGTGTGGGGAGCGATCTCCTACACTGGTCGTACACCTCTGGTGATCGTCGAGGGGACACTGAATAGTGCACGGTACATCCAAACCGTCATCGAACCCATCGTTCTGCCATTCCTAGACCGGCAAGGGAACTTGCTGTTCCAACAGGACAATGCACGTCCGCATGTATCCCGATCCACCCAACGTACTCTAGAAGGTGTAAGTCAACTACCCTGGCCAGCAAGATCTCCGGATCTGTTCCCCATTGAGCATGTTTGGGACTGGATGAAGCGTCGTCTCACGCGGTCTGCACGTCCAGCACGAACGCTGGTCCAACTGAGGCGCCAGGTGGAAATGGCATGGCACGCCGTTCCACAGGACAACATCCAGCATCTCTACGATCGTCTCCACGGGAGAATAGCAGCCTGCATTGCTGCGAAAGGTGGATATACACTGTACTAGTGCCGACATTGTGCATGCTGTGTTGCCTGTGTCGATGTGCCTGTGGTTCTGTCAGTCTGATCATGTGATGTATCTGACCCCAGGAATGTGTCAATAAAGTTTCCCCTTCCTGGGACAATAAATGCACGGTGTTCTTATTTCAATTTCCAGGAGTGTATAAACACTCTGTTAACATTGTACTCTTTTTCAATCATTGTTCACTTCTTTAAGCATAGTATTGTTCAGACCTATATTGTGTATGAAGAGCATGCAAAGTTTTACTCTGTAATTTTGAATATATAGTTCATTCTAAAATCGTCATCTTGGAATATTATTTCTTGTACAGTTACTCTCCCCATCCCACTGTTTAAAGAGTTTTTATCATTGCACATTACCAAATTACACCATGTGGTATGGAGCAGTTTGAATATTGTTTGGAAATTTTACTGAAGTTTAGAAATCTGGCTTAGCCGTTGGCTGCTTGCTATTTACTGTTGGGATTTCGAGAAATCAGCAAAGATGCTATTAAGACTAGGAAATTTTGATTAGGGCCAGAGAATGGTTTTACTTCAGTCGCTCATTTAAAGTCAAGTTTTATAGTCACATGTTTCATTTCAATTCAAACTAGGTTTTGTTTAGTCAAAGATGAGCAAAGTTGGATAACAGTTTTTTGGTACATAGTTTTGGTATTACGTAGATGTAAGAATTTAGGCCACAATACTACAAAGAAAACGCATTGCGTCGGCATAAATGGCATTTGAAGCCAAAATTTTCTATGGGAGCTTAGAACCAGTCGATTTTAAATTAAGGCACTTAGAAAGTTCTTAATAAAATATTTATTTTCTGAATCACCTCAATTTTTTCTGCAGTGATAAGGTGCACAGCATAATTATATGGTATTAGAACATCTTTTCAGTTTTAGGATAAAAATAAGTTTGGTACAAAAGGAGATACATTAGTTTCTTGCTTCTCCTACTAGATGTGAGACATGGGACGTACAACCTGTTCGATTTTCACTCGAGTGAGAAGCATCTTTCTGGTAAGTGATACGTCAGAGTTTATGTAGATATTCAATAGCTGAAAATTTAGTGGGAGGTCTGTCTGATTCTCTCTGGCCGACGTCACGTTGCGATATTACTATGGGCGGGACCTCTCTCGGCACGTCAGACAAGACGAATGATGTGTATGTTGAATGGTCTGATAGTTTCTTGCCCGTGGTTTGTTTCAGTGATAATGTTGTTGGTACTGGGCTTTTCGACACATTGTTTGCCGTCTTGTACTCAGAAGCTACCAGTTAGTTTGTTACTTCGGTGTTGAGCTCAGCTGATTTACTTTCTTCTGAGGGGAAAGTAACGGTTACCTGAGAATTGTTCTTGCAGCAGCTCATTTTTTACAATTTGCCGGTCTCAAGGAAATGTCACCCTTATGAGACGTGTGCCTGTGTGTCCGTGCGTGCGTGCGTGCGTGCGTGCGTGTGTGTGTGTGTGTGTGTGTGTGTGTGTGTGTGTGTGTGTGCGTACGTGTTTAGGATTTGACATACATCACTTTTAAAGCTTATCGGGAAACTGTGTCATTTATAGTAGCATTGGAACTATGGGTCTTGAAAAGGCAAGCAATTAAAAAAAATCAACCTAGGTTTAACACGTGGAGCTTTAGAATAGTTCGCGAGTCTATAAATCTGATGAGTTTAGTAAGTAAGCAGATTGAATCAGCAACCATGCGAAGGTGAGGAATGAAAAACAGACGGGAAAATTCTCTCTATAAAGAATAGTAGAAGACTGACTTGCATACCCATTATCCGCAGACCTATGAATACGTTCATAGTCTTAAGTGTGGAAGTTCGCAACTCATTTGATACTTCAAAGTCTTTCCATTATTTATTTTTTTAATAATAGATTCTATATACACCTGTGCAATACTTTATGCGAGTCCGTTACAATAAGTTTCGAAATAAAAGGAATGTAGTAATATCTTTCTTTGGTGACTGAAACGATTTCACGCCTTTGGGGAGTCAGTACTCTTTTAAACAATGGGAACTGTTCGCAGTTTGCAGCCCATGTGGTCCTCCTTGTTTGGAATGGAGAACACCATTACTTTACCTTCGAGTCTACGCCTTTTCTGGGTTCGTCTGCATGTTAATCGGAAGAGCGGCGTTGGAGAGAAGATAGCGTTTATCTGGTTGAGATGCATGTCGTCGTGCGGATTTTAAAATGAACCAAGAACTGGGTGTTTCCTTTTCAGTTCACGTGCCGTGGTGACGCTCAGATACTGCACCAACGTAGGACGCGTTGCTTGGTTCCGATCACTCCGTAAGTGGGAATCGGACCCTGTGTTTCAAGCAGCAAAATGGAAGCTTACAGATTGCTCATACTTAGATGAATGGAAAATTATTATAAATATTTCTTCACTTCATCCTTTTTAAATCAAAATATATAACCCACTCCTGAGGTATAAAATGGGTTTTACCCATAAAAGAAACGTGAGATGGGATTTTGACGTTTCTATCGTTTGAACTAAATCTGAATCTTGTAGGTTTGAGTACCTACGTGGAGCTGTTACATCATTTCCTTGTGTTCAGTCATAATATAATTTCTTATCAGTCCACTCCTAGCCCATTTATCGAAAAAATATACATTAGAGTTCACTCTGTTAAGGCATTCGAGTGTGCCACGTTTCATAGGTGTCATCTTGTTGAACCTTCCAGCGTTGCTTTACGATCCACAACGATGGAAACAAATCATTGAATTCTGAACATACTAGTCACTGTTGTGTTTGCATGCTATGAGGTTTGAGGTTCAGTCTAGGTAGGTGAACGGAAACCGTTCCGCTTATTACTCGTTGGTTATATTTCATTCGGACAGATTTCGCACCTATTAATTCTACGTTACGTCAATATGGCGTTCATGAAGTAGTTTCAGAAAGAGATAGCTTACAGATTCCCTATAGTGTAAAGCAGTTACAAAGTTAAGAAGACATCCTCATGGCAGTGCTGGACCGAATAGGTAGAAAGCTAACACATTTTCACTTGAATTCGATGTTCCTTACGAATCATTGGTCACTGTCTGATATTTGGGAATAACGTATGCAGGCCCTATTTATTTTATATTGCACTCAATTCTAAAAGTATATACGTGTATGATCATTTCTATTTAACTTCACATGTCAGACAGTGACACATGTTGCTTTTCTGGGACATGAGAATCATACATTTGGTGTAGGATGTCTACATCTACACACAGATGTCTGTCCATTCTAATTGTCGTTCGATTCTAATTGTTGTTTGCTGGTGAAGGAAACTGTTGTGTTTGATGTCCAATTTTTATCAGTTTTATGAGTCATATTTCACATGTTGTTTGTGCTGTCTGCTTTCGTCAGTTTTATGAATTAAATTTTAATAGGGGGAACCATGTGTGGAACCTGATGGGCTTTCTGTATAAGTTGATAGTGTTATCAGACGGTATGTATACTAATCAATTTAAAAACAGAAGCATATGCCATACAAGCTAATAATGTGTACATCTAGTGTTAACACTCCATGTGGCTCACACAGCATAACTTATCTAAAATCTACTCCATTACTAACAGCAATGAGATGTGGAACAAGTCTTCAAAGTATTGTAGATTCCCCTACGTCGTAGTAAAATAATATGCTATCTCCATATCCACGAAACTGAAGCACTAAATAAAATAAATGTGAAAATGCACAAAAAATGTGTATGTTTCGCAGCACCTACCCACACTAAAAGATGAAAGAAACATATCTTACCTACCCACCACTGCCAATAGAGTAATTTGATTCACTTAGAGTATTTACTGTGAGATCCTTGTTATTAGCACACGTGGGCTAGCTACAGAGAAAAACATCCTAAAATTATGGACCAAACGCACGGGGAACCACAAAAATTGGAGTAAAAAATACTTACCTTTCATCACAATTGCGTTGTCTCCAAAATAATCACATGCACCTATCAGGCCCACAAGAGAAATTCAAAGATGACACACTGGAGGTAAAGAGAGTGAATATACTGCATACCAGCACGTGCATGTGTGGCCAATAAGTAATGCGTTGGATATTAACCGAGATCAGATCTTTGCTACAAATCTTGATTAGCAAGAGATGCTGTAATATAAGCGTAACATACGAAAAGCAGACAGTTTGATCTATTACAATGGAACAAACATAAGTCTTAGAGATTAAGACTGTAAATAACACATGGCAAACTGAAATGTCCGACCCTATCCTAATCTGAAAGAAGGTATGACCTTGGGCTCACGGATGGCCTGGTATGTACACCAAGTAAGACAAAGACGAAGATAAAGCAACTGTAGAATGAATGAGCAGAACCAGAGGTAACGAAACAAATTCGTTGGGCGGGAAAGCACCTAGCACTAAATGGAAACAGATCGTGATTTTCATAAAACAGTGTCAAAAGATATATCAGTAGTAACAGTAAAACCCGAAGGACAAGCTTACTGAAGCCTTATGTAACACACGTCTGTCGAAGTGTACGACGAAGGAAGATAGATCTCATAAGAAGATCCCAGCTATGGCCATTACACACTTTCCCATCAGTGTATATGATTACGAAATACGTCAAACAAATTCTTGTCCTAGAACTCTGTTCATTCTATAAAGATGCTGGCACATTCTCGGCATGTATATAAATTTCAATCTCATTTAGTAGGTTCATTGTTCCCCCCTTGTCAACGAAATGGGAAACTTCTAAGCATTCCTTAATGTCACCATTGTTATGTCTGGTATTCTTTAAGTGAACTGTAACATCATATGTTGAATGGCAAGTAGTAGATGAGTATGATTTATTATGGATGAGTATACTGCTTGAAGTGGCAATTTTAGTTTTTCTTCTTGCGGTTAGGTGTTTGTGTTTATCAGACAAGAATATAATAGTGAACATAGTATTTTAGGTCTGCTGAATTTTATTATTTAGGGGTATACAGTTATCAAGGGTTCTTAAAGGAGTGCCTTTTCAGTTCTTGAGGATAGGTAGTCACAAAATGATGTGGTTCATGTGCAGTTGCAATGGATCTGTGATTGGCCTGTACCAGGTTGGTTTCACTATCACCAAATTCAAATGGTTTCTAGCAATATGCGACTAAACATCTGAGGTCATCAGTCCCCTAGACTTAGAACTACTTAAACCTAACTAACCTCAGAACATCACACACATCCATGCCTGAGGCAGGATTCGAACCTACAACTGTAGCGGTAGCGCGGTTCCTCACTTTTACCTTTAGGTTCTTACATCACGTATGCACCTTTGGCATACGTCTTTAAACATTAATGGGCATTTTTAGTTGGATCATGTCTTGTATTTGGGACTCTTTGTTAAATTTATGACCGTGGTACATTGTGGTTTTAAGGAGGGTGCCTTTTTAGATGTTCATTGTTTTCACACGTGACTGTGATGTAGATTTGTATTTGAAGAATACTCAGCAATGGATAACACTTAGTATGATGTCGTTTATTAAAACTGAGCTACACTTCTCGAAATATCACTATATACAAACAAAGAAAACAAATAACGAGTAGACGACTATTCATTAAGAGCGTCGGTGAGAACAGTCGGAGCTGGTCCTAGCCCGGCGAGGAACTGGCTGTACTGGTGCTGCGCTGGCCTTATCAAGCCGGCGGCGTACTCCAACTTTCCCTGCGTCTGTGAGGCGGCCTCTGCAGAAAAAGGTTCGCATTAGTCTCTAGCAAGTTCTATTTATTTGGAAGAATTGTTTTCCTCTTGGTTGCGCCTCTAATTGCTTTCGTATGTTATTTGGTACACAGGAGTGTCTTGAGTGTAGTCTGCCTGTGAGGGGCTGTCTGTGGCAGACGTAATAGTATTGTATTGCATTGTTTGGTACGGGGGACCTAGAAACGACGGAGAGGCTTCGTCTTGCCGCAGCCTCAGTGGTACACATCCCCACAACAGGCTACAGTGGTCCACTCACCCCCTGCCGCCCCACATTAAACCCAGGTTTATTGTGTGGTTCGGTCCTCGGCAATGTCTCACACCAGATGAGTTTTCCCAATCTTTGCGTGGTAGAGTAATGATGGTGTACGCATACGGCACTCGTGGAGAAAGTGTTTGTGCAGGAATCGCCGACGTAGTATAACTGAGGTGGAATAAGGGGAATCAGCCCACATGCGCCGTGGCAGATGGAAAACAGCCTAAAAGCCATCCACAGACTGGCAAGCTCACTGGACCTCGACGCTAGCCCACCAGGCGGATTCGTGCCGGGGACCAGCATGCCTTCCAGCCCAGAAAGCAATATGTTACACCGCTTGGCTAACTGGGAGGGCTAGATTCAGGTTTACTCTGTGTTTATGTTTTATACGCTTATATATTTTTGGATTAGAGCAGGAAAGCGGAAATGGAGATACTGAAATACGTATTCTATTAGTACATGACAGAATATTATCTTGAGGTTACTTCAGTTAATCCATTAGAATACCATAATTTAACGTGCTTGTTGTTTTATAGTCGTTTAGGTTTCAAATTTGGCACTATGTTATTGTTCTTTGGTAAACAGAGCTTGAGGATGTCGATAATGTGCCGCCGAAACTAGTGGTGTGATAGAATAAAGACGTTCTCTAGATTCAACTGTGGTGGTACATTTTCTTACATATAAAACGACCTGTTGAAGTCCCTCGCTGAAGCAATAAGATGGGCATCCATAAAAAGTGGAACGTCCCCTTCGAAAAATTATACATGACTGTGCTTAAACTGACAAAATATTTTTAGCGAAACGCAATCTTACTTTCAATAATCCCTACAAAAGAATGGCCCTGACTAATATTAACCTATACCTTTCACAAATCACTTACCTAACAAAAATCTTCGTCACTCCAACTACTGCAATACAACGAGCGCCACTACTGCCAGCTAAATAAAAATTCAAACTACTGAAGGCACTAACTACTGATAGGCATAGCTAGCAAATGAAAGATTTTGATAGAGAACAAACAATGTATTTACCTCAATAGTGTTCAAAACTCATTACAAATTTACTGTCTCTGTCCAAATCATCCGCTCACCCAACTCCGCCATCTCTCTCCCCACATCCACCACTGCTGGCGGCTCATTTCCAACCGCGCAACGCTACGCGCTGTTCACATCCAGCTTCCCAACACTACAATGGCAGACAACAATGCAAACTAGCCACAGACTGCACACAGCACAGCCAGTGATTTTCATACAGAGCGCTACGTGGCGTTACCAATATAAAACCCTAACCAGCCAACTTACAAATGATAGATTGTTTATTTTATGCCATAAGCGTTTCCTTTCTTTTTGGTTATGGAGTATATTCAGTGGTCTCGAATACGCTTTGTCTTTGTTTTAACTGACTTGTAAAATGATTATTGATACATTACTATTTTCAGCAAATTGTTACAGAAAACCTCTAACATTATAACCTATCTGGAAATATTATATGACGCAGTTATTTTATATGAACAGTAAAACAAGCTTCTACTACAGCCACCCGTTCGGATAACCGTGCGTGTTAAAGCGCCACTTCCAATACAAATCCACTCGGCAGATTAGGGACGATGGTCGGTGTGCCGGGCAGTTTGGATGTTGTTTTTAGGCGCACTAGGTAAATAACGGTCTGTACGAAAGTCCTGCCTCAGTTACATCATTCGCAGAAAGGTAGAATAAGTTCGCACGTTTCCACATTAATAACGCCTCACGTAGACAATTTGATTACTCTATTTCCGCACCGATGGTGGCGATAGGAGCGCATCTAGCCAGCCGTTAAATTAACCATACCATATGCCTGAATAACCATGGAAATCCTGTGCAGATGTGGTAAAAAGGCCCAAGAAGAAAAGAAGAAACATGCCCTACAGGTCACGGAAGATTCTTTGTTAATAAACAGAAGCAAAACGGCTGGGGCACTAAAGGAACACTTTTCCATTTAGTTGCACAGGCCGACCACACTTCCAATACTGTTGAAAATTAGTTCACATTAAGAGATACAGATGACTTTTCTCTGTTTTAATCGAGGAAAATATTGTCAGGTTTATTTTCATATAGAGGAAAGATGATCGGTAATATCGGAAATAATTAATAGCATTGAAGAAATTTTAATTAAAAATATCGATATATAATCTCTCATCAGAATAGCATACGCAGAAAAGTATAGATTGTTTCTAAATTATACTGTATAAACCTTGTGCCGGTATTGTTACTCGTCTTGTTTTCTGCGCTGTGAATAAGTCTACGTAGCTGCGGCGAGCGATGTAGCTGGCATATCCGTGTGATTTGCTACAGAAGGGATCCGGGCACATTCATTACACTGCAGGAAAATGGACTATATTTAATTTATACGGAACAGGTTTATGCCGTAAGATCATGGACTAAGAATATCTGAGCAACTGTGTGCACGAGAAAAGTAATGCACAGCATTAAATTCTATTACATGCCCAATAACCGATAACAGGGTCTGTGGACTACTCGGAGGGACCTTAAATTGAATATACTTACGGAACTGGACACTTAGCTTTGTGAAAGTAAAAGTGAATGAGTGTATCGGAGTATAGTAATGGACCCTATTCCTTGCTATAATATCTTTGAGTGATGAACTATAAGAATCACAGACATTTAGTGGCCGTAAATTCTCTTCCTTATATACAAATCGCAATAATTCATGAGCATTTAAAAATGTTGTTAATAAAAAGTAAAATTAGTAAATAATAACAAACATCCAAAGAACCTATTGACTATCTTTCCTTCGGTAACGCAGCAACAAATGAAGGGTGATTGACTGTGCAAAAGGTCAGCATTAATTGTTACGAAAGCCCGAAATTTAGTCGTCTTTGTAGTGAAGATGTTTGTGGCTGCTCCATCAGATGTGTAGTAATGACGAAAAGTCGATCGTATATATAGATAACAGCATAAATATCTTAGTGAGAGAAGTGGACGACAGCAGATCTTCGGAGAGCGGCTATCACCTGAATATATAATAAAATGCTAGTGTAGAGCTCATTGTTACAGATGATACTGTTTCTGCATAAAAACATTGAGGAAGATGTCTCAAGACATTAGAGCTGAACAACGTAATGTCCAACAATACGGCTTGTTAAGTACGGAACGAAAGAAGAGATTTCTAAATAAAGCCAAGAAATACTGTTGGATGAAAAAGGATTAAGTTTGATCCAAGTGAATTGAATTCGGGGTATTTTTTTTTTTATAAAGTGTTCCATTTTCTTAAAGGAGACAGTGGAGATAAGTGTGTGGCAATACCCTTTAAACATAAATCGGTAGAAAACTGCCGTTCAGAAAAAGGGTTACTCTTATCGACGAGACTCATTTCTGTGTTCAAACCATAACATTTGTTCCATGTGACTGAAACGTGAACTCGTACGAACAAATAAGGCTTCTTTCGAATTAGGTCCCATGCTTACGATCCACGCTACTGAAACGTGGTGAAATTCGTATAAATGTGGAAATCATTTCTTAGAGTTAGCTGATTGCATGGTCCTACTCTAACTGATCCGAATCCTTTTTGTTCCCACCCAGGAGCAATTCCCGCTCCCCCCCCCCCCCCCACCCACACATACCCCCTCCTCCCACACCTTACCCGTACTTCCTGTACTGCAAGGTGAACGTTATTTTTGTTTTGGTGTAGAGCAGGTCTTTTACTTACTGGGAACAGCAGGCTTGATATCGTTTGATGATTGGTGTTTTGTTGACAGTGGTTTAGATTTATGCAGAGATGAGGTATGGGGTGGTGTAGTGTGGGTATGGCTTGGATTTAGATTAATTGTGTTGTTTTGTCTGTGGGTTAGCGTTATGGTTCGCATGATCATGTAGGCAGAAGTGTTTAGTGGTCATGGAACTACTATTTCGGTACATTCCAGTTATATAACTCTTTGGCTGAGATTTTGTTTCACTACAGCAGTGACATTTTAACAGCAATGGCAATCTTCTACCAACCCTCTTCAGTATCTGTAGTTTTAGTCATTAGTTCTAGCGCATGGTGCCACAGTGTGGGTTTTAGACATACGAATTGGTCTATTTGGTTTTATGTTGTGTAGGGATTGTATTATTCTTTTCCTCCCTCTCTATTCTAACTTTCCTTTACTCCTGCTTTCCCACCCCTTAGTTCGTCAGCATTACTATGCCCATGCGTATTAATATGTGTATGTCTGTCCAGTTTATGATCCCTAGAATTTTATTGACGTTTGATGCTTTGTAAATGGGTAGGTTGGGCAGATAAGGTGATGACCTACCCTGATACTGCCCTGTGGGGTACTGTTGACATTGCGAGATTTTCTGCTTTATGTAGAGAGACCTTGACTCATACCTTTATAAAGGGATATCAGTCGTTGTCACGTATCGTACATGGTTGTAGACTTTTACGTAGGATCACCATATGCCTTGATTATTATCTATATCTCCATTGAACGGTACCCCGTAGTCCTACATGTCATTTCCTTTTCTGTTGCACTCGTAATTACAGCGAGGGAAAAACGACTATCTATATGCCTCCGCATGAGCCCTAATTTCTCGTATCTTATCTTCGTGCTCCTTACGCGCAATGTATGTTGACGGCAGCAGAATCGTTCTGCAGTCAGCTTCAGATGCCGATTCCCTAAATTTTCTCCATAGCGGATCTCGATAAAAGCGTCGTCTGCACTACAGGGATTCTCATTTCAGTTACCGAAGTATCTCCGTAACAGTTATGTGTTGTTCGAACCTACCGGTAACAGATCTAGCAGGCCGCCTCTGAATTGCTTCGATGTCTTCATTGAATCCGAACTGGTAACGCCACCAAACACTCAAGCAGTACTGAAGAACAGGTCACACCAGTGTCCTATTGTAGTCCCCTTTACATGCGAACCACTATTTCCTAAAATTCTCCCAGTAAACCGAAGTCGACCATTCGCCTTTCATACGACAGTTCTCACATGCTTGTTCCAACTCATATCGCTCTGCAGCGTTACTCCCAGATATTTAAACGACTTGAGTGTGCCACAGCAGGACACTTGTAATACTGTATCCGAACTTTACAGATTTGATCTTCCCACTCATCCTCATTAACCAACATATTTCCACATTTAGTTGTCATTCGCCACAAATACAGTAAATTTTTTGTATCTTTCTACAGTCACTCAACTTCGTCATCTTACAGCACACCATGACATCGTCAGCAAACTTCGCCAGGTTGTCCACCTAATCATTTATGTAAATAAAGAACAACAAGGGCCCCATCATACTTCCCTCAGGCGCCCCTGACTATACCCTTATCTCTGATGAGTGGTTACCGACGAGAACAACAACTGAGTTTTATTATTTAACGTATAAAATGCATATTTGACTATCAGTTGCTTTTTTACCAAAATATTGACAGGTTTGGTTCACAGACTACATTCGGTCACAGACCATCTTCACCAGGGTTAAAACAGTTTAAGCCACCACACCACTTGCGTCATTACCTAAATAATGAGCACGTCTCATGTGTAGAGCATTCCTTTTTGAACCGATAGTGTAACAGCCTCTGATTCCTCAGCATCCACTGAATTTCATTACTAACATAAGTTAGAATAAATGCCATCACAACTTCTGTACCAGTCATTCCGACTTTCTTCCTATGGTTGTAGCATTATTGTGGTTAGTTTTACAAATAAATGCTGTCTTTGTGGTTCATTTTCATTATGAACATATTATTATGACCTTATTTATTCTAGAGCATTTTTGTTAGTAGAACGACGTTGCTTATTATAGTAACTATACATAACACAATTAAGATTTCTGGGTTCTTTATCATACGATTTTAGTAGGCCTGTGGTGTGGTATTTTCATGTTTATGGATATTATATGTATTTTTTCATCATCTGTGGACAATTATCCGTACTTCAATCGTCGGGTTATGCTTTGCTTTACGAGGTTTCTATACGTTTTCGATTGTATGACATTTCCATTGGTTTTAGCCTGTTCGTTTTAGGATTCTAGCATGCCACGTACTCCCTCTGCTGATATGTGTATTGGCTTGCCTGCTTTATTCATATTGCCCTCAGT
The DNA here is from genome assembly GCF_023897955.1 of Schistocerca gregaria. NCBI lineage: Eukaryota > Metazoa > Arthropoda > Insecta > Orthoptera > Acrididae > Schistocerca > Schistocerca gregaria. The sequence goes on along the minus strand of NC_064920.1, from coordinate 284,621,089 downwards.
GGTTCACAGAGATCGACTGTACTAATAGGACCAGTGTTTTAGGTAACAGTGATCAGTGGTGGGATTCCCAATGTTAATCCGTTATTCCTGCTAGTGCTAATATTGGCCTGCTACCGGGTTTCTGTCAATGTGCTTTTTTTAAGTTACAGTATCTCCAGAACAGTCAGACATTTTAGTAATATTTGAGAGTATCAGCTGATGGGGAAGATAGACTGTTTTGTCATATATTATGGATTTATGTTAATTTACTGACAGCTCTAATTTGCGGTGGTCGGAATTTGGTTCTTATTTATTTGCCGAAAGCTGATCCACGTTTATGTGCATTTTATTTACCAGTCATGTGGAATTTTGCTGGTACTTGTCTTACCATTTTGGTGTAATTTTGATAAAGAGTTCAGTTGTGATTTGGATTTTACTAGTCGTTGTACAATGATTACAATGGATTCTCGTTTAGTAGCATATTACGCGTTCCAGAGTTCGCTTAGGCGTCTTTAGTGTTGGTATTTCTTACCAAGGCATGCCGTACAGTTACCAGAATAAGGGGTTGGAACTCCTAGCAAGTTGTTTGTGTCAAATTAGGCCGTTGATTTTTATTTGCGGCTAATCTTCACATATTCTACTTCTTACCGCGTGATGCATGTAGTTTGGTATTATGTAAGTCAAAGTCCGGTTTGCATTTTTTTGTTACCCCTTTGACTCCATATCCATTACATCGGTTTGTTGTTGTTGTTGTTGTGGTCTTCAGTCCTGAGACTGGTTTGATGCAGCTCTCCATGCTACTCTATCCTGTGCAAGCTTCTTCATCTCCCAGTACCTACTGCAGCCTACATCCTTCTGAATCTCCTTAGTGTATTCATCTCTTGGTCTCCCTCTACGATTCTTACCCTCCAAGCTGCCCTCCAATACTAAGTTGGTGATCCCTTTATGCCTCAGAACATGTCCTACCAACCGATCCCTTCTTCTAGTCAAGTTGTGCCACAAACATCTCTTTTCCCCAATCCTATTCAGTACCTCCTCATTAGTTATGCGATCTACCCATCTAATCTTCAGAATTCTTCTGTAGCACCTTATTTCGAAAGCTTCTATTCTCTCCTTGTCCAAACTATTTATCGTCCATGTTTCACTTCCATATATGCCTACACACCATACAAATACTTTCAGAAACGACTTGCTGACATTTAAATCTATACCCGATGTTAACAAATTTCTCTTCTTCATAAACGCTTTCCTTTCCATTGCCAGTCTACATTTTATATCCTCTCTACTTCTGCTATCATCAGTTATTTTGCTCCCCAAATAGCAAAACTCCTTTACTACTCTCAGTGTCTCATTTCCTAATATAGTTCGCTCAGTATCACCTGACTTAATTCGACTACATTCCATATTATATCGGTATTTCTACGAATGTGGCGTTTCAGATTTTGTGGTTTACAGATTTCGTAATAAGTAACGGGTGTTTCAGGAGGAATTGTGGGTAGAATGAAGATATTCTCAGGATACAGCTGTGGTGATACTGTTACTCTCTTAACTTTTCATTTAATTGTATCGATGGCCCACGTCTCCAAGAATACATAAGGAAGCAAGGAACGTCGGGAAACAGTTTTCTTTATTCTCCCCGTATCAGTCTTGGTTCATTATCAAAAACGCATCTACCTAATCCCATAGATTATCATTACGTTTTAGTTCTAAAGAACTGTGCAATCTACTGACACTTCTTTTCACTCCGTTACACTGTTTGAAACACACATTCACTTTGCTTGAGTTCAGTTCATACGAAATATTTTTCGTTTACCTCTCCACCACAAAAAACTGTTGACATAAATATTTTGCTAACAGCCATATTCGATAGACTGAACTGGCGCACTGGTACTCGGTCGAAATTTTGTAATATTACAGAAATTACATTCACTGATACCGAAGCGCCTTATCAGTACCTATCGAAGCTTTTTCTTCTTTGAAAGGAAGGCGTCTTAGTATAAATCATGATGCCTTTTTACCGCGTCTTCTACACATTTCAATGAGTTCTGGAGATGCGTCTGTTGGGATGAATCTTCCGATATTTCTGAACATTTACCCTTCTACGTTATATTGTTCCAGGCCATAAACGTACCGAACGGAGTAAGATATCGCTCGTTACGCATCACGGCCATGCAAGTAATCCACAGCACATGTAGCTATTGTCAGGAACAGCGTACACAGTATCGCAGATTACAGCAATATCGTGTTATGCTATCGGGAAACAGATGAGATGGCAAACGGTGCGAAATGTTTTGCGGTTTCCGGCTAAAAGCCAATTGTACGCGAATGTCCATTCTGTGACCACATAATCCCTTACAGGGGGCCTGTTTGCATAAAAAATTGCTCGTATGAATGCTACTGCTGTCACATTGCGTATTTTGCGAAATTAAATTCCTACCATTGTATTGACGACCGATACTATATGACAGTAAATGCAGGAACTGGAGAATCGTGGAAAGTGATGGGTAAAAGTAAAACAATCATTCTTTCGCAGTCCTTCTTGTGTTACTACAAACTTTTGTGACGGTATGTTTAGCGATAAGCAAGAAGTAAATCAAGTGATCCTCCCCGTCTATTCACAAAAGACGACAAATGACTGGATTATTTTGTGGCAAATTGCTCCATTTAATTATTATACAGAGTCTCCATTTCTTACAAATTTCAGTACGTTTTTATTATAATTTTTGGCAAAGAGAAAAATATTAATATAGTATATAAGTTTAAGAATTAGGACATCTTTTTGGAATGTGTTTGTCTGGAGTATAGTCTTGTGTGGAAGAGAGGTGTGGACGATAAACATCTCAGGCAAGGAGCGAATAGAAGCTTTTAAATTGTGGAAACGTCTAAAAGGATATATGCTGAAGTGTCATACCACCATCAAATTGGTAGTGGAGGAATGTGTATGTGTGTGGGGATGGGGGTGAATGACGAAGTGTAGCTACTAAACAGATTAAAATGGCTCTAGGTTGCAATAGTTACTCAGAGAGCAAGGAGCCTGCTGTAGATGTACTAAGGTGAAGAATTCCGTCACAAAACTCTTTATTACTGAAGACCAGAACAGCAAAAAGAATATCAACGGAATATATCTGTACCGAGTTCCCGATGGTGAAATACATCTGTCCAGTAAAAATGCAACAGCCACGCACCACGGACCGGGTAAAATTGAATTCAGGTCATATATATATATATATATATATATATATATATATATATATATATATATATATATATATATAATGTCTTTGCTGGTGAACTCATTGTCTGAATTTAAAAATTTGATGTGAGATCTCTTCAGGCTGATTGCCACACATTATCCCAATATCCCACAATCCTTCTCTACGTTACAGCTCACTCGTCACAAAAAGAAGAAAAATAGTATTTTCTATCTCTGCTGGTACACACTGAAATCATTTAGATATGTCCAATCTCTGTCTTCCCATAGAGTTTTATCCACAATAGCTCCCTCTGGTACGATGGAAGTTGTTCCCTGATACCTTAACACAAGCACTCTAATTCTACCCATTCTTCGTGTCAGTGTATTGCACATTTTTCTACCTTTGTCTATTCTGCGGATAACATCCTGCTTTTTTTCTGATCAGTCTAACAGATTTTCAGAGTGTTTCTATAAGATAAGATCTCAAACGATTTGATTCTCTTTTTCTTACGATCTCCCACAGCCGATGATTCGCTATTTTACATTGCTGTGAGCCAGACGTATATTCTCAGAACTTTCTTCCTCAAACTAAAACGAATACCTGACACTAAAGGACATATTTTTACCAGGAATGTCCTCCTTGTGTATAGCAATCTACTCATTGTTTCGACTGTCATATGTTGTTTTGCTTCCAAGAACTTCGTCAACTTCATGGTTCTCAATATTTATGTTAGTCGCATCACCAAACTTGTTTCTGGTACTCCGCATTACCTTTATTTTAGTTCGATTTACTCTAAGTCGATGTTCTGTGCCCAGCAGACTCTTCATTTGTTCACTGTGTACTGGATCCTTCTTCGTCTTCAAGGTGAATAGTAATGTCATCAGCGAACAGCATCGTTGATGTTCATCCACCCTGAATTTTAATCCCACAGCTGAATTTATCTTCCCTTTCCGTCACTGTTTCTTCGATGCACAGATTGAACACATCCCTCTCCTACACCCCTTTGTTCTTCGCCTAGAGTTCTTATTGCTCCTTCTTGGTTCTTATAAATATTATACATTTTCAATATTTCCCTATACCTTTCACACACTTTTCTCTGAATTTCGCCTCTCTGAGGCGTATACCTCTCCTACACCCCAGTAAAAGGTGTCACCACAGTTCTTCCAAACCCTTCTCAAAAAGGGTGGAGATGTAAACAGAATTTCAAGGAAATGTCCGATTTTTGGGTGGGAAACTGCATGTGAAAGGCAAAACAAGCATTCACGATAGGGTTCCACAAGGTAATGAAAACCACTTGTGATGGGTCAACAGTAAATAGTTATTCGATCAGCTGTCGTCATAGTCTGTTTCGTCTTAACATACCGTCCCGGTTCCCGGACTGTAAATACTATGTGATGAATGCAAGTTTCATGTTTTTATTGTATTTTGCTTCTATGTGTCCTCTCCAACGGTATGTTATAGCCTCCCAAAGCTGATAAGTGAGCATTATTCATATTTGAGAGGTAAAGATGATGTTCACATGTTATCGCGCTCCAATATGTTTTCTGTGCACTGGTTTGATTTGGTTAATAGTATGTTGTGAACAAATGAGATTAATTATTACTATACTGGAACTGTCTTCTTGTTAAATGAACAGATTTGCTACTGTAACTCAATTCAATGCATAACATATCCATCTCTTCTACATCAAGCGTACAAATGTCATGAAATTATTTCTGTTATCAAAAGTAATGAAGTTACCGTACGCAATGCTTAAAGAACCTCAAACCTTGCAGTAGATTTTTCGTTAACATTAATTATTAATCAGTGCCACGGCTAACACTAGAGCATGAGACTATCATTATTAACAAGAAAATTATTTTTCTATACCTTTTACCAGTCCAGAATTTTTGCATAGCAAGATTTCCTTCTGAAATATGAAAGTATTTTAACTTTTACACTGTTAAAATTTACAATATTAGCAGCCGCTTCCGCCTGTGAAACGCAACGTAAAATCTGCTGCTATGTACTCAGATCTCGAACTGCTGTAAGAAGTAATTTGAAATTAACTTTTTACCCCACAGCTTATTGCGACATGATTGGCCTTGTTATCAGATTTGAATCTGCCGTGGCGGCCGCTCGTTCCGCCATGTCGCAGCTCTGCACCACGAACACTACTTAAAAAACTGAAAATGTGTTAAATAAATGAGTAATATACCAGGCAATCTTTCTCATAATAACATGCTAGTTCTCATTAAATAACTATATTTAAAACTCGAATAATAAGAAGGTCACACACCTTTCTTTATAATCAGCGCCTAATGGTGTCCTGCTTACAATCTTGACTCCAAGTAGACGACAACGGCATTATTAGTCTTACACTACTATTTATACAATGGCTGGTTGTCACGATATCTCTGAGTTTTTCTTTACTAATTCTTTTCTATGGCAGTTTCAGAACTCGCCGACACCGATATTATTACACAAATCCAGTACGTAACCCTTCACAAATACAAAATATAATATAATTGTCTCTATTCTATTATTATTCAGAGTCCACAGGCGTACTCAGTGATTATATATAAATACAATTGTAGTTGCATAGTTATAAAGCTTGTTTCGCTAGGAAACGTTATAATCTGCAGACGCTATGAGTTGTTCGAATGGCAAGGAGTGCGTTTACAGCAGCCGGCCAGGAGCAGAAAATTCGAAGCCAACCGAAAATTGTAATTAAATCTTAAAAGAAATGATATTGCGATATATTTGTTCGGTAAATAGCTTCTAAATAATTTAATACGCAATGAAATCAGTAGTCTTTCAAACATTCTCCGGGAGAGTCAGTGTAGGAGAGCCTGATTGAACTGGGTGGGCTCAGCACAGGTGATGTGTGAATAGCTATTGCTAGCAATGTTGGTGCTAACCGCAGCAGAATAGTAGCACTTGCAGTGTGGAGTAAATTACACTGAAGAGAAAAAGAAACTGATTCACCTGCCTAATACCGTGTAGGGATCTCGTAACCACGCAGAAGTGGCGCAACACGACGTGCCATAGACTTGACTAATGTGTGAATAGTGCTGAAAGAAACTGACACCAAGAATCTAGCAGGGCTGTCCAAAAATACGCAAGAGTACGAGAGCTCTTCTGAATATCACGTTGCAAGGCATCCAAGATATGCTCAACAACATTAATATCTGGTGAATTTAGTGGCCAGCGGATGCGTTCTTCGAACAACTATGTAGCAATTCTGGACGTGTGAGCATAGTCCTGTTGGATTTGTCCAAGTCCGTCGAAATGTATAATGGAGTTAGGTGATCAGATAGGATCCTTCAGTAAGTGTTTTCTGTCAGACTCGTATCTAGACATATCAGGGTGTCCACAATACTCCAACTGCACAAACCCCATACCATTGCAGATCCTTTACCAGCTTCAACAGTCCCCAGCTGACATGCAGGGTCCAGGGATCCATGAGATCGTCTCCATACCAGTGAACGTCCCCTGCTTCATACAGTTTGAAACGAGTCTCGTCCTACCAGGCAATATGTTTACAGCCATCTACAGTCCAGTGTCCGTGTTGGGCTGGCAGCTGTGGCCGAGTGGTTCTAGGCGATTCATTCTGGAACCGCGCGTCCGCTCCGGTCTCAGTTTTGAATCCTGCCTCGGGCATGGATGTGTGTGACGTCCTTAGGTTAGTTATGTTTAAGGAGTTCTAAGTCTAGAGGACTGATAACCTCAGATGTTGAGTCCCATTGTGCTCAGAGCCATTTTGTCCGTGCTGACGGGACCAGGCGAGGCGTAAAGCTTGTAGTCGGGCAGTCATCAAGGGTAGGCGAGTGGACCTTCGGCTCCGAAAGCCGATATTGATGATGTTTCGTTGAATAGTTCGCACGATGACCCTTATGGATGGCCCAGCAATAAAATCTACAGCAATTTACGGAAGGGTTGCACTTGTCACGTTTGAACGATTCTGTTCAGTCGTCACTGGTCCCGTTCTTGCAGGATCTTTTCCCCTCCGCAGAGAGTCAGAGCTTTGATGTTTTACACACTTCCTGATATTCAGGATGCACTCGTGAAATGGTCATACAGGAAAATGACCACTTCATCACTACCTTGTAGATGCACTGTCGCCACGCTCGTGTGCCGACTGTATCACCAAGTTCAAACCCACTTAAATCTTGATAACCTACCATTCTAGCACCAGTAACCGATCTAACTACTGCGCTAGACACTTGTTGTCGTTTATAGGCGTTGCCGACAGCAGCGCCATATTTTGCCAGTTTACATATCTCTGTATTTGAATACGCATGCCTATATCAGGTTCTTGGCACTTCAGTGTAGTTATTTTTTTTTGATACGAGCACTGCCTCGATATAGTCAAATGATACGCACTCCGAATTTCCTTTATTCTTAGTAAATGGTTGATGTGAGGAGATTTGACTATGTGAAGGAGAGGAATTGTTAAAATAGATTTCGGAAGTTTTATGTTGCAAGGCTCAGGTTAATGAGTCTTGATTGTAAATGGGTATTATATGCTCATCTGAATAGTTCCCTAAAATCTTGTTACCATTATAGTTTTAGAAGCTCATTTATGGTTGAATGTTGCAGTAATTACTTAGTGTTGTGATTTGATACTGTGATGGGATCCAGGGAACGAAGTGGAGACATACAGAATTTTTCATTCGCTAAAGTAAAATACAGTACGTTATTGTTGCGAAGAAGTTGATTATTTTTCGCTGAGAGTTACCGGAAATTAGCTAGCGACAATTGGCATTTGTGGCACTAACGAACTGTGGAACATGATAAGTGATTATTCGTAGGTATTAATTTCGTTCACACATTGCTAAGATTTTATCTTATAATTCGATTAATAATTACACACATCAAAAGAAGTTTTGAATCAGTTACGTGAACTCCTGAAGATAGACGTTGACTGTTGATACTGTATCAGATACAGTCCCTTTGACTGTTCAGAGGTGTCACTAAAGCCACCCAAAGATGTAAACAAACATGAGCAGTGCGTAATAGACGGAGGAGGTCCGACAGCCGATAAGTTCCAGTCATTCCACCAGAAAGGAGGTACACGGGTCGTGTTGTCTGTAGTTCAACCATGCCTAGACGGTCAGGTTCGATCGCATCCGCATTGTTACTTCGTACAAACAAAAAAGCTCTCAACAAGGGAAGTGTCCAGGCGTCTCAGAGTGAACCAAAGCGATCCTGATCGGACATGGAGGAGAGACAGAGAGACAGAAACTATCGATCAGATGCCTCGCTCAGGCCGCCCGTGGTCTGCTACTGCAGTGGATGACGGCTACCTACGGATTATGGCTCGGAGGAACCCTGCCAGCAACGCTTTTCGTGCAGCCACAGGACATCGTGTTACGACTCAAATTGTGCGCAATAATCTGAATGATGAGCAACTTCACTCTCGACGTCCATGGCAAGGTCCATCTTTGCAACCACGATACCATGCAGCGCGCTACAGATGGGCCCAACAACATGCCAAATGGAAAGCTCAGGTCTGACATCACGTACTCTTCACCGATGAGTGTCGCATATGCCTTCAACCAGACTATTGTCGGAAACATGTTTGGAGGCAACCCGGTCAGGATGAACGCCTTAGACACTGTCCAGCGAGTACGGTAAGTTGGAGGTTCCGTGCTGTTTTGGGGTGGAATTATGTAGGGCCGACGTACGCCGCTGGTGGTCATGGAAGGCGCCGTAAAGGCTGTACGATACGCCTGTCCGCCGACCGACAGTGCAACCATATCGGCCATATGTTGGCGAGGCATTCGTTTCCATCGACGACAATTAGCACCCCCATCGTGCACATTTTGTGAATTACTTCCTTCAGGACAACATCGCTCTACTAGAGTGGCCAGCATGTTCTCCAGACATGAACAATATCGAACATGCCTCGTATAGATAGAAAAGGGTTGTTTATGGGCGTAATGGGCCCATTTACATATACACGTCACGACTTTATCATTCTTTACTCTTTTCTTGGTTGCGATGATGAGGCTAAATATTCCTCCTCTTGTTTAAATAGTATGGAATAAAGTGGTGGTGCGACACAAGTCATTTTCCACCTTTATTTTGTTACTGGACTTGAGATAATTTGTTCATTGTAGTCGATTGTATATGAATGCCAAATAAATCAAATTTGTCTAAAACAGTTAAAAAAATTGTGATTCTTGAGTTTCTCCCGGCGTATTTGATAATCAAAATATCCACGGGTGTACTGCCGGTCTATAGTGTCCAACGTGCACAATATATCGGCGACCAAACATGTCGCCATCATCAGGTGAACTGACGGACTGAGCTACTGTGAACGTACCGGCACGGAGATCCGTTCGGAGATCCGTACGGATCTCCGTGCCGGCACGTTCACAGGAGCTCAGTCCGTCAGTTCACCTGATGATGGCGACATGTTTGATCGCCGAAATATTGTGCCCGTTGGAAACTATAGACGGGCAGTACACCCGTGGATATTTTGATTAGATAAAAAATTGATACAGACACTTAATTTCAGAGAAAATTGAAAATATCCCCTTAACACAACGAACACACGTTAGTTCCTGAAGAAAGCAAGCGAAAATTTCAATCGAAAATAATAAAATTCATTGTCAGGCAGCCATATTCTTTGTTGCTGACATTTAAGTGTGGGATGTAGTTAAATTTCAGTAGTTAACTTCAGGTTTCAGATAATGTTATCTAAAAAAAATTGCTTACTAATATCCAGCAACTTCGAAATCAGTTCGTTTGTTCCATTACCTTAAAAACAGTAAATATTGAGAGAATAATTATAAATTCTTTATTTGAAGAATAACGAACACATTCATTTTATTACGTGATCAAAACATACACTCTGTAGTGCCGGAATAACTAGTTACATCTGTGGGCCCTAAATAGGCGCCAGCTATAAGTTATGAAATACGACGACCTTGCAGCAGTGGTAAAAATGGATCCCGTCAGAGCATCCAAATTAAGCGCTGTCAGGCTGGGCTAGCGCTTGGATGGGTGACCATCCGATCTACCGAGCGGTGTTGGCAAGCGGAGTGCATTCAGCCCTCGTGAGGCAAACTGAGGACCTACTAGACTGACAAGTATTGTCTCTGGTCACTAAACCGACATACGGCTGGGAGATTAGTGTGCTGACCACATGTCCCTTTATATCCGCATCCAATGATGTCTGAGAGCTGAGGATGACATGACGGCCGGTCGTTGTCACTGAGCTTTCGTGGCCTGTTCGGGCACCTGAGAGATGTTTGCTAGCCTTGTGATCAGTTAAGAGCTTTGCTGAGTCTCATTTTAATGAAGACATTATGTTGCTAATGGATCAACGGCGCATATAGACGTATGTTCTGATAGCAGATATTTTAAAAGATTTATTTACTAAGACTTTTTTTAAAAAAAATTGTGGCTTTGCTACATAAACGTAAATACATACCGTAAAGTCCATGTTCTGTTAATAGTATCCGTGTCGTGCACGTAGCCGTGTTGAATACATGCAGAGTAACTATTTCAATTTGTGATTACTATTCGAGTACATGTTACGTTTGTAAAGACATGAAAATTAGTATATATACTGATGTGCTAGCATCAACCGTAATGTTCGAAACTATTCCCAACTTCTCATTTTACACGTACAAGAACTTGTATCACTGATTACTGCTGATTCACACGCGTGCGTATAAATAAATGTTTCTACAGTTTTCGTAAATAAATAAGAAAAATTATCTGTAGCTGGAATGGAGCAAGCTTAGACGAATACTTGGGGCATCTGCACATATTTATACTTCTGTCGAGTGTAGTAACTACTAGTATGTTGACTAGTATGAGACTCGAAAGAGGTTGCAGGGGAAGGTATAGCAAACTCGGTTACCGAAAATATGGGTTGGTAGTAGGAATGAGGAAGCAGAAGGACTCTGTTCCGCTGAAAGAATCAGCTGTTAACAGCGTAAAATCGAGACAAAACTCAAATGACAAAGAGTTTTACTTAGAATAGGCTTGGAGACTCGGAAAGATTTCAGTTGGATTACATCACGGTCAGAAAGAGATCGCGATATAGACTCACAATTTTGTAACGATGTGGATTAGAGTGATGTTTAAGTAAATCGCCCATCAGGATGAATGCAAAAAAGTGGGAGACTAGAGTACTAAGGAATGGTTAGATATGGTTGAAAGTCTCCAATGCAGTTCATACAACGATAATGAATACCGCATTCACTTCAAGAGGAGAAGGTATATCCACGAAGAGCAGACAGAGAAATTGGACAGAGCAAAATTGGTACTTTATAAGAAAGGTATAGCTGCAGTATAAATATGAAGAAATATAAAAAGGAACTGTCGTCGTAAGTAACAGTTTAGCATATAGGGAAGTCAAAACAACCCACGAGGAAAGTAGAAGCTTCCATGTCACTATTAAAAGTACAACTGCAAAATACACATCAAAGAGCGCATATGTGAAAAACATATACTGAAAGCATGTATGAGGGGGAGAACTTACCTCATGACGGAATAGAAGCATATATGGCTTTCTGTGGTGAAGACACAGGGTTCAAATGGCTCTGAGCACTATGGGACTTAATTTCTGAGGTCATGTCCCCTAGAACTTAGAACTACTTAAACCTAACTAACCTAAGGACATCACACACATCCATGCCCGATGCAGGATTCGAACCTGCGACCGGAAGACATAGGGGACGCTACATTGGGGTCAGAGCTTAACAGAATTTGGGAAGAGTTACTGTCAAATAAGACTTAAGGGGTCAATAAAAATCCAACGAATTTCTAAAATCATTAAAGAGAATGGCACCCGAACGACTGTTGTGGTTGGGGTGTAGGCTGTATGAGCCTGAATACATACCATGAGACTTTTGGAAGTATATCATCCACGTAGTCCCGAAGAAAGGAGCAGTAGGTATGTGCGAAAACTATCCTACAGTCAGCTCAACATCTTATACACCTATGTTGCTTGCACATTAATATACGGAACAATGTAAAAGTAAATTCACGATTCGTTAGATGGCGAGCAGTTTGGTATGAGGATATGTAAAACCATCGGAAATGTACTTATGACGTTTCAGTTGTCAGTGGAAGCAAGACTAAAAAGAAACTAAAGACACGGTCATAGAATCTGTCGACCATGAAACGCGTTCGAAAATGAAAAATGGTGCAAGATGTTCGAAGATCAAAGGAAAATGTGTCTTGAGTTTCAGGGAAAAAGCGATAGTATCCAATACGTACAATAATCAAGAAGGAAAAATAAGAATGCAACATAAAGAACGAAGTGTTCGAATTAAATAGCGTGTAAGAGAAGAAGACTGACGAAAACTATGCTATTCTCAGTGAAAGTAAACAAGAATTACCGGACCTGCTGAATGAAATGAGCAGTCCTATTTGAACAGAATTTGAACCGAGTGTAAAGAAAAAAAGACAAAAATAATGAGAAGTAGTAGAAATAAGAGTCTGATAAGTTTAACATCACAATTGGTGACCATGAAGTTGATTAATTTAAGGTATTCTTAACCATGGAAGCAAAATAACACATGGCAGGCGGAGCAAAGAGGGTCAAAACAAACTATCATATCAAATAGGGCGCTGATAGTGAAAAGAAATCTGCTAGTATGAATCAAAGGACTTAATTTGGAGAAGAAGCTTCTGAGATATTTTGTTGGGAGCACAGAACTCTATAGCTGTGAATCTTGCACTACGGTAACGTTGGAGAAGAGGAAAAACGAAGCGTTTGAGATTTGCTGATACAGAATGATGATGTAATTAGGTGTACAGATAAGGAACGACGAGGTTCATCACTGAATCGGTGAAGAAAGGAAAGTAGGGAAAATGCTGACAAGGAGGAGGGACAGGATGATGGAACGTGTGTTATACAGGGAGTTGTACAGCGTATAAACTGATGAGGAAGACAGAGATTGGAATACATACAACAAATAACTGAGGACGTAGGTTACAAGTGCTATTCTGAGACAAAAGGAAAGCTGTCAGGGGATAGAAACTCTTGGTGAGCAGCATCAAACCAGTCACAAGACAGGAGACACAGAAAAAAATTCTTGTTGCATGCTCTACCATTTACAGATGTAGTGAACTCATTCCGAACACTTCAGATGATAACTGAATCACTAGGCCGTATTTGCTCCTGCTAATTTAGCACGTTCGTCACGATGAAGTGTAAATATGTTGCACTTCACTGCAATTTTGTTAGTCATGTTTTAGTATCCATCTCCTACCACGTTGGTGCAGCCACTATTTTGTTGAACTTGTCAATTATATAAACATGGCGACTTTGTTCTCGAACTTAGTGACAGTTGTACAGACGATGTGTTTCTTCCATATTCTGTTGGCTGACATAATACTTTTGCGTGATTGATCTGAAGATGGATACACAAATAGGCAAAACTAGTTATCAAATTTTAAGATACTGTAATTGTTACCAGTGATATAGACAACATAATTTTTAGAATAAAATTTTATTTTGCTAAAGATTAGTGAAAGTTTTCGTTTTTCTCGTTATAATGGGCGTTATATTGCATTTATACAGATTTAAGTAGAGATGCCCTTCATCACACTGAGTCAAAATAGCAGCAAATTCTTTCCAATTTCTTTGCGATCATGCTACACCGCAGCTTATCTGCTGATTACAACGTTTTCGGTGAAAGGCGTTAAGATGCCGCTGACTATGTGATAACAGGTTCTTATACTGTATGTTAAGAGTATTAGCACTCCTGACAGACAAGCTAGGAGCATGCTAAAATATTCAATTTTCGTTTTTGTGAACGTTCACCCAACGCAAATATTTCTCTGTGTTTCGTAAAAAGAAATGTCGTTGAACCAGTCACACATGTCTCAGAAGATGCACCAAGTGATCATAGTTTGGTTATTAGTCAACAATGTAGTATAGTGCCGAAAGCCTTCCACATAGTTAGACAATCAGAAACTTCCCCCTCACAATGAACATGATACTATTAGACATTACACTACTATTTCACCATGCGTCGGATGCAGCAGTAGTGTTAGGCCATGTATCGGATACTACTATACTATTTTCTTAGGTCAAATGGCAAACAAAGTTAGAAGATGGAGAAATAGACATCAGGCTACTATCTTATATATTTATATTTATACAATTTAATAGTAGCTTTTGAGAGTTTATTTTAATCATCAATCTTCTGATTTGTTTGATGCGGCCCACCACGAATTTCTCTCTCATGCCATAGTTTTTATCTCAGAATAGCACTTGCAGCCTACGTCCTCAATTATTTGCTCGATTTATTCCATTCTGTGTCTTCCTCTACAGTGCTTATTTTTTACAGCTCGCTCTAGCAGCATATAGATTATTCTCTGATGTATTAACAGATATCCGGTCATCATGTCCCTTCTTATTTTCAATGTTTACCGTATATTGAATTACTAGACGATTCTGCGGAGAAAGTCCTCATTTTCTATCTCATAAAACCACCTAATTTTCAACATTCTTCTGTAGCACCACATATAAAGTGCTTCAGTTCTTATCTGTTCCAGTTTACCCGCAGTCCATGTTTCACTAACATACAATGCTGTGATAGTGTGATCGGAGACAAGAAAATGTCTCCTATCAACATGGGCTCTATCTTAAAAGCATTGAGCACTTGTTCACCTTCGCTTCTATGTAACACATTTCTGCTACTGCAAGATTTTTGCTATTACGAACACCTACACAATGCAGTAAGCAAATGAGCACACTAATATAATATATAATTCTTTTAAAGTCTCTGGACATTTAGCAGCATAAAAAACGCAGATTCAATGGCTACGTTCATTTGCCAGATCATAACACAAGATCATGTTTACCATTTTCCTTGCGGAATAATTATACATAATACCGGTAAGTGTAAAGGTAAAATTAGAATTTAAAAGTATTTCATAAGCTTATTACAGCATAAATTATTTCCAATATAATTAATTTATGCACTGTACAAACTTACACCTGCATGCTTCAGTTCGGGTCAGCTGCGGCTGACCTAGCCTTTGTGGACCATTTTACATTAACCATTCAGCACTGAACTTCCACACAAAACCACTGCGCATGACAACCATGCTACCACCATGAAGGATAATCCTAAATAAAAGTGTGGCACTCAGTAGTAGTAATGACGGGTCTGTGGCCTACAATGAATTCTGCATTACAAGGAAAGACCATTTCAATCTAAAGTGTGTCACTACAGCAATAATGATGGCTCGATGGCCTCAAAACCTACAAAACTGAACGGGGGTTCAAAAATGTTCAAATGTGTGTGAAATCTTATGGGACTTACGTGCTAAGGACACTAATCCGTAAGCGTACACACTAATTATCCTAAGGACAAACGCACACACCCATGCCCAAGGGAGGACTCGAACCTCCGCCGGGACCAGCCACACAGTCCATGACTGCAGTGCCTTAGACCGCACGGCTAAACCGGTGTACTGTGACGTTAAAACTCACCAGTTTATTTGGCTATGAACAACCTGCCAATATACAAAACACGTACAGAATGAGTCCGGGTTCTATATCCAGTCAAAAGCTTTTAATCTTAGACCAATCAGCAACTATAGTCCAACGTGTGTCTCTGTGGCCTCAAAAATTAACAATATTGGAAAAAAGGAGTCTCTTAGGCCTTTAAATATGATTTTTGTTTAAATTATGCTAGAACGTGACTTTAGATACATTACCCTGAATATTGGAGATCATCCATTAGTACGTATGGTTTCTGTTAGTAGACATGCAAACAGTAGTGAATAGCTTGCATCTTCATTGTACGGTTATTGGGGTGACCTAAGATCAATTACTCTGATAGTGAATTAAGTGCTAACCCCCCCCCCCTCCCCGCCGCCCCCCCCCCCCCCCCCCGGTTTCATGGTGGGCCATCATATCGCATTAACGTTGCCTTATCCCTTTCTTTCCCAGTTCAAACACTTCTTTTTAACCAAATATTCTTTTCATAGGACAGTCCTTGAAACATGCACTGAACATGCAATGCAAAGAACGTACGTTTGATTATTTCACATAGCGCTCCACTGCACATTAACGGTTGTGTTATGAGAATGACGTGTTTTCCGACATTTACATATGTTAAAGTACTGCACAAAGATGCGTCCATGTTGAAACTAATACCCGTTATAAATACGTGGAACAAGAAGCAACTAGTAAAACATGAAGATTACTGAGCCTAACTACTTTTTCGTACTTCGTTTCAATAAACACAACAAATTCCGTTACGTAGATTTCTACAAAGCTGAGCTAGTGATCTGGAGACACTGACTACGCAGTTTCGACTTCTACGAAACCGTCAGGAACCACACTAAATAACGGCTGGCTATAGTCAAAGTGCAGCTACCTACAGAGGTCTAGTGTAAGCTGCACTTATGATACTGCAGTAAAAATTTATATCCTAAGACGTTAATTCGGAACTGATTTACGCTGGAAAACCATTAGTTCCAGTTTCGCCCAACATGCAAGTATGGCACTGTGAACCCAAGAAAGATGTATGGAAATTGTACTATATGTTATGAATTAGGAACGTGACGTAGACAGAAAGGGTCAAAAAAGTAAGAAAGGCATAATGTTGATTTTATTATTAACCGTCGCTAACATAGTTTGTTGAACACCAGAGGCGTAATCGACGACAAGCTGCATCAGTGAAAAGACGTGATCGACAGTAGTCGGTAGCTGGTCTGCTGGATTCTGAGAAAAATGTTCCTGTATACTGAACTTCAGATCAAGTAAAGACAGATCGTGTCCCACTTAAACGTGTTCTTTTAGATGTCCTCAGAGACAAAAGTCACATTCATTCTTGCAGGCCATGCATCTGGTAAACCTGTAGGGTTACTCATTCGTGTCTGTATGCCTTAAACAGGTCATTCACTGGGCGTGTGACACGAAGTGTTGCACCATGTTGAACGACAAAGCGGTTTCCACACACTAGCGCCCCTCCGAAGCAGGAATCACATACTGTTCAAGCAGATCTCGATAACGTGCAGACCTCGCGGGCGCTCAGAGTGTATTCTCTTCGTAGAGGTATGGAAGGAGTATAAAGGGACTGTGTAAGTAGGCTGTTTATGTGTTTGTATGTTGGCAGCGCTATCTAGCGCTCTGCATTAATAACTCTGACAGCGCTGTGCGCACTCTGTAAGAGACTCTGTGGCTGGTCGGACTAGCAGTTGGAGGTGAACGGCCAGCAGTGATGGAAGTCGGGAATGAGTAGTCAGCAGTGATGGAGGTTAGACGTTAATAATTAGCAGTGTTGGAGGTTTGCAGTAGTAGCGCGAGCGGATGGTATGAATGCGTGGCTGTCATGGAGATTTGTTACTGATGATAGTATAATTTTTCGAACTGATTGTCACATTATTAAGGTAAAATCTGCTAAATACGTTGTTTGCTCTGCAACAAAACCTTTCCTTTGCTAACCACACGCCTGTTAGTAGTCGGAGCCTACAATAGTTACAATCGTCTATTCAGTTCGCTTTATTGGTGTTTGATGCATTGCTGTAGTTCATGTAATGAAGGTTTTCTGTGAGGTAAGTGACTTATGATATGTATGGGTTATATTTTGCCGGCCGGAGTGGCCGAGCGGTTCCAGGCGCTACAGTCTGGACCGCGCGACCGCTGCGGTCGCAGGCTCAAATCCTGCCTCGGGCATGGATGGGTGAGTTGTCCTTAGGTTAGTTAGGTTTAAATAGTTCTAAGTTCTAGGGGACTGATGGCCTCAGAAGTTAAGTCCCATAGTCTCAGAGATATAGGAACAATTGGTTATATTTAGGATTTCTTCTAATTCAGGACCATTCTTTTGTTTTAGGTATTTAAAGTCAGCGACTCGAGTCGCGTTACCATTGAATATTGTGAGTAATTAAAGAATAGGAAAGTCTTAGTTCTGTTTATCAGGGCAAATTATGTGGGTCAGTGTTGAAATGATAAGAATAAGTAAAGAGACAGTAGGTTCTGTACGTCAACTTCATACAGCAGTTTCAGAATTAAATTTACAAGTTTCACCTCTCCAGTTATCGAAATTTAAGCAACAAAAAACCTAATTAACAAGTTTCAACTTGTGATTCCACATCGCACAGTCACATAATGGCGGGTGTAAAGGATCTTCGAGCGCAACACACGGTTTAACAGTATCCCAATTTTGGAAGTTATGTGCATTCACTGCACCCTGAATTGTAAAACGTGCTTCATCGCTACGGAACATTTCATCATCTTCGATACGTGACAGAAACCAAAGAGTAAATTCATAATTTGATGCGGACAACGTGTTTATAGTTCTACATCGATACTCCGCAAGCCACCCAACGGTGTGTGGCGGAGGGCACTTTACGTACCACTGTCATTACCTCGCTTTCCTGTTCTAGTCGCGTATGGTTCGCGGGAAGAACGACTGTCTGAAAGCCTCCGTGCGCGCTCGAATCTCTCTAATTTTAGCAGTATATTCGATACCTCATCCAGAAACGCACCCTCTCGAAACCTGGCGAGCAAGCTACACCGCGATGAGAGCGCCTCTCTTGCACAGGCTGCCACTTGAGTTTGCTAAACATCTCCGTATCGCTATCACGGTTACCAAATAAGCCTGTGACGAAACGCGCCGCTCTTCTTTGGATCTTCTCTATCTCATCCGTCAACCCGATCTGGTACAGATCCCACACTGATGAGCAATACTCAAGCATAGGTCGATTGAGTGTTTTGAAAGCCATCTCCTTTGTTAATGGACTACATTTTCTAAGGACTCTCCCAATGAATCTCAACCTGGTACCCGCCTTACCAACAATTAATTTTATATGATCATTCCACTTCAAATCATTCCGCACGGATACTCCCAGGTATTATACAGAAGTAGCTGCTACCAGTGTTTATTCCGCTATCATATAATCATACAATAAAGAATCCTTCTTTCTATGTATTCGCAATAGATTACATTTGTCTATGTTAAGGGTCAGTTGCCACTCCCTACACCAAGTGCCTATCCGCTGCAGATCTTCCTGCATTTCGCTACAATTTTCTAATGCTGCAACTTCTCTGTATACTACAGCATCATCTGCGAAAAGCCGCATGGAACGTCCGACACTATCTTCTAGGTCATTTATATATATTGTGAAAAGCAATGGTCCCATAACACTCCCTTGTGGCACGCCAGAGGTTACTTTAACGTCTGTAGACGTCTCTCCATTGATAAGAACATGCTGAGTTCTGTTTGCTAAAAACTCTTCAATCCAGCCACAAAGCTGGTCTGATATTCCGTAGGCTCTTACTTTGTTTATCAGGCGACAGTGTGGAACTGTATCGAACGCCTTCCGGAAGTCTAGGAAAATAGCATCTACCTGGGAGCCTGTATCTAATAATTTTTGGTTCTCATGAACAAATAAAGTGAGTTGGGTCTCACACGATCGCTGTTTCCGGAATCCATGTTGATTCCTACAGAGTAGATTTTGGGTTTCCAAAAACGACATGATACTCGAACAAAAAAACATGTTCTAAAATTCTACAACAGATCGACGTCAGAGGTCTATAGTTTCGCACATCTGCTCGACGACCCTTTTTGAAGACTGGGACTACCTGTGCTCTTTTCCAATCATTTGGAACCTTCCATTTCTCTAGAGACTTGCGGTACACGGCTGTTAGAAGGGCGGCAAGTTCTTTCGCGTACTCTGTGTAGAATCGGCAAAGGCTCGATTTTGTAATGGTACGCAGGACATTCCACACTGTTGATCAGCGGGTCGAGAATTCTCGTGATACTGCATAGCACTAGAACCATCTGGGGCACGTGCTGCATGGTCAATTATAGCTACAGCAGCCTGGCCATTAACTTCCACCGGGATAGCACGCCTTCCTCTTCCAGATGTCACAACAAGCTCACCCTTGTTTCCAAATTTCATTGTCATCTTTATTAAACCATTTAATGACAGCCGACCTCTCCTCAGACATTGTAGTTGGGGATACTCTTTCAATGCAGCACTGTAATTACTGACGTTCACATAAAACACTTTCTGTCTTCTTGACAGCGATAGTGTTCGCTCACATTTTTTCTGTCAAATAACAGCGTTGATGTCATGCCGTCATACAATGTACAGAGCTAGATTAGCATCTGGGATCCACAATTGGAGCTAATGTTTTTTTCCAGGGCAAATCGTTTCTCCGTTAATGCATCAGTATATGTATCGAGTTTCGTTGCCATATGATAACTACATTTAACGCTGGAACTTTAATTATAACAATCCAATTCTTCCTTGCAATACCTGCATTGAACTCCCAATTACCTGTCTCCTGACTTTCATTAATTTTTAGTTTTCATTGGCGGTATCATTGCTGTAGAAATTGTTTAAAGCCACCGAACGTTCGTCGCATCGTCGGCCAACAGGACATACAAAAATCCACAGATCTAATTTCGAACGAACGCACTTCCGTGTGAACTGTGTTATCTGCAGTCTCGAGAAGAAAAATTACTGCTAAACTGAACACGACACCACGTCAAAGCAATCTTCTTGAGTGCAACTCATGTGTACTAAGGCCCTGCTTTTGGTAACTACAAATGAAAACAACGCGACCCCGCGACGAGCAATCTAATGGAGCTTATAATGATAGTAGAGATCGAACCCGTGTCTTTCTACTTGCACTAGTACATACATGTGGCGCAACACCCTCGTCTGACAAATCATTGATAGAAAATTCTCATATCAAAGAATGATATCACAACACGAGTTCTTAATTATACACTGATGAGTGATAACTTCAATTAGTGCGTCGTCTGGTATTCCTACTTTTAGTAGTTGTAACAAACCATATCTCCCAAAATTCTTTCCAATTCACCACGCAAGACCCAAACATCCTGGTACGAAAACTGACACACGACCCATGCAACTTGTATTCAATTTGCACAGTTTATCAATACACCCACGATATTAACACTTACAGTTTACAAATCTCACTCCCTAAACGTGTATACCACACGAAATGTAATCTGTCGGACTTAGGACGCCTCGTATTCGGCCCTTTCTGGCTTAAATCCTAAAGCTTCCGACAAATCTTGAAATGCATCTTCTGCATTCATGCATGTACTGCTCAATACAATCACTCTCCTTACTCTAAACGGTAATATAACGCAATAAAGACGTACAATTTCCTTTGACGTAAACAAATCTTCTAACTTATAGGCTGTGAGGTCCGCCAGTTATGATAAACACCGTTTGTTCTCAGTACCCAAACATATTTCAATACCACTGTGCTATCATCAGCGGGTTTGTGTTTTATTTATTCTGAAATGTGAACATTTTTATTAAATGGTTACAAAATTATGTAAATGTCTAGTTTAAACAATAATTCGTTTATTTTTGTTAAAACATTTACACTTGGTGTGCAAGATTTTTCCTCACGTCTTGTGTATTATTTACTACGGGTAGCTTGTCACTTGCAACCAAACGATGTTGATGACGAATTTTGCTGAGAGTTAACCTATTATCTGGTATATAACTTAGTTCGTCTCGTTATTTCTCTCCTATATTCGTTATTACTAACGTTTTCGTGTGGGAAGCCCATTTGTTCTCTACATCATGATGAGGTACCGTGATGCACACTTCCTGCACCCCAGCCCCACTGCCAGAGATGAAATGTGATTATTTATGTATCAAATTCAGCGAAACAAGAACGAACGTAAATTCCTCTATATTGGCCTTGTGCGCATGGGTTACTTTCCCTTTATGTGTGTCGACAACTCAGATTTTAGCAGTTTCATAATTTCCTTGTGAGACATAGGTTCGTCACATTATTTCGTTTTGTTCGTTCTGAATACTTTCTTAAACTGCCCTGTGTCATGTTATAGAGCTCAGGATTGTACGCTTCTTTCCGAAATTGCCGCAGTGTGCATAGTGACAAATAGTTATATAAGAAAGCTCTTTCGGATTCTTCCTAAGTTTCGCATTTTTCACATGATTCGTTAGTCCGGTTGATGGTATCTCTTTGTACATGATCTTTTGTTGATCACCCCACGTTTGGAGTAACCCACCTCTAATCCCTCTTATGAACGCAGTTGGAAGTGTTGACTGTCTCAGGGAGATACACCTGAAACGTCCTATGATATATAAGGCTCTCGTCTAACAGTATCGTGGATAACCGTGGTTCTGCACCCATACTGTGTGTCTAGGAAATGACCAGTCCCATCGCCTCTTTCGGCTATGGGTCTTGTAAATGTGCATTTCCAAATGCGTCACCTTTTGTGTCTTGTGGACGTACTGGTGACGGTGCGTGTCCTGCAACTTTCACAGCTGCTACCTTTTGCTGCAGGTCGCTAACCTGAGCATTTAGTTGTTCATGCCATTGTTGCATTTCACACTTTAAGTAATTATGGATCTTTAGATGGATTAAACTATCTTGTGAAGAAATAGAAAGATGCACGTGTTGGCAACAAAAACTACTGACGGGGCAAGCGCGGCAACCTTGGCTGGTGCTATCACTGCAGGTCGTTGAGAAGAACATTCAGTTGTTCATGTCACTACATTACCTTACGCTTTAACTTAATATGAATGACTAGGTGTATCTAAAAGTCTTACGGAAGGAAAATGGAAATGTATCTGTTTGCAAGAAGAAGTAGAGATTCTACAACAGTTGCCGTACTGCAAAACTTACTCAAAATTACTAAGAAAGGTTATTAAAAATCAAAGAACATGGACGTAATGTCAAGAATTAGTGATGCCGTCAACAGACGGGATGCTATATGGAATATAATGAAATGAGAGACAGGAAAACTAGTTACAGAATAGGATAACATAACTAATGAACGGAATGGAAAAACTGTTAATAACGGGTCACATTTACAAATACATTAATAATAATTTCTTGAGTATAGTAGAAACCATAAGGACGAAACGTTTTAGGGAAAAATCACAGCAGTATGTGGAAAGAGTAATTCGCTTTAAATTTGATCACATGAATGTATCAACTATTTGTCCTTCTGAAATTAAAAAAATTATACATTCTCTCAACAATAAAAGCTCGTCTGGTTTTGATGGTGTTTCCAATTGAAGATTTGTTCCCATGTCATAAGCCCAGTTTTATCTTAAATACGTAGTACACACTTCACGTAAGGCATTTTTCCAGAGAGACAGAACTATGTCATTGTTCAATCCCCTTTTTAAAAATATGATGTCCAAAGATTATTTTTCGAAATCTTTGAGCAGGTGATTTTTCGAAAACGGTATCACACCTTAGCAACAACAATATCCTCAGCAAATCACACTTCAGGTTTCAGAAGAGTTACTGTGCTCAAAATGCCATTTACACTTGCAGTCACCAGATTTTACTAGCACTAAATAAGACACTGCTGTAGGTATTTTCTGCTTCCTGTACAAATCACAGTATTCTGCAACAAAAATTGAGATTTCACGAGAGTGATACTACAGCTAACTGATGGATAATGTCGTATCTTAGTAATTCGATCAATACAGCGCTTGTGTGTAATTATGACTGGGGAGAAATCGCATATGGCGTTCCCTAAGCCTCAATCTTGGGTCCACTATTGTTCCTCATACATGTGAACGATTATCCGTCTAATATACAAGCAGAACTAGTTAATTTTGTACATAGACTTGTGTTCTATGCAAGAATACATACGCAAACAGAATTAATTACAAAAAACATATTATTAAAAGTATCATTGATTGGTTTTCTGTGAACGATTTCACTCTGTTGTAAAAAGACACCACATATTCAGTACTGCACGTCTAGCGGTGTTACATCAATTATAAGTGTAACATGTGGTGAGAAAACAATAACAAGATGGCAACTTCAAACTGCTGTGTCAATATTGATGAGAATTTGAACTGGGAAAAGCGCATTTTTGAGCTCCTGAAACTATTTAGTTCAGCCACGCTGCACGTCTTGGGAACAGACCAAATCAGGAAATTGACCTATTCTGCTTATTTTCATTCTGTATTGTTAAATGGGGTAATATTCTGGGATAACTCATATTTAAGAAAGAAGGTCTTCGTTGCTCTAAAACGTGTTGTAAGAATAGTATGTTGGGCTCACCCACAATCATCTTGTAGAAATCTATTTAATGAGTAGGACATTCTGACTACTGCTTCACACGATATTTATTCCCTAATGCAGTTTGTTATGAATAACCACTGCAGTTGAAAGGGTACAATGGTTCACACAATTTCAATACCAGAAGAAAAGATGACATTCATTATTCCACATTAAACTTATCTGTAGTATGAAAAGGAGTTCAAAATGCTGCAACTAAAATGTGGAATCACTTACCCAGTGACACAAAATGTCTGACAGATAACAAAGTTAATTCTGAAAACAATTTGAAAAATTTCTGCTTTATAAATTATACTATTCTGTAGAATAATTTATATTATTGTAATGTGTAAAATAGCAAAGTTAAATCTGAAAACAATTTGAAAAAGTTTCTGCTTTATAAATTATACTATTCTTTAAAATAATTTATATTATTGTAAAGTGTAAAATGTGTTGCGCAGGAATTACTGAGTCAAATCTCTATATTACAAAATAAAATACAAGAATATAGACTTATTAATAATCAGTATATAGCCACGTTTACAAGTTCATTTGCGATGTGCATCTAACACGACTCGATTTATCGAGCCAAATAACCCATGGAACACGAAACTAATTACTAATTACCTTAATCAGCGTTAAATCCAGTTTTACTGCCTCTTCAGTGGCGCTGCACTACGCACCACTTCTTCACTCACTCTTCATGCAGCAGCATTTACTTCCGGGTTATGTGATTCACTGACTGGTGCCTCTTGCCTCATCAACCAAGACGAAAAGTCATTCACGAATTCCATGCATTGCTCGCTAAAATTCTTTCTGATCTTACGCCCTTGCTCAACAAATTCATTCTGGAACTGAGTTGTGAACAGCTTAAACGATGTTGTTCGAACACGTATGTCAAACGTCCCCGGTGTGCTTTTAAACACGTCTTTTAATGCTGAAGTTTCGGTACGTATTGATCATCACCGTTTGAAGGCTCGATGAGTGTATAATACCATTGTCATTTTCACGTAAAAAGTGGTAACGACTATTCGACAGGACTTCGTGTAAACCGATCTGCTACCTTCACAAGTAGAAAACAAAAACTCAAACAACACGACGCGGTGAGCAATCGGGCGCTTCGGCTTCAAGCAACGTGTGCACAATATCAAGACACATCTATCTGGCACACAGGAATTTATTAAAGCAATTCAATATGGTGACATCAAAAAGTTTGCTACAATAACAGGTAGGCACCGATACTTGTGAATGACGGTATCATTATTTCACAAAGAACGCAGAATACAGGGATTTCGGCAAAATTACAGTGGTAAGTTTCTGTTTCCTACTAAAATCATTTGTTCCCTCTGAGGAAACACAGTCTCTGAATTTTCGTTGACATTTGTTAAAAAATAATTGACAGTCCCCCGTATTCATGATATAATAATCATTAACGTAATGAAGTTTATTCACGTAATTAAAGCCTTTTATAATATACGTTTTAAGCTGTTACTTAATTCCAGCTGTAGGTCACACTTCTTCACACATTATTGAATACAAACTTTTGTTTGTATTTAACGATATCATCCGTGATGGGACGTTAAATCCTCATTTTATTTCCGTATCATTCATCATGTGAAGCTTAGTTTTTTCTGATAAAGTTTGAAGTCAATACACGTTGTTAGATATAGGAAGTAAACGTACTACAAAAGAAGAAAGTAGTCACTTCCAGGAGACATCACACTCATACAAGCTTCCATCTTTGATAATGGCCTTAATTTTGAAAGAAAGAGAGTCCACAAGCTTCTTCACACGTACTGTATCCAGCTGAAGCCATTTAGTATGATAGCATCCTACAGAGCTACCAACTAGTTGGATGTTGGTTCCTGCAGTCCACTCAATCTTTCTCATAGACCCAATGGAATTATGAATGGGTGATTTAGGGGACCAACGAGAACGACTGTTGTCCAACTCGAAGACGGGATTGTCCACAGTGTACTCATATTGATCATGAAGATGAGATAAACCTATCGTCCTGACAGCAGCAGGTCGTCTGAAGGGTGAAAATAATTGTCACTGAAAAGCTGTGACACCCGCCTTTGGTGTCTGTTGTTTGGGACCTTTCGCCCTCTGACAAGGCTGCGAGTGGTCACCATTGAAGACACGTCAGACGGGCCGCGTCGAATCGGTCAATATTATTCATGGTGTGTTCATGGGGTAGTCTAGAAACGACGGCTTCTCCCTGCCGTTCTGTCAGGTCTTAATGTTGACAATGCTGGTTCGATACAACCGACTGGCGCGTAAACCGAACGCTTCGTTGCCGTGACATGTCTGCGGCGAGGGTCACATGATCTTCTGATATGACCACCACACCATCTACAGAGCTGCAATGTGACCAGTGTGCTCGTCTGGACCGTGGATTAAGTTCCAAGTGCAGTATTCGTTATGACAAGTTTGGTTCATTTACATCTACATCTACATACATACTCCGAAATCCACCGTACGGTGCGTGGCGGAGGGTACCTTGTACCACAACTAGCATCTTCTCTCCCTGTTCCACTCCCAAACAGAAGGAGGGGAAATCACGGCCTATATGCCTCTGTATGAGCCCTAATCTCTCTTATCTTATCTTTGTGGTCTTTCCGCGAAATATAAGTTGGCGGCAGTAAAATTGTGCTACAGTCAGCCTCAGAAGCTGGTTCTCTAAATTTCCTTATTAGCGATTCACGAAAGGAACGCCTCCTTTCCTCCACAGACTCTTACCCGAGTTCCTGAAGCATTTCCGTAACACTCGCGTGATGATCAAACCTACCAGTAAGAAATCTAGCAGCCCGCCTCTGAATTGCTTCTATGTTGTCCATCAGTCCGACTTGATAGGAACCCCAAACGCTCGAGCAGTACTCAATAATTGGTCGTATTAGTGTTATATAAGTGGTCTCCTTTACAGATGAACCACATCTTCCCAAAATTCTACCAATGAACCGAAGACGACTATTCGCCTTCCTCACAACTGCCATTACATGCTTGTCCCACTTCATATCGCTCTGCAATGTTACGCTTAATTATTTAATCGATGTGACTGACTCAAGCGCTACACTACTAATGGAGTACTTAAACATTGTAGGATTCTTTTTCCTATTCACCTGCATTAATTTACATTAATCTATATTTAGAGTTAGCTGCCATTCCTTACCCAATCACAAATCCTGTCCAAGTCATCTTGTATCCTCCTACGGTCACTTCTTCCCGTACACCACAGCATCATCAACAACTAGCCGCACATTGTTACCCACCCTATCCAAAAGATTATTTATGTACATAGCAAACAACAGCGGACCTACCGCACTTCCCTGGGGCAATCCAGATGATACCCTCATCTCCGATGAGCACTCACCATCGGGGACAACGTACTGGGTTCTATTACGTAAGAAGGATATATCAGGTCTAAAGCTCAATACGTACAGACAGTTAACAAACACACTGGGCCTCAGCGCCTGCTGATGGGATCCGACAGATGGCAAGCAAATTTTAAATAAATAGCAACGCTCATGTGATACAGGCGATCAGCCTTAAGACTCGTTTTGAAGTAACCAACTGCCCTGTCACTTAGCCGCTGAATACAAAGTAGTAACTCTAACAGTGCCCCACAACGACAAGCAAGGAAGACAAACTTGCTGTAGCCCTTTATTGCATTTAGGCTGATTCCTTTTTTACTCTCCCCACCCTCCCTTACCTCTCTCTCTCTCTCTCTCTCTCTCTCTCTCTCTCTCTCTCTCTCTCTGTCTCTTCTTCGCACTCGTCTTCCACTGCCCTTGGGCCTCGGGGGTGGAAAAGACGGCGCCGTATTCTATTTGTGGGCGTCGTGGCGCCTGCACGAACACACACAAGCACACAAACACACACACGCGCGCGCGCACAGGCACGCACGCACACGCACAGCAGACAGGAAGAAAGGCCAGCCCAGCCGCCTTTGTCCACGGAGAACGAGCTGTGCCTTCCTCGGCTCACCCTTTTCTCTTTCGCCGCTGTGGCGCCGCCGGCACGCCCATCTCTCCTGCTCACAGACAGCTTCCCGCAGCTCAACATGGGCAATTTCGCCGTGTTCGGGACGGCTGCTCGCGCTCCGGTTGCAGTGTAATTCTGTTAGCGAGGTGCGCGCCGACCTTGTACAGGAAACGAACTGTTTTGCTGTCGTTAGGGCTCCGGAGCAGAGCAGGCGAAATTTGTTCTCCGCCTCTGCTGTCGCTGCCGCTACCACCGCCTCGGCTGTCTCGTATCGGCTGAGACGCGGCTGCGAGCGAGGTCGCGCGCACTTGTTGTTATGGGCTGAAGGCGTGACGGAGGAAGCGGGGGTGGTGAGAGGGGGAAGCTACAGATTTGGTCTCTGCCATCGCTGATGCTGTTTTCACGCCTCGTCGGCCTCCGAAATCTGCGTAACGACCGCCGAAACTTGAGGAAACCGATTGTGGCGCCGCCATGCTTCTGCCCCATTTGACTGAACACTTGCTCGAACGATGTCAGTTCGCAACACAGTGCTACAGGACTTTTCGTGAGTGAAGAAGCCACACTACAGCTTCCCTTTGTGAATTTACAGTGCAGGAAAGGCCGATGTGTACTGACGTACTCTAACACAGACGCAAATAGGTTAGCATTTCTCTAAATTCTATAAAAATTTAAAAAAGCTGTATCTCCTAGACATGAGACACAGACTTATTTCCTATTTTGGCCCTGTGCGTTTCACAAGATCTCTTAGCACTACATTATTTTAAACTTATACTGCTGTTTTGTTTAAATAATAGCAGTTGATATCCATTGACAAGATACAACTACAAGAGTCAGTATTCCGTTTTGTTGTCTTCTGGATAGAAACACATGGTCAAATTTTCTACTGGCATCTCACCACGCTCACAACTTGAGCAGTCAATAGCCCTGATTTAATGCAGAACCAGAAACTAAACCGTTGTGGACCTTATCCTTATCAGCGATGTTATCTCTTGTATGTAATCTTTAAATGAAGTAAACCTATGATTCGAGAGATATTTACTGCCAAGTTCGCGCTAAGTTTCCCTCTTAAAATTTGAGACCGATTTCACTTAGTTTCCGCTTCTTGACAGGACCAGTTTTGAACGATTTTCTTAGTTTCAGTACGTCATCGTTTGAATTCGCGAGTCTGTGACACATTAATTGCCTCTTTTGCAAGTCAGTCTACATGATGATATTTTTTTTTTTTTTCCTCGGTATTGAAGTACTCCCCTTGCTATATGAGATGATTAGAAGTTTCTTACGTTACAGAGTTCCCTCACACATCATTATTTCTCGAATAGCACAGCCTTCCACCGTGAGAAGCCTGATTTTCCTTGTAGAGGGAAAATTGTTGGTAGAACCGGTATTTCGGTCGGAAATATAGTGTACTTCCAGTTATTGATTAGAACGATTTTCCTTTTTTGTTTCTTAACTTCATAGGAATCCAGTCTTCGCTGTATCATCTCTACATACTATCATATCTACATACTATCATTTTTCCTGGTTGTTCCACTATGCGTATCGTTAGTTATTATTTTCCAAAAATTTTTTGGAGATATGACTGAAACATTTCGTCACCAGAAAAATATTTGTCAAGTAATTACATAATTTTTCAAAAGACACACAGCGTCAGCTGGCCACGATTTAAGCACTTACGCGCAGTCATTTAATGAAACGTCTTATTTATTCAAATTAATAACACATGTTTTAATAATACATGCAATGGTATTTTTCTTGCGGTGGGCGATGTGGCCAATATTGAGATTTTATTCTATTTCATAGCGTCTCACTGTCGTTTCTCACTTTTTCATTGATTACGCTCAGCATTTCCTGGTAAGAAAATCTGTCAGTTAGGATGTTGCCAAACACTATGGTCATCTGTAATAATAATAATTCTTGTGTCATGGAGGAGAAAAAAATTGTTGCTATTGGTGCTTACGAGATTGTAGGAACACCTTTATTAATTTCTATAGCTCTAGGTGAATATTTTTATTCCCTTTCGGTTTCACGAAGGATTTAATTACGTGTAAGAAATTAGCTACTGTAACTATACTCCTTTATGTGTAATATCGTCCATACTTTACTGCCACCTTAAGTTTGATTAATAGATTTTGTTCTCCAGAGGTGGGGAATAGTTTCTGTACTGTTGTATATTACGCAACCTACTTTGTTAACGTCGACAGATCTCGGTTCATGAACCGTGGTGGAACCAAGAAGATGATACTGATACAAATACTAGTTTCAGTATTAGAGGTTGAAGAAGCTTTAAACTATTTGGTATTTATAAGTGATTAGTCTGTTGTCAACCGGCTAGCTGAATGAGACTAGGACTTTTCTTAAGGTTTGAGATTGTCGTTCTTTAGTACCAGCAGCAACATCAAGGCGATTTCATAATCAGCCTCTTTATTCTGCTGCCAGTTAAACAGTTCAATTTTTCGGTGTGCGCAAATACTTATGTATTCTGCAGATTAATGGAAAATTCTTTCTTTCTCTGTTTCAACGGAATAAGCGGCTGAACACAAGAGATGATTATCACGGAATTGCCAGATACGTTAACGAAATACATTTATGGAAGTGTCGCTTGTATCTTAGGTTTAGGACGTGCTCAGTATAGTTCATTGAGGGAGGCCACTATCGACTATCCGAAGCCGGGTAATATTGCAATGGTACTTAAAATACGAGATCGTTCTGAAAAGTGACAAATTCGGATTTTATACTCATTTCTCAACATCGGTTTCGGTATTATATTCTATGCATATTACTTAGTCTACTTGTCCTCTACGCTCACTAAGACTGCAATCTTCGAACTGTAGCGTGCAACATCACTGTGTTTGTGTGTGACTACGTCGTTGTAATGCTAGACCCTCAGAAAACTGAAATCACGAATTCAAATCGTTCGACAACGTGTGGAGCACTTTGCCCGAAGCAGACCACACAAGAACGCTGCGACGTCTGCAACAATTCCACGTCTTTCGTTTGCTGCCATCGATCATCCTACACATAGTCTCGTCTTGACTCCGTCCAATATTTATCTGTTTCCAAATCTTAAAGAGCACTTTCCAGGACCACATTTGATATTGATGAAGCTGTGCAACTCGAGGAGAGGTAGCGGCTCTGTCAACAAAGTTTCTGCAATGTTCGTTGTAGTGTGTTTGTCTCCAGGGTGCCTACGTTGCGAAATGAATATGGATACATGAAGAATGAATGCAAAGATGTAGAACTTTGCTATAATTTGTTTTATTTAAAAAGGTTTAAGAATTTCACATGAAAAATTCCGAGGCGTTACTTGTCACTTCGTATATCCATTTCTCCTAAAGCTTACTCGGTAACCACTTTGCACTACCAAAGGCGGTAATGTAGCTAGTGCTTAGGCGGTATTCTCGTTTAGGTATTGGTTTACACTCCTGCAAATTGAAATAAGAACACCGTGAATTCATTGTCCCAGGAAGAGGAAACTTTATTGGCACATTCCTGGGGTCAGATACATCACATGATCACACTGACAGAACCACAGGCACATAGACACAGGCAACAGAGTATGCACAATGTCGGCACTAGTACAGTGTATATTCACCTTTCACAGCAATGCAGGCTGCTATTCTCCCATGGAGACGATCGTAGAGATGCTGGATGTAGTCCTGTGGAACGGATTGCCATGCCATTTCCACCTGGCGCCTCAGTTGGACCAGCGTTCGTGCTGGACGTGCAGACCGCGTGAGACGACGCTTCATCCAGTCCCAAACATGCTCAATGGGGGACAGATCCGGAGATCTGGCTGGCCAGGGTAGTTGACTTACACCTTCTAGAGCACGTTGGGTGGCACGGGATTCATGCGGACGTGCATTGTCCTGTTGGAACAGCAAGTTCCCTTGCCGGTCTAGGAATGGTAGAACGATGGGTTCGATGACGGTTTGGATGTACCGTGCACTATTCAGTGTCCCCTCGACGATCACCAGAGGTGTACGGCCAGTGTAGGAGATCGCTCCCCACACCATGATGCCGGGTGTTGGCCCTGTGTGCCTCGGTCGTATGCAGTCCTGATTGTGGCGCTCACCTGCACGGCGCCAAACACGCATGCGACCATCATTGGCACCAAGGCAGAGGCGACTCTCATCGCTGAAGACGACACGTCTCCATTCGTCCCTCCATTCACGCCTGTCGCGACACCACTGGAGGCGGCTGCACGATTTTTGGGCAGGAGCGGAAGACGGCCTAACGGTGTGCGGAACCGTAGCCCAGCTTCATGTAGACGGTTGCGAATGGTCCTCGCCGATACCCCAGGAGCAACAGTATCCCTAATTTGCTGGGAAGTGGCGGTGCGGTCCCCTACGGCACTGCGTAGGATCCTACGGTCTTGGCGTGCATCCGTGCGTCGCTGCCGTCCGGTCCCAGGTCGACGGGCACTTGCACCTTCCGCCGACCACTGGCGACAACATCGATGTACTGTGGAGACCTCACGCCCCACGTGTTGAGCAATTCGGCGCTACGTCCACCCGGCCTCCCGCATGCCCACTATACGACCTCTCTCAAAATCCGTCAACTGCACATACGGTTCGCGTCCACGCTGTCGCGGCATGCTATCAGTGTTAAAGACTGCGATGGAGCTCCGTATGCCACGGCAAACTGGCTGACACTGACGGCGGCGGTGCACAAATGCTGCGCAGCTAGCGCCATTCGACGGCCAACATCGCGGTTCCTGGTGTGTCCGCTGTGCAGTGCGTGTGATTATTGCTTGTACAGCCCTCTCGCAGTGTCCGGAGCAAGTATGGTGGGTCTGACACACCAGTGTCAATGTGTTCTTTTTTCCATTTCCAGGAGTGTAAAAACAAGTGTGTGGGACGGCAATGTTTATTTAAGAATTCATTATAGTTTAAGTACTAACAATAAAAATAACGAACCCAACTAAAAGTATAATCTCCATAAATTTTAGTCAAAACACTCATCCAATCAACGTTATTTATTAATCTTACTGAGACAAAAATAGAATGGATAATCGAAGCTGGACTAATATTTCACTGCAGTTCAGTTGGGGTCATTTACGACATTCGTACACGTGCTCACCGTACCCCTCTTGACGAGCAGCACAGTGTTTATGAGACCAATGATTATGGCTCCAACACCTAGTCCACCCTCTGCTTTCTTTAGGTGTTGACAGTATTAAATTGAAAATAATAACATTCGGTGCCGCTACCATCTTCTCCATTGTATGGGAAATGCTTCTATTGAACACAAGCTCTCGTAGCTTGGCTTCATTACTACATTCATACTTTATTCTGTGCACCGATAAATTTTGTCTTTACTTTTGGTTTCTTTTTCTTCGAAGTTTTGTTCTTCATTAAAAAGTTTTCTTCTGTATTTTGTTTAATAACATTCGGTGTCGCTACCTTCTTCTCCATTGTATGCGAAAAGCTTGTATTGAACAGAAGCTCTCTTAGCTTGACTTCATTACTACATTCATATTTTATTCTGTGCGCCGATAAATTTTGTCTTTACTTTTTGTTTCTTTTTCTTAGAAATGTTGATCTTCATTAAAAATTTCTTCTATTTTTCTGTTTCTTCAGCCAATACTGATTTATGTGTCTTGGAGTACTTCTGTTTGACTACCCTCTTTTACGATGACTTGTCTCCTACTTCTGAATTCTGCACCTGCAGGCAAACGTTTTGCATTGTTTTGACTTACCTATCAAATTATGCGCGATAAATTAACGTAACTATTATCGCGTGTAAAAAGATCAAGAATACACTGTTGGAGAAAGTGATCACCTTGGCCATATTTCCCGAGTTGTGCGGCTACTTTTCCGAACAGGACGCAATGTCGACATTAGTGATTCACACATGTATCTATGAGACCAAAAGAAAAAACCACCCTAAAGGACTTTTTTAAACACTAACACTGTATACTTTGTATAAATGAGGAATAGCAATTAGATAAAGGGCTCACACGACGCAAATCCAGGAGAATTAATAGAACGAGATTCATCTTTAAAACTCACTGACAATGATGTTATACTAGAACTAGTTTTACCACCTCTTGGCAGGGATCAGCACTATTCAGGGGGAGAAAAATGTGACATGACCACTTTTCAAACTCTGGCCACTTTTACTCTACCTTCCCCTATATTCGCAAGCGGTGAAAGTAAAATAAGAGGTAAAGTCTGCGGTGTGAATCCGTGAGCAGAATGTCGCCCTGAATGCAGGTAGAGTTCAGGCTTTCCATTCGTCACGCCACAGAGGGGGGCGGCAGATTCCTCGCCGCAGCCACCTTCTACTCCCGGGAATAGTCTGCAGTACCCAAGCTGACATTGCGCTGAGTGCACCTGCGACCAAAGTGAGTGCTGTGGATGTTTCACAGGGTAAAAGACACAGAAACAATGTAAATAATTAATGTTAGAATTGCATAAGTAATGTGAATAGGATCACAATCGCGCAAAAAGCTCGTTGAGAAATTAGAAACGAAGAAGTCGTGGGATTTTTGTGTTTTGTGCTTCTCGCACATGCACACACTATAACCCGGCAGGTTAGCAGAGGAATGTTGCATGGATATGAAGCTAACTGTCTCATAACGTACTGTTTAAACTTAACAGAACAATAGGCAGAATTTCGAAACGAATCTAAATCTTTATTACATTTCATACACTCTCACCGAAATGGCCACAATTCTCAAACCGTATAGTTTACATTTGCGGTACTAAATAACTTTGTCATAATGACTTGTGGGCATGGCGTGGGTTCACAGCCATTACAGCTAGCCTCTATACAGCCACATTAAGTGAAAAATTTAAAATCTAGTTAAAAACTGATATTGTCTTAGAGAAAGAAATGTGTTCCCAAAATAAAATACAGATGTTGCGTAGTTAAAAGATGAAAACATGAGTTGTTGATTTTTAAGACTGACTGGGGTAGGGGTAGCAAGGAATTTGTAACGTTTTTGGTTGTGCATAGGAACGGATTGTTGTAGTTGGACTTCCGTGGGGAGGTTTGACAGAGTGAAGAAAAATGGGGGTCCGTACAAAGCCTAAAGACGATGGCTGAAGGGAGGGCAGAGGAAGGAACCCCGCGTAAGGGGAGGATGACTGAATTTTTCCGGATCTGGTAGGACAGATTTAGTCGGATAAACGGAGGTGATAAACGTTTCGTTGGGATAGGATGGGGAGAGTGTGGAGGTGCAGTGATGGGGGAATCTGGAGTTGTAGGCACGGCAGAGTACCAGAATTAGACAGCAGGTGGGAATCTATCGGGTGATTAGCGTCGAGTTTTTGGGTAACGAAATATACACGCAGCTGTTCTTGATGAAGGAGCAGGGTAGGGAATTTTATAAGTTTGTAGCGGATTCAAGCAGGGGAGGGTAAGCGGATTCGAAAGGCTATACGGAGTGCTTAGCTTTCTAAGATCTGTAGGGTGTGAAAGAAACAGGGGGGAGCGGAAAGCAATGTCACAGCTGCAAAGCAGACAATGGGTCTGAAAAGCGATTCATAGATGTGGGGCATCGTGGAAGAGTGCAATTTGCATGCGTGACCTGTAAGTGGTGTTAGTAACTTTAGTGTATTCGGGGCTCTCTGTTGAATGGTTAGTATGTGGGATTTGCGTGTTAGTTGACCATCAAGTGTTAGTAATAGATATTTTAGTTTGTCCATTAACTGGATAGGTCGGTCATAAATGTTAAAGGGTGCAGACTGCGGGTGGTACGTCCTGTTACAATTGCTTAGGTTTTGGCAGAGTTTAGCCACCAGGAGTTGAAACAATTGAGATGGATCTGAAGATATTGTAGGAAATTCTAGACTTCAAAGTAGAGAGAAAGCAAGGTGATGTTGTCAGCAAACTGGAGGAGATGTAAAGGAGGAGGTGACTTTGACAAAATCTGCCGTATTTAGGACATACAGGAATGCAGAGAGGACATACCCTTGGGACAATCCTGCAGTTGAATGGAAGATGATGGAGTTGGTGTTGTTGATGGTGAATAAGACGGGAGTTTACAGAGTTCACAAATGTTATAAAGATTCTGGCGTTGTCAGTGTAGAAAAAACCGTATGAACATTTCATCCAATCAACATTTAATTGAGCACAAGTTAGAATACGTGGTACAGTAAGTTTCAACAAACTGAACAGGTTTGACAAGGCCATTCTGTCTCCTTCATGAACCGACATAAGAATTTGAAATGAATTTCAATGTACGCGGCGGCGGTTTCAGGCAAAATAAGACCGGAAACAGTGGTCAGAACAATAACGGCAGGGCAAAATCTAGTGGCAACGATAATAACTATCAAGCTACCAATAACTACAATGAAAGTAGCAGAACGCTAGCAACAACAGCTCTAATAGGAAATGAGGAAATAATAACGGTTTTGATAAAAACAACCGTAACAAAAATATGAGGACTGCATACGCGTCGTGGCAGAATCGAACCAGCTGTTGGATGCAAAATATGGCACCAACACCACAGCAGCCACAAAACGTGCGCATTAATCAGATGTCAGCGGCACCGATGCCAGACAGTACTCAACTGGGACACAGGTAGTCGCCGCAAACAAGTGCATCACCGAATAACACAGTGTACGCATTGTGGATGTGATGAAAGCCTAGCAAAATTCATATTCACATGAATAACAAACATTATAGAATGTTAATAACGATTAGTTTATTTAAAAAGGTTTAAGAGTTTTCACATAAATAATTCTGAGGCATTACTTTTTTGCATGCTCTCGTATAATAAACACACCTAAATAGCTATTTTATGACAATGTTAGAAGTGTGTGCACAGAAATTTCTAGAAGTCATGTGTAAATATGCAGGACAATTGTCTACAGGAGAGTAGTTATTGCGCGGTCATCAACGTTTCCTCCAGGATAGACTGTGACATGGACGTGTGAAATGTAAAACCTCTGATTAATGATAATGTTAATAACTGCGAAATAAGTAAAATATTGCACAATTTTAGATGTTCATGGTAACAGATAAAGGCAACAAGTAAAGCAACTATTGAATTACAAGAAATAGTAACATATAAGATATGATGAATTATCTATAACAAAACTTCTGCTTGAATCACCGCTATACTCACATAATATACACTGGTATGTCCATCTTTGCACGAATAACAGGAGCGACGCATAGTGACATAAAAGCAATATGGCCTCAGTCGGTCGCTGGAGATAGTTGGCTCCTCACCTACACACACAGGTCACCCAATTCCAGTAAATTTCGGGAAGGACTCGAAGAGCTCTGATGCCACCTTCACTCACATGGCTGACGTGGTGGATCGGGTTCCGATCTGTCAAATAGAGAGAGCCAACACATTAAAGGTAATTCTCCACTGTGTCTGTAGAACCACTCTATCGTACTCCTGGCCTTGTGACATCGAGCACTATACTGTTGAAAAACGCCACTGCCGTCGGGAAAGATAACCGTCATGAATGGATGTACCCGGTCTGCAACCCGTGTACGATACTCCTTGGTTGCCATGGTACTTTTCACTGGAACCATGGATGCCCCGTTAAAGATTCCTAGAGCAAAATGGAGTCGCCCCCTTGTATCCGTCTTGCAGTATAGGTGTCAAGAAGCTGTTCCCAAAGAAGACGATGGATTGGCGCCCTCCTATTGGCAGCATCAGTGATGTACGGGAGTCATTAGGCCATGCAACGCTCTGCCCCTGCGCCAAAGTCCGGGGCCGATGGTCAAGTGCCAATTTCAGTTGTAGTTGGCGATGTCGTGGTGATAACATTGGATGGATGGTCGTTGGCTGCAGAGACCCATCGTTAGGAGTGTTTGGAGCACTGTGTGTTCTGACACACTAGTACTCTGTGCAGAGATCGTACGCAACAACAGGTGACTATCGAATTGCAACCAAATTGCGAGTTACTTCAGAAAACAAAATGAATTCCCAACATCATTTATGACTGAATTTCTGTAATATCTCAAGAGAATGAAGTAGGAGGAAACACAAAGAAAATTGTGGAATGAAAGGAACGGGAAATCACCGAAAATGTAAGCCTGAAAGAAGTAAGCGAGCATACACATTAATAATTATTTCATGAAAAAGCATACAATAGTAATATAAACAAAGTGAAGGGACTTTATAATCAAAATCTTCTTCATTGTTTAACATGTGCATTTACTACAGTTCTAAATTTTGATGTCATCATCACCGTAATCGAAACGACGTACTAACGAAATAGTTTATGCAATATAAAGAGTTTTATTCTCAAAATATTACTTGTTAGCGGACTCATACAGGAAATGTATTGCCTTTGATAATAAAATGAACGGTTTCTACAACCGGACACTCTTGAATAAGGTGGGAGAAACATAAGGTCGCCCATAACTAAAAGATAAAGTAATGTAGGGCTGAGCCGCGCGGGATTAGCCGAGCGGTCTTGGGCGCTGCAGTCACGGACTATGCGGCTGGTCCCGACGGAGGTTCGAGTCCTCCCTTGGGCATGGGTGTGTGTGTTTGTCCTTAGGATAATTTAGGTTAAGTAGTGTGTAAGCTTAGGGATAGATGAACTTAGCAGTTAAATACCATAAGATTTCACACACACACACAAACACACACACACACACACACACACACACACACACACGCACGCACGCACAATGCAGAGCTGAAGATTGAGAGGATGACCGATGATACGCTTGCTCCGTGGTTGAACGAAAGAGGGTAATATTAATAAATCAAGTTTGGTAGTCTGCGGGGAACTTTTAACAATAGAAACGAATTTTCACAAATTACAATATATTCGTGGTGTATATTATATGCCACAGACATTTTAAGGAATGCCAAAAGTAAATACATTATTTAAAGTCATAGCGTAACTTACGCTCTTTACGTTGACCGTTATTGGACTGAATAGTCTAATTGCACTTTTCACAGACAAATTTAACACAAATTCTCGTCCAAGGCTTTCCTCGTTAATAAATTGTAAATCAACATTTTATTAATTCGTTTTTAAAGGAAAACCTGGT
Organism: Schistocerca gregaria; assembly: GCF_023897955.1. NCBI lineage: Eukaryota > Metazoa > Arthropoda > Insecta > Orthoptera > Acrididae > Schistocerca > Schistocerca gregaria. The sequence goes on along the minus strand of NC_064920.1, from coordinate 284,581,939 downwards.
ACGGAGTAAACGATTCACAATTTATATGTCGCCGTAGCGATAGTGAAAAGTCAGGTAGTCGTAAGCTGTTTGTCCGAGAGTGAATCACACTGCCATCTGTTTTGGAACATATGATCCTTGACAGTTAGTCAAGGGGCTTCCCCAAGGGGAGTGGCGGGTTCAGCGGCGTTCGCGGCGCACGAGGCGGAGGGTCAGTGTGGAGGCTGGCCGTGTGGCATCGCCCGCTCTGCCTGTGAGTGGACATGTGGCCGCTCCTTCAGCAAGGTCCGAGCAGGCACACGGGGGGAGGGGTTTATTAGTTATTGGGAGCTCCAACGTTAGGCGGGTGATGGAGCCCCTTAGGAAAATAGCGGAAAGGTCGGGGAAGAAGGCCAGTGTTCACTCTGTCTGCTTGCCGGGGGGTCTCATCCGAGATGTGGAGGAGGCCCTACCGGCGGCGATAGAAGGCACTGGGTGCACCCGACTGCAAATTGTTGCTCATGTCGGCACCAATGACTCCTGCCGTCTGGGTTCAGAGGTCATCCTCAGTTCGTACAGGCGGTTGGCGGAGTTGGTGAAGGCGGAAAGCCTCGCTCGCGGTGTGGAATCAGAGCTAACTATTTGTAGTATCGTTCCCAGAACCGATCGTGGCCCTCTGGTTTGGAGCCGAGTGGAAGGCTTAAACCAGAGGCTCAGACGATTCTGCGGAGAGCTGGGGTGCAAATTTCTCGACCTCCGCTATCGGGTGGAGAAATGTAGGATCCCCCTGAATAGGCCAGGCGTGCACTACACGCCGGAAGCGGCTGCGAGGGTAGCGGAGTACGTGTGGAGTGCACATGGGGTTTTTTTAGGTTAGAGAATTCCCTCCCTAGGCCCGACAAAATGAATCCTGAAACGCGGCAAGGCAGGAGTAGGCAATATGCAACAGGGAATAACAATATTAATGTGCTAATAGTAAACTGCAGGAGCGTCTATAGAAAGGTCCCAGAACTGCTCTCATTAATAAACAGTCACAACGCCCATATAGTACTAGGGACAGAAAGTTGGCTGAAACAAGACGTAAACAGTAATGAAATCCTAAACTTAGATAGGCATGTATACCGCAGAGACAGGCTGGACAGTGAAGGGGGAGGCGTGTTTATAACAATAAGAAGTGCAATAGTATCGAAGGAAATTGACTGAGATCCGAAATGTGAAATGATTTGGGTGAAGGTCACGGTGAAAGCAGGCTCAGATATGGTAATTGGATGTCTCTATAGGCCCCCGGGCTCAGCAGCTGTTGTGGCTCAGCACCTGAAGAATGATTTGGAAAATATTTCGAGTAGATTTCCCCACCATTTCATAGTTCTGGGTGGAGATTTTAATTTGCCGGATATAGACTGGGAGACTCAAACGTTCATTACGGGTGGCAGGGACGAAGAATCCAGTGAAATATTTTTAAGTGCTTTATCTGAAAACTACCTTAAGCAGTTAAACAGAGAACCGACTCGTGGCGATAACATATTAGACCTTCTGGTGACAAACAGACCCGAACTATTTGAATCAATTAATGCACAACAGGGAATCAGCGATCATAAAGCGGTTACTGCATCGATGATTTCAGCCGTAAATAGAAATATTAAAAAAGGTAGGAAGATTTTTCTGTTTAGCAAAAGTGACAAAAAGCAGATTACAGAGTACCTGACGGCTCAACACAAAAGTTTTGTCTCAAGTACAGTTAGTGTTGAGGATCAGTGGACAAAGTTCAAAACCATCGTACAATATGCGTTAGATGAGTATGTGCCAAGCAAGATCGTAAGAGATGGGAAAGAGCCACCGTGGTACAACAACTGAGTTAGAAAACTGCTGCGGAAGCAAAGGGAACTTCACAGCAAACATAAACATAGCCAAAGCCTTGGAGACAAACAAAATTACACGAAGCGAAATGTAGTGTGAGGAGGGCTATGCGAGAGGCTTTCAATGAATTCGAAAGTAAACTTCTATGTACTGACTTGGCAGAAAAACCTAAGAAATTTTGGTCATATGTCAGAGCGGTAGGTGGATCAAAACAAAATGTCCTGACACTCTGTGACCAAAATGGTACTGAAACAGAGGATGACAGACTAAAGGCCGAAATACTAAATGTCTTCTTCCAAAGCTCTTTCACGGAGGAAGACTGCACTGTGCTTCCTTCTCTTGATTGTCGCGCAGTTGACAAAATGATAGATATCGAAATAGACGACAGAGGGATAGAGAAACAATTAAAATCGCTCAAAAGAGGAAAGGCCGTTGGTCCTGATGGGATACCAGTTCGATTTTACACAGAGTACGCGAAGGAACTTGCCCCCTTCTTGCAGCGGTGTACCGTAGGTCTCTAGAAGAGCGAAGCGTTCCAAAGGATTGGAAATGGGCACAGGTCATCCCCGTCTTCAAGAAGCGACGTCGAACAGATGTGCAGAACTATAGACCTATATCTCTAACGTCGATCAGTTGTAGAATTTTGGAACACGTATTATGTTCGAGTATAATGTCTTTTCTGGAGACTAGAAATCTACTCTGTAGGTATCAGCATGGGTTTCGAAAAAGACGGTCGTGTGAAACCCAGCTCACGCTATTCGTCCATGAGACTCAGAGGGCCTTAGACACGGGTTCACGGGTAGATGCCGTGTTTCTTGACTTCCGCAAGGCGTTCGATACAGTTCCCCACAGTCGTTTAATGAACAAAGTAAGAGCATACGGACTATCAGATCAAATGTGTGATTGGATTGAGGAGTTCCTAGAAAACAGAACGCAGCATGTCATTCTCAATGGAGAGATGTCTTCCGAAGTAAGAATGATTTCAGGTGTGCCGCAGGGGAGTGTCATAGGAGCGTTGCTATTCACAATATACATAAATGACCTGGTGGATGACATCGGAAGTTCACTGAGGCTCTTTGCAGATGATGCTGTGGTGTATCGAAAGGTTGCAACAATGGAAAATTGTACTGAAATGCAGGAGGATCTGCAGCGAATTTACGCATGGTGCATGGAATGGCAATTGAATCTCAATGTAGACAAGTGTAATCTGATGCGAATACATAGAAAGATAGGTCCCTTATCATTTAGCTACAAAATAGCAGGTCAGCAACTGGAAGTAGTTAATTCCATAAGTTATCTGGGAGTACGCATTAGGAGTTATTTAAAATGGAATGATCATATAAAGTTGATCGTCGGTAAAGCAGATGCCAGACTGAGATTCATTGGAAGAATCCTCAGGAAATGCAGTCCGACAACAAAGGAAGTAGGTTACAGTACGCTTGTTCTCCCACTGCTTGAATACTGCTCAGCAGTGTGGGATCCGCACCAGATAGGGTTGATAGAAGAGATAGAGAAGATCCAACGGAGAGCAGCGCGCTTCGTTACAGGATCATTTAGTAATCGCGAAAGCGTTACGGAGATGATAGATAAACTCCAGTGGAAGACTCTGCAGGAGAGACGCTCAGTAGCTCGGTTCGGGCTTTTGTTAAAGTTTCGAGAACATACCTTCACCGAAGAGTCAAGCAGTATATTGCTCCCTCCTTCGTATATCTCGCGAAGAGACCATGAGGATAAAAACAGAGAGATTAGAGCCCACAAAGAAGCATACCGACAATCCTTCTTTCCACGTACAATACGAGACTGGAATAGAAGGGAGAACTAACAGAGGTACTCAGGGTACCCTCCGCCACACACCGTCAGGTGGCTTGCGGAGCATGGATGTAGACGTAGATGTAGTTATACACTGTTCCTAAAATTAAGCTGTGTAGTGCAAGAAGCTGTAGCACCTCTTGCTGAAAGCTTTAGTTGCCTTAAATTGCTATATAACTGGCCTGTTGCCATAGAGGCGTAACGCTTTAGAAAAATCATGTTTTTTGATTTGTCGAATTAGACGTGAGATGCAGCAGCGCCATATCAACTTTATGTGCCATCGAACTTCTTTGACCATGCAAATACATTGAAGCCCCAAAGAAACTGGTAGAGGTCTACGTATTCAAACACAGATACGCTGCTGCGGTCAGCAACTCATATATAAGGCATCAAGAGTCTCGTGCAATTTTTAGATCGGTTACTGCTGTTACAATGACAGGTTAACCAGATTTAAGTTAAACCGTGGTGTTGCAGTTGGCGTACAGGCGATGTGACACTCCATCTACGAGGTGGTGATAAAGTGGGAACCTTTTCGTTCGGCCATTTCACGAGCGTCCCGTCAGTATCAGGAATCCGGTAAAATATAATGTGTCCGACATCGCTACGGCGATAAAAAGATCCTGCAAGAACGGGAACATCGACGAGTGACGAGGATCGTTCAACGTGACAGAAGTGCAACCCTTCTGCAAACTGGTGCAATTGCAATGCTGGGTCATCAACAAGTGTCAGCGTGTGAACCATTCAACGGGATGTCATCGATATGGGTTTTCGGTGCCGAAGGCCTACTCGTATACCCGCGATGACTTCACAACACAAAACTTTACGCCTCGCCTGGGCCTGTGAACACCAACATTGGACTGCTAATGACTTGAAACACGTCGCCTGGTCGGACGAGTCTCGTTTCAAACTGTATCGAGCGGATGGACGCGTATGGGTACGGAGACAACTTCATGAATCCACGTACTCTGCATGTCTGCTGGGGAATGTTCCAGCTGGTGGAGGCTCTGTAATGGTGTGGGGCGTGAGCGGTTCGGGTTGTATAGGAACCTTGATACGTCCAGATACGACTCTGACAGGTGACACGTAGGCACGCATCCTATCCAAATACCTGCATCCATTCATGTCCATTGTGCATTTCGACAGACTTGGACAATTCCAGGAGGACAATGTGACATCTCACACATCCAGAATTGCTACAGAGTGGCTCTAGGAAGACTCTTCTGTGTTAAACACTTTCCCTGACCACCGAAGTCCCCGGCCGTGAACATTAATGAGCACATCTGGGTTGCGTTGCAAGGTGGCGTTCAGAAGAGATCTCCACTCTCTCGGACTCTTACGGATTCATGGTGTCAGTTCCCTGCAGCACTACTTCAGACATTAGTCTAGTCTTTGACATGTTGAGGTACGGCACTTCTGCGTGCTCGCGGGGCCCCTACACGATATTAGGAAGATGTAGCAGTTTCTTTGCCTCTTCATTGTAATAGTTGGAAGTGTCGCGTAACTATGGAGATGAAGAGCAGAAAGACCACTTGTTGCAAGAGCTAAGAAAATTCTCTGTTGCATTCTGTGTTACAGTCTGATTTAAGCTCCTGGCCTCTACCTCAGTTCAAATAAAAAAAATGATTCTTGCATGTTGACGTCCGCAGTATGCGTTTATTCGGCAACCGTCACCATATCGCATATGCGGTACGAACTGTGTTATTCTTGCTAGATGCCTCCCAACATGAGCAAATGAATAACAAGGTCTTACAAACAGTCACTTTATGAGATTATGATAGATCTAATTTTCACAGCCCTTTTAAGTATCCTGAAATGGAAAACGAAAATAAAAATAATATATTTTATTGGTTAATTAATGTAGCTATCGTTGAAAATACCTATTACCTTTTAAGATATTTTTTCATGAATTCGAGAAAAATTATAAAAAGTCTTCACAAATACAGCATTGCAGTTAATATTTCAAGTGTATTATCAACGTTTTCATCATATTAATTACTGAAGCTGGATCACATGTTAACGAATGTGATCATTCGGTTCAGTAGCACAGAGGATCAAAATAAGTATAAAAATACCGTTCAAATCAGTGACAGTATCAAAACGATTGGAATGTAAATTTTCCGAAGCTACGGCCAATTATAGTTGGGCAAGATACTAATGATCTATTTGCAACAGTACTCACGTGGGACATAAACCGTGATCTTATTGTCGTTATGGTCTTCAGTCCGATGAGTATTTGACGTACATGTCCACGCTAGAACACCCTGCATAATTCTCCTCATATCTGCACAAAAACTCCATTCTAGATCCATTTCAGCATTCTTACTATAATCAATCCTTCGTCTCTATCTCTACAAATTCACCGGCCAAATATTCTTCCATTACAGAGATGAGTATTCCTTGATGCTTTAGATTGTGTCCTGTCAACCGACGTCTTCATTTAGTCAGCTTACGCCACAAGAAGCTTTTCTCGCCAATTCTATAATCTACCCACGTAATCTTCTTGAAATCTTCTGTAACATCACATCTCAAAAGATTCTACTTACTGTATCCTTAAATTATTTATCGCCACACTCTAAACAGACACCTTCTGACAAGACTGCCTAACATTTAGTATTCGGTGTTCACAAAGGCCTCTTTTACAGAGACGCATTTCTTGCAATAACCGATACGCATTGACTCCCTGCCTTCGTCTTCCATTGGGTTATTTTTCTGCGGAAAACCGAAAACTACTCTACTACCTTGTCTCTCATTTCATAATCTCATTCCATCGGCTTCGTCTGATGTAATACGATCATATTCCCTTACCGTTGTTTAATTTTTTTTATTTTCATCTTATAAGCACTCTTGAAGACACTATCTATTCAGCTAAACTGACATTCCTAGTACTTTGCCATCTGTAACAGAATTATAACACCACTGCCAAACATAAGAGGTTCTGTTGTTTCTCCTTAACCTTAATTCCCTTGTTCAAAATCTCCTTGGTTCGCTTTACTGCTTGCTCAGTGTACAGACTGAATAATACCGGTGACAGCCTAAAATGCTGTCCCATAACCTACTCAAATACTGCTTCGCACTTTAATTTCGCACAGAGACGGAAAAAGAACCGCGACACCAAGAAGTGTAGTGCAACATAATCGAAAGTTGGTAGGCGTGTTTTTACATCTCAAAGATGATGTCTATTCAATTTTCACGCTGTTCGCATAGGAGCGCAGCAAGTAGTGCCACGACGAGGATGTAAATTAAGTTTGCCTCAAACACACACTGTGACGCTCTTGAGCGTTAGCTACATTCGGGATTGGACACAGTGAGTTGATGTTACTCAAGAATTTCTTTAAGGCGACAAAGTTGTTATTATTAACACCTCACTGGGGTCGTGTAATAGGGCTACGAGAAGCTGGATGTTACTTCTGCGATACTGCAGAAAGATTTGGCAGGAATGTAATCTAGTATATAACCGCAGGAAGCGGTGGTCACGCAAATGTAAGGTCACAAGGAGACCGAACTCCGGTCGGCGAAGAGCACTACCAAGAGAAAAGACCAGACATCTTCGGCATGTAGCTCTGGTGCGTCACACTGAATCTCCAGCAGCAGTCTGAACAGCGGTTGGCACCACAGTCATACAACGAACTGTTACAAACCGTTTACTTCAGGTGGAGCTCCTCCGAGCCGGACCCCCAACTACCGATATTATCGACTCCAGTGGTGTCAAGCTAGAGCTCATTGAAAGGTAGGGTGTGTCTATACTGTGTTTTCTGATGAAAGCTGGTTGTGCGCGTCGGTACGAGTTATGACCGTGTGTCTTACAAGGAAGCCAGTCGAGGACCTGCCACCAACCTGTTCATTTTTACCAGTAAACGTATAGCTGGAATTATGGTCTAGGGTGCTATTTTGTATGACAGTAGCAGCTCTCTCGGTGTTATCCCACGCATCCTGAATGCTAATTTGTGCGTCACTCTGGTGAGTCGGCCTGCTGTGCTGCGATTCATGAACACGGGATAATGCCGGCCCACATACTGCTGTTCTAATTCAACATGGTCTACAGAATGTCGACTTTTGCCTTGGTTTGCTCGATCGTCAGATCGGTCTCCACAGGAGCACATTTGGCATATCATCGAACGATGAATCTAGCTTCATCCACAACTTGCAATAACCGTCACTGTATTAGTCTACTAAATGCAACAGGCCTGGAACTCCATCCCTCAAACTAACATCTAGCACCAGTACACTACAATGCATTCACGTTTGTGTGCTTGAATTCAACATTCTTGCGGTTGCATTGGTTATTAATGTACCAAGATTTCTAATTTGTAATAGCTTATCTCGCTCTTTCATTAACCTGTGACCTGCGACGTGAATTACTGATTACATTACACAATGTATTCCAGAGATTTCATCCACGCTGCCATGTTTAAGACTTCATAATTCTACATTTGTTATTTTTAGGCGAAGTGATTTCTTTCCGTTATTATTTTATTTATATTCAGTTGCTAAATATGTCTCCTTATGAAATCTTTGTCCTTCCGATACTTTTTGGTGAATGTAGCTAGTTGAAATGAAAAATGTTATACAGCGAAATGTATCCCCTTACAGAAAATACGTTTCCAGTCAGTTGTGCAATTTAGCAGTGATACATGAAAATATGTACCGAATCGGGAGTCAAACGTGATTTCCCTCTTATTGCGAGAGCGACCTTGACACCTAACCTACACGCACTCGCCTCTTTGACAGACCCAATCCTACAAATGTCACGTAGTCACATCACTTATACTTGCTCTTTCTGATTCCTGCAGAGTTAGGAAAAATTAGTTTTTACTGTCGTCATTTTAGCCCTGAAAGTTACATATGCAGTTGATTTTTATAACGCCTGTAATTTACGAAGCCTGTATCTGTAATACAGTGCCCTTTAGACAAGCATGGGTGACTGAAGGAACAGACACCGATTATACCATTGCAGCTGTCGTAAATATTACTAAATCGACTAGTTAATTTCTAATAATTTCGACGTCAGCTGTACCATTTATTAGTGACTCAGGAAATTTTGTGGCAGACAAGGACCCAAACATGGTTCAAACGGCCTTAACATATAAGGTCATAAGTCCTCTATAACTTAGAACTACTTAAACCTAACTAACCTAAGGACTTCACACACATCCATGCCCGAGGCAGGATTCGAACCTGCGTCCGTAGCGGTCGCGCGGTTCCAGACTGAAGCGCCTAGAACCGCTCGAGACAAGGACCATAAGTCGGATTACCGCCTTTTCGCGGTCTTAATGACTTCGGTTATTTGTGCATGCCTTCCGGACCTACCCTAACTTCAGTACATCACGTCGTAAATGTCCCTCATGGTCACACTTTGTGATGCTCGCAGTGGTAGAAGTTAATATTTGTATCATCGTTATTTCAGCACGTCGACGAAAATGTTGTACATTATAACAATTTTCATGTTTTACAGTGTGTGTATCTTTCATTAGAATGCCCTCTAGACACACATGCATGTCTTTTTGAGAATTACAGTACTGTAAATATTATGAAACTCATACGCAAACTGTGAATACGTTTTATTGTCAATTGTACAATTTAGTAGTGACACACGAAAATTAGTGCCGGTCCAGGGTCTGAACCTGGACTCCTCGCTTATCACCACTTAACAACTTCATCTATCCCGACCAACCGGCAACTCTGTATCTCACGTTGTCATTTCTTTTATGCTCGCACTTTGTGATTCTCATGCAGGTAGAGACGGTATATATGCCTCGAAGGGCCAACTTGGTGGTAATAAAAATATTTCTCTCTGTCTGAGCAGTTATCACAAAGTTCGAGTATAAGGTATATAGACAACATGAAGTATGGAGCTTGGATCAATCTTGGAGGTATGCATGGATAGTCAGAGTGATTTAGCCGACCTCTCGCGCTAAGTGAGAAATTTGGTTCAAAAAAATGGTTCATATGGCTCTGAGCACTACAGGACTTAACTTCTGAGGTCATCAGTCCCCTAGAACTTAGAACTACTTAAACCTAACTAACCTAAGGACATCGTACACATACATGCCCAAGGCAGGATTCGAACCTGCGACCGTAGCATTCGCGAGGTTCCAGATTGTAGCGCCTGGAACCACTCGACCGGAGAGAAATTCTTAATATTTAAAAATCTTCTAACCGCTTTTTTACAACATTAGTTTTTATCAATTGCTGGGATTAGTCAACGATTACACTGAAAAAACAACTGCTCACTGTCATCGAAACATAAATGCTCTGTATCAAAGGACTTTGCTTCGATCTTATTGGCAGTAAGCCTTGCGTGGCTCGCTTCCCGCCATATCTCATTTGACATCCTGTTTTTACTGTACAATCATCTCGTTATCCTAATTTCAATTACTGGAGTCACTGAGTTGCTGCCTTGCCTGTCCATGAGCGGTATCAGCGGCTCTTATCGATATAAGCCCCTGGCATATTATCTTTGCTGACTGCAATTACTTCCCGGTTGTCGTGTGTTCGGAGTTATTTCGGATCTGCCAGTGAGTTCGGAGGCGCTAGCAGTGCAGTTTGGACCTGGCAGTGTTTGACGTAAGGACGCGGCAGAAGTCCAGTCGGGGCGCGGCTGCAGTGACTCGCCCGACGGTTGCCGATACATATCACTTGAGTGCGGACCACCTTGGTTGGTAGTCGGTCGGTCGTCTTGTCGGACGACGTGTATGTTGGCCGGCGATCGCTCAAAGGTTGCGTGCGTGTGTCGACTTGTTACTGGACAGTCGCTGTCGTTAGTATTGTCTAGTCCTTCAGGTAAGTACTCATGAAACTGTGCGTAATTGCTCAGTTATTTTAGTGCTGCCTCCGAGCTGATTTGTGGCAGTCGGTTAGTTGGCGTGAAGCAACGAGGAAATCTCCGTGGGGCATAGTTTGCCCGAGCCCGCTGGCGGTCTCTACGCATTGTCAGACTGGGTGGGGCTGTTCCCATTGCTACGAGGTCCGTGGCTGGCTCGCCGACCCTGGACACGAAAGTTGAGTTTGAATTTAATTGATCAGCAAGTCAAGACCTTTCACATTGTGCCGTTTGGTTCTCATTGTTGGGTGTTGGGATATACCCACGAGCAACAACGTGTGTGCACGAGTTGGCAATGGTTTAGCCACTGTCTAACTGCATTTGGATATTTGCAATTAAAGTGAACCAGCGGAATTTTCTGCCTTGTGGCCGTTAACGTTGCGATTACCTGACGTGGCCATTGGCGTTAATTTAGGAAGTGTCCTTTCCGCACCGTGTTGTCGCTGTCTCACCTACGCGAACGTTAGTATTCCAAGTGCTGGCCAAGCCCCCAAAATTCTGAGCGCCGTTAGCTGCACTGCCTTTTCTTATTTTCTGTTGTGCGCATTTGTATGGCTCATAGTCGATGGTTTTGAATTAAAGTTGAATTGCTTTTAGTGGGGTTTTAAGTCATGGCCCTTCAGTCGTTTTAAAATTACAATTTCTTGCTTGTTTGGGGCCTTCAGCCTAATTTAACATAAGACCTCCTGCTTTGAATTATTTTAATTTAATTTTACCTTGAGTCTTAAATCATCGGCCTTCAGCCGTCTTTAAATGAAGGTTGTTACTTTTCAGGTGTTAGATTTTAAGGCCTTCAGCCAAATAATAGAACTTACTTAACGTGAAGCCTTCTGCCTTTTAAATATTCTTTATTTTGACTGAATTTTGAGTTAATGCCTTCTAGCCTTTTTTTAATTAAATTGGTAGCGCCCTTAAGACATAAGATAGTGTGTCGTATTCAGCCGATAACTAAGTTCAAGAATTTGTACTGTCATGTCTGGTCAAATGAATAAAGTTATATGTGTTTGAGTGTAACTGACAGTCGCTCATTTTGGCCCCTTTCCATAATTCCAACTACCTGTCCGGTCCTGCGGGTATCGCAGGGCGTTTCAGACAGAACTGAACGGCCGCTTTGTGAATGTGGATCGATTCGAGAACTGTTTCTTTTCACAGTCTTAAAATGGGGCAGGTCATAAAAATAGATTTGTAAACACAAGAATAATAGTAAAAATTGTATACATTCCTAATAACACCGTGGGAAAAATCGGATAAACATTCGAGTTTCGATATACACAGAAAATTTATCTGTACATAGCAACGTTGTTGCTCTTGTGACATCGACCTTGCAAGATTAAATTGGACTTGTGATGGCGACAGGAAACTGTGACCCACTGCTCTGACAGTAATCGCTTTAACTAATAATCTTCTCCTTGACTAGCAGTCCCATGCATTTGCTTAATTCAGTTTCCCCTTCAACTGTGTTTCATTAGATGTTATCACATTTATCAGTGTCTATATGCATCTGAATGCTGACACACTGTTAATGAAATGGCAGCCCAGTCATTATTTTTGTCACTTGTTCATGGATGATTTATACATCAACACAAGACTGAGCTTTCATTAAAAGTTATGACACGAAGTTATTGGTTGAAATTGGCCAAAAATACATGTTAAATGTGATCACAAAAATAAACATGATGAGACAGTAGAACAAATATTGAACAAACAGTTGACAACACCTATGGCGGCTGGTTGGCAAAGACTAAGGTATTTGTGATTGAACTAAGATGTCTGACTGAAAAGTATTGCCTCCACCTTCGTAACTCTTCAACAGTTGACAACATTGGAATGACGCAAGTACTGGCTCATTCAGTAGCATGTTCTCGACAGCGCAGGGTTCCATACTTTACACTGCAACAACACAACCGTTAAATGCTAAGGCTTCCCGACAACTGGAGATGTTGAGAAGAGCTACGGAAGAAGCCAGTACCCGCAGCATCCCAATGCTACCAACTGTGAAAGAGTTAAGAAGGTGGAGGGATTGCTTTTCAGTCAACCCTCGTACGTACTCTGGCTTTAAATGCAGATAAAGCAATCTGAAATTATCTAACAGTGATAATTATCTAAATCTCTAATGGATTTATACTACTGAGAAGTTATCCCACGTTGGTGCAGTTGAGAACAAGAGAGAGATTGTGATCTTGTTTGCCCTAACAAACCGGAGCAGCAACATAATACCTCTTTTCTTGACATACAGCTGTGGCTCAGGTGACAGTTGTGAGTGAAGCGTCTGCAGAGCAGGTATGTTTGGCACCTGTAATACCTTATTCCAGGCACAAAATATGCAAACACGCGACTAGTGATCTGTTAGAGAGATTACAGCTACTGTCCAACTGAGATCAGAAATCTCGGCAGATATCAAACTGTGATACTCCTGTTTGTCAGTCATACCATGGACCAACTGGATTCACTTACATGGCAATGGGAACAATAGCCTTCAGTGTGGCAGATCTGTGACAAATTATATTGCGCTTATCAGACTGAGATTGTCAATGAGATTGAAGAACCAGTTGGCAGTTAAACCCTCAACACAGGCTCTCCAGTCAAGATCACTGCTAGTGCAAAGTCACATCAAGAGTTCCTAGTGCAACCCACTGATATCAAAAGTCCGGACCAGAATCCTCTCCAGATCTGAGTCAGAATCAGAAGACCTGCTCCAGTCCAGAGTCTGAATCCGAAGACCCACTCCAGACTGGAGTGCCAGAAGCCCAAATATGTCCACACTTTCCATTAAACCTCAGCAACTTCGCAATATCACTCCCACTAGACCTACAAGGGGTTTGTGTAGTGCACGGGGTAGCTGCACGGTCTTGGGTGCCTTGCCATGGTTCACGGGGCTCCCCCGGCGGATGTTGGAGTCCTTCCTCGGGCATGGTCGTGTGTGAATGTGTTGGCCTTAGCGTAAGTTAGATTAAGTAGTGTGTAAGCCTTGGGACCGATAACCTCAGTAGTTTGGTTCCATAGGAATTTACCACAAATATTCCAAAATACAAGTGTTTTGTACCAGTCACAAGACTCCATGAAATCCACGACTCCCCTCTAACTCGCCTGCTCTACTCTTTAGCCAGTTCTAATCAAAGTAAACAATATTCTTCTCTTTTCAGGAGAATCGGCCACTCCCTGTCTTGCAAACTATTTCTGAGAGAGTAGGAGACCTTGTACTACCGATTTTTTTTCTCATGGTCACCGTAGGCAGCTTTTTATTTTGATTTGTATAACGCTCTAAAGCGATCAACACATTTATCGTGGTGACCATTATCTGGACGGCCTGAAAATTTGTGTATGCTGTCGTAACATGTAGGCTGGGAGACTTAGTTTTTTCTCACACCTGTGGGCTGTGCTGTGGCAGGAGAAGCTTAGCAAGTAGGTCTAGGTACCCCATTTTCCACCTCATCGACCGTATCCATTGTCTGTACATTGTGGGAGAAACTCTTAGGCCTAGCATCCTGTCCCCAGTAAGTGCTTCGCCATGTCTCTTTCAGTAATAGCTGCATGTGACTTTAAACCCACCAACGTCCACTGCAAGATGTATTGTTAAATGACCGAACTGCCTGCTTGTTCTCTGTTTCAGAACAATACTATTCAAAGGAGAGCCACCATAAAGAATCCACATGCGCTAACAATCTACCCCCTTCCATCATTGCCTGCTCATGCTGATAACATCCTGTCTTCTCACAAACATGATATCGTGGGTGAAAAATCAACATTAAATTGCACCATTCAATTTTGGGGATAGTGAGAGAGTGACCCTTGCTCTTTCACTACCTTGATTTCCGCTTGTGGAGTGTCTCACTTCAGAATGTCATAGTTTGACGTGGAACAGAGGAAATCATCAAATAGTATTAGTTTCACACCATTATGACGTGAATGTTGGGGGCTACTTTGCCAAACTATTCCATACCTAAAACCCATCTTAACTTGATCTCATTCACTTCAGGAGTAAGTCACTGAAACAAAGCTGCATGCTTGATAGTCATATAGGTGAACATTGCTGTGTGTAGTATGATTAATGTGGACCCAAAGGTCGTTGCTACACCCCAGCCTTCAGATACACAATTAATGAGCAGTTAAAAGGCATTGAAGCAGGGTCATTTTTTTTTTACTCACACATACAGTTTGTGAGGTCAGAGACGACTAACGTCCCTAATCATTTTACAGTTCCATGGATTTTGTATTCTTCTTTGTCTCACTGATTTGCCCCTGCTCAATCTTAAGCAGACTTCCAGTTATTTTGATATCTAAATAGGTAAATAATTATAACTTCAGAAACTGACTATCTCTCATATCTAAACAAGTACATAAAATGTATCACCTGTTGTGTTTATTTCCTACGGCAGGGTAATTGTTTCTTTGATCACACTGACCTTTGAAAATCACTGCCCTTAAATTAGTTAACAATTGCTTAACAAATTATTTGTACTAGATTATCTGTAAGAGCTTCACAAACAAGTATACTGGATTACGTGAGTGACTGAAACATGAAACGTCATAGTACTCCCTCCACATGGGTCCCAGAGGAGACATGTTACATTTACAAAGACACAAAGATGGTCCCTGGATCAGCTAAAGCATCGAGGTGCTGCAAGGTTGTGGCAAAGTGTTGTTGCTCTTCGCTCAACATCTGATGTAGGATCTGCAGCGGATTATTCTGGTCACTCATCTGGCCCATGACAGTATTACTGAGACAGCTGGGCTGTTAGTATCATCTCGAACTAGCTGCGACTGGCAGTCTAGCATTGTGTTGGGCATGACCAAAAGGACATCTGTTGGGAGGAAATGAGACACCGGTGTGGTTGTGTAGTGCACAGCATCTCCAGTTCAGGTGATGTCTCAGCCTTTGTATCATCTCCCGATCCGATAACTGAAAGAGTGCAATCTCCCCTGGGATTAGTGGTGAGATGGCGTTGCATTTTGCGTGCAGACTGTCTGCTAGTGAGGATTTCCTCTCTCCTACTGTTCCAGCGGGTAACTTGTGATGTCTCCACCCATCTCGTCATGGTACATGGCTGCGGGAGAAACTCTTCCAAATCGTGGCCACCTGATTCGGCAACTGTGGAGGGGGTATTTCCAAGTGGGGAATCCTTATAGGCCTTGATGTGTCGTTAGCTTGTCTGCAGATTCTCCTAAGCATATTCTGACTTCAGGGAAGTTCTCCCAGTCCAGCAGCTAAATTCGCAACCGCTTAGAGGGTGGCTGATGTCGCTTGCTCATTTACCGTGTGCCAGGCTTTTGAGGAAGTGACTTAGCATCAATGGTAGGTCACCCTTGCCTGAGTGGCTACTCACACTCACTGACACCACCCAGGGCACAGCTCACCTTCTGCTGCTAAGGTGGCAGGCAGCCCCCAAGCTGTCCTGGCACTCGTACAGTGCAGGCGGCCTCCACTCTACTCGGTAGGTTCTGGGTTGTGCCGCTTCCGACGTTCGCGATCGGGTTGCCACGTGGTTATTGTCGCCAACTTCAGAGTGCCGCCTTGCGACGAACTCAGGATGCCGCGGTGGTGAGTTTGACAGCTCCGAAAGTGTGCACAGTGCTCGTAATACACTTCAGCACATATGTTTTACGAAGTTCTACATATATATTTCCTTATGTCTAAGGTAACCCAAAAATAAATTGTATGGATTCATACATTGAAAGCACCTATATAATTGGTTGTATAACCTGAATAACAAAATAAATGAAAACAAGAACTATGTGTTATTATATAGAATAAACATTAAGTCCTTAACGTTTGTACTTGGCCTAAATATAGTGTGTGAAATGTGTCTGGTCTTTATGTGAGACTTGTACTACTACGCCGATCGTAGTCCACTTCGATGTGCGATGATCCGTGTCTGCTCTCCTTTAACATCTATATTTCTGCCTGTTTGTTCTCGGTCTGCTCGATCTGCTAATTTACGACAGTGCACAGACTGAATTTCAACATGTGAAAACGAAAGTCTTGTAAAGTAAACCGCATCTGACCATCACAGAATGTGCCATCAATTGACGATCATCGCAGGGTACCCCAACTGCAAGACTGCACTGGACTGGCGGCATGTTTTGGAAGGCGACAGACGACTCTGCCCTATCACTCTGACTATCTTCCCGTTGACTACATATCACATGCGTCCGCTAAACTGATGTTGCCCTTCAATCGTGTTTGTTCTTAACAGCCAGAATCAAGGGATATCACAGATATCAGAAACTAAATGAACCTGACTACTAAAACAGTGTCACTGAAATTGTGGCCTAGTCATTATTTATGTCAATTGATGATGGCTGGTTAATATATCAGCACAAAATTGCTCTTTTGTAAAAGTTATGACACAAGTTTATTGATATAAATTAGGCAAAAATACGTGTTAAACGTGGTGACAAAAATAGACATGATCTGATGGTAGCACAAATATGCAGCGAGCAGTTGATAAACCTCTATGGCGGCTGGTTGGCAAACACCAAGGTTTGACTGATTTATTTACTCTGGTTCTGAAGATGGATAACATAAGCTACAGTTACCTAACACTGAACAGATATTGATGGATTCATTCTACAATGAAGTAATACCAAGCTGGTGCAGTTACGAACAAGTGGCGATATTGTGATTTTGTTTGCCCTAAGAGGCCGGAACACCAATCCAATTCCCCCTTTCTCAATTTGTGGCGCTGTCTTACGTGACGGTCGTGGTTCAACCGTCTGCAGAGCAGCCGTTGGTGGCACCCGTAATGCCCTATCGCGGGACTGAAGTACGCAAAGTGGCAGTTTGTTAGACGGATCACAATTACTGTACTATGGAAGTCTGAAATCTCGGCAGATTCCAGGGTGTGAAAGTTCTTTTCAACCGTCGTCCCGTGGACCAATTTAACTCACTAATACGGCAATGCATTCAAGGAGATCAAATGTCGGAGTGGCAGACCTGTCATGAACACGAGTGCCCTCGGCACAGTGAGTTGTCCGAGATGACTGAAATCTTAACCGTTGGTAAAGTGAAGTCCTCACTATAGGCGCCCTGGATAAGACCAGTGAAAGTACAAAGTCAAGACAAGTTTTCTTAGTGCATCCCACTAATAACAAAACTCCAGACCAGAATCCTTTCCTGACCAGGGTCTGAATCAGGAAACCCACTCCAGGCTGTAGTCATAATCGGGAGGCACACTCCAGACAGGAGTCTGAATCGGAAGGCCAAGTACACCCTCTCCTCACTTTCTATTAAACCTCAGTAAAATCAGCAAAAGTACTCCCACCGCTGCCTCCATAGAGGTTTCGTGCCACTCACAAGATTACGCGAGCTCCATGTATCTCTGTAACTTGTCTCCTCCACTCATCAGCCCAATCGTAATCAAAGGTAATAATATTCTTTTCTTTTCAGAAGTGGCCAATCGAAGACTCGAAAATTCCCTTGCAGAGTGAAGGAGACGTTGTTTTTCAGACTTGTTTTTCCCATGGCCACCGTAGGCAGCGTTTTATTTTGATTTCTGTAAACTTCTAAAGCAAAAAAGACATTCACCAAGGAGATCATTGCTGTATGGACTGAATATTCCGGCGTGTCTGACCAGAGCCCCGGCTAAACCAAGAGAAGTGGTTTTTCTGTCACAACATACAACATTTCAGAGCTGCCCCAAATGTGTTTGTTCCTTCTAATACTGTTCTTAATGTTTGGTTTCAGTATCCCAGAAAGCTCATCAGGCTTAGGTACGAATGACAGCACCAGCTGGCTACCACGATAATGTCTCATTCACAATGGGCGTTTACGACGCTGTCATAATGCGTTGGATGGGCGACCTAGATTTCTGGCACACCCCCGGCTTTTGCTGTGGCAAGAGGCGCCTAAAGGTAGAGCCAGGTAGGCCGGTTTTCCAACTCGTTATCCAAATGCATTGTCTGCACAATGTGGGAGAAATTATTGGACCCACCATTCCATCCACAGTAAGTGCCTCGACATGTTCCTTTCCCTAATAGCTGCAAGTGGATTTCAAGCCCCAAAACACCACTGCAATATTTCCTGTTAAATAACCAAACCATCTTCTTGTTCTCATTATCAGAAAAATTCTATTCGAAGGAGATCCACCACAAGGACCCCACATGCATTAACAATGTGCATGCTTCCACCAGTGCTTGCTCATGCTGATAGCTTACTATCGTCTTGCGAACACGATGTCTTGGATGAAAAATCAAAATTAAATTGTGATGCCGAATGTGTAGGACAGTTAGAGAGTGACTCGTCGTCTGACAGCCTGTATACTGCACGGATCCAGCATCTGAAACATGGGTTCATCCCTCATGGAGACAGCTTCACTTTCATTACACTTATCCTCCGTAACACCACTCATCAATAGGTGAGCACGTTTTCAGAAACGAAACGCCTTGGCTTTTCTTTGGCGGCTGGGTGCACAGACTGTGTGGCACTTGTTCCCCCACCCAATTAGTGGCCTGGGTACACTAATCCCACTGAACTCATAGATAAATTCTTCTCCGTTAAGTTTCCTAGTACGTCAGCGTGTAGCTGACAGAACTTCTGATCTGAATGTTCTCGCTCTCACTTCATGTTCCAAGAAACTGCGATTCTATGACACTTCGCCCTCGCCTCCCCTCCTCGAAATGTAACCAGGATTTATGTGTGGCAGACCGAAGTGGCCACGCGGTTCTAGGTGCTACAGTCTGGAACCGCAAGACCGCTACGGTCGCTGGTTCGAATCTTGCCTCGGGCATTGATGTGTGTGATGTCCTTAGGTTATTTAGGTTTAAGTAGCTGTAAGTTCTAGGGGACTGATGACCTCAGAAGTTAAGTCCCATAGTGCTCAGAGCCAGTCATGCGTGGCTGAACATGCGCTATGTTGCTGCTCTGTTATTTCGTTTGGTTACGTCATCGACACTGCCATACTTTTCTGGTGCTGCATATGGAGTATGTTGATGCACTTTCTGCAACTATAGTATCCACAGATTTTGAATGAAATAATGGAACCAGTTGCACTTTTCGTTTTAATTCAGAAACCACGTTTGGTTTCGTACCTGAAGGCCATCATCCAGTATTGTCTACATAGTATCGAATAACGATACGTGTTGGAATTAGTCCCACAGACAAGAATGAAACAATAGGCTTTATCAACAGCAAGCCTAACACAATAATGTTGAAAGACGACTCGTGCACAAACTCTACAAGAGTAACATTACGAAATATGCTGCGTCAGCTGCTGTGGGAATCAGCATTCAAGGAGAAAAGTTGCGATGGTCGGAATCCAAAAGGATCTGTGCATTAAACATTCTCAATAATAGAACAGTTTGTTTCTACAAAGAAAATAAACGTAACTTCACCTGCTTACTGTGCCTTTTGTATGCAAATACTTAACAGTATTACTACTCGCAGAACGCAGGCTATGTATCGGCTTTCGGTCTGCGACCGATCTGGGAGACCAGTAGAGGCGCAGCTGGTTAAATTAGCTGTGACGAGGGCACTGAACTCTTGTAATTGTTCAAAAGGCTCTGAGCACTATGGGACTCAACTGATGTGTCATCAGTCCCCTAGAACTTAGAACTGCTTAAACCTACCTAACCTAAGGACATCACACACACCCATGCCCGAGGAAGGATTCGAACCTGCGACCGGTGCAGCAGCGCGGTTCCGGACTGGAGCGCCTAGAACCGCACGGCCATAGCAACCGGCGAATTCTTGTCTTCCTAAAGGTGCGGCGCTGCCTGCTGTTTCCATTGGCGCGTGGATCAGCACCTTCTTGATGCTGCTTCTGAGCGTTGCGATGTTCGATATGCACTCGGTTCTTTAGAACTGCACAAAATGAATTATATTGAAGACCTCGTTAATATGCTAACTCCTTTTGTTACTCTCATGTATATTTTAAATGAAAATATTAGAAGGTGTATTCTGTGCCAAATCAAGATTATGGCGTCTCAACGAAGACACAGAAGAGTATAGTCGCTGTATAACTCATAGACGAACAAACACTCCGTCGCAGCCACACATTTTACGGCTTTGTTACGCCAATGTAGTGTATGGTCTACTTCAGGTGGAGCTGAGGAATTCTCATCCCAGTTTGCAATCAACAATCAAGACGACGGCATGGCCTTAGATAGACCTCCAGTGTATTAAATGTCTTAAGCAGAAATTAATTTTTGATATCATATCAGTTGTTCTCTAGTGAAGAGTCTAGTAAATTTGTCTGTTTAAGGTGATACATTAATATTCAGTGATACCTGTAAACACACAGAGTCTGTTGAAACTGATTGTACAAAGTGAAGTAAATCTTCCTGTTTATATAGTAATACACTGAACTAGTAATCTAACATTTTAAATTTCCGCTCAGTCTCCTCCCGGTGCAAATCAAGGAACCACCTGTTGGCCGGCGAGTGTATTTTTGTACGGCTCCACAGAGACTATTAAATACAATATAGCTCTGTACTTTATTTTACTTTCAAACCACTGTGTCTATGTTCTTATCATTGCTTGTCTGTCACTGCTTACCTCCTTGACCCCAACAGACGCTGCCTGTAACTTGTCCTTCCTCTAAGTTACGCCTCGTCACATGTCGCATCAGTCGTTCTGTTTTCTCTAGGGACGTGTGAGTTTGAGTCCACGTTAACTGTATCGATTTGCTAAGTTTTAGACGCGTTTTAACAACGTGTAATTATGCCGTTTTCATTATGTTTCATGACGAGTTCTGCTTCTGCTTGAGTTAGCTTACGATACATGCCTCTGTTTCTATAATAGTGGAAAAGATAATCCAATACTATGTTTCACATTAAGCTCCTCTTATGAAATTTGTGGACGAAATGATTTTCAGCAGTATTTTGTTAAACTTGCGGTTTATCGTACCTATTGCTGCATTCTTCTCTGGATTACTAATTGCACTGTACTTCGTTCTTCGATCGCATATAGGCATCGCTGGTCAATAATTCTGGGCCGAAACTAAACACTCTGTTCAAAATGAAAAGAGTAATTGTTGCTGACGTCATATTCAAAAACTTTTATATAAAACTAAAGTTGTCTCATAATCTCAGGTCCAGCCTTGTAGTGAAGAATCGAAATATTCGTATCACTGTTGTCCGATTATTATGTCAACAGGTTAGAGCTTGCTTCAGGCTTCAAGAGACCAGTTAAGACAGTGACCGTTCCAGGTTTCAACAGGATGGAGACACCTCGCACATTGCCCAACAACCTAAAACATTTGTTTAATTACTGCGGAATCTCAGAGCAGGCTACAACGACTCCAACCTTTACACGAAATTTACCCAAAGCAATGTAACTATGGCAAACACTTCTAGATAATATATCAATAATTATACAAAAATCATAATGTATAATTGATATAAATAGTCGTGAAATAAGGGCACCTCTCTTTTCATTTTTCGCTGTGTTGTTTTGCCCTTTACTTTTTGCCATTGTGATTGCCTCTCTCAGTTACCTTGATTCGTGTTACGCTATTAACTCTGCGCATCCTGCGAAATGGTCATTTTAATATAAAAATAGTTCACAATCCGAAAAGTAAAATAATAAAATCTCGGTTAAAGGGAGGTTACGTTAAAAGGCAAACAATACTCGGTTGCCTCTGCCTCCAAACTTTACGGACTGTGACTTTATTTAACTGTAACGGCTCCAGAGCGTCGTTTATCAGATTACATTAACAAACCTAACTTATCTCAACACACACATAGAAGAAAACGCTATGCCATACGTACACGAACGACGCCGAATTTGTGCCGCACAATGGACAGACTTTAGTTGACAGAATGCTTTAAAAATAGTGCCTTATGCATTTTCCAGTTATGTAAAAATATTCTGAGCCTCTAAAAGTTTGGTAACGTTTTCTTTAAATTTTTTCTAATTGTTACAATTTCTCCGTTTCTCTGCATCTGTACTTGTTCCAAGATGCAGAGGACTTTAATGAAATGCGCACACGCATAAAACTGAATACCGCCCACACGGTCATCACAGAACCGGTGAACTATCGCTGCCGGAGGCTTTGATTTGGATCGGCCAAGGTTAATTAAACGGCAGTTCGGACTCGCACGCTCTGCTATGGCAATCGAGCGATACAAAGACGGCTTTAGACACCGCGTGTGTTCAATCACTGCGCAGTGAATAACGGCAGTGGAATATTTCAGTCGGGAGATGAAGTTACAGTGCATTCATTTACAGGGGTCGCAGTCGTACAGTTTCGACAAACGTTTCCAAATTAAATTTTCTGCCGTATTTTTAATCTGCAGTATTTATTATTGTAAATATATCAGTATTAGATTAAAACAATCGACTT
Source organism: Schistocerca gregaria (assembly GCF_023897955.1). Taxonomy (NCBI): domain Eukaryota; kingdom Metazoa; phylum Arthropoda; class Insecta; order Orthoptera; family Acrididae; genus Schistocerca; species Schistocerca gregaria. The sequence goes on along the minus strand of NC_064920.1, from coordinate 284,559,214 downwards.
CATTTCAGAAGATGTTTTCAAGTGTAAATTCAATAAAATTGCATTTAGGAACCGGCTACACGTAACTGGCTGTTGCGTGTCTGTTGGGAGGCGGTCATGCTTCGGTAACGTTTTACAAAGAACTGTCTTCAATGTTGACAGTGCACTGGACGATTTCACATTCACGATTATGCAATTTATTTCCCTTTTATTTCTCTTGCGCAAATTAAGATATCCATTTAAACGAATAAAGACACTCGGGAGAGTATTCATGATCCACAGACAAATGATGCAATTGTCCTTTGCACTGTATATCTGTTTAAATAGAGCTGCGTCCATAAATGTTTCTGAAAGTAGTTAAAAATATTGGACAAAACGTAGGAAAAAATCTAGGACTAAACATATTTTCATTTCGGGATGGGAAGCCTTTTTACCATCATGCTTCCGTCTTATGCGCATCCACCACGACATTTCCTCCTCGCATGAGTGTAACCACATATGTTTACAGAAGAAAAATGTTAGATGTACTACAGCTTACTATGCAACGTTTCACTAATCATTCGTTTTGCGTGGTCTCGATCTGGTGTTGTTGACGATTTCTCTAATAATAAATGATATCTAACGAAATCATTCTAATGCTAAAGCAATAAGGATTCTCCTCCGCGCCATTTCCCAGCACCTGCACTCAAGAAGTCGCCGTTGCGCTAGAATTCGGTTATTACTGCTTAGGCCTCAATTTAATTTCTCAGCGGCAGGGGAGGAAACTGAGCTGGAGGAACATACATAAATTCATATTCCATTTAGCCTATCAAATTTGTAGCCCCTTTAAAACCATTACATACTCGGCAGAAGTATATTCAGCGCCGTTTTCCTAGCAGAATGAATTTTAAAGAAGGAGCAATAACCTTTCACTAGTTCCGGCATTTGCCTGATAAACAAAGGAAACTTCTACAACACTTCGGTCAGGCAGCGAAGATGGAAATATTTTAATTGATCTCTGCTTAATATTTACCATTCTCCCAGTAAAAATTTAATTTCTTGTTTCTTGTTTCATTTATAGCTCGTGGGAGCAGGGGGACTGTCACAGAACCTTTTCTATGCACATAAATATCCCAGAGACCTAGGAGTAGGGCAGTCTGACTCCGATTGGGGGCGTTTGAAAGGAAATTGTCAGTTTCATCAATTGCCTGATAACCAATGGAGACCTTGGGCTGAATGTAGGATGGAAAAGTTTTAACGTTGACCGCAGTCCCAGTCATAAGTTAATTCTTTTTACGCGTTTTGTTCCCAGCTCGTGAGAGCAAGGTGGACTGTTGTAGGGCTTCGTTCTACATCTACATCTACATGATTACTCTGCACATTTAAGTGCTTGGCAGAGGGTTCATCGAACCACAATCATACTACCATAACACTCAACCTCCCACATGGCTGTGAGAGGAAGACAGCTTATCGGTAAGTTTCGGAGGGAATCATCGGATCTGGCGTTCGCCTGATGACGAAAGAAATTCTCCCGAATACCTTGGTTGGACTGCAAATGCATTATGTTATTTCTGGGACATTGTATTCCATTCTATTATCGAAATATCGAAATGTACTGTATATGTATGTATGTCACCCACAACAAACGTGGTACTTCTTCAGTCTTGAGACTCGTTTAAGCACTGCGAATGCTAATTAGCAGAAGTTTGTACATGTACGAACATGTAGAGACAACTCTCCTTACCGTGCATCACATTTCAAGGGAACAAGAAGAAGGTAGTGTGAGGTGAAGAGGTGTTTCTGGTATAACTTGAAGTCTTCGACACCGCATCTGGTTAGTGCGGACTACACATTAGTGCAGATTTAATTTTCTTCATGTTTCTGAAGTAAATCACTTTTTTGTGTGTATATAATTTAACGAGACCTTTGACTAACGATTTTACTCTGTTAGTACTTGATAGTGAGTCATTTCTTTCCGTCTATTTTCATCTAATATTTCTTTCCGATGTCTATCATTTGGGAACAAAACCTCGATACAGTTCGGCGAATCAATTTTTTTACTTTTTTATTTTTTGTATCAAACCGCCAAAGTTTTATTTATTCCTCTCTGGAAAATTCCCTGCTTATAATGAAATCAATGACGCTGGATAATCTTGTTTTCAAGCTGTATTCGCTGTGATTTCCTGACAGTATGTCTGCTATTCAGAAATAAAATGGACGAGTTGAACTGGAGTAAGAATAATGCGGTGGTAGGATTTTTTATTAGATGAAACGAAGATATTCTACACATGTGAAACTGGAACGTGTATCACCTACTAAAAATACCGTAGTGAACGCATTATCGCTACAAAGATAGACACAAATTCAGCACTCATTACAATAGTAGTACATGTGCGTACTAGTTCATCAAATGAAGATAAAAATGTAAATGGGCGGGAATTTCAGAGTAATATGAGGAAGAGAAAGAAAAATAGCAGAGGAAAATTTACTCTGGAAAGAAATTAGGGGGGAACCCGTCTGACAGAACTTGCAGAGAGCCTAATGTAATTATTACAGACATGTGTTTTAAAAACTATAAGAAACGGGTGTACACGGGACGGTATCTGGAGACAATGGAAGGTTTTCAGATAGATTATGTAGTGATAAGATTTAAATACGAAGAAGGAAATTTGTAACTTTTGAACTAAATCACGGGAAAAAAACACAGAGATCTGAAAATTATATTGACAGAAAATAGGAATAGATAGAGGCCAAATGCAAAGCTGTAGAGGCATGAATGACTATGGTAAAGATAAATTTCTCCTATAGCAAAATTATAGAAGCATTTTAACTAAAGAGTGTTAGTTACATTAATATCAAAAGCTCACATGGATAACTAGTACCAAGCCGGTTAGCGCAAGGAATAAAGTGCAGATATATGCTAAAGAAACGTACTAGACGATAATATTTAGAGAAGGAAAGGCGAAGTGTGTGAAGATGAGAAGCGAGATACGATACTGCAAAGAAATTTTGAAAGAGCGCTGAAAGACCTTAGTAAAAACATTGCATTTAGAGTAGCCGACATTTCATCGAAAGTATTCAGATTGTTGAAAGAACTAGTTTTAATAAAATTATTCCAAGAAATAAGGAAGATATATGAGACAGGAGAATTATCTATTATATCAATCCACCGATATCAATAAAAATGTAATACTTAAAATTACAAAGGAAACACCTTCTGACAGGACTGAAAATTACGGAATCATCTTTTAATAACTCATGGTTGAAAATTAAAGATTACTTGCTGAATAGTGTAGAGAATGTTAAAAGCAGACGTTCGGAATGATGAACTTAATTTCTGGAGAAATGTAAGAACAAGCGAGGCGATACTGTTCCTACAAGATTTCTAGAAGTGAGATTTAAAGAAGACAAATCTAAATTCACAGCATTTGAGAACGTGTTTGACAATGCTATTGGGAAAAGCCTCTTTGAAATTCTGGATGTAGCAAAGACGAATTACGGGGAGGTAACATTCACCGGCACCATTTACAAGAATCGTCATGTAGTTATAGAAGTCAAAGCCCATGAAAAAAGAGGGTATTTAAGTAGGTGATACTGGTTTGTTAATGCCTACATTGAGCAAGAAGTAAAGGAAACTAAAGAGAAATTCGAAAGGAAAATCTCTGAGAAGAAATCAAAACTCTCTAGTTTCTTGATTACATTCTAATATTCTCAGAGCCCGCAGAGTGCTTTGAAGATCATCTCAAAGGAATGTATAGTGCCTTGTAAAGAGATTAGACGTTGAAAATGAATAAAAGTAAAACGAAGGAGCTGTAGTGTAATAATGTAATAGAAACAAGTCAGATGATGCTAGTGGAATTGGTTTACGGAAAAAACACAGAAAGTGGTAGACTATATCGGCTATTTGTATGGCAGACTACCTGGCGTTTGTAGAAGGAAAAAGGCTAGAGAATGAACAACGAAAACATTTCTGAACAAGTGAAATATTTTACTGGATCTTATAATTTTGTCCAAAATACGGAAATGAATCGCAGGGGTGAATTGTACAAACAAGATGACAACAGCAACTTGAGGAACGTGGTGCAGTTGAAGAATTGGCAAACAGTGTAACTAATGACGCGGTACAGAAATGTATGGTAGAGATTAACGAATATAAGGGACCTATTGGTAGCATACATTCTGAGTCAGTAAGCCTTCGCCAGTTTTGCAATGGAGCGTACTACTGTGAGTAAAAACTGTAGAAGGGAACAAAAGCTTGACTACAGTTGTCAGTTTCAAACAGATATAGTTACGCCGAGACGAAGACAAGTGCATTTGATTAATGGCTACAAAAGCTGCTTCAAACAGATCTTGGAACGGAAGACAACTCGAGTGATGTTCAGCAACCGATGCTCATTTCTGTTCTATAATCTTTAATATACGTATAAAATAACCTTTTAGGGTGCTTCAGATTTGATTTATCTTTTGCACCTGCATAAGATTTCTAACAATTCAGATAGAGGAACAGCAGTGGAACTTGTTACCGGTAAAAAAAAAAAAAAATATAAACGTGGTGGATATCCATACAGGATTATTTGAGCGCTGTTGGAATCTGGATAAATAGAGCCAAAGCGCCGGGAAGCGCAGAAACTTAGCTGCGTGATCGCCCACTATTGGAATGTCCTGTCATAGCTACTCCTCCTGACATGGTGAATCGAGCTGATGCCATTGTTCGTGCATACCAGCACAACATAAGACGAGAATTGCCTCCAAACAAATCGGCGAGCATTGTCAGGGGAGTGTGTGTGGAATGATAAAGATTTTTGGATAATCAAAGGCAAGCTCAGTATGGGTGCTTCGAATGCTCGAAGTAGACCACAGGTTTCGAGGGAAAAATCTAATGGAGCAGCTGCCATAGAACGCTAGAGATGACTAAACCTGGGTGAATCACTCTGAGCCAAAAGCAAAAAGGTAATCGGTGGAGTGGCTCAAGCACTAATCATCAAAAAAGATTAAATTCAACGAAGCTCCCTCTACTGAAAAAGTCCTGACGGTGGTGTTTCTGGATGATTATGGTGTCATTCATGTTGGTATGCTGCCAGAACAATCAAGCATCATGCAAAAGTGTACGCCAAGCGTCATGAACCGTTCCAGCCTGTTTCCGACGAGTTGGGCGTGACAATAATTCAAAGAAAATCTTGCTCCAGCAGGACAGTCAAAGACTCTACACATATTCACCTCCCCCTCCCACGTACTACACACATTTACAGCACATGAAAAAAATGCTTCACATTCATTTGTGAAGAAGAGAGATTGAAACATGTCACGAATAGACGTATGTGCCGGTTGGGTGGCGCAAAGACAGAGGGATGTGAGGAATAGTGGGTTATAAGGAACAAATACAGTACCAAAAGACACGTTAAGTGATTGACCGAACATGGAAACTAAAGAGAAGCATAAATTGATCTTAAATAGTGATTGTATTATATCAAATGGCGCTCATATTACGTTCGGGAGAAATAAAATATGAGGAAGGGGATAGTACGTGATTACAGTTTGGTAAGATGTAACGATGCGCTGATTTTGCCAGGAAAAACGGAAAATATTTCTGAATGATTATCCGTTTTACCTGTGGGTACAATCAAGTAACTTCATATCATGACAGATCCTTCTCGTATGAGGCTTGTCACCTTGGATCATGAAAACTGAGAAACCAATTAGATAGTACAGTGGCAGGCAGGTAGGTAGCCTGGTCACAACCACCATTGGTATAGGAGCCATTGACGTACAGACATTTTGCAGACGTGACCTAACCGCGAGGAATTTTCAGTGGTGTCGTGTTTTTTTACACCAAAATCAATGAATTAACTCTTTAGCTATTGTATGTTAGAGTACTAAGCCCTCGAATATAAGTTACGAATGCATATTCGTTCAGTTCATCCCTTTTTCTTAAATAAACTATCTGCTGACACCGTTATGTTCACCATTTAGGTGTCTAGAGCAACACAAGGGAAATATTATTCTGAGACAGATAAATTTCTCATTGAAAGTAGTAGCCAATTTAAAAGACACATCTAAATTATTCGTAAAATGGAGCAAGTTCACTGTACCCACAAAGTTACGGAAAGTTTATTTATCAAAAAGGGATGAACTGAACGAATATACGTTCGTAACTTACATTCGAGCGCTTAGTACTCTAACATACAATAGCTAAAGAGTTAATTCTTTTTGTCTCGTACAAGCAAACACGACACCACTGAAAATTCCTAATGGTTATCTTACGTCTGCAAAATGTTTCAGTACGTCAGTGGCTCATATACAGGGTAATATGTCAGCCATTCCGTCATTTCTTTTCAACCAAAATGTAATAAATCTCTCAAGAAAAACAGACATTGGCAAAAATTTTAACTTTCGGACGGAAGCTTCACTTTCTGCTTTTACCCTGCGAGACGTGAGGAGACAGATGTCTGACGTACGCGACAGCGCTTGTGACGGTCTTGCCTTAAAACATTACGGCGTAGCACCCTTGACCCTTCTCACGTTCCACTCTCACTTGTCAGAGAGGCTTGGGCGGCTCCGTTCTCAGTCGTCTCCTGTCCTCGTCTACCTGTTTTACCTGAAATGTGGCACTCAGAAGACAAACGAAACCCCTCCTGAGTGCCAGGTCTGATGTTTTTGCCGGAGCACCATCATAGGATGTGTCGGGAATTTCGCTGCCATTTGTGTTAATGACGTCACATATTCACTTTCGTGGAGAGGAAATGCGGAAGAACAGGACCAAACTACATAGTTATGTTTCACCAGAGATGGAACACATATATCGGTGTTAAGATAGTGTTGGGCAATGTCGGCATTGTTTCATTAAGTCTCAAAACATTATTAGAAACAATTGGAAATTTTAATTTAATTTATTTTTGTTGTTGTTGTTGTCTTCAGTCCTGAGACTGGTTTGATGCAGCTCTCCATGCTACTCTATCCTGTGCAAGCTGCTTCATCTCCCAGTACCTACTGCAACCTACATCCTTCTGAATCTGCTTAGTGTACTCATCTCTCGGTCTCCCTCTACGATTTTTACCCTCCACGCTGCCCTCCAATGCTAAATTTGTGATCCCTTGATGCCTCAAAACATGTCCTACCAACCGATCCCTTCTTCTAGTCAAGTTGTGCCACAAACTTCTCTTCTCCCCAATCCTATTCAATACCTCCTCATTAGTTACGTGATCTATCCACCTTATCTTCAGTATTCTTCTGTAGCACCACATTTCGAAAGCTTCTATTCTCTTCTTGTCCAAACTAGTTATCGTCCATGTTTCACTTCCATACATGGCTACACTCCAAACAAATACTTTCAGAAACGACTTCCTGATACATAAATCTATATTCGATGTTAACAAATTTCTCTTCTTCAGAAACGCTTTCCTTGCCATTGCCAGTCTACATTTTATATCCTCTCTACTTCGACCATCATCAGTTATTTTACTTCCTAAATAGCAAAACTCCTTTACTACTTTAAGTGTCTCATTTCCTAATCTAATTCCCTCAGCATCACCCGATTTAATTTGACTACATTCCATTATCCTCGTTTTGCTTTTGTTAATGTTCATCTTATATCCTCCTTTCAAGACACTCTCCATTCCGTTCAACTGCTCTTCCAAGTCCTTTGCCGTCTCTGACAGAATTACAATGTCATCGGCGAACCTCAAAGTTTTTACTTCGTCTCCATGAATTTTAATACCTACTCAGAATTTTTCTTTTGTTTCCTTTACTGCTTGCTCAATATACAGATTGAATAACATCGGGGAGAGGCTACAACCCTGTCTCACTCCTTTCCCAACCACTGCTTCCCTTTCATGCCCCTCGACTCTTATTACTGCCATCTGGTTTCTGTACAAATTATAAATAGCCTTTCGCTCCCTGTATTTTACCCCTGCCACCTTTAGAATTTGAAAAAGAGTATTCCAGTCAACATTGTCAAAAGCTTTCTCTAAGTCTACAAATGCTAGAAACGTAGGTTTGCCTTTTCTTAATCTTTCTTCTAAGATAAGTCGTAAGGTCAGTATTGCCTCACGTGTTCCAACATTTCTACGGAATCCAAACTGATCCTCCCCGATGTCTGCATCTACCAGTTTTTCCATTCGTCTGTAAAGAATTCGCGTTAGTATTTTGCAGCCGTGGCTTATTAAACTGATAGTTCGGTAATTTTCACATCTGTCAGCACCTGCTTTCTTTGGGATTGGAATTATTATATTCTTCTTGAAGTCTGAGGGTATTTCGCCTGTCTCATACATCTTGCTCACCAGCTGGTAGAGTTTTGTCATGATTGGCTCTCCCAAGGCCGTCAGTAGTTCTAATGGAATGTTGTCTACTCCGGGGGCCTTGTTTCGACTCAGGTCTTTCAGTGCTCTGTCAAACTCTTCACGCAGTATCATATCTCCCATTTCGTCTTCATCTACATCCTCTTCTATTTCCATAATATTGTCCTCAAGTACATCGCCCTTGTATAAACCTTCTATATACTCCTTCCACCTTTCTGCCTTCCCTTCTTTGCTTAGAACTGGGCTGCCATCTGAGCTCTTGATATTCATACACGTGGTTCTCTTCTCTCCAAAGGTCTCTTTAATTTTCCTGTAGGCAGTATCTATCTTACCCCTAGTGAGATAAGCTTCTACATCCTTACATTTGTCCTCTAGCCATCCCTGTTTAGCCATTTTGCACTTCCTGTCGATCTCATTTTTGAGACGTTTGTATTCCTTTTTGCCTGCTTCATTTACTGCATTTTTATATTTTCTCCTTTCATCAATTGAATTCAATATTTCTTCTGTTACCCAAGGATTTCTAGCAGCCCTCGTCTTTGTACCTACTTTATCCTCTGCTGCCTTCACTACTACATCCCTCAGAGCTACCCATTCTTCTTCTACTGTATTTCTTTCCCCTATTCCTGTCAATTGTTCCCTTATGCTCTCTCTGAAACTCTGTACAACCTCTGGTTCTTTCAGTTTATCCAGGTCCCATCTCCTTAATTTCCCACATTTTTGCAGTTTCTTCAGTTTTAATCTACAGGTCATAACCAATAGATTGTGGTCAGAGTCCACATCTGCCCCTGGAAATGTCTTACAACTTAAAACCTGGTTCCTAAATCTCTGTTTTACCATTATATAATCTATCTGATACCTTTTAGTATCTCCAGGGTTCTTCCACGTATACAACCTTCTTTCATGATTCTTAAACCAAGTGTTAGCTATGATTAAGTTGTGCTCTGTGCAAAATTCTACTAGGCGGCTTCCTCTTTCATTTCTTAGGCCCAATCCATATTCACCTACTATGTTTCCTTCTCTCCCTCTTCCTACACTCGAATTCCAGTCACCCATTACTATTAAATTTTCGTCTCCCTTCACTATCTGAATAATTTCTTTTATTTCATCGTACATTTCTTCAATTTCTTCATCATCTGCAGAGCTAGTTGGCATATAAACTTGTACTACTGTAGTAGGTGTGGGCTTCGTATCTATCTTGGCCACAATAATGCGTTCACTATGCTGTTTGTAGTAGCTTACCCGCATTCCTATTTTCCTGTTCATTATTAAACCTACTCCTGCATTACCCCTATTTGATTTTGTGTTTATAACCCTGTAGTCACCTGACCAGAAGTCTTGTTCCTCCTGCCACCGAACTTCACTAATTCCCACTATATCTAACTTTAACCTACCCATTTCCCTTTTTAAATTTTCTAACCTACCTGCCCGATTAAGGGATCTGACATTCCACGCTCCGATCCGAAGAACGCCAGTTTTCTTTCTCCTGATAACGACATCCTCCTGAGTAGTCCCCGCCCGGAGATCCGAATGGGGGACTATTTTACCTCCGGAATATTTTACCCAAGAGGATGCCATCATCATTTAATCATACAGTAAAGCTGCATGTCCTCGGGAAAAATTACGGCTGTAGTTTCCCCTTGCTTTCAGCCGTTCGCAGTACCAGCACAGCAAGGCCGTTTTGGTTAATGTTGCAAGGCCAGATCAGTCAATCATCCAGACTGTTGCCCCTGCAACTACTGAAAAGGCTGCTGCCCCTCTTCAGGAACCACACGTTTGTCTGGCCTCTCAACAGATACCCCTCCGTTGTGGTTGCACCTACGGTACGGCCATCTGTATCGCTGAGGCACGCAAGCCTCCCCACCAACGGCAAGGTCCATGGTTCATGGGGGGAATTTATTTTTAGACACCGTAAAAGGTGAATGTATTAGAATAATTGTCGAACGTGACTAATATTACGATTCAAATGTACTGGAGTGAACAACCTGTTAATCAGAAACCATAATGGTAAGATAGTAAACGATATCATATTTCGCCCTTAATGGCCGTAACCCGACTAATTATTTTATGCGGCGTGCCAAAATCAATGCTTGGACTGGAAGAAGTGAGTTTTCTTGTGTAATGTTTATTTACTTTCTTATTAACGTAGCATTTAATAAATATTTGTTGATGAACTATTTCTTGTCCCACAATACTCGATTATGGAACGAATGTTATATTTGCACAAATTTTATCACCTTCTATCATCTTTGGTGATATGTATCTATCAATAACAGTCAATTAACGTGAATATTCCACAAATAAATTATCTGTACACTCAGTTTGGGAAAGTATTTCCTCCTAAACAGAAACACCTATTAAAAGAGTCAAAAACGTTACGAATCTGCAATACTATGATGTAATTTACCACTAGACAAATATCCGAAACTCTTAACGACTCCAGGCACGTAGAAGTGCTTATGTTTCATATGTAATTAATATTCTGTTGTTTAATCAGGTATGTCTTTATTATATTCAGATCGAGTCCATGTGACTAGACACTCGACGGGAATTTTACACGCTATTTATTCTACATTACTTTCTTATTTATTGGTGTCTTCAACATTTCCACTTGCATACTGAACACAGAAATAAAATCTCTCATACATTCAACGTGTTGAGAGTATCAGTGCTTAACAACATATTCTTCTATTAAATCCGACATTCATTCGGACGTCTCTTGAACAAACGATCAAGTAACCTGCAATGGTTCAAAAAAACAAACCTTATTCAAAGAGATATTAGAGCGTTTTTAACGGGGATCCTTCCCTATCTGTATATCCGAGCTGTGTTCCCTCTGCCGAGTAGTGGTCTAGTATCCCTGTGACGTTTTCAACATTCTTCCAAACTTCCTCACTCCAATCTATTGCGTTATATGTTCTTTATCGTCGCGCCCTACAATTTTTCCCAATTATTTTTCTCTATTCCATACATCATTGAACTTGTAATTTATACTTACATGATAGTAGCACCAAGCCTTTTGTTACTATTTCTTGACTGCAATTCGTATTATGTGAAATAAACTTAACATAATGTTACTGGGAGTGAGATTCCTGCGATTCCTACGTTTCTAACTATAACTGTTAGAGTGAAATGTAACGTGAGTAGTATGCACATTTCATCATGAAATTAAAACTGAAGTTCTTAGCCCAAAAGAAATAAATCACGCCAAGCGGAAGAGACAAATGAAGGAAAAAAAATCGCGTTTCCTTCTTGTCCAAACACAAGCGTCAAATCTTAGCTAAACTGAAATACCACCACCACACAAAGGTTCATACTGTTCACATTCGAAATTTTTTGGGATAAAAACAGTCATGGGATATTATTGTGAGACTGACAGGCCGTTTCCCCTCATACAGCCACTTGAGTTGCATGTCTTCATGGCAGTTGTATGTTGAACAAATTACCTAATGAAGGCATAGGATATTGATCCACGATAAAGTCATCTGTGGCGTCCATCCCCAGCCTTGTACAAACACTTCGTCAACCGTGGAAAGTTTCAAGTGTTACTGGCTGTAAACACGTTCCATTTTCTCTCGTAAAATTACTGCGTTGTGGCTGCTCTAATTTCAGTCAAACATGACACAAATATTTAGTGCATGAGTGTGAATGAGTATTGAATCAGTATATTTCCGAATGCTTGGCTGATTTGTCGTTCTCTCGATGATATCAAATTTTAGTCGAACAGAATTCATCAAAACTTTTAATAGTTTATAACCCATCAGGTTTTTCTTACTTGACTTAAAACATCCGTCAATGTGTATCAGGTTCTACAACGTCTTGATTAAACTGTTCCATAATTGAAGAGTTTTCTCCGCGGCACTAGTCTCACAATATTTCATTTCATGATTACATTGGATACATTTCATGATTACAGTGCTCGGCGACAGCTGATTTCGATGGTTGTCTTACTCGTGTGCGTCGCCGATGTTCCTTGCATCTTCCCTCGTCAGTATTAATACTATGTCCTATTTAAGCCATGCCACATTCGCACTACAATCAGTTTCACGATCTGAAAACCTATTTATTCGGAACGCTATTCGTAGTTGTTCTAAATCTTCGGAGAGGCATTCCCTGAATGAAAGTTTTCAGACTTTATGGAGCAAAGTCTTTAGCACCGAATACCTTGGTGACGCGTGGTGATGGGTCGGGGCGTGGCAACGGAGTTCAGTGTACGGGGGTTTTCGACATACTCTAGCATTCGAAGATTCTTCCGTTCTTCTCTTAACTTACACGTCGAGGAAATTAAAGCCATGTGTACGGACAGGTGGCTGACCTCATTTTCAAGTTCAATCTTGAAATTCCTATTAATGTGGAGAGAGTAGAAACGCTCCTGAAACTCTTGTAGTTTCTTTTTTCCGTGACGTCACACAACATAAAGTCGTTCACGTATCAACACAAACACGTAATTTGAACCTGGTAAATTCTAGCAACTTTGCTCCAAAGTGTTACACGTACACGTATAGTACATACCTATTTCATTGACGTCGGTTTGCAGTAGGGTTTTGGAGCATATACTGTATTCAAACATTATGAATCACCTCGAAGGGAACGATCTATTGATACGTAATCAGCCTGGTTTCAGAAAACATCGTTCTTGTGCAACGCAGCTTGCTCTTTATTCGCACGAAGTAATAGCCGCTATCTACAGAGGATCGCAAGTAGACTTCCGGAAAGCTTTTGACACCGTTCCTCACAAGCAACATGTAATCAAGCTGCGGGCCTGTGGGGTATCGTCTCAGTTGTGCGAATGGGTTCGTGATTTCCTATCAGGAAGGTCGCAGTTCGTAGTAATAGACGGCAATTCATCGAGTAAAACTGAAGTGATATCAGGTGTCTCCCAGGGAAGCGTCCTGGGATCTCTGCTGTTCCTGATCTATATAAATAAGCTGGTTGACAATCTGAGCAGTTCTCTTACGTTGTTCGCAGATGATGCTGTAGTTTACCGTCTAGTAAGGTCATCCGAAGACCAGTATCAGTTTCAAAGCGATTTAGAAGAGATTGCGGTATGGTGTGGCAGGTGGCAGTTGACGCTAAATAACGAAAAGTGTGAGGTGATCCACATGAGTTCCAAAAGAAATCCGTTGGAATTCGATTACTCGATAAATCATATAATTCTCAAGACTGTCAATTCAACTAAGTACCTGGGTGTTAAAATTACGAACACCTTCAGTTGGAAAGACCACATAGATAATATCGTGGGGAAGTCGAGCCAAAGGTTGTGTTTCATTGGCAGGACACTTAGAAGATGCAACAAGTCTACTAAAGAGACAGCTTAAGCTACACTCGTTCGTCCTCTGTTACAATATTGCTGCGCGGTGTGGGATCCTTACCAGGTGGGACTGACGGAGGACATCGAGAGGATGCAAAAAAGGGCATCTCGCTTTGTATTATCACGTCATGGGGGAGAGAGTGTGGCAGATATGATACGCGAGTTGGGATGGAAGTCATTAAAGCAAAGACGTTTTTCGTCGTGGCGAGATCTATTTACGAAATTTCAGTCACCAACTTTCTCTTCCGAATGAGAAAATACTATGTTGAGCCAAAGCTACATAGGTAGGAATGATCATCAAAATAAACTAAGAGAAATCAGAGCTCTAACAGAAAGATTTAGGTGTTCGTTTATACCGCGTGCTGTTCGGGAGTGGAATGGTAGGGAGATAGTATGATTCTGGTTCGATGAACCCTCTGCCAAGCACTTAAATGTGAATTGCAGAGTAATCATGTAGATGTAGATGTAGATGTAGATGTTTAGGTTCGCCTTGACAGACGAATGAACTATTATTAGGCATGTTGTGCACATGGTGGGGCCATGCGTGATCCGTTATCACCTGCCTTCAACATTATCACTTTTCCTTCCTAAAACTACGATGAACAGATTCCCATGGATGATACATTTCAGTTCTAACCGTAGTGTTATTTGGGTGACCTATTCCCCGTGTAATACACTTCTGTCTGATAAACGTCCTAAGCTTTTTAGTACCTAATGTGGATTAATTATTTGTAAAACCATTAGATGCCCTAACTTATTTTCAGAGGATTTAATTTATAACACCGTCCTTATTTATGCAATGATCTTTACCAAGAGAGCTAATTGTAGAGTCGGAAGCAGAGGAATCGGGTTCTGCAGTAGAAAACTTAAGTGTCTCCTATTTAAACCATCGTAGCCTGTTGTGCTCAACCTCCATAAATATTCTTAGCCGGTCCTCCAGTCCGTAAAAAGCGTTATGAACGACTTACAGTAAAACTGATAGTTTCTCCCCACTTGAGACTGCAAATTTAAATATACACCTTCCCTGAATTACCGATGTCAATCGTTGGACACCAATTCTTCCTTCCTGTTCTGTTCCTTACTGTTGCTGCCGTACGTCCTTATCTTAGATCTCACACCTTAACGCATTCGTTCGTAGATGCTGGAAGTGTACATATGTGGCTATGATTGGATGTGCAGGTAGATAATCTAATTTAAATTATGTTTCGGGAGTCATGACTGTGCATTTACTAACAAATATCGTAGAATAACTCACAATTATTTAGCTTCATACAGTTAATGTGAGAAAGCGACCGGATATGCGACAAATATTTCAGATTTGGAGTTCATCCCTAACGCTGACCGACATACCTGACACGCAAGAGGAATTTGTAGAACATTGCCAAGAACACTGTAAAGATTCGTACGTTCCCGGTAGAATATTAATTCATTTACTTATTGATAAAAAACTTTTACTGCGTAGTGGATTGTTGTAAAAAGCCTCATAAACATAGGCTCCCTTTCGTATTTATAATGTCACAATTTGATTCAAACAATTAATACTAGTCTGAATTTCACGCCTAAATGCGTAAATGTCGGTGTTTCCTCTTCGTTTAGTTACAGAGACTCTCATGGCTGGTTCGAGCTCTCCATCCCATTGGCTAATTTCAGCACCACGCGACACCGCCTGCCCCACCGCCAGTATTTTATGGGAATCATCTACTCATTGTCACTATAGCAATTTATACCACCGCTTAAGAGCGTGAATTATTATGCTAACCTTGAGCGTTCCATTACAGTGGTAGAAGATCTAATAGAGCACTCAGTCTTCGGGCCACTAGTGGCCCACCGGGACCATCCGACCACCGTGTCATCCTCAGTTGAGCATCCGGACAGGAGGGGCTTGCGGTAAGAGCACCGCTCTCCCGGTCGTTATGACGGTTTTCTTTGACCAGAGCCGCTCCTCAGTTGGCATCACGAGACTGAGTGCACCCCGAAAAATGGTGGCCGGATGGTCACCCATCCAAGCGCTGGCCACGTCCGACAGCTCTTAACTGCGGTGATCTCACGGGAACCGGTGTATCCACTGCGGCAAGACCGTTGCTTTAGAAGATCTAATAAATGGTGCTAAAATCAAAACTGATACAAATTCAGTACGGCAACAAAATATCAACGTCGATTTAGTACAATAGAATACAATCGTTGCTACCTTTTAAGGGTCTTCGCTTCTGCGAAACGTATCTTAGATTGAAGAAGTGCTCATAGCTCTTCCTTGAACTTAATGAAAACAGGCAGGTCAGTTACGCGGACCCTTTGTTTGATCTCCATGGAACCCCAGGGTTCCACAGAATACGGATTAAGAAATGCTGATATAGATTATAATACTTGTAAAATCAAGTCAGATGAAAATTGTGAAACACTAAATATTAAGTCTACAACTTTGCATCCGCCGTTTTGCAATATACGGCAGTTGCGGCAAGTGATGTTCGGGTGGTTGGTCATAAGTGTAACAAAATAAGCTTAGGCATATATTAACATAATGCCATAAAAATAGTAGTCGATTTATTTTCGATTAAGTATGTCAACCCACGTAGCCATTTCTCGCCATTTGCTGTAAGTTTCAATTTCCTGTTTTAACATTACGAAATCTGCGGCTGTGTGTCTTAAAATGCTGGGTCAGATCAATGGTGAGAAAGCTATTAGTGGAAGAATGTGCAGAGAATGTTTTAATGCCTTAAGAACGGTGATTTTATTGGCGAAGACAGGCATGGCGATGGAAGACAGGACGTTTCCGTAGCTACTGAAATAGACGAAGACAGTCTCGCGACATCATAATCGAAAGCAATTGATGCGCTCGAGCCCAGCACTGACACACAAACAGCCACAATACAGCGATAGACACGTTAAGGTAATATCGCAGCAGCTCAGTGGTCGACACCATGTCGCAAATTCGTCAAAATATACATGGAAACCTTGAAATGAGGAGTCCCATCCCTCCCGCCGTATTCTCCATACGTTGCTCTCTCTGACTACCACCTTTTTCGATCAGTGGAATACAGTCTGGCTGACCAGCACTTCCGATCATCTGAACAAGTGCAAAATTGAAACGATTCATGGATCCCCACAAAAGACGCCCAGTTCTTCCGCAACGGGATTCCTATGCTATCCGAAAGAAGGGAGAATGTAGTGGCCAGAGATAGGCAATACTATGAAACATATATATACAAAGATGGTATCTGTTCTTTTGAACATGTCCGAAAGAACAGATACCATCGTCAACGGGGACAGAGCCCCCAGGGGCTCAGCATTCATTTGCTGGGTACGGGCTTGGCGACCCCGGGGTTCCTGAGCTGGGGCCTGGTCAGCGCCGCCAGTCTCCTGTCACCGTAAGCTCTGGGCATGCTTCAACGACCACCGTGCGGCGCGGCGGTGGAATGTTGTGTGTCTCAGGGAGTGGGGATCTTGGCTTGGCCGCCCGGATCGCGAGGATGGAATAAACCTCTATAAACAACCCTCAATCTCAAGGTGTGCTGCTCGCCGATGAGATACATGGCTGTTGAGGTGGAACAGTCATTAGCGGGCAACCTCTGGGGAACCTGCCGCACCTCAGTTGTATAAGGCTTACCTAGGCACGCGGGGCTCTGTCTAGGTGGACTTCTAGTTCCCTAGCTGCTCGTGGGACCGAGATGGATGCTTCGAAATCCTTTCCTCCTCCCAGCGGAAAGGGTGGGCCGCTGGAGGGTTCTAAAACCCAGTCTCTGAAGAGGGCTCGTGCAGTCAGTCCCCCTGACTGGAGCACATCTTTGACAAGTGAAGTCTTTAGTAACAGGATGCATTCTGGTGCTCAGAATGTGTTTCTCATTGAGAAACGGAAGGAGGGTAGTTTCGAGAAGGTTTCGCCCTTCTATATACAAAAGGGATTGGAGGGCATCTGTGGCTCCTTGAAATCGGTGAAGCGCTTACGTAATGGGACCTTGCTAGTGGAAACTTCCACTTCCCAGCAAGCAACTAACCTCCAATCTGCTAAATGTCTTGGAGAGTATGCCATAGACACTGAATTGCACAGCACCTTGAACTACAGCAAAGGCGTTGTGACATGCCGGGATCTAGTTGAAATTCCCAAGGACCAACATGAAACGTGAGTGGGCTCTGGAAGGTATCGTTGATGTCCAACACATCATGAAGAGGGTTGATGGCAATCTTGTCAAATCCGACTCCTTTATTCTGATATTCAGTAGCACAAAACTTCCTTAACATGTTAAAGCTGGCTTCCTTCGCCTTAGTGTGAGGCCTTATTTCCCGACCCCAATGCGCTGTTTTAAATGCCAGCGTTTTAGGCACACCACCTTAGGATGTAAAGGCGAAGCGACTTGTGGCAACTGTGGTAAGGGTGCTCATGAAGGAGTTGGTTGCTCGTCTCCGGCTAAATGTATTAATTGCTCTGGGAACCACCCTGTTTGGAGTAGGGAGTGCCGAATATTTTTAGAGGAACGCAAAGTCCAGGAAATCAAAACAACCAAGCGAATACCCTATAGTGAGGCCAAGAAGATCTATAAGTCGATGCAACCTCCCACATTTGCTACATCTCTCGCATCCCTGGTTCAGAAGCCTACTCCAAAAGTCGATGCCTCAACGCAGACCTAGGTGGTGAGTGTTGGCACTAACACCTGCAGCTGTCAGTGCACTTGCAACACAGCCAGTGTTTCAGAGCCGGTAGCCCCTACTCGAAAGGCAGACAAGGGTATAGTGGCGAACTTGGGCCAGGCCCTGTCGCCTCCAACAGCTGAGGCTGTTCCCAATCCCAGTGCGCCAATTACCACTACCACATCAGCTCCCCCAGAGCCCACCAAACCACAGAAAGCTGCTCTACCGCAGCAACACCGGGTCAAATCCCGGGGTAAACCGTCTGACCATGCGGCTGTTGTTTTACGTGAGGCTTCATCTGACTCTTCCCCAGAGTTGATGGAATACGACGTGTGGGGCAATCAGCTCACCCCACACCTGCCCCTCCACCTTCTGCGGTCTCCCCGCCCCGTCGGAGAGACAGGATGAAGGTGCTACCTCCAACATAGATGGCTCCCATACTTCAGTGGAACTTGCAAGGGGGACGCATGTGGAGGAACTTCGTCTACTCTCTCAGGGTAGACAACTGTGTCTCTGTCTCCAGGAGACTTATTTCCATCCCTCATACTCCCCTGAGCTGCGAGGACTATACACTCCACAAAAAGGACGACCTGCGTGGAGAGAGAGCTAGAGGAGGTGTAGGTATTTTCGTCAGGACGGACTATCACTCCTCGCCTCTCTCGCTTATGACGACTATACAGGCTGTCGCTGTGTCTGTGCAAGTATGTCATCCATTGACTGTCTGTTCACTTTACTTGCCCCACATGAGGCACTTGATGAAGTAGCCCTCACCGACCTTCTTACACAGCTCCCCCAACCATTCATTATTTGTGGTGATTTTAATACCCACAATGTGCTTTGGGGCTCTGCAATTATCTGCCCCAGGGGTAGAGCAATTGAGAGGCTTCTCCTCTCATCCTGTGCCTACTTGCTCAATGGAGGACAGAGTACTCATTTCTGCACAGCGACTGGGTTGTTCTCTGCCATTGATCTCTCGCTTTGCTCTCCAGCTCTTGCCGCCAGTGCTCACTGGGAAGTGGTCGCTGACTTGCATGGTAGTGATCATTTCCCCATATGGATTCACCTGGCGTGGGCCCTGAAGGGAGACCACCACGATCGGTGCTCAGTGGAGCTGACTGGACACTTTATAGCCATTTGGCCCAATTCGAACACTGTGCGACTGTTGAGGTGTGGGCGGATCATATTACCGAAACGGTCCACCACGCCGCTGCAGCATCTATTCCACAGTCCATGGGCCCCCGGAAGAGGCCACCTGTGCCTTGGTGGAGTGCCGACTGCCGCTCTGCCATCAGAACCAGGCGTGCGGCTCTGCGTCGGTTCAAGTCTCGGCCGACTGCTGACACTGTTGCAGTATTTCGGGTGGCGAGGGCAAGGTGTCGCCGCATTATTCGTGAGAGCAAGAAGAGGTCATGGCAACAGTTCCTGAACACCATTAATCGTTCCACCAAAAGTTCCATTGTGTGGGAGACCATCAGGAGAATTTCTGGCAGAGGAGGGAGGTGTCCCATAGCTGCTGTAATGAATAACGGCACTCTCCACACGAATCCGGAAACATTGCCCAGACTATGGCAGCGTATTTTGCCACAGTTACTGCAACAACCAGTCAGGATCCAGGTTTCCAGCGCCATAGGGCCGTTGCTGAGAGATGTAGTTTGAACTTCCAGTCCACATCTCATGAAGTTTACAACTACCCATTTTCTATGTGGGAGCTGGATTCTGCATTGTCTGGAGCTCGTGACACCTCTCCTGGTCACGACAGGTCCATTACAGTATGCTATGGCACCTCACAATGCGCAACCAAGAAATCCTCCTCGCACTTTTTAATGGAATTGGGGCGTCGGGTCACTTTCCTGACGCGTGGCGTGAGGCAGTTTTAACCCCTTTTTTAAAACCTGGGAAAGACCGCACGAGCCCGAGTAGCTACCGTAGTGTTGCCCTCACTAGTTGCATAGGGAAGACCTTGGAGCGGATGGTCAACCGCGGCCTTGTCTGGATGTTAGAATCCCAGCAACTCCTTAGTCGCTTTCAGTGTGGGTTCAGGAGGTTTCGTTCCACCTTCGATAAACTGGCCCTACTGGAGGCGGCTGTACAACAAGCTTTCCTACGCCGTCATCACCTTCTAGGTGTATTTTTTGACATTGAGAAGGCTTACGATACCCCTTGGAGGCGTCTCATCCTGGAGCAACTTCACGAATGGGGTTTTCGGGGTTGTCTTCCTCTCGCCACGATATTTTAGGTACCGAATTGTTGACGTCCTGTCTGATCGCTTTGAGCAGGAGAACGGTGTCCCTCAGGGTAGCGTTTTAAGTGTGACTCTCTTTGCCATCGCTATTAATAGCATTATGTCCATAGTGAAAAGTCCTGTCCAGTGTTCTTTGTTTGTGGATGATTTCTCTTTGTTTTGCTCTTCTTCAAGCCTTGCAACGACAACTCGTCAGTTGCAACTTACGATTAGACGTTTGGATGACTGGGCGCGGAAGAGTGGTTTTAAATTTTCCACCGAGAAGTCTGTATGTACTCTTTTTAACCGTTCTCGTTCGATTTTAACCTTTCCTGAGTTGCTGATGAGGGACACTATTCTCAATTTTAAAGACACCGTGAGGTTTCTGGGGCTCATTTTTGACTCCAAGCTCACGTGGCTACCTCATCTTAAAGACCTGAAATGGCGGTCGCTTAAGGCTTTAGGTATTTTAAAATGTCTTAGCCACAGTACATGGGGAGCTGACAGGACTTGTCTGCTCCAGTTTTACAGGGCGTTTGTGCGATCTCGGCTCGATTATGGGAGCACGGTGTATGGGTCTGCGAGGCCTTCTTACTTAAAGATGTTGGACGTTGTGCACCATGAAGGGCTTCGGTTGGCCACTGGGGCATTCCGAACTAGGCCCATACCAAGCCTCTGTGCAGAGGCTGGTGAACCGCCACTTCCTATGCGGCGACGGCTACTTACAGTGCGCCAGGCGTATAAAACTTTGTCCACACCATACACCCTCGCATACCGTGCCATTGCTCAGCCTCCTCTAACACAGTTATTTCATAACCGGCAACGTGCGGCGCAGCCCTATGGGATTCGCGCACAGGATTGCCTCGCTGCGATGTCTTTGGCTGGTCTTCGTGTTTTGCGTCGCGGTTGGAGCAGATCCCCACCTTGGCTCCTCCGGAGACCCAAACCTATTTTAGATTTGACTAAATTTAAGAAAGATCGCACACCATATTTAACATTCCAATGTCTGTTTTTTAACATTTTAGATGTGCATCACGGTTTCACTGTCAGGTACACTGATGGCTCCAAACAGGAGAATTTCCTTGGCTGTTCTGCAGTGTTCCCTGATCAAGTTACCCGGATTCGCCTCCCTGCTGAATATACCGTTTTCGCAGCGGAGCTCCACGCGATCCTGAAGGCACTGGAGCAGATTAATCGTGTTCGGGGCGATCTATTTCTTCTCTGCTCCGATTCTCTTAGTGCCTTACAATCACTGCAGAACCTGTATCCGACTGAGGCGATGGTCCAGCTGATACATGACCAACTGTACCTACTCCAACGGCGGGGTACAGAAGTATCCTTCTGCTGGGTGCCTGGTCATGTTGGCATCTGGGGCAATGAACAGGCCGATCGGGCTGCCAAGGACGCCTGCAGAGAGCAGTCAGTCATCGCTGCACTCCACAGGAAGTGCATAGTTGTGGGAGGACGAATGGCTGGCGGTGACGGCCAATAAACTGCGGTTGATAAGGTCAACCACTTGGCCTAGGCGTTCCTCCTGCCGGTTGCTCAGGCGGGAGGAGGTGGCCCTCACACGTCTTCGGATCGGGCACTGTCTTCTCACACATAGCTTTTTATTACGGCGGGAGGATCCACCGTTTTGTGATGCTTATGGTGTGCATATCTCTGTGCGGCACATTTTAACAGACTGCATTTTATACCGTGATGCACGGGCAGAAGCACAAGTTGCTCGGGATCTGCCTTCTGTTTTAGCTAATGATGAGATGTGGGTGTCTAGGGTTTTTAAGTTTTGTGATGTGTCTGGACTCTGGCCTAAAATTTTAGGCTGGAGGTTTTAGTGTATTGCAGAGTGGCTGACTCCTCCCCTTTTTTCCTTGCGGTCAGCCAGCCACTTCCATCTACTACATTGTTTTAGCTTGTTCTATCATTTTCTTCCTGTGTTGTCCATGTTTTACTGCTGACGCTCTGCTTCATCCCACGCTTTGGTGTGGGTGAGCACATGTTTTTCGACGATTGTTACCCATGTTTTCTGTTCCGTTTTATAGTCCTGTTCTGGGATTTTTCTTGACACCCGCCTCACTAAGTTACTGAACGGGCACTGAAGACCTTGCTGTCGTGCGCCCAAAACCCCTCTGCTACTACTACTACTACTACAACGGGGACAGATGAAAATGTGTGCCCCGACCGGGACACGAACCCGGGATCTCCTGTTTACATGGCAGACGCTCTCTCCATCTGAGCCACCGAGGGTAGCGTGACTGCTGGGATTTATCTCTGGCACGCCGCCCGCGAAACCCACATTCTCAACGTATTGTCCCGCACTACATTCGTAGTGCCCCCGCCCGTTATACTCGTTACACGCGGCACGTTGCCGATTGCCGGACATGTCTTAAAGAACAGATATCATCTTAGTATATAAATAGTTAAGGCTCACCGGCCACTTGACCATCTTCTTCTTCTTTGCGAATGCACAAACAGTGCCCGAACCTTGGTGGTAATCGGCAACGCGCCGCGAGTAATGAGTATAATGGGCGGGGGCACTACGAATGTAGTGCGGGACGATACGTTGAGAATGTGGGTTTTGGCAGGAGGCGTGCCAGAGATGAATCCCTGCAGTCGCGCTGTCCTCTGTGTCCTCGGTGGCTCAGATGGGTGCCGGCACGGTAGCTCAGCGTGTTGGGTCAGAGAGCAGGCTGGCTTCTGAAAAAAAATAAAAAATAAAAAAAAATAGTGAAACGGTCAACAACGAGCTTCAACGGATGTCATGTGACGTCCGATACGACGAAATACACCTAACCCTAACGAACAATATGCAAAAGAAAATAATAAAATATAATAAAAAAGATGGATAGAGCGTCTGCCACGTAAGCAGGAGATCCCGGTTTCGAGTCCCGGTCGGGCACACATTTTCATCTGCCCCGTTGACGTATGTCAACGCCTGTAAGCAGCTAAGGGTGTTCATTTCATTGTAACTATGAATCATTTTTTTGGTAAGTTTTTCACAATAAAGGCCCAAACATCGAGAAGAAAAGGTGGAAGCAAAGTTGTAAACCTAGTATAGACTTAATCGTAGATCCTACCACAAGCACCAAAAATTTTATCTGCTTCTGTAGGCTGTGAAGTGTTGGTTCATGTCACACTATTAACCAAATTTCAAAAAAAAAAAAAAGTGAAAAAGACCGTGAACATAGGAGTTGGATCCATTTATCAATGGGAAAAGCAGTATGCCGTAGATGGCAGTATCAGTGCAGAGGTATCGTAAAACTGAAATCAATAGCAGAAGCGAAATTCCTGCACGTCTATCGGTGATGAATCTTGCATATCGAGGCCGCCGTGCAATATTCATGGCACGTAATATGCATTGAGCGGTCGGCGCGCCGCGCGGCGCTGTATTGGCTGCGCAGGCAGCAGCCCGAGGCTAAATATCGCAATCAGTGGGCCACTAGGTGTCGCGTAATGGAGACTTACGGCTGCCGTGCGGTCCGCGCTGTCATCGAGCCGCGATTTGCGCGCAGCGCGCTCCGCTCGTGTCAACAGCGCAATGCCGGGGATTCCGCCAGCAAGTGTTTGCCACGGCCCGTTCAATCTCCGCCACCCGCGTCGCAGACAGGCGCCCTCGGAAACCCGACACGGGCTAGAATGTGGAGGGCCAGGAGCCTCGACGTCAGAGCGGAGTCTTAAAACGCTTCGGTCACACTAACACCGATGTCGGGGCTTCCGCCGATACGCGACATCGGGCGAAGACAGCCGATCTCAACGTCTGGACGTGCAGACATCGGACGACCGTCGAACAAGTTCAAATCAGATTCTTTTCTTCGACGGAAAGGAGAGACGTACTGACTCGCGAAATATGCATGGAGAGAGACTTGTTAGGACGAGTACAGGTAAGAAGACGTTTGCGGTATACCGAGGATGAGAAACATAATCAACAGACTTATTCCACGGGATCCATAGTCTGAATCAGGAGCCACAGGAATATTTATGAGCCTGAGGTTCGGAAAGATTCAGAAACCCTACTTGCACTAGGTCGAGATGAAATTTCTGATTTACATGGTATAACAGATATTTATTTGTACGAATGAGAAATATCTTTTCTACATTGTTAAATAATTTGAAAATTAGAGTTCGATATATCTGTATTGAAATAGCTTTTGTTCAAACGCCGTTGCAAAATTGCAACGTTAACTGTGAAATGTATTCACTATAAGAAAATTAAAATTTCTCGTAGCCATTGTCTGACTGCATAAATTGAAGAACGTAGGTGATTTGTGAGCCGGCCGTAGTGGCCCAGCGGTTCTAGGCGCTACAGTGTGGAACCGCGCGACCGCTACGGTAGCAGGTTCGAGTCTTGCTTCGGGGATGGATGTGTGTGATGTCCTTAAGTTAGTTAGGTTTAAGTAGTTCTACGTTCTATGGGATTGATGATTTCCGAAGTTGAGTCCCATAGTGCTCAGAGCCATGTGCACCATTTTTTTTAATTTGCGGGCTCATTCAGTTAAAAATAGTTTCTTGTTCATATTAAACCACCACTTTTAACGTGAGATACTGTTTCGAAAACTACTTGACTGAAATTTCGGTTAATAACATACATAAAGCAATCTCACTTTCTTGGTCACGTTATTAAGCAGAATGAATAACATACGGTTAAGATGAGCTGCCATTTCACCGTTTTGTAATGATGATATGCTTTTTTATTAAGAACATATGATCTCGAGTATAGCGTTTTTTTCCTGAGTCTGCTACATTCGTAAAGCCTGTTAAAACCCGTCTGGTTGTTCTAATGACTGAGAAAGCAATCTATGTCTCTCTTTTCTCCACATTCTTCTTGCGAGAGATATGTTGTTGTTGTGGTCTTCAGTCGTGAGACTGGTTTGATGCAGCTTTCCATGCTACTCTATCGTGTGCAAGTTGCTTCATCTCCCAGTACCTACTGCAACCTACATCCTTCTGAATCTGCTTAGGGTATTCATCTCGTGGTCTCCCTCTACGACCGAGCGAGGTGGCGCAGTGGTTAGCACACTGGAGTCGTATTCGGGAGGACGACGGTTCAGTCCCATCTCCGGCCATCCTGATTTAGGTTTTCCGTGATTTCCCTAAATCGTTTCAGGCAAATGCCGGGATGGTTCCTTTGAAAGGGCACGGCCGATTTCCTTTCCAATCTTTCCCTAGCTTTCGCTCCGTCTCTAATGACCTCGTTGTCGACGGGACGTTAAACACTAACCACTACTACATCTCCCTCTACGATTTTTACCCTCCACACTGCCCTCCAATATTAATTTGGTGATCCCTTCATGCCTCAGAACATGTCCTACCAACCGATCCCTTCTTCTTGTCAAGTTGTGCCACAAACTTCTCTTCTCACCAATCCTATTCAATACTTCCTCATTAGTTATGCGATCTACCCATCTAATCTTCAGCATTCTTCTGTAGCACCACATTTCGAAAGCTTCTATTCTTGTCCAAACTATTTATCGTCCATGTTTCACTTCCATACATGGCTACACTCCATACAAATACTTTCAGAAAAGACTTCCTGACATTTAAATCTATATTCGATGTTAACAATTTTTTTTTCTTCAGAAACGCTTTCGTTGCCATTGCCAGTCTACATTTTATATCCTCTCTACTTCGACCATCATCAGTTATTTTGCTCCCCAAATAGCAAAACTCCTTTACTACTTTAAGTGTCTCATTTCCTAATCTAATTCCCTCAGCATCACCCGTCTTAATTCGACTACATTCCATTATCGCGAGAGATATACTGTAGCTAATTCACTTGCATTCGGTGACTTTATGATAGAAAAGGCGGCAATTCAGAACTCGTCTCTTAGTTCAGAAGCTTCGTGACGTCCATCCCTGCAACAAATGACCAAAGTGACCAGATGCATTTTGACCTAGCTGTCAGCCAAAGCTATCCGACTACCTATTGTCCGAGCGAGGTGGTGCAGTGGTTAGCGCACTAGACTTGCATTCGTGAAGACGGCGGTTCAATCCCACGTCCGGCCCTCCTGATTTAGGCTTTAGGTGATATTCCTAATCGCTTCAGGCAAATACCAGAATGTCTCTTTTGACAGGGAACGGCTCACTTCCTTCCCCACGCTTCCAGAGACCGATGACCTCGCTGTTTGGTCTCTTCCCCAAGCAATCCCACAACTAACTATGGCGGTAGCGTGCTACTGTGACAGCAGTTAGAGACTGCCAAATTGTTTTGTTCCGATGAGGGTAATGAATTGTGCGATAGGCCACTAAACATTATGGTCATCATCACCCTTGTCTAAAGTGAATACAGATGAGGGTGATGAAATGGTTCAAATGGCTCTGAGCACTATGGGACTTAACTTCTAAGGTCATCAGTCCCCTAGAACTTAGAACTACTAAACCTAACTAACCTAAGGACATCACATACGTCCATGCCCGAGGCAGGATTCGAACCTGCGACCGTAGCGGTCGCGCGGTTCCAGACTGAAGCGCGTAGAACCGCTTGGCCACCTAGGCCGGCAGAGTGATGACAGTTTACTAAAATTAATAAATGACAAAACCAAGTTTTAACACACACCGGTGTTGAAAATACAATCATGATATGATGAGCAACATAAAATAATAAAATCAGACAAAACACGGCATAATAGCAAGATAACACCAAGGATAAAGTATCAGGACGGACACGAAGAAGGGGACAGAGGAATGTTGCTAGGTCAGTATTTAGAAATAATTGGGCACTGAGCCACTCTGTGACTCATCAGAATCTCAAACCCATAATTTTGAGATGATGTGTAGACATCACATAAAACCACAAAATTTTAAAACACAAACGACACAAGGCGCATTATCAATTAAAATTAATGCCATGAACTATGAGAGATCTATAAATGCCCTCAGGTCATCATGCAAGACACACTCAATATGAACATTTCGTATCAATAGCCGTGTTCGACATCTGTAGTACTCTGGTAACATTGGCAGTAGAGGAATTTCTTGCCATGAAACCCCTCATTTGCACCAGTACCCTCAGGAAAGCAAACACTACGTAATAAACTCAAAACAACTCTGGTAGCCCTATCCTAAGGACGCTGTTGATGTATACTATACAGCAACAGATAAAATCCACATCCTTTGATCCATAAGTTTGAACAGTAATAATGCAAAATCTCGTTAAATTTAATTTTAAAAATACAGTTTGGTGTACAATTCTTCCTGTAAGCAGTCAATTCGATCATCAAACTTAACCGCTTCAGTAGCCTGGGAGGTTGCCTAGCTTTGAATCTTAATGCCACCCATCGGCAGTAAATGAAGGATCTCTCTCGGACGAACCCCAAGTGATCTCGTTGCCATGGAAGGTCGCTAAACAGCTATTTTAATGGCGGCTGTGCAACGGAGATGGATGCTAGTGATTCAGAAACGGACAACTCCTTGTATGCCTGGCGTAGCATGAGGAGGAAACGTTGAATAGACAACAGCGACTCACCAGTCATGTGGCAGATTGATGCAGATGGTGAAGTATTCGAGTCCACGAACGTCGTCATCCA
The DNA here is from genome assembly GCF_023897955.1 of Schistocerca gregaria. Classification (NCBI taxonomy): domain Eukaryota; kingdom Metazoa; phylum Arthropoda; class Insecta; order Orthoptera; family Acrididae; genus Schistocerca; species Schistocerca gregaria. The sequence goes on along the minus strand of NC_064920.1, from coordinate 284,531,287 downwards.
CTTCCCACTGAGGGATGTCTATTAGAGCAGTCGAGCAGAAGAAGAGGTCTATTGTTGTAGTACAGACGACCTTTGAGCTAAGCTGAAATACCTACGCAAGTTTATCAATACGATGTCTGTGGTACCCTCGAGTATATAACCCCTCAGGCAAGAAGTGTGGTATCCCATTAGTGTACGGGGCAGTTCAGCGACAAGCTACTCTAGGGACTCACAGTTGTTGGGCTCATGGAGTGAGGTTGTATAGGGAACACATCATTACATTAGCATGGATCATTATTCTCATAGCGAGGGCTTGTAGTCTTGTCGTTAACTGCACAGCTGAGGAATGGAATGTGTCCTTGACGAACACTACAGCTCCACCTTTCGTCCTGTCATCAGTACGGTCATCTTTTCTGAGGAGGGGATAGCCTCCAGATATGGGAGATATCCTGTCTTGTACGAGTGCATGTACTCGAAGTTCCTCAAAATAGGTGCCATTTCAGCGGTATAGTTTTATTTTACCCCTGTGTTTGTGTCAGTATGATGAAGCACTTGTACTACATTTGGAAGTGAAGGGGCTGTTTGGATCGAGTGACAAGTCAGCTAACTCTATTATATGTCATCCTCATCTTCTAGACATAACCTGATTGCGTTTGACGGCGTCCGGGACGGCTTTGAACCCGAACGTGATGACCCATTCGAATGGTTCAAACGGCTCTGCGCACTATGGGACTTAACATCTGAGCTCATCAGTGCCTAGAAACGCTCGACCACACCGGCCGGCGATGACCCATACCCTGCCGCTTTTCGCTTCGAGGAATATGAGAGAGTCTGATGTAATGAGGCACACTACTGTTGGGTTGCTTTTTCCACACATTGTTGTAGTAGTACTTTCCTCTTCAGTCGGATCTACCCCCATGGCAGTATTTTACTTCTCTGTGCATTGGCAGTGTAGGTCCTAGTGAAGGTGTTGATGGTGGCTAATGGGACGTTTGGACGTTGCCTGCGTCGAAGCGTCTACCTTTGGGACAGGTTTCTTCATCATGGAAGCGAAAGAAGTGGCAAAGTCACGGGGTTTCAGCTCCTCATACTGTTCCTTGGCTTCTACATAATGAATCTGCTTTGTCACCTTTGCGTATTGAGTTTTACATTCATCATTAAGAACTGGGCAATCTCGACTCCAAACTGGGTGACTCCCACAGCAGCTGATGCAATAGCTGAAGGCGTGCAATCAGGGCCAGGTTCATTTCCTGCCTTTCCACATCTCCCGGAAATCGCTTTACATCTGAAACTCAGCGTTATGTCGTAGAATCGCTAGAATTTGTAACATTTTATAAAGTTGTGTATGTAAGGCCCAATAGTAAGTTGGAGGAACACTGCCCTATCTGTTCAGACAGCGTAGGAATTATGAAGCTGGGTGTCTACTCACTCTATCCATTAGTTCTTCACTGCCTTTGTTCCACATCGACTACCCCATGTGAGGTCCATTTGACCAGATCCTTGCTAGGGTTGAGAGAGGTGAGAAACCCAGCAACGATATAGTCATGCAATTCGAGTGCCGGCCGCGGTGGTCTCGCGGTTCTAGGCGCGCAGTCCGGAACCGCGCGACTGCTGCGGACGCAGATTCGAATCCTGCCTCGGGCATGGACGTGTGTGATTGTCCTTAGGTTAGTTAGGTTTAAGTAGTTCTAAGTTCTAGGGGACTGATGACCACAGCAGTTGAGTCCCGTAGTGCTCAGAGCCATTTGTACCAACCAATTCGTGTGACTTCTAAAGGGGCTCCAACTTCTTTGACCTGATAGTTAGTTTCGACCGACAAAGAATCATTACGCCATCGTCTAAATGACCTTAAGATCTTAGCATTCCCCCATAAGCCTCTACAAGTATAGGAAGCGGACAGTTTTTCTAACTCCCACTTCTTCTTCTCGATCACCAGAAAAAAAAAAATGTTGACTTATGACTCGGTGAGCCCCGTTACTAAAGATCGACTTTATTTGAAGGGATAGACCCTCCTTATTCGTTTTGATGGGTGGGCGTGACTACTCACGGATGGTACACCCATCACGCTCAGAAATGAACTGCAATATGCATTCTGTTATTAAATACTGAACTAATCCTAACAAACTCAGAATCTAGACAGCTCGCCACACGAGTCCTGTTGAGCGATTGCGTGTAGGTACCTGCCAGCGCCCAGCCATTCAACTGGGAGGAGGACGAGAAAATTTCTCTGTCCACGAGCAGCTATGGAAATAAGGGCCTTCCCAGACAGAGCCCCTATTGCCTGAGTAATCCTCATAAAATTGAGATGCGACCCGTCACCAGAGGTCTTCCGCTACAGACAGTTCCACTTCGAGAGCCGTGCATTTCATCGGTTCGTACCACACCTTAGGACTGAAGATTTATTTAGAGAGGTCTCTACCGTCCTCGCGAACCGAGCCGTTAAGCCGAGATCGCCGGTTGCTGTAGCACACAATGTTTCACCGCCGAGCCGCTCGAGGGTAGCTGAAGCACGCCCAGGTGTTACCGTGACAGACGACAGGCGGCGCTCACCAGTCCAAAGCACAGGAATCCTGGGCTCACCAAGCCTGTACTCAGCAAACGAATGCTGAGAACCTTAGGTCATTTAGTTCCACGTAAGCGTGAAAGTTTGTAGGACTGCTGGTGCTGAGTGTTACGAATGCAGAAAACACGCAAGTGGCGAAATGTTTGAAAGGGTGATTCAAATGAAATGCATAGTACCACACTACAGTTTGAATGAAGCGTAGGCTCGCAATTTAAAGTTATCGGTAATAGCACATCTGGCACTGAAAAATAATTTTACATCTGTATCTCCACCCATAATTTGCAACCAACACTTTGGTGTTTGGCAGATGGAGTGCTATGTAGCACTCCCACATCACGGCTTCACTGATCCAGTCGCTAATGGTCCGTAGGAAGGCCACTTATTTCGCTCTGAAATCCCTCTAATTTTACAGTCATGGCATTTTCGAGAAAAAAGTGATAGGGAGGAATGTAGATTTTACATTGAATGTACTTTGAAGTATATCATTTCCTATCACATATTTATTGAAAGTCGCTTTCTCTGTGCGTAGTGTCACGTGACTGGAAAACAGCGCACATTATTCCTATGAACAATAATGGTAAAAAGTTAAGATGCGCCTAATTACAGACCAATATTGGTGACGGTCATCTGTTCCGGAAGCCTAAAGCATGTTCTAAGTTTCGTCTGTCTGACTTTCCAGCAGGAGAACAAGCTTCTTTAAAAGAATCAACGAGCATAATGAGAAAAAATCGTCCATGTGAAACTCATCTTTCTTTATTCATACACCTCATCTTGCAAACAGTACATGCCGATGAACGCGTAAATTTCTTCTTCCTATATTTTCGAAAGATTACGCGCAAATAAAAGAGTACATTTCCTCTTCCTATATTTTCAAAAAACCGTTCAAGACTGTTCCATGTGGTCGACTAGTCATATCTTCTGAGAAATGTGGACAAAAAAGTATGTAAACACCAGAAACACAACTGCCTTGTAGGGTGTAGTGTTATCTTATCGTCCCATACATCTCTATTAAAACTCCCTTAGTCTCTTCATTATTTTCAAAAGCTTCGAGGGGGCAAGATACACAAAAAACCTTTTTTTTACTTATCTTCATCAACCCTTGCTGCTGTTGCCTACAGTTATTGTATCTAGGCGTTCATTCTTGCGGCTGAAATTTTGATTTAACCTTGTGGGTTCCTGATAACTAAACAACTGATGAGGATTTTCCTGTATATATCTTGAATTTTATTCATCGTGTACCACGTCCAAAGTCTTTAAATAGGACATTCTTGCAGACTCAAATACCGAACACTCATAATCGAGCAGAGATCTCACAAATGCCCTAAAAAACCGTGGCAAACTTGATCATCCACCATGGCCACATAAATCTTGGTAGTAATGTGGCATTGCCGAATGACCATTGGGAGCGTGGAGTAACTCGATGGGACAGCCCACATCACCACCGAATGTTTTCCAAGTACCATCATGGCGACGTAAACTCTGCCACAATTTTGACACAGTGTGAAACATGACTCATATAACAAAAGGCTCTTCCATTGCTTCATAGTCCCTGTTTTATGGCTTGAATGTTCCAAATGTATACCAGTCTCGATTTAAGGTGTATTGTTGTATTAATAGTACAATGAGCCCTCCGGTTAGCCACGCGGTCTAACGCGCTGCTTCCAGAGCGAAAGGCGTGCTGGTCGCCGGCACGAATCCGACTAGTGGATTAGTGTCGAGGTCCGCTTTGCCGGCCAACATGTGGATGGTTTTTAAGGAGGCTCTAGGTATAATACAGACTATAAGCTTTCGAAATTAAAACCAAATTGGTTAACATTGTGTATGTTTATTATTTATTTCTCAACCTTCTCACAGTGGCGACAAACACGATTCTCTCAACGAGAGGTCACTTTCATGATGATCGATGACGGCGAATCCAAGGCCACTCATTGTTACAGATGTAGCAGCAAACGTGTGTGATCTTGCATTGTCATGCTGAAGAAGAACGGGGTCCATGTGGAAGAAATCTTCGAACACGAAATTCTATTGCAACACGCTGTTTCTCACTCACCTGCATAGCCACTTTGCAATTCCCCTTGTTAGAAACTACAAACTGGGCGTTCTAGTGACCGAGGGCTGCAATATGTAGACATAGAGAATGAAGATGCAGAATGTTAATACAGTGTGTTTTATTAAAAAATCTGTAAGACTTTCAGATAAAAATTTCGAAGAGATTACTTTTCAGCGCGACCTCGTATTTCATCTACACTATGTGATCAAAAGTATCCGGACACGTCCAAAAACATATGTTTTTCGTATGAGGTTCATTGCTCTGCCACATACTGCCAGGTACTCAATATCAGCGACCTCAATAGTCATTAGACGTCATGAGAGGGCAGAATGGGGCGCTCCGAGGAACTCACGGACTTCGAACTTGATCAAGTGATTAGGTGTCACTTGTGTCATACTTCCATACGCGAGATTTCCACACTCCTAAACATCCCAAGGTGCACTGTTTCCGAAGTTATAGTGAAGTGGAAACGTGAACGGACACGTAGAGCACAAGAGCGTGCAGGCCGACCTCGTCTGTTGACAGACAGAGACCGCCGACAGGTTAACAGCGTCGTAATGTTTAATAGGCAGAAATCTACCGAGACCAACACACAATAATTCCAAACTGCATCATGATCCACCGCAGGTACTCTGACAATTAGCCAGAGGGTGAGAAAACGTGGATATCATGGTCGAGCGGCTGCTCATAAGCCACACATGACGCTGCTAAATGCCAAACGACGCGTCGCTTGATGTAAGGAGCCTACACATTGGACTACTGAACAGTGGGAAAACGTTGTGTGGAGTAACGAAACGCGTTACACGATACACAAAGCACAATGTGGCGATGCGATGGCAGGGTGTGGGCATGGCGAATGCGTGGTGAACGCCATCTGCCAGCGTGTGTAGTGGCAACAGTAAAATTCGGAGGCGGTGGTGTTATGGTGTAGTCGTGCTTTCCATAGAGAGGCTTGCACCCCTTGTTGTTTAATGCAGCACTATCATAGCACAGGCCTACATTGACGTTTTAAGCACCTTCTTGCTTCCCTCTGTTGAACAGCAATTCGGGGAAGGCGATTGCAAGTTTCAACACGATCGAGCACCTGTTCATAATGCACGACTTGTGTCGGGGTGTTTGTTTACACGACAGTGACATCCCTATAATAGACTGGCCGGCATAGAGTCCTGACTCGAATCCTATGGAACACTTTTGGGACGTTTTACCATTTCTCACCGACCGACATCGATACCGCTCCTCAATGCAGTACTCCGTGAAAAATGGGCTGCCATTCCCCAAGAAACCTTCCAGCAACTGCTTGAACGTATGCCTGAGAGAGTGGAAGCTGCCATCATGGCTACGGGTTGGCCAACACAGTACTGAGTTCCAGCATTACCGGTGGAGGGCGCCACCAATTGGTAAGTCTTTTGATCACACAGTGTATAGTTCACATATTTCGCATGCACTTGTACACAAATATTACTTGTATTTCTACTGAATTTGGTCCTGCAGTTTTGTTTTCACGCAGCTCAATGTTTATAAGGTCATGTCTGGTGGACCATGTGTGTTATATCGATTTTTTTTCATATACATCCAGCAGTACATGGAGACACTGCCAGCGAAATGCGTTGCTGATGGAGTTTGTAGTAAGGAAGTAGTAAATTAAAAGGTAGTGCTTAATAAGGCAGTTTTACTGCATGAGCAACGAAACTGTAGATCGGGTCAGCTACAAATTTTCGTCATTTTCTCAGGGATGCGAGGGAAAGCATCTTAAAATTTAGAGCTATATGTAAAGTTCGTTGTGAGTAATTAAATGCTTTCATTCTCAAATACTGGATGAATATGCCCTAACAATTGGCTATTTGTTAACCACGCCATCAGATGGAGGTGGTATCAAAGACACGTATGCAAAATTTCTCCTCATAGTAAGGAGTTGCTTTACGTGGCAGGCAGATGACGCTCCAGATAGCATTGTAGTACTAGCAGTGGTGCTTGCAATGAAGTCAGTCCCATATGTGAAGAGAGTAGGATTTTCCATCAAGTATCATAAAGAAACTTCATTTGCAAAAATATTCATAAACGTAGTTGCTAAGATTGTGCGATGTGGACTGAGCCACTCGTTAATTTGAGTTGGGCAAGCGGCTTCCACACCTGGACAAGCGTTTGACGGATGCTTCCATGAATGTAGGTGTAGCGGATGGCTACTAAACTGTTAGTTAATTTTACATTAAACTGCAACAGAAGAGGGGCCCAAGTAATTGGTTATGGTGTCGGATAAAGCACACAGAGTCTCTTGTCTGGCTATTCGAAGGGTCATTCAAATACCCAGTCTTTCAAGGTCCAGTTAAGATTACACGTTCAATGACAAAGAATCACTTACAAGAGCCCAACAGAAATCAACACAGTGAGTAACGCAATATCAGTAGGGATATAGAAAGTCGCACTTAAACATTGATACAAGTAACCATTAAAATATATATTTTGCAAGATTACTCCTAACATGCATGTAGGGGGATACTAACATGCTAAATACTCTTTGACGCAATGGATCCCAGGCATTTAACAAGGTTGGTTCCGTAGTCTGACTGTGATTTTAAACCTACCCTACCATGTTACAGGTGAGCCACGTGAGCACTGCAAAAATATTCAAGAAAGAAGTGATAACCACCGAATAACAACACTTGACGTAATCGTGCCTACCTTTAGATTTAGTTTTGAGACGTCACGCCACAGACACAGCTTACGGTACATGTGCTGGTACTGCCGCCACATAGGACGCCTATGGTGTGACAGCCAGTCACCAAGTCCCCGTCCTACGTCCTGTTCTGCAGCACCGCAGCGTTTGTAACTTAAAAGTCGTTACCTCTCTCGGGCTGGTTTCCAGAAGGGCCAAATACTGAAGCATATTCACTCAAATAGTCCCTGAGCCAGAGCCCTCCTCTCCCATGCTCCACCGGGGTTCTATCCAGTAACTGCTTTTCACGTCCTCAGCCAATCAGATTGGAGGCTGCAAACTGTGCTTCTTCTTCCACTGGGCAGAGTGGTTGGTGCACAACAGCGCGAAGGTGCCATAGAGTCGGAACTGCTATTAAAAAGCCGCCGCTTCCACCGAGAGAGTATTCCGCAGTCACCAATCTATGAGGTTTCTATGGAAAGCGCACGAAAACCGATTCCTCGTCTTGGAAACCAGTTTGGCACCTTGCTCTTGCCTAAGGTGCAATAATAATAATAATAATAATAATAATAATAATAATAATAATAATAGTAATAATAAATAAAAAAATGCAATATTACGAAAATTGTATCAGTAACTTCTCTCGCAACCAGTTGTTCAGTATGTGCGGCCTTTGAGCTAAACGCTCCAATTCCTTCTGCTGCTTACACAGACGCCGCCATCTGGTGGTTATAATTAAATTGCGGCTACTCAGAGTGCTGCAGAGTGGACTGTAAGTACCGTATGGCAGCGAAACTTTACAGATAGCGAGATGCGTTAACGCGCAACCGATTTATGCTAAAAAAAACCAGTTTTCGCCACCAGGTGCAAATCTGGGGCTCCCCTGTGCTTATATTGAACACATTGTGTAAGATTCAGCCAATAACAACGTCAACATTATGCCTTTCCGCTTCTTTGACTTTTTCTGCCCACATTCCATTTCATCACCTCTTAGCTATGGAAACATTTCTATTTGCCTTTTTTTGCACCACGTGGCCAAAATTGTTATTAATTTTTTCAAATGAAATCTATACCACAGTAATGTATTGGAGTACCTATCAAGTTTAGTTGCCAAATTATGTTTACAGTCCACACTGGATTTCTGTGAGTGTGTGTGTGTGTGTGTGTTTCGCTCTTGGGCTCCCAACAGCGCCATTACACTTATTGAAACAAACGAATATGGAGGTGAACTAAAATTTTAGGCCACGCATACAGTCAGTTCAAGAAATTAAAACACAGGGAAAACAAAACACAGAAGTTTCAGCATTTCGTGGCCCTGTCAGCAACTGTATAAATATTAAATTCAAAATTAACAGCCTCAGTTGCGGAGTTACCTAGATTTACCTAGGTTTCAATTGGGATAACCCAACCTTCTTCAGAATTACACTTACTAAGGTTGGGGTATCCCAATTCAAACCTAGGTAAACCTAGGTAACTCCGCAACTGAGGCTGTTAATTTTGAATTTAAAACACAGAAGAGCTAAAAGAAAAGCACAGGAAACAGTGACTCGCTGACCAGTTACAAAAAAATTGAGGAAGCCAGCCACCCTGTTGACACATTAAAAACATCTCCCCAAAATCTTGTAAAAATCGTTGGAGAATTCACAAAACTTAAGAACTTAAGCCACATTCGTTTGATCATTACGCAAAATAGACTTCCTATCTGCCGGCAAAGCCACTGCAGTACGCTCGTCGTCATATTAAATACAGTCCAATAAAATGTGGCGCATCGTGATCTGGACGCCACAAGCACCACACATTGGAGGGTCTTCTCGCCGGAGTAAGAGTCCATGAGTCATAGGGCTGTGGCCTATGCGAAGAGCAGTAAGGAGGGCCTCGTCCCGTCGTCGCGGTTGGTAAGAAATACGCCACGGCCAAGTTGTGGGCTTGACGACACAGAGCTTGTTGTTGGTCACTTCCCATCGACACAGTACATCACCCTCAACAGCGATGTGTGAGCTTGGAAGGTGAGAGCACATCGAAATACTTGACAGTCACGATACGCCTTCTTGGCTGCTCGATCGGCCTTTGTTCCCCGCAGTTCCCATGTGCCTGATACCCATCAGAAATACACATCATTCCTAGCCGCAGTAGTTGCAGGAGGGCGTCCTGGATGGTTCAAATGGTTCAAATGGCTCTGAGTACTATGGGACGTAACTTCTGAGGTCATCAGTCGCCTAGAACTTAGAACTAATTAAACCTAACTAACCTAAGGACATCACACGCATCCATGCCCGAGGCAGGATTCGAACCTACGACCGTAGTGTTGGCTCGGTTCCTGACTGCAGCGCCTAGAACCGCACGGCCACTCCGGCTGGCCCGTCCTCGATGTTCTCGGTTACTATATCTGCTGGGTACAAACGTTGGAGAGAGAAAACGGCGCTCAGTGCCCGCAAGATCGTATAGAGTTCGACAATGTTAAAGTCTGGAGGTAGTCTGACTTTCAGGACACCATCTGGGAAAACAACAGAGCAGAAAACAGAGTTCCCCTGCTCATACCTATCCGTAAAAACAGCTTCATGGTTGTGGTGCCCAGATAAAACGGCAGAAAATATCGCATTATGAACGGAAGAAGGAGCGCTATCTCTTCCGTACTGCACCAAATCTAAAATCACTCTGGGTGTCTTCAGTAACCAGGACAGAAGATGGTTAAAATCCTTGATTTGGGATCGAACTCGCTCCACACCTAGGCGCTCCAGACGCGTTGCCTACAGATCCTAAATTGCATCGTGTCTTGTAGACTTTTGGAAAAAAGGCACCCCAAATGCAGATGAGCAACAGCAAAGTGTGCTGGTGAAGTTGGAGCTGTGAGGAACTTACATGCTTGACTCATCATGAGGAGCTGGCACCGGATGGTAAGAAGAGCTTCCTCCACCTCAGCAAAGTTGCTCGGTATGGGACTGGTCTGATAAGCAGTCGTGTCCAACCGAACCCCGTCATGGACAGTGTCAATGATCCGCAAATAAGAGAGCCTCGCTGACCAATACACCGTGCACCTGTGGTCCAGCCATGTCTGCAAGAAAGCCTGGTAAAAGTGGAGGAGACGAAACCTGTCTGCTCCCCAAGACCTATGGCTAAGGTACTTGATGACGTTCAGTGCCTTCAAGACTATGGCTTTGAGGTCTCGCAGATGTGGGCAACCATGAAAATCTGGAGTCGAAAATGAGCCACAGAAACCGCACTGTGTCTCTACAATCTAGGATGGAGTCCCCAATATGCAAGGCAAGCAAATTAAAAATACGATGGAAGGATTAAAGTGGATACACACATACTTACCCACAGAAAACTGAAACCCCATATTAGCAGCAAACCCCTATAACCTCCGCACTGTAACTTGCAACTGAAAGCTCGCCGTTGCGACACTGGAGGAGGAACAGAACATAGCAAAATTGTCCACAAATAAGGAGCACTGTACAGGAGTCCTTACAATAGACGTGATACTGTTGATGGCTATGGCACAGAAGGTGACACTTCAAACACTCCCCTGAGGAACATCATTGTCCTGCTCAAACCGATCAGACAGCGGGTCAGCAACACAGGTCCTAAAAACGGCTGGGACAGGAAATAACATAGGAGAAGGTGACCACGAAAGCCACAGTAATGCAGCTGGGTGGGAATACAGTGTCTCCAAGTAGTACCATAGGTCTTAATTGTATCAAAGAATACGCTGATACTGTGATGCTTATGGAGGAAAGCATGCTAAATAGCGGCCTGTAGGAGGGTCAGATTGTCGACAGTGGACCGAAGTTGTCTGGTCTCTATCAACCAGACTTTTCCTTTGCAGCTCGTTAAGGCGACACTCCTGTTACTACTGGAAGACATACGCACCTTTCAAGAGAAATATCAGAACAGCCCCCCTCAACGAGTTTGGGAAGTTGAGTGTCTGCATATAAAATTAAATTATTTGAGGAGGATTTTCCTTTGACGCCACTGACAAATGGCGAAGCATGCAGTACCGTGTTTGGTCGTGACTGGGAGCAGTATCACGGGTAACAGACAGTGCCGGCTTGAGCTCCCACATGGAGAAACGAAAGTTGTATGGCTCCGAACAATTTTACCTGAAGTCAAACCGGCAACTGTCGAATGTTATATCGTATTGACTAAATGCCAAATCCTGGCTTCCATCAGCTGTAGCATTTGCAGAATGTGTTGCTAGTGTCTGAGCGATGGCTCTGGGCGTCATCTGGAGACGCCCGTCCTTCAGCACTGGAGCTATTGGTAAACGATGGTTTTTACCAGATATCCACTGGATGGCTTCCCATACTTCTGAACTAGAAGCGAAACGGTCGATAAAGTTTAGAAACTCATGCTATGGCCGTTTTTTGCTCTCCTTAATGATGTGGCGAGCCTTGACCCTCGCTTTTCTAAGGACTGTGAAGTTGTATGTTGTCAGGCGGCATTTAAACGGCTGAGGAGCAGCACTCTTATACTGAATGGGTGAATGGCACTCTTCTGTCCATCAAAGTACAGGTCGCCTCCGGAGAGGATCAAAAGTCTTTGGTGTGGATAGGTGAGCAGCATGATGGATCACATGTGAGATGTGACCACCCATTTATTACCATTCGTTACCATGCGGTCATGGTAATCAAAACCAGCCAACTGTCAGAATAGCGCCCAGTTAGTCCTCCCAATCATCCATGTTGGGGATTTCAGTTCCAGCAATCCTCAGTCCAGTAGGTAAATACAGATTGAGATGTGGTCACTGAAATGAAGGCCATTAAGGACCTCCCAGTGAATAGCATCAGAAGGGCTGGAAAGAGAAGAGAGAGGTCGGTGGCCGAGAATGACTCAGTAGCGGCACAGATATAAGTGTTTAGGATGCAAGCTCTTGAGATGTCAGGAGGCTCTCCAAAACTGGACCCTGGTGGCAAGTAGAGGTGGAGCCCCGCAGGACATGGTGAGTATTGAAGTCTCCCAGAAGGAGAAATGGTCAGGGGAGTTGTTCTGTAAAATCTGTGAGAGCCTCAGGGTCTACTGCATCCAGTGGAGGTAAATAAAGGGAGTAAACTGTAATCCTCTACCGTGCATGAATTTCAAATGCAACTGATGCAGATCAGTATCCAGGAGAGCAGAGAAGTGGTGTCCATTATTGATAAACACAGTAACCCGTCCTTTGGCCCTTTCTTCAGCCAGGTCAGCCTTGTGATATAGTGTGCAACCCCCTAGTACAGGGACATCAGATGCCTTGAAATGCGTTTCCTGTAAACACAAGCACAGGGGGCGTTGCTGTGCTAGGAGTTTCAGTTCCTCCACATGTGTCCTGAATCCATTCATGTCCCACTGCATTATGGGAGCCATCTACAATGGGGATAGTACTTTCATCCTGACTTTCTGCTGGGGAGGGAAGCCCACAGAGTGTGCTGGCTCAGTTTTGTGGCAAGATGATCTCCCCTGTCCGACATCAATCTCCATCATCCCTGAAGAAGATTAGAAAGAGATGAAGAAGATGACATCAATATCACTGGACTGTGTACCTACTGTCTCCTTCAGTGGGCGATTCTTTGTGCTCGATTTAGATTTCTTGGTCTGAGGCGGCTGTGGAAGCACAACCTCAGAAGCTGTAGTGATTGTAGCGGCGGTGAGCGGTGCAAAGGATTGACCTGAGGAGGGGCAGGAAGGTCGACGATGTTAGCAACCACAGCCTTTTCTGAAGTTGAAGGGGACGGGCAGGTTTCAAAGGAACTGCATCACCACATGTGCACTGACAAGCGCCTTTGCTAGTTGTGGCACTAGCAACCTCCGTTTATGTAGAACAGAAGAAAAGGAAGCAGCAAACGTGAGTTGGTGCATGAGCCTGTATAACCTCTGGGCTTCACGATAGAGGACGTGCTATGTCATTTTAATCTCCTAGGTCTTCCATTTCTCGAGGGAAAATTCTAAAGTCCCTGTTCCACACAGGGTTATCCCCAGAGTAGTTGACACACTTGGGAGGAGAGGAGCCAGGACGTCCGTCATGGCCAGCTTTACAACATTTCCTGCAAGTGGCTTCTCCTTTACAGCCAAGAGTAGTGTGCCCAAAGTCCTGACATTGAAAGCACCGCATTGAATTTGGGTAATAGTGTCGTACACTTAGGCGTATTGAACATGCCTTCACATGCTCAGGTAGCCTGGTCCTGTTAAAAGTAGGTGTTAAAGACTCTGATTTTACAAGATCGCCATCCACCCAATTCATAAAAATGCCTTCTAATGACCATTCAGTTTGCATTTCTTCTCAGGGTATGTCAGCTAGACCCCTGCAAGTCACAGTACCTCTGCTGTAGTTCAAGGTGTTTTGCAATTCGGTTTCAATCGCATACTCCCCGAGACACTGAGATTTCTGAAGGTACTTGACTTGTTGGAAATTAGATGTTTCAACCAACAGGGTCCCAGTGTGCAACTCTTAACATATTTTAAAGTGCCAGCAGCGCCTTCTAAGTCTTTCTGTATGTAAAATGGCGGAACGTTTTCGAAACTACTCCTTCTTTTAACTATTCTACAAAACAGCATGCATTCTGTTACTACTGACCGAATCAGGAGGACTGGCTACACGAGCCCTCTTGTTAGACTAGGGGTTGGTACCTTCCAGCAGTCTGCCCATTCCGCTGGGAGGGAGTAAAGAAAACTTCGGAAGATACATTTTGGTCTCACGAACAGCTACGGAAATAAGGGCACAGATAAAGCTCTGCGTGCCTGAGTAAGCCTTATACAACTGAGGTTTGGCAGGCTCCCTAGAAGTCTCCCGCTAATGGCTGTTCTACCTCAAGAGCAATTCATCCTACCAACGCACAAGACACCCTGAGATTGTGGGGTATATTAGAGAGGTTTGTTTCATCCTCGCGGTCCGGGCAGTCAAGCCCAGATCCCCACTGCCTGAGACACACGACGTTCCACCTCCGTGTCTCACAGTGGTCGCTGAAGCACGCCTAGAGCTTACGGTGACAGGGGTCTGGCGGCAGTTACCAGTCCCTGTGCTCAGCTCAGGGTCCCCGGAGTCGACAAGCTCGCACCACGAAAATGAGCGCCGAGCCCCTGGGCGCACTTTAACTATAACCACCCATTAATGGAGGACCCCCAAGCAAACAACTTCTGGTCCGGCTGTGCATATTGTACGGAGACGCCTGTGGCACGCCACAGAGATGCACCTCTCGGAATGCCCATTAAACGTCGGGGCAGCATATCGAACATTCTTTGCAGAATCTTTCTTTCAGACAGGAAACAATCCTTCCTTTCCCATTCCAGCGTTCTTCTTCGTTGCTCTCACATCAGTTCGACACATTTATGCAAGGCGTTTACGGCAGACGTTATTGGAGGGAAATATTTAACACACGAAACTGGCGTGAAGAAAAAAGACACTTCATCACACAGTGCGCACAGTGCTCTCTTTGCTTCATACCCTACGAGAGCTCACTCAGAAAACTGAAACCAACATACATTTGGCTTTACGAAAATATATAATAAAATTACGCATGAGTGTAACAAATTTAGGAGATGAAATGAAATGAAAATGCCATGAGATCATGCAACGACTTCCTGGTATCTCTTAGTTAAATTTATTATTATCAATGCCACTTGATTAATTACTCCAACTACCGTATTATGAAAGGAAAAAAAATTGAACAAAACATCTAGAGGTGGGGGGGAGCCAGCCCGTGACAGTCACCTTACAAGATATGCTTTACTGCTGTACTGGAACACATTATTACTTAAAACAGACACTTTCCAACTATATTACATAAAATAAATGGTAACTCCCATTGTTGACTAAAATACGCCTTTAACGGGAAAAATATGCCTTGCAAGCTTACTGGCCAAAAAATTATTCATCCCCACAGAAATCACTACAAGTATCGTTCAGTACCTAGTAATGCCGACGCTGGACTTCGTACTGGCCTGGATTCTATTAGGACGCGAGGCCACAAAGCTGTGCTGGTACGTCACATCCAGGCGTAGCCACTTGCTGGGGATTTGATTGCGCTGTTCACCCTAATTGCGGTGATACTGATGTCGGCGTTTTACCAATTGTTCACAAGTGTCCCACCACTTTTGTATGGAATTTACGGGAGATGATTTTGTAGACCAGTCGAGGTGTAACAGATTGGCGTATGTTCAGACAACGAGTCACGTATTCTTCTAGTCAATGAACTTTGCTGCTGTTGTCTTTATGTGCCTGTTTGTGTAAAAGTCTATTGCGAGATGATCGACCCCCAACTGTTCACCGCATACAGTTCGCATGGCAGAGTTCTCTGGCCAACATGTTGGGATTGACCTTCATACACTGTGTAGAGTGTATAATAATAGTATACAATAATTATGTGTATTTATCGGCGTTGAAAGCAGAAAAATACGTAAGGACTTATTATAGATTAAGAGAACATTTTAGAGACTTTGACACGTTAAAACACTATTTTCGAAAGCAGCAGAAGTCGAACAAGTACGGCCGGCAAGTGCGTGACACTGGTCATGTTTGTGACCAACGTGAGAACGCCGACGCCCAGCGGGTTTGGCACAGCAGTCATCACCTCGAGACAGATCAAAGACCGAGCAGACGGGCGATGCTTTCAAGGGAACAACGACCAGAGCTGTTCACACAACAGTGGTCAGTGCTCCAGGAACTGTCAGCATACTGAACTCTCGTACGTGACGTATCTGGCGATGCGGACTAGGGCGACAGGGCATTGCCCGACGACACCAGCATAGAGGGAAAACAGAGGAAATCCGGCACGTTCGTCGACATTTCTCACGTTTCGGGCTAACGTGAGAAACATAGATCAACGAGCGAAGGGTTTGTCGCCGCCCTAGAAACTTCGTAATATTGGCCAAAACACAGAATAAATACCTCCTTCAGACGGGCGTGAGGACCCTTTGAGACGGTCCTTTGGAAGGTCAATCGATGGGAGAAAGGAGACACGATGAAACGTCACCTGGACGAACGAACCGATGTTTCGTCAGCGGACTTCATACTTTGCTACAGCGACTTAGCCGTTACGCCCCTTTTCAGAAGGAGATGTCGGTACCGAGCCAATAGGCAAAAAGGGTCTTTAAAAGGGCCCCATTCCAGATGTTACCAGAAACAAGTTCGTGTGGTACTTACCTAGGTGGCTGGTGAGGGCGAAGGAACTGCGGTCTCTTCCAATGGGTCACCTGTGAACTTAGAGGCTGATGAGCTCCGTCAGAAGACGCCGAACCTGAAGATCACTGGTTCGATTCCGGGACGGAGCACTCTGTGTCACCCCGTAGCCGCAACGAGCGAATTCACAAGGAGAAGACCGCTACGCCGCCGCTGTGGAACACGGGCACTGTACTGAATGGAAGGATATGCCGTCGGCGAGCCTCTGCAACTGGAGCCGTCGCTGAATCAGCTGTCACCGGAATCAGCACGCTACGACTCCGCCGCTCCGCAGCCGTGAGGAATTGAGGGAGCTGAAACACAACGTACCTGTTAGTTTAAAGGGTCTTACGTGTCCACAAATGACTGTTTCACTGACAACTCACCCACTGAGCCAAGGAAAGAGACCACTTCACAGCTACAAAGTGTCGCTTACTTACCGCCATCCCTGACAAAATAATGACCTTTGCTCCCACCTGCCACTGACGCTCAATATGTAGAGTCACTGAAACCCGACGTGTTACAACTGCATGCATTAATTCCTGTAGTGTTTGGTGGCGATTTTGATTAACAAGCGGTGAAACGCGTCTGCGGCCTCTCTCAGTCATTATCTTCTTCCAACCGCCGTTCTGACGTCGTGTTTCATGGCCACGTGTGCTACACCACTGTTTGTAAATACAGTGAACAGTCTGCTTCGAAATGCCAACAAATACAGCACTTCACACAATATGTGATGACGGGAACAACCAAACACAATTGCCTTTAATTGCCACTCTGTCACGTCCTTACGTTTACCACGTTTACGTACGATGTCCACGTGAAACATATATGTCTCACTGATGGCTTCTGTTTGACTTGTATATTCACTCAAAAGGCAGTGTACGCTCGGTTAAGCACTGACTCCATCACCGCGCTATCTGTAAGGTCTTAGGTCACGTCCTACGTTAACGGTATGACACAGGAGCTCGATAGTAAGGCAGCAGCATTGGATTTACTTTGGATAATAAGGCGATAATGGAGGTCTGTGATGAAATTTACGAAGGTATGAATCTTCCTGGAGAATTTCATATTTTGTACCTTCAGCTGTAGAAATAACCAGACAAATCCTGTATATGAGATCAAACATCATTCAAAGGAACATCAAATGTTTCGTGATGTATTTTATTTCTTTGAGACAACTCATTTCACAAAATATTTCACTGACTTTCATCCCTTCTTTATTTTCAAGTTTTAATCAGAAAGTAGAGCCTTATTGAAACCTAATTTGCCTTGCTAGCG
The DNA here is from genome assembly GCF_023897955.1 of Schistocerca gregaria. Classification (NCBI taxonomy): domain Eukaryota; kingdom Metazoa; phylum Arthropoda; class Insecta; order Orthoptera; family Acrididae; genus Schistocerca; species Schistocerca gregaria. Next base: position 284,513,640 of record NC_064920.1, on the reverse strand, counting down.
TCTTTCGTTCTTAAAATTCCTAAATTAAGAAATTGATTCGAAGGAAGTCTTTTTATCACTTAAATATCATGCAAATATATCTTTTTGTGTGCAAGGTAGCTGGGTCATGACCCGATTAACTTTTTGACATTTTATTTTATTTTATTTAGCTGCAGTGAATTTCTTCTATTCTTTCTTGTGTAGGTAATTAAAATTTTCTCGGTTACTCTGATTACATTCAAGCAATTAAGTATTCTCTTGCAAACTAGAGCTCAAGTTGATGCCTTCGATACCCACTTGCCCATTTCTCACTATTTGTTTGGCCATAAAAATCCGGACAAAAGCTCATTATGTAATTTATATGGAGTCTTCCTTTCACTCTGAACAACTATTTGAGAGAAGGGTATCGAGTGGTAATAACAAAAAAAATTCGTCCTTTTTGCAGACTATCAGTTCCAAAAGAACCGTTTTGGTAACTTGCTCCGTTTATGAAATGCGACTGTTTTTACGATCACTTGAATCCCGATGCAGCTGAAAACGCTTCGGGCGCGACTCAGCATCTCGAGAATGAACTAAACGCAATGTCTGTGCAATGCGATTTTACCTCTGCTAGCAGTTAAAAATTTCGAGCAGTCATTTAATCAGTATCGTCCAGCGCAGTAGCTATGACGAACAACTAAAATAAATTAAGTCCGTCATCGAAGGTATGAAACTTTAAGATGCGGAAAAAAATTTTTTTTTTCACCTAATATCTTTCTTAAAATCAGATGACAAATATTTCATAGTAGCTGACGTGCTTTCTGCAGTCCTTTGCCGAGACAACTCGTAGCTGTTGCTCTAACTATCTTGCGTGCTACAACGACAAGATTCAAACTAGTTCGAATTCAAACGTCGCAAGCTGTAGCAGAGGACAGGCAGCGCCATGGACTTCAATCACCAACGACGTTTCCGTGACTATAAATGCTGTCGTTTCCGTCGATTACGTAGGACTCGGCTTCAAAGATTCATACATCCGTGCAGCGGGTTAGCGAATCCGTTGTCTGGTGAACTTAGAACTATTTTAATGTTGTTGACAATGAGCATGTGCAAAACTTTAATTTTCGTAACTTACATTTCCTTTCATTGTTGTCGGATGTACCTGCCCAAACCACCACTTTTTCGAATTCTTACAGCAGATAGAGAGGACTAGGAAAAGGTGTTGTAAACGTTTGTTCTGGATTCAGAAATAAATATCTTATCAAATACGTGCTACATTTCTTATTTACAGAATTTTCTAAGCTGAATGGTGTACAACGTATTCAGATTCAAGTTCCCTATTCATGTCTCACTACCTCTTTCGCGCTCTGTGTTGTTCCACTATCTCTTGTCAGTTTTAGCAGACATATTGGTATTTTTGCTATTCCGTTCATACAATTCCTATTTCTGGTGATCCTCTGTTTTATTTTGGTTACCAGTGAGGAGGGATAGACAGTCTATCGACAGATAGAGGCTATCGAACGACTAGGAGATTAGTTTCGTTATATTATCACTGGGCGGGTATAGAGTAATAGGACCGTACGCTTCGCCGAACGCATTAATAGATGCTGTTCATCACCAATATCTAGGTGATAAATTCGTCACATAATTTGAATCCAGGAATATAGTTTTTTTTTTGAAAGCACGACAGCGTGCCTTGTGGTAGCACCTACATTAATACTTAATCAGTGATGGATGGGGACTGGGTGTTTGTGTTGTCGTCCCCACTTCATCATCAACACCATTATTCGCAACAATGGCTAGATTGGACTGTGTAAAAAAAATTTGGCTCTGTAAAAATTGGGACTTTGTATGGGTGATGATGACCGCACAGTTGAGCGGCCAAAAAACCAAACATCATCATCATCATCAGCGATGGATGGATTGGTCCGACAACTCCCACGCGTTGTAACAGTGTCTCAGGTGTCACATGCATGTACAAAGATCCAGACGCAAACCAGATATATTCACTTGAGCTCGAGATACTTTGTGTAGGAGGGCAGTGGCTAAGCCCATTGAGTACCTCTTACAGACTCGACAGATGGGTGGCTATCGTAGTACAAAACTTGCTATACGTCAACAGGTCTTTGTCTTCAGACAAATAAGACTTTTCTTTCTAATTTTTGACAAATTGGCTGTTCCATTCCCATGCAGCCGGCCGAAGTGGCCGTGCGGTTCTAGGCGCTGCAGTCTGGAACCGCGAGACCGCTACGGTCGCTGGTTCGAATCCTACCTCGGGCATGGATGTGTGTGATGTCCATAGGTTAGTTAGGTGTAAGTAGTTCTAAGTTCTAGGGGACTAATGACCACAGCAGTTAAGTCCCATAGTGCTCAGAGCAATTTGAACCATTTGAGCATTCCCATGCAAGAATTGTTTCCTTGAAATGTACGTATGTTCTGTTCTCTTTCAACTGTACATCGCCCACAAGATCTCGGTACTCCAGAGATTTCTTTTTGCATCTCAGACTTGAATCATGTTCATTTTACAGAGGCTGCTATATATGCGTGTTAGATATACTAGAAACTCGTTTTTCGGATGTACATTCTCATTCTTGGTGATGTTGGAGCCAGCATTGCCTTTGTTGGATGACATAGGCCTGTATCATTATGCAAGTTCGAATTTTGTGGATCCTGCTATTTAGGAAAGATCTCTTCTCCATGTAAAGTTCTAACTTCAGCATCAAGAACTTCTCTCTGACTAAGTCTGTCAGGAAGTTTTCTTTCTTCCTCATCCCCAGAATCTGAATCACTCAAGATTATGAATTATGTGGGGCAATAAAAATGTCTGGCACAATATGTTCTTCTCAAAATCGTATGTCAAAACATCCTTACTGACGAACCTATCAACTTGAAACTGGAAAACGCATGGATGCAAGAAAGAAGAAACGCACAAAACTAAAGGATGAAGGAGTTTTGGAAAGAGTAGAAGAACAAGAAAGCCATTACTAAGTAATGATTTCACGAGCTCCTTTAGAAGGCGAAGAGAAATAAATATAGGGTGAATCATGTAAAACTTGCAAGGCAGATGTTGGGCAAAAGAAAAGAGCTATTGATGTGCGATCTTGACAAAATGGATTGTTCGTCCAGGATCGTATTGTTGGCCAAATGGTTCAAATGGCTCTGAGCATTGTCGGACTCAACTGCTGAGATCATCGGTCCCCTAGAACTTAGAACTACTTAAACCTAACTAACCTAAGGACATCACACACATCCATGCCCGAGGCAGGATTCGAACCTGCGACAGTAGCGGTTGCGCGGTTCCAGACTGTAGCGCCTAGAAACGCTAGCCACTACGGCCGGCTATTGTTAGCCAATCAATAGAAATTAATCGTACTTACAAAGTGCACTTTTATCTAAACATACACTTTTTATAAAGTTTAACAATTCCTATTGACATGAAAAAAACTTCAATGGGGTAAATTATAATGTCAGTGCTGTTTGTTGCAGGTCCGAGTGCAAGTCGTTTACGAGATATCTTATTTTGAAAAGTACTCGCACGTGCTCTTGAATAATACCTCTGGTAGCACACACTAAAGAACAACGAAAGTGATGCAGTAGTTGTGTGGATTCTGACCAGTAACGATACAATTGACCATCATAGGGAGTATTCAAAATGAACACCGGCAGCGAAAATACACGATTCCAGTCCGGTATGAAAAGACTGTTGCACGCGTGCTATTATTTCAGTGTAGATGTCCGAGCAGGTTGCAGTAATACGACCATGTATATCGCTGGACCAAATTGATATGTCAAAAATAAAATTTACAGGTTTCAAATCCGGGGAACGGGTTGGCCAAAATATTTGTAGTCCCTTGTGTCCAATCCAACGATGCTGTAGTAGTTCACGCACTATGGGCCGGACACAGACACGATGTTGCTACCACGCAGCTGCTACGGTCGCATGTTCGAATCCTGGCTCGGGCGTGGATGTCTGTGATGTCCTTAGGTTAGTTGGGTTTAAGTAGTTGTAGGTCTAGGGCACTGATAACCTCATATGTCAAGTCCCATAGTGCTTAGAACCATTTTGTCGCTACCACAGTTCCTCCTAGTCTGCATCCGGGGACAATGGTCTCTTAGGAGGCAGCGACACATGAGCGCGTTCAGTGTTCCTCCTGTGAAACACGAGCCTATGGACTGATGCTTCGATGTTCCACACCAGACGTTTACATTCCATGGATGCTGACGTTCCACCTGTAGGTAGCCAACGGGGACAGCAACAGACCAGCAGTGCGTGTTTCGGCAGTTTGCCTGGCCATGATGGGTAAGCGTAGCTCCATCGCTGCAGACATGATACATTCTTTGTATCCTGTCTTCATGCCCATGTACATAAGTTAACACTATTCTCCTAATCGTTTCCATGAATTACTTGATGGAGAGGGATGTGATAGAGTTGGCACCAATGTCGATGGGGAATGCTTAGGATACTTGTTTGCCTCCTGGCTTTTCCTCGTGCGACTGCGCGGGAGCTAACGTGTGGATGAACTGCAGCAGGATCCAGAACATTATTTTCCGCGTCCTCTGTCTGTTACGTTATCTAGGTGTTATACTATCACTTCACGTAACACTATCACTTGCGCAGAACTATCTTAAGGCATTGATAAATAACTGCTGAGATGGCTGACGTCTGTTGGGATGTCTTGCCGCATACAGCGTACAATAACGGATTACTGTCTTCCTACACTCTCTATGCACCGTGCGAATGTCGGCTTTTGCTTCATTGGTGAATCCCATCGTCCATTCACGACCTACCGCTTGGTCTGTCACCTACTAACTGAGTTTCAAGTCATAATGCACTGAAGGGCTGGCCGTTGTGGCCGAGTGGTTCTAGGCGCTTCAGTGTTTGACAAACATGAAGACAAGCAGTGTGGCAAGGGTGTAGACAAGCAGTAGAAACTGTCGCAGCGTGCGAGCGGGCATTATCAGGCTTAAATACAAGGTTGGCTTGCCACCAGGGCCGAAGAATACAGTCGACGTACTGCTATTCCGTAAGGGAGCCGTGGTTGTCAACCAAAGAGCTCCTCCTATGGAATGAAATGGCGCCCCAGACAATTAGTCTTCGTGTTCAGATCGTCAGACCGTATGACAAGCGACAGTTGTATTAGTGTGCTAACACTGTCCAGAGCTTCTCCAGGCAAGTCTTCACTGTTCATAGGGGCTCAGTTGGAATAGGACCCATCCATCATTGAAGACAATTTTACTCAGGTCAGTGGGAGTGTGTCTGATGGCACTGCCAATGGGCTTCTCGGTGTGCTGAGGTCAATGGTAGCGAAATGGGTGCTATGAACCGAACCGCCTATTAATGGCCATACAGGGTCTCTAAAGCATCAGCTGAGCGTCGGATCAATGATACTGATGAATTCGAGGCTCTGAGAGCCTCTCTGGCGATTTCTCGTTCCTCAAGTTCTGTCGTCTCTCTAAAGCGACCACGCCCCTTTTTCACATCTGCCGGCGTTCGTCCATGGTTCTTGCATTCCTGCCAGCATCATCTAATAGTGACCATATCCTTCCTATTGAAATGTCGAGCGGTCAGCCGATTAAGAGGGGTAGGACGTCAAACGGGCCGACTTGGAACAGGAGAGGCACAACAGGACATTTTAATTTCCACTGTTTATACTTTTATAAATAAATTCATAAAGCTTAGTCAGCATGACCAGGAAGGATTAAGGATTCACACACATAGCAGTGGAAGTTCAAGAACGTAACAAAATAATTTTCTTTTTACATTTGAAATTTTACAATTTTTTTCACTTGTTGTTGGCTGCTATAGGTACACTTTTCTTCATAAGTAAGAGAGATTTGTCAATTAATTTTGCACAGGATACAAACCATACTTACAGGTGCATAAAATTCTAGAACTCATTTAAATTTATGAAAAAATGAATGAACTGATAGACTTTAAATTTCATGTTTAGAAAAAACTCAAAATTTATAGTTAATTACCTCAATTTTTACCACAGCATTTAATAGATTTGGAAAATTCTAGAGTTTAATACAACAGTAAGTATGGTTTGTGTGCTATGCAAAATTCATCGAAGAATCTCTCTTATTTATGAAAAAAGTGTACCTAGAGCAACAAATGTTGCCAGTAGCAAGTGAAACAATGATGAAATTGCACATGTAAAACAATAATATTTCATTATATTTTTGAACTTCCTCTACTATCATTGTGAATCTTGAATCCTTCCTGGTCATGCAGGCAAAGTTTTATGAATTTATTTGTAAAAGTATAGACAGCGAAAATTCAAATGTCCTGTGGTCCCTCTCCTGGTCCAAGTCAGCCCGACTCATGTCCTTTCCCCCCTTTAATCCATCTGGATCCTTTGAGCCCAACTACACGTCCTCGCTCAAAGTCTGACATCTGCGAATATTCTTCACTCGCGTATCTGAGAGGCATAGTTACTGTCCAGCCAAGTACGTGGAATGAAACTAGCAAAAATTTTGTGTCCTGGTATCGTCGTGTCTCCTGTTTACTATCCCTATCAGCTGCAGCGTCGCACATTCATCCATCGCCCGCCAAATTTTACAATTTTGTATTTTATGTCGATACCTCAATGAATATCAGTTTGTGACCAATTTCCATAAGTCTTTCGTGATGCGCTGCTTTTTTTACAAAATTTTGTCTTAGAGTGTGTATTAGAAAATACCAACAGTAGTGGGCAAATGAGAATGACGCGTAAAAATTAAAAAGTGTCCGCGTTAGTGTTTAGTGTTACTTTAATATAACGCTGAAAATGTAGGATGTGTCCCTGCAATACAAACATTGCTGGACAAATTCAAATAAATAAATGACATGAAGCCGCTAGTGTACTGAGGATCTATTTACAGTTCTTAAATCTATACGGTAAAGCATTTTGATTTTTATACTTACTGTAAATCTATGATTGGATGCGATTCAGACAGAAAAAAAAGTTTAAATTCAGGTGCCACAAGTCCCCAGTACTAACACAGAAATGAAAGAACTGACGTTTTTAAGGAAGTTCATTGTTGGCCAAAAAAAGTCCACAATACTACTGTCCGATCACCTGTGTTGCACTTGTGAGTTAACAAAGTTTGTCAGGCTTATTTTGGTGCTCGTAACACACATTGTTTCATTTCATTGGGTTGGGGTTGGGTTGTTTGGGGGAGGAGACCAGACAGCTAACTCATCGATCTCATCGGATTAAAGAAGGACGGGGAAGGAACTCGGCCGTGCCCTTTCATAGGAACCATCCCGGCATTTGCCTGGAGCGATTTAGGGAAATCACGGAAAACCTAAATCAGGATGGTCGGACGCGGGATTGAACCATCGTCCTCCCCAATGCGAGTCAAGTGTGCTAGCCACTGCGCCACATCGCTCGGTGTTTCATTTCATTATTCAGCAAACAATTTATATATTTATTTCTGTGCCTTCTAGCGAATTTACTTCTTACCAGTCACAGATTCAGAACACTTTGAAATGCAGTAAAAATAAAAAAAAGTTCACTTGTTTCTTTATGAAGCATTACGACGGAAATATAAAGCACTGCCAGTTTCCAAGGCTGTCGGTGTGTCACGAGACCGAGGCTTGGTTCAGCCGTTGTTTAGCGACTTTTGAAATAACACGGGAAGTGGGTGAGGTGGAAATTGGGTGAGCTGAGGCAGGGCGGCATAGGCGGTTAGCCGACCCATTGAACAGGAATTAATCTCGGCCTCCCGGACCCCAGGAGCCGACGGCAAATCCAGAGGCCACAGTGCTGCGCTCGGGCAATTTGGAACAAGTGGTTCAAAGCGGCTCTGTGTGGCGCGGCCCGGCGGACCAGCCGTCAGTGTGTTCGTGCGCCGCCGCCCTGGTTTACCGCAGCACGGGGCCCTGCTGTGTCACACGCCCGCCGGGCACCGCACTCAACCGACCATTCAGCCAGAGCGGCGCGTTTTGAAGTGCTGGCCCCTACTGTACGTGGTACAGTGTCCGGATCACCACGTAATCGCTACATTGCCGACGACGAGACAGGATGCGAAGCACGCAAACTAGACTGCCATTGAGAGCAACGGAAAAGATGAAAATCTGAGAGCATAGGTTCAAGTGAATAAAGCGGGCGCCTAATAACATCGCAACCCACCCTAAATATTGTTTTCTGTCAGTCTAGCTGAATGCGGGCGTGCGTTATCGTGGAGTAACATCACTTCACGCAGTCTTCCCGGAGGTTATTTTTGTACTGCGTCCGCAGGTCGTTTCGGTTGTTGACAATAAATGTCAGCAGTTATGGTTTCACTTCGGTGAAGCAATTCGTAGTAAGCACACCGTCGCTGTTCCATCACATGCATAACATTATCTTTTCTGGAACAGCGCGGGTCTTTGTCTACGTCTACATCTACATCCATACAACGCAATCCACCTGACGGTGTGTGGCGGAGGGTACCTTGAGTACCTCTATCGGTTCTCCCATCTACCCTAAACGGCCTGTGTGGCCGTGTGGTTCTGTGGTTCTAGGTGCTTCAGTCTGGAACCGGGTGACCGCTACGGTCGCAGGTTCGAATCCTGCCTCAAGCACGGATGTGTGTGATGTCCTTAAGTTAGTAAGGTTTAAGTAGTTCTAAGTTCTAGGAGACTGATGACCATAGAAGTCCCATAGTGCTCAGAGCCTTCCATCCCAGTCTCGTTGTTCGTGGAAAGAAAGATTGTCGGTATGCCTCTGTGTGGGCTCTAATCTTTCTGATTTTCTCCTCATGATATCTTCGCGAGATATGCGTAGGAGGGAGCAATATACTGCTTGACTGCTCCCTGTAACTATGTTCTCGAAACTTCGACAAAAGCCCGTACCGAGCTACTGAGCGTCTCTCTTGCAGAGTCTTCCACTGGAGTTTATCTATCATCTCCGTAACGCTTTCGCGATTACTAAATGATCCTGTAAAGAAGCGCGCTGCTCTCCGTTGGATCTTCTCTGTCTCTTCTATCAACACTATCTGGTACGGATCCCACACTGCTGAGCAGTATTCAGGCAGTGGGCGAACAAGTGTACTGTAACCTACTTCCTTTGTTTTCGGACTGCATTTCCTTAGGATTCTTCCAATTAATCTCAGTCTGGCATCTGCTTTACCGACGATTGATTTTATATGGTCATTTAATTTAAAATCACTCCTAATGCCTACTCCCAGATAATTTATGGAATTAACTGCTTCCAGCTGCTGGCATGCTATATTGTAGCTAAATGATGAAGGATATTTCTTTATATGTATTCGCAGCACATTACACTTGTCTACATTGAGATTCAATTGCCATTCCCTGCACCATGCGTCAATTCGTCGCAGATCCTCCTGCATTTCAGTAAAATTTTTCGTTGTTACAACCTCTCGATATACCACAGCATCATCCGCAAAAAGCCTCAGTGAACTTCCGATGTTATCCACAAGGTGAATAGCAACGCTCCTACGACACTCCACTGCGAAATACCTGAAATCACTCATACTTCGGAAGACTTCTCTCCATTGAGGATGACATGCTGCGTTCTGTTGTCTAGAAACTCTTCGATCCAATCGCACTATTGGTTTGATAGTCCATATGGTCTTACTTTGTTCATTAAACGACTGCGGTGAACTGTATCAAACGCCTAGCGGAAGTCAAGAAACACGGCATCTACCTTCGAACCCGTGTCTATGGCCCTCTGAGTCTCTTGGACGAATAGCGCGAGCTGGGTTTCACACGAACGTCTTTTTCGTAACCCATGCTGATTCATACAGAGTAGATTTCAAAGGGGAGCTGCTGCTTTGTTGGGGTTTCATCATTTAGTTTTTTTTTTCCTTTTGTTTGCATAAAGACACCACTTTTCTTCGCTAATAACGATGCAGGATAGGAACGGTCAGCGTTGTTGACGAGCCAGCTGATGATGAGCAAGCAGAAATGCACATAAGGCCGCCCGCTGAATATTGTGATTGTGGCACAGAGCATGCACTCGATTTTTAAATCTTCCCTATTGCATATAGATCTCGCACGATGGTGGGATGATCATAGTTCACGAAATTTGCCAGTTCTCTATTACACATACGTGGTTCTTTGTTGATTAATGCGGCTGAACGATCTTCATGAAACATCGGAGATCTTCCTAAATGAGGAGAGTCACTAATGCCAAAACGATTCTCCTTAAAACGAGAAAACCATTTTCTTCTCGTGCTCTGCTCAGTGACATTATCCACCTACAAGGCGCAGAAGTCTCTGCCTGCCTGCAGTGCTATCACCCCTCTATTGAACTCAAACAGAAGAATATGTCGGAAATGTTCCGATTTCTAGACTTGACTCTCTGTTTTATAGCATCCAGAGCTCCAGTCACAATCTACGAACAACAATAGGTAAACCCAAATAGCAATAGTCAACAACAAATAAAAAATTACAATCGGTGAACAAACCCATTGCAACCGAAATACCAACAAGCAAAACACAAACGCCACGAAGTTATGCACCACGCTAATAATGTCAGATAATAACTTTCGCCGAGACAACTATTTCTATATGAATTAAGTCTCTGTAGGAGCTTCAGGGATTTCGAGCATGGGGATACGCATGCAAGGTGAAGGTGATCATGGAAGACGACAGTGCCTGGGAACCTTGCCACCTGAATAATTCTTTCAGAGATGCTGCTGAACACACAATACGGTTATAAAACTAGAGCTGTCGACTTACGTGGCAATACATGTTTTAAACTGCACCCAAAGGGAACCTTGGCGTTATTTGTTGTTGGAACTCACGTGAGAAAGTTTGTTAAAGACATGTACTGACATGTGCTTGATATGTAAAACGAGGAAGATTTTTGCCGAGTAGGTAGCACTTTTCGAGTACACTACTGGCCATTAAAATTGCTACACCACGAAGATGACGTGATACAGACGCAAAATTTAACCGACAGGAAGAAGATGCTGCCATATGAAAATGATTAGCTTTTCAGAGAGTTCATAAAAGGTTGGCACCGGTGGCGACACCTACAACGTGCTCACATGAGGAAAGTTTCCAACCGATTTCTCATACACAAACAGCACTTGACCAACGTTGCCTGGTGAAACGTTGTTGTGATGCTACGTGTAAGGAGTAGAAATGTGTACCATCACGTTTCCGACTTTGATAAGGTCGAATTGTAGCTACCACGATTTCGGTTTATCGTATCGCGACACTGCTCCTCGCGTTGGTCGAGATCCAAAGACTGTTAGCAGAATATGGAATCGGTGGGTTCAGGAGGGTAATACGGAACGCCGTGCTGGATCCCAACGGTCTCGTGTCACTAGCAGTCGAGATGACAGGCATCTTATCCGCACAGCTGTAACGGATCGTGCAGCCACGTCAACAGATGGGGACGTTTGCAAGACAACAACCATCTGCACGAACAGTTCGACGACGTTTGCAGCAGCATTGACAATCAGCTCTGAGACCATGGCTGCGGTTACCCTCGACCCTGCGTCACAGACAGAAGCGCCTGCAATGGTGTATTCAACTAGGAACCTGCTTGCACGAATGGCAAAACGTCATTTTTTCGGATGGATCCAGGTTCAGTTTACAGCATCATGATGGTCTCATCCGTGTTTGGCATCAACGTGGTGAACGCACATTGGAAGCGTGTATTCGTCATCGCCATACTGGCGTATCACCTGGCGTGTTGGTATGGGGTGCCATTGGTTACACGTCTCGGTCGCCTCGTGTTCACATTAACGGCACGTTGGACGATGGACTTTACATTTCAGATTTACGACCCGTGGCTCTACCCTTCATTCGATCCCTGCGAAACCCTCCATTTCAGCAGGATAATGCACGACCGCAAGTTGCAGGTCCGGTACGGCCCTTTCTGGATACAGAAAATGTTCAACTGCTGCCCTGGCCTGCACATTGGTGATTGAAAGTCTTGAAAAGTTCTCAATGACCAAATCAAGCCCGATGGAAGTATCATAAAACGGATCTGATAAGCTCTGCTGTTTGAGCAAGATCTTGGTCTGATAAGTGTCCGACCAGGGAGAAGTCTGGTAGTCTGACTACGTAGCTCGGAGTCAACGTCGACTGATGCGAAGCTATATCAATAAATAAGTTATGATGGTGCTCTGTTAATAATATAGATCAAATGATCACTATCGATAACCTACACCGCCGGAAATACAGCTACAAGCCTTGTAGCTGGATGCGGTGTTTCGGAGAGTGTAATTCACAAAAACAACTGCGGTGTTCTCTAACCAAAATGAATCAGATATTGTCGGTAATATTCTGGGCAAAAGTGATCATGCCCAGCAGACCAAAGTCTGCATGGAAATACGACTACTGCACCAAAATGTATCATACACTGAAGAGTCAAAGATACCGGTGTAGGCATGCGTGTTCAAATACAGAGATATGTAAACAGGCAGCATACGTTGCTGCCGTCTGTTGTTAGATCTGTTACAGCCATTACAATGACAGGTTATCAAGATGTAAGTCAGTTTGAACGTGGTGTTATAGTCGGCGCACGAGTGATCGGACACACACAGCATCTCCGAGGCAGCGATCAAGTGGGGATTTTCCCGTACAACAATTTCACGACTGTACGGTGAAAATCATGAATCCCATAGGGCATCAAATCTCCGACATCGGTTACGGCTGAAAAATGATCCCGCAAGAACGAGACAGAAGAGAATTGTTCAACGTGACGGAAGTGCCACCCTTCTGTAAAATGCTGGAGATTTGAATGCTGGGCCGTCAACAAGTATCAGCGGGCGATCCATTCAACGAAACACCATCGATATGGGCATTCGGAGTGGAAGGTCCACTCCTGTACCCTTGGTGACTAAACGGCAAAACGCTTTATACCCCGCCTGGGCATGTCAACATCGCCATTGGACTGTGACTGCACACATGTTGCCTGGTCGGACGAGACTCGTTTCAAATTGTGAAGACCGGATGGACATGTATGGTGATGGAGACAACCTCATGAATCCATGGATCCTGCATGTCAGCAGGGGACTGTTGAAGCTTGTGGAGGCTCTGTAATGCTGTGGGACGTGTTCAGTTACACTGATACCGGACCCCTGATACGACTAGATATGACAGGTGACGCGTAAGTAAGAATCCTGTCTGATCGCCTGCATCCATTCATGTCCATAGTGCATTCCGACGGACATGGGCAATTCCAGCAGCGCAGAATTATTACAGAGTGTCTTCAGGAACACTGTTCTGATTTAAACATTTCCGCTGGCCACCAAACTCCCCAGACATGAACATTACTGAGTATATCTGGGATGAGTTGCAACGTGCTGTCCAGAAAAGAACTCTATACCCTCTTACTCTTACGGATTTATGGACAGCCCTGGACGATTCGTTGTGTCAATTTCCTGCAGCACTACTTCGAACATTAGTCGGAGCCATGCCACGTCGTGTCGTGGCACTTCTGCGAGCTCATGGGGCTTCTACATGATATTAGGCACCTGTGACAGTTCCTGTGGCTCTTCTTTGACTTCACTGATAAAAAAGGGCAGTGCAGCTGCGGGGCTTCTGAGAGCTTAAATTATTTCTGTAACCGTATCTTTTTGCTATAAGATGTAATTTGCAATTTAAAGAAACTCATGCTTTACATTTGATCTTTACTTCTTTGTATAAAGGTATTACATTTTGATCTTGGCTCCCTTCCGTCGTTTGTATTTGGCCGCTAAAGTGCTGTGCAACTTGTCCATCGGGCTGCAATTTCACATTGTGTGCCCACAGACGGCTTGCTGGGGGTAAATAGAGTCGTGCGTTATGGCGTAACATTTTTACACCACACCATCAGCTGTTAGATAATGATCAGTCCAACACGCAGTTATAATGTGCAGCGAAGTTTAAATACAGCACGCGCCCGGCTGTAAGAATGTGAGATTCATTCCGCTGGCAGACACTAACTAACGACATTGTAACTCACACGTTGTGTTTAATGGTATCATTCTAATAAATCAAAAGTACATTTGTTTTATTACACTTGTGAAACGTGTCGTTACAATGACGATTTGAGAGCGCTGGTACTGTTACAACGCCAACGATCTCCGAACTTCTGGAATTAGCTGCAGCGAAGAAAAGAAATAAAAGCCTGTTGCAGACTGACTCTTGAAAAATTCGGTCCTAAGACTGGTTTCATGCAACCCTCTATGTTATTCTATGTTTTGCAAGCCTCTACATCTCTATATAACTAATGTGAGCAACATCTATTTCAACTTGATTACTATGGTCAGGTCTCGATCTTCCTCTACGTTGTTTACTCCTGCACACTACATTCCATTACGAAACTACTGTTTCTTGATGCCGTATATGTTCTGCCAACCGATACGGTTCATTCAAGTGCTCCCGTTAGTTTCTTTACCTCCATTTCGATTCACAATTATGTCATTACTTACTCGAATCTGCTTGTACGGCGTAATGCACAGCGTGCTGTTTTGCAGGGAAGGAAGGTAGGCCAGAGACCTATCGAGTCCCTGTGGCGCACAGACAACCGTGTTTTGGTACACCAGCCTGCCTAAGTGTGGTTTCTACATGGTTTCGCACGCTCGTTTCGACAAATTCTTCGCTGGTCCGCAAGTTCCGCAGCAGAGTATACGATACCGAACAGTTTAAATCTGATAACACACGAAACAAATTTTACCCGACTGACAGAGTCCATATTACTTTCTTCCCGTAAGTTGTCTTGACGACTGTGACTGCAGGAAGGGCAACAGTGCCCAAAGCTAAATAACAGTATATATATTTTTTTCTGCCATAGCCATAGAAACGTGGACACCCTAGTGCACTCTATAAACGCTAGGACAAAAAAAGAAAGAGAAGGCTGTGTAGAAATTTGTTTGATTTAGCCATCTAATCTACAGCATTTTTCTGTAGCATCCGATTTCAGACTCTTCCGTTCTCTTCTTGTCTGATCTGTTAATTAGCTACGTTTCATGTCGTCACAAGGCTACGTTTCAGAGCCACAGACAAATCTTCAGAAATGACGTCCTAGCGTTTCAGTTTAAGTTACATGTTAAAAAATTTCTCTTTCTGAGAAACGTTTTTCCTGCTATTGCCGGTCTGCACGTTATAACCTCCTTACTTCACCCATTTCACTTAGTTTTCTGCTACTTTTCGTTTTCCATTAACTAATCTAACTGCCTGAGTATCGCCTTCCTAAAGACGACTACATTCCATTACATTTGATATGCGTTTGACAAACGTTCGTCTTATAACCGCTTTTCTATACACTATCCACTCCCTTCAGATGTTCTGCCAAGTCTTTTGTCGTCTCTAACAGAATTACCGTATTATCGGCCAACCATTAAATTTCTGTTTCTTCTCCCTTAATTTTTCCCCGTTTTCAAATTTGAGCTTCGTTTACTTTGCTCCTAGCACAATGTACAGCTGAATACGATCAAGGACTGGCTACTGCCCAGTCTGATTCCGTTCTCAACTGCTTCCATGTCACGTCCTCCCGCTATTAGGACTGCAGTCTGTTTCTGTACCCGTTGTAGATAACCTTTCCTTCCCTATATATTACCCATGCCACGTAAAGAATTTCATAGAGTGAGACCAGCCAACAGATATCAGTAAATCTACAACTGAGGTTAATGTAGATCCGTCTTCGTTTACTCTCTTTTCCGAAATACGTAGTAAGGTTAGTGCTGTCTCGTTTGTTCCTACAATTCTCTGGAAATCGATCTTATTTAAGGTCGTCTTCCATCTGTTTCTTCACGCTTCTGTAAATAATTCTCGTTAGCATTTAGTAACCACGACTTACTAAACTGACGGTTTGCTAATATTCACACCTCTCTTCTTTGTAACTGACATTTATATGCACAGTCTTCAAGTCTGAGGGCTCTTAGCGCTTCGTCCATATCTTGCATACAGGGTGAAATAGTTTCGTCATGCCGGGCGCTTACATGGATACATATAAATCTGAACAAATTTCGCCTGATTGAGGGGTTCGTTCGCTATGTATCTGACTGAAATCATGCCATTCATTTTAGTATCATTAACGTAACTTTTTGTTTCTGAATCGCAATCCGTCTCAACGCTGAGAGACAGCATGTGAGAATTTCACTTCCTTAACTCACTCACTCACTTCATGTTGTGGCCATGGACTGTGGCAGTAATTATGTTTGCTCACGTGCGCCCTTCCCGCAGATTGTACACATTGAATAAGCTCCGATAATTGGTTCGCAATGATACACTGTCCAGCCATGTTAATGTGACCACCCGTCAGTAGCCTAAATAACCAACTTTTGAAGCATGAAAATGATTTAGATAAGATATCTGTATGGCGCAAAAAGTGGCAGTTGACCCTGAATAAAGAAAAGTGCGAAGTTATTCACATGAGTACTAAAAGAACTCAGCTAAATTTCGATTACGCGATAAGTCACACAATTTTGAAGGCTTTAAATTCAACTAAATATTTAGGGATTACAATTACAAATAACAATAATGATCACATAGATAATATTGTGGATAGAGCAAACCTAAGACTGCGATTCATTGACAGAACACTTAGAAGGTGCAAGAGGTCTACCAAAGAGACTGCTTACACTACGCTTGTCCGCCCTATTCTGGAGTGCTGTTGTGCGGTGTGGGATCCGCATCAGGTGGGACAGACGGATGACATCGAAAAAGTACAAAGAACGGCAGTTTGTTTTGTATTATCCTGAAATAGAGGAGATAGTGTCACAGATATGAAACGTGAATTACAGTGGCAATCATTAAAACAAAGGCTTTCTCGTTGCAACGGGACCTTCTTATGAGATTTCAATCACCAGTTTTCTCCTCCGATTGCGAAAACATTCTGTTGGCACCCACCTACATAGGGCGAATTGATCATCACGATAACATAAGAGAAATCAGGGCTCGCACGGAAAAATTTAAGTCCTCGTTTTTCCAGCCTGCAATTCGAGAGTGGAACGGTAGAGAGACAGCATGAAGGTGATTCATTGAACCCTCTGCCAGGCACTTTATTGTGAATAGCAGAGTAATCACGTAGACGTAGACGTAGACGGTGCAGGAAGAGAGTCAGAGAGATACAGAAAGGCATCGAAAGTGAGGTGGAGTCATGTTGTCTACACTACCATTTGTAGATGCCTTATGTTCCTGTGTTGTGTATCCATGGCGCCCTGAGCCTGATCGAAGCTGTCCCACGGATTCTCGATTGTGTTTAAGTCCAGTGAGTTTTATGGCCAGGGGAGTCCGGTACACTCATCCTGGTGTGACACGTTGCATTGTCCTGCAGGTAGATACGATCGCGCTGAGGAAAAGAGAGGAACATGTAGTGGTGGACAGGGTCTCTAAGGCTGGATGCATACTTGCGTTGGTTCATTGTTCCTTCCAGAATGAGAAGGTCACCCAGAGGCGGCCACGGAGAGATTCCCCAAACCATAACGCTCCCTCCTCTGGCCTGGTGCCTTCGGACAATTGTTGCAGGGTGTCTAGAGAGGCCAGCTGTCGTCGCTCGTGGAAGTCCTCTTGTAGTGTTGGTGCGCAAATTCCGGCCATCTTCAACGATGTGCCGGCCGAGGTGGCCGAGCAGTTTTAGGTGCTACACTCTGGAACCATGCAACCGCTACGGTCGCAGGTTCGAATACTGCGTCGGCCATGGATGTGTGTGATGTCCTTAGGTTAGTTAGGTTTAAGTAGTTCTAAGTTCTAGGGGACTGATGACCTCAGAAGTTAAGTCCCATAGCGCTCAGAGCCATTTGAACCATTTCAACGATGTATAGCAGTCAGCATGGGTGCACCAACCAGGTACTTGCTGCAGAGACACTTACGCATCAACGTCCGCTGAACGGTCGTTGAAGAAACACTGTTGGCAGCCTTTTGGTTCATCTGAGTGATGCGTTCCACAGTAGTTGCACTTCAGTTCGCCAATACATCTCTCCGGAGCCGTTGTTCGCCCCTATCATCCAAGGTACGTTGTGCACCAGTCCTGGCTTGCCGCTTATTTAGATAGTACCATTTTGCCTTTCGCCGTATGCTTTAACCACGGCAGAACTCGAACAGTGTACAAACTTGGATGTTTTGCGAATGTTGACACCCTTGCCCCGAAATCATATGGTCATGCCCTTTGGACATCAAAATAATGCTTTCGTTTTCGTAATACGACAACGACTGCACTGTTTTCCACCCCCACCCCCACACCCCCGCCCCGGTCACGCTCATATAACCTCCACAGCTAGGGCTACCACCTGCCGTGTGTGACTTGCTACTGCACTTTGATCGTGAATGTAGGTGGCGGTCATATTTATATGAATAGAACGAGTAGCTGAAACACACACGAACCGAAAACTCACAAACATACTGGAATCTCGGAACGTTTTCTGGTGATTCATTACAAGGACAAAACGAAAGGCGAAGTTAGTAAATTACACGTACAGTAGGCTGCAGACACTGTGTGGAAGTCGTATGGAACCCCCCCCCCCCCCCTCTCACCTCCATGATCGAAGGACCTCGCCGTCGCTAGGGTGGCTTGCGTGTCTCAGCCATACGGACAGCCGGAGGGGTAAATGTTGAAAGGCCGGAAAACATGTGGTTCCTGAAGAGGGACAGCACTCTTTTCAACAGTTGCAGGGCAACTGTCTGGGCGGTTGACTGATCATACCCTGTAATATCAACGAAAACGGCCTTGCTGTGCTGGTATTGTTAAGGGCTGAAATCAAGGGGAAACTGCAGCCATAATTGTTACCGACTTCATGCACTCTTGCACTCTATGGTTGGATGACGATGGCGTCCTGTCAGGTAGAATATTGTTGTGATGAAATACTCAGCCATCCAGAATTCCGGGCGGGGGGTAATCAGAACGATGCCGGCATTAGCAGAAACGAAATTGGAATTCTGCGAATTGGAGAGTGTAATGTTAGATTCCTTAGTTGCGCAGGTAGGTTACATAATTTAAAAAGGAAAATGGATAGCTTGAAGCCTGATATAGTGGGATTTCCCGAAGTTCGTGCCAGGAGGAACAGGCCTTCTGGCCAGTTGAAGACAGGGTTATAAATAGAAAGTCAGATAGGGGTAAAGAAAGAGTGGGTTTAATGCTGAAGAAGCAAAGCCACTATGAACAGGATAGTGACCACATTATCGTAGCGAAGATTAACACAAGCCCTTGTCTACGACAGTAGTACTAATTTATATGACAACTACGTAGGTGATGAAGAGGATGAAGGGATATATGATGTGACAAAAGAAATTATTCAGATAGTTAAACGAGACGAAAATTTAATTGTTAAGAGGAACTGGAGTTCGATAGTAGGAAAAGGAAAGAAGTTAAAATAGTAAGTGAATATGGAGTAAAGGAAAGGAACGAAAGAGGAAGACGCCTCTTAGAATTTTGCACAAAGCGCTATTGAATCATTGATAATGTCTGGTTTAAGAATCAGAACAGAGATCTGTTTACGTAAACGTTACCTAGAGACGAAATGGTTCAAATGGCTCTGAACACTATCGGACTTAACATGTGAGGTCATCAGTCCCCTAGGATTCAGAACTACTTAATCCTTGCTAACCTAAGGACATCACACACATCCATGCCCGAGGCAGTATTCGAACCTGCGGCCGTAGCGGTCAAGCGGTTCCAGACTGAAGCGCCTAGAACCGTACGGACACCGCGGCCGGCGCCTGGAGACAGATTGATTATGTAATACTTACACAGTCATACAGCAACTTGATTTTAAGACATTTCGAGGACCACCTTTGGGCTATTTATTCGTAATGAACTGTAGATTAAACCTGAAGAAATTACAAAAAGGTAAGAAATTATGGAGATGGGATCTGGATAAGTAGGAAGAATCAGATGTTCTTGAGAGTTTCAGAAGTACCATTCAGTGAGCTGACTAGAACAGGGGAAAGGTATACAGTAGAAGACGACTGGGTACCTTTACGAAATGAATTAACAAAGGCAACATAGATTTTAGGACAACATGGTTGTGGAGATGAAGCAGCAATTAGTATGTTTACTAATCGCAGGATTTATTGTTATTATACCGCCAACCGGTTTCCACCCGACGTAGGGGTCATCTTCTGCGCGTTTACGCTGTGAAATTATAGATATCCGTCCACTATACAACAGCTAAAATTACATATTTTAAAATATGTTACCCATTGGTCGACTGCTGGTGGTGTCACTCCTGTCTACATAACGGCAGGAAACTATGCGAGACTAACCCTCCGTATGGGCCTAAATAGCGTGCTGAGATCACGTGAATAGACGGCAACACCCCCAGCGGCGATCAACGGCATTTAATACAGTTTATTATATGTAATTACTAGTCACCTTGGTTTAACATAAATTTAAATGACATTAAATAACAGAAAACGGAAACATTACATTTAAAAAGGGTTATAATTATAGTGTTCATTATAAAATGATAACAAATGTTCAGTAGTAAACTCGTAAGATTTGTAAAAGTATATTACATTATGTGCCATAATATGAAATAAAACTACACTCCTGGAAATGGAAAAAAGAACACATTGACACCGGTGTGTCAGACCCACCATACTTGCTCCGGACACTGCGAGAGGGCTGTACAAGCAATGATCACACGCACGGCACAGCGGACACACCAGGAACCGCGGTGTTGGCCGTCGAATGGCGCTAGCTTCTCAGCATTTGTGCACCGCCGCCGTCAGTGTCAGCCAGTCTGCCGTGGCATACGGAGCTCCATCGCAGTCTTTAACACTGGTAGCATGCCGCGACAGCGTGGACGTGAACCGTATGTGCAGTTGACGGACTTTGAGCGAGGGCGTATAGTGGGCATGCGGGAGGCCGGGTGGACGTACCGCCGAATTGCTCAACACGTGGGGCGTGAGGTCTCCACAGTACATCGATGTTGTCGCCAGTGGTCGGCGGAAAGTGCACGTGCCCGTCAACCTGGGACCGGACCGCAGCGACGCACGGATGCACGCCAAGACCGTAGGATCCTACGCAGTGCCGTAGGGGACCGCACCGCCACTTCCCAGCAAATTAGGGACACTGTTGCTCCTGGGGTATCGGCGAGGACCATTCGCAACCGTCTCCATGAAGCTGGGCTACGGTCCCGCACACCGTTAGGCCGTCTTCCGCTCACGCCCCAAAATCGTGCAGCCCGCCGCCAGTGGTGTCGCGACAGGCGTGAATGGAGGGACGAATGGAGACGTGTCGTCTTCAGCGATGAGAGTCGCTTCTGCCTTGGTGCCAATGATGGTCGTATGCGTGTTTGGCGCCGTGCAGGTAAGCGCCACAATCAGGACTGCATACGACAGAGCCACACACGGCCAACACCCGGCATCATGGTGTGGGGAGCGATCTCCTACACTGGCCGTACACCTCTGGTGATCGTCGAGGGGACACTGAATAGTGCACGGTGCATCCAAACTGTCATCGAACCCATCGTTCTACCATTCCTAGACCGGCAAGGGAACTTGCTGTTCCAACAGGACAATGCATGTCCGCATGTATCCCGTGCCACCCAACGTGCTCTAGAAGGTGTAAGTCAACTACCCTGGCCAGCAAGATCTCCGGATCTGCCCCCCATTGAGCATGTTTGGGACTGGATGAAGCGTCGTCTCACGCGGTCTGCACGTCCAGCACGAACGCTGGTCCAACTGAAGCGCCAGGTGGAAATGGCATGGCAAGCCGTTTCACAGGACTACATCCAGCATCTCTACGATCGTCTCCATGGGAGAATAGCAGCCTGCATTGCTGCGAAAGGTGGATATACACTGTACTAGTGCCGACATTGTTCATGCTCTGTTGCCTGTGTCTATGTGCCTGTGGTTCTGTCAGTGTGATCATGTGATGTATCTGACCCCAGGAATGTGTCAATAAAGTTTCCCCTTCCTGGGACAATGAATTCACGGTGTTCTTATTTCAATTTCCAGGAGTGTATTTGCTACACACTAAAACTGGTGTCCTCTTGTGTTATAATTTATCTGTTCGCACATTTACGTACAAAACATTGCGTCAGTTTACTAAAACGGCTAATGTGGAATGACTACAACTCCCTCTCCTCCTTGTGTTGAGGATAATAAAACGTATATCAGGTGCTCTCTAGTCTGTGTAGCGAGGACGTCGTCGTCATGGTAGCAGCTGGTGTCTTCGTATGGTGTTATCTTTGCCCTGGCCACGGCGTCCATTGCCGTGGTAGCGGTATGTCATGGCTCTTCATTCCCAGAGAAGTTGTCACTTATTTGAGGTTATGGAATTATCGACAATAAAGAATAACCTAAAAAATCTAAAGGCAGGATAAAAGTTTCCGACACGTTTATAGCACCCATTAAAGGAATTAAAGTATTAAAATGATAAAAGGAAAAGTAGCAACATTGTGTTCAACTAATATTTTCGAATAGTTCGAAAATTTGTTTATCGTGACTTCTCTATTTGTTCGTTCAGCATCGCTGCCGGATTCCGTTTAGTATGTATAAAAATTTCCAGGCTCTCTAGAATATCCATCATAGGCCCTTTTTGGGTTACATGCAGTATCTTCAGATTTTCTCTTATATTGATTTGTGCATGTTTTTTTCATGTCTAAATGCTGTCCGAAGAGTGACTTATTACGTGCTATTCCAGTAGTACGTTCTTTAAATCTGGTATGAAAACTTCTACATCTACATCTACATCCATACTCCGCAAGCCACCTGACGGTGTGTGTTTGCCCGATGTAAATTTTGCTACAGTCTTTACAAGTTAATTTACAAATTTCTGATTTAGCAAGCATCTTGTTTTTAACATCTACTATAATATGCCTAAGACTATGGTATTTGTAGAGAAAGCAATCGTAACATCCGAATTTTTGAACACTTTGTTTATCTTATCTGCTATAGTCCCCATATACAGCATTTTCGCAAAAGTTCTCTTTTCGGGTATTTTCGCCTGTCTGACGTTTATTTTCTGTTGTATCGTCTCTACTATATTTGCGTTATATCCATTAGATATCGCAATTGGCTTTAATATGTTAATCTCCTCCTATCTCTGTTCCGGTATTAGTGGTATTCTATTCAACCTATGTGTAATTGTGAAGCAGGAAGCTTTTTTATATCTATTTGGAAGGCATGACTTTGCAGGGATAATGGTATCTGTAATGGTAGGTTTCCGATAGATGCCAAAGTTTTGGTGTCCATTATCGTTAAAAATAGTTAGGTCTAAATAATTTATAGTATTATGTTGCTCATGTTCAACTGTGAAAGTAAGTTTTCGGTGTATGCTGTTCAACATTTCCGTCAAATTATTTACCTCTTCTATTGTACCGTCAAATAATGTTAGAATGTCATCAACATATCGCTTATAGTATATAATTTTCTGGCGTATGCACGGATGATCTTTCAAAAACATAACTTGTTTGCCCATCCGGAGTGGCTGTGAAGTTCTAGGCGCTACAGTCTGGAGTCGAGCGCCCGCTACGATCGCAGGTTCGAATCCTGCCTCGGGCATGGATGTGTGTGATGTCCTTAGGTTATTTAGGTTTAATTAGTTCTAAGTTATAGCCGACTGATGACATCCAAAGCTAAGTCGCATAATGCTCAGAGCCATTTGAGCCATAACTTCTTTATTATTGACGAAAATGTCGGCTATCGTTCCTACCAGTGAACTGCCCATAGCTAGGCCTTCTTTCTGCTGATATATCTGATCATTAAACAAAAAACAGTTAAGACTTAAGGTTGTATCAGGAACATTCATTAATTCAGTTATATCATCGTAATTAAGGACCTTATGGCGTATAAAGTTTCTCTAATAATTTTACTGTTTCTGCACAGGAACATTGGTATACAAGTTTTTAATGTCTAATGTGGCAAATCTGGCTGTTATCGGTATGGTAATATTATGTATTCCTGTTACTAACTCATAGGTATTTTTCACTGAAACGTTCTCGTCACATATATAGAACTGTTTTAACAACATATTCAGTTTCTTATTAAGACTGTAAGAAGGTCATAAATAACAGTTCCACCAAAGTACTGCCCTTTCACATCTTTTGCAAGCGATAGTACCACCATCTGTATATACGCATATTGCTGTCTTATAACATTATGAATCCTGGAAATAATTAACTCAAGTAACGGGTTACCTAATGTATTGCAAAATCATTGGCTGGCCCACCCTGTTTGTTTGGTAACAGCTTTAGAGGGACTGTTAGAACGATGAGTAAAAGTTTCAAGCTCCTCAAGGACGTCCCAGTTCAGTCCTTTGGGCAGAAACGCAAGACTTTTAAGTTGTCATAAATCGAGGATAGAGCTTGCATTTCATTCGCAAAATTTGATCCCAGAAGACCGTTGTTTTTATACGTTATTCCTTAAAGTGCATGGGAAAATCCCATTCAGTCTGTCCTGTATAAACATGTAGCACACGAACCAAAATTAACGTTTGCTGCTTGTACGTCATGCCATACAGTGAATATGACGTTCCCAATTTTCTTCGATATGTTCATTTCAGTTTATGTTCTTCTACACTTTTGCCAGATCAATTATTTAGTAATAACTTTTAAAAAATCTGTGTTTATGATGACTTTTGTAACTATTCTCCAGATATTCTGAAGTTGAGTTTACTGGAAGTGCGGCAATTACGTTGAGTTGCTAATCATCAAATGACTAATTATTTCGCCAACGACCACAACATATCAAACTTACTAATGACGCAGTAAAAGAATAGACAATTCGAATAGAAAACCAAGAAAACATGAAAGTAACCCAAAAGCTGTGCATACCCAGCGTAAAAGCAAAAAGATTTTCTAGAATGGAAAGATTTTCTCGGTTGTATTGGGAGATTTCAGTAGAAGCCTTCTTTTAAACCCTACGATTTGTGTCAGCTGCCGTTCTGGAAACGGCTTCGCAGGAATAGCAAACTGCGTCGCTATTGAATTTCAGCGGAGAGGTGATTCACAGCGGATGCCTCTCCCTTCAGTACAGGAACAGGAAGAGCTGAACCGGGCAATAAAAAGGCGTGAGATAGGGAACCGCTGGGGAGCCGAGTTTAGCAGGTCAGCGGACCGCAGCGCTAATGGCCGACCCGGCAGCGCAGCCATCAGCTCCAGGCGCTCCGGCGTTTCGCTCGTGGGCTCGAGAGAGACGCAGGCGGCGGCTCGCTGTGGTGTAGGCGGCCACGGTCTGCTGGGCTCATTTGGCCTCAACTGCTGTAGGACAGGGAGCCATAGCAGTGCCTAAAGTAACCACAAAACATGCTTCCGCCGTCATTTTTGTGCGCAGTATTCACGACAAGTGGCAGTGACTTCATTGTTGTGCATTGCAGATGCAATGCAGGGACACACTGGTCAGTGTTGTTGTAGTGGACTGTTTTGATGCAGCTCTCCACGGTAATCTATGCTGTGCTAGCCTCTTCATCGCCGAAAAGTTACTGCTATCTACATGCTGCTGACTGTACTTACTGTATTTGTATCTTGGACTTTTGAGGATGGTCTTTGTTTTATATATATATATATATATATATAATTTTCCTTCATTCAAATTTTGGCATTACAAAACAAATAAATTAAGCTTTTTATCTATTTAAGGTCAGAAATATTTGTGATTTTTATCAGTGTTACACGTTTTTAAATTTATTTTAATTTTGTACTAAATTATGTTATTCCCTGTTTGTAAGTACGTGTAATGGGTAAAGTGTGTCCTTGGGCACCTGTGTTTCCCTCATGGCCCCATTCTTACCTGTAGTTGAACAAACCTTCATGTACTCTATACTGTGCAAGCTTCTTCATCTCCCAGTACCTACTGTAGCCTACATCCTTCTGAATCTGCTTAGTGTATTCATCTCTTGGTCTCCCTCTACGATTTTTACCCTCCACAGTGCGCTCCTATTCTAAATTGGTGATCCCTCGATGTCTCAGAACATGTCCTACAAACCGATCCCTTCTTCTAGTCAAGTTGTGCCACAAGCTCCTCTTCTCCCCATTCTATTCAATACCTCCTCATTATTTATGTGATCTACCCATCTAATCTTCAGCATTCTTCTGTAGCACCACATTTCGAAAGCTTCTATTCTCTTCTTGTCTTATCTATTTATTGTACATGTTTCACTTCCATACATGGCTACACTCCATACAAATACTTTCAGAAAATATATATATATATATATATATATATATATATATATATATATATATATATATATACTCCTGGAAATGGAAAAAAGAACACATTGACACCGGTGTGTCAGACCCACCATACTTGCTCCGGAAACTGCGAGAAGGCTGTACAAGCAATGATCACACG
This sequence comes from Schistocerca gregaria, assembly GCF_023897955.1. Taxonomy (NCBI): domain Eukaryota; kingdom Metazoa; phylum Arthropoda; class Insecta; order Orthoptera; family Acrididae; genus Schistocerca; species Schistocerca gregaria. Next base: position 284,487,515 of record NC_064920.1, on the reverse strand, counting down.
CACGGCACAGCGGACACACCAGGAACCGCGGTGTTGGCCGTCGAATGGCGCTAGCTGCGCAGCATTTGTGCACCGCCGCCGTCAGTGTCAGCCAGTTTGCCGTGGCATACGGAGCTCCATCGCAGTCTTTAACACTGGTAGCATGCCGCGACAGCGTGGACGTGAATCGTATGTGCTGTTGACGGACTTTGAGCGAGGGCGTATAGTGGGCATGCGAGAGGCCGGGTGGACGTACCGCCGAATTGCTCAGCACGTGGGGCGTGAGGTCTCCACAGTACATCGATGTTGTCGCCAGTGGTCGGCGAAAGGTGCACGTGCACGTCGACCTGGTTCCGGACCGCAGCTACGCACGGATGCACGCCAAGACTGTAGGATCCTACGCAGTGCCTTAGGGGACCGCATCACCACTTCCCAGCAAATTAGGGACACTGTTGCTCCTGGGGTATCGGCGAGGACCATTCGCAACCGTCTCCATGAAGCTGGGCTACGGTCCCGCACACCGTTAGGCCGTCTTCCGCTCACGCCCCAACATCGTGCAGCCCGCCTCCTGTGGTGTCGCGACATGATTGAATGGAGGGACGAATGGAGACGTGTCGTCTTCAGCGATGAGAGTCGCTTCTGCCTTGGTGCCAATGATGGTCGTATGCGTGTTTGGCGCCGTGCAGGTGAGTGCCACAATCAGGACTGCATACGACCGAGGCACACAGGGCCATCACCCGGCATCATGGTGTGGGGAGCGATCTCCTACACTGGCCGTACAGCTCTGGTGATCGTCGAGGGGACACTGAATAGTGCACGGTACATCCAAACCGTAATCGAACCCATCGTTCTACCATTCCTAGACCGGCAAGGGAACTTGCTGTTCCAACAGGACAGTGCACGTCCGCATGTATCCCGTGCCACCCAACGTGCTCTAGAAGGTGTAAGTCAACTACCCTGGCCAGCAATATCTCCGGATCTGTCCCCCATTGAGCATGTTTGGGACTGGATGAAGCGTCGTCTCATGCGGTCTGCATGTCCAGCACGAACGCTGGTCCAACTGAGGCGCCAGGTGGAAATGGCATGGCAAGCCGTTCCCCAGGACTACATCCAGCATCTCTACGATCGTCTCCATGGGAGAATAGCAGCCTGCATTGTTGTGAAAGGTGGATATACACTGTACTAGTGCCGACATTGTGCATGCTCTGTTGCTTGTGTCTATGTGCCTGTGGTTCTGTCAGTGTGATCATGTGATGTATCTGACCCCAGGAATGTGTCAATAAAGTTTCCCCTTCCTGGGACAATGAATTCACGGTGTTCTTATTTCAATTTCCAGGATTGTATGTGCGAGTTCTGATTTCTCTTATTTTATCGATCATTACTCGCTATTTAGGTGGGAGCCAATAGGATATTTTCGATTCGAAGGAGAAATTTGGTGATCGACGTTTCATGAGAAGGTCCTTCTGCAACGAAAAACGGCACTGTTTTAATGACTGTCACCACAATTCGCGTATCATATACATGCCACTCCCGCCCATATTTTGCGATAATACAAAACGAGCTGCCCAATGTCAGTCCCATCTGATGCGGGTCCCACATCACGTAGTAGTGCTCCAGAGGAGGACATATATATATATATATATATATATATATATATATATATATATATATATATATATATATATTCTTTCTCTAATGTAATATGCCACATGACCACTTTACCACCCATATGTTATCTGTTTCCTTCCCCATCCCTATTTTTTTAACCCTTTGATTTAGGTGTTATTTTTATTGTAGTTCTCTTGCATGTTATACACTGTGATGATGTATTTTGCTGTCTTCGCTGTATGACATCATATTTGATATGCTCTGTTTTTAAGTAATTTTCCATCTCCACTTATATTTGGCTCGAGGAATGCTTTTAGCGCTACCTTGTACTACTGTTCACACTACTTATTGGCTATGTTTGCACTTGGTATGTAACGTGACATTTTCATATTCGGTTGTCATGTGATGCTGGTACTTCCTTGTACATGACGCCATACAATTGTTATGAAGCTTCCTACCTTCTTTAGTATGTCAATTTTAATTTTTGTTCTTTTATACTTTTGTCAATGTAATTGTCCGGTAATCACTTAAAAATTCTGTGTGCCTGATGACTTTTCTAAGCTTCCTGCAGATTTTCTGAATATGATTATACTAGAAAAGTGTCAGTAAAGCTGAGCAGCTCAACATTGTGTAACTAAATTCTTCTCCAGCGACTACAAGAGCAGTGTACAAAACAAGCCTCATAGGCTGGTGGTCACATTACTTCAGATTAGCTGGTGAAGCTGCAAATACTTTCACATATGTGAATCTACTTCCTGAGTTCATATCCTCTCTCAGGTTTACTACTTCATATCTTACAAGAACCTATTTAGTCCCACGATGTGATAATGAGAATTTTCATATCCTCATTAATACTATGGCAAATTTCTTCCTATAGAGTCTTGCACGGGGAGATAAATGTGACAGTACAATACTCACGAATGTTTAGTTACGTCGTTTATGATGCTCATGTATAAACGCTAGCAGTGGTAACAGAAATGGCTTCAGTTGAAGAATAACAAGTTCCATACTGTGAAACAAACTACACTGCTGGGGTGTTTCACCTACTAGCCGCTAAGTGAGCAAGGAGCACAGACAGATAGAGCACTCTCCAGTAACACATAGACTCTTCCTCCATTCAGGAGATGCAGCAGTGTACAGAACCTTTGTTGCACTGATAGCACACTGCATTTTAGAAGAATGAGCTATGCTCCGATATATCTGTATTACAGTGGCTATGGTTGTGTAATCTGATCTGCCCCTTGTTTCTGAAGATTTTGGAAGGAATGTGGTTGAGATTCTGTGTAAAGCATGACCTACAAAGTAAGAATATTCTAATATTGCTTCAAGGTAGCTCACTAATTATGTTTTGGCCGGTTATGAGTCAACTACAGTTCTCCACATAATTCTTATAGCTGTGGACTGGGTATTTCAATAGAAGACATGTACTTTGGGCCTTGCATAAAACTGTGTGTGTAAGATAGTAAGAATAGGACAACGATGATCAGATTTCGATTTCTAATTTAGCCTTTTGAAACGTAATTTTGAAAATTTTAGCCACCTTCTCAAATTATTCAATAAGGTTGCTTTTGACTTCCTACAACCTCGTGAATTATTGCTCCATCTTTAATGGCATTGCTACCTTGAACTGTCTACGAATTACTTGTTGTGTATAGTGAACTACAAGGCTTTACAGTGAAAGATGATTTAAATGAGGCTCTTTAATCTAATAATGCATGGGAGATAATAATTGCATTGTTGTGCTTTGGTGTTCCCACTTAGCTGTGGATTGGCATTGTGTGTTTAAATGTGATAATCACATTTGTTACAGATTTCACCAGTTCATCTGTGACATAGATGAATAAATTAGTGGGAAGTGGGCCTGCTCAGCATGCTAGGAGACAATTTACTGAGCAAACCCACCCATCCACAAAATTAAAGTATAAAAAATGAAATGAATAAAAATTTATTCACACAATGAACTCCAGATCGCCAAATTCATTATCATTATTGCTAGTTCTATTCATTCCTTTATACCTTAGCTTAATATCCCCATCTCCGAGAAACTGAAAGTCAATGTTAGTTGTTATTTTATTAAACTGGTCTGGCTAAATAATTTTAAATTTATTATCAAGTCCCATACAAATTTTCACTATAGATTTAGTTTTTAAATATTCGCAGCCTTTATTGTAATAACATTCATTTACTTCTATCCTACAAATCTTTTCAAAAAAATTAGAATTGCTAGCATTATTAAGCTTCTTCAGTAAACAAAACATGGTGAAGAATAAACTTTAATAATTTCAAAAATATTCCTCAGTATAAATCTGACTAGTCTGTGGGAAGAATTTCAAATTGACATTTTTTCATAATAATAGTAAACCAAAAGAGAAGCAAGTTGAATGTAATATTTGCACAGAATATTTGGAACCATCTTTAATTATAGAACATTTGAGAAGTGTAGACTATGCTAAAGTATTAATATGTTAAAGCAAATTTATGAAGAAGAATACAAATTGTGATTTCATAGTTGTGATGAAACTGATATAGGAACATTGAAGAAATAGAAAACTGAGATGCTCTCTTTTTTATATCTCTGAGGAAAGTACTGAATTATAATTAACCAATAAAAAATTTTCAACAATGGTACAAAGTTGTGTTAAAGCCTATTCATTATTTTTAATAGTTTCTCACTTAATAATTAGAGCTATAGAAGATAGAGAACACAATAAAAGTTAACTATAAACTTACAACATTGGTATATCAAATGTGGTATAGTTTCTATTTTTACATTAGAAGATACAGAAAATTCATGTAATATTTTCTAAAAATCTATAATTTTTAATATCCATATTCCACTGTATCATAATTTTCTGGAACTACTCTTTTATCATACTGAAATGAGAAATCTTTCTTAGCCCGATTATTAAATAGTTCTTTTGTATCAACATCTTTAGTTATGTGACTGTATTGTAACTGTAATTTTTTCTTTACTTCAGCCTTGACTAATCTTATCATAGATTTGAGATTCAGTCTTTCAGTATACTTATAATTTAACATGAATCCCATAAATGTCACCTGGGTTTTCTTATCATTTTCCTCATAATAGTAACTTTCAGGCCAGTTCAAGCCCAGCATGTAACCCAGTTATTTCCCAATTCATCAGTCTGTTCACCTGATATACAACCAGCTTCCACAGTATTTACACCATTATGACTATATACCAGGGTTGAATGAAAATTAATGCCCCCAACTTTGGTAATTGAGTTCGGTGGGAATATTTTAATAAATGAAATGAAGAAATAACCCTTAGAATGTGATCTTTGATTACCATTATTCACTTTTCTACATAACCAATAGCCAATTGCATACATTTCTGTCTATGATGAACAAGTTTTTTGAAACTATCACAGAAGACGTCGACACAGTGTTCCGGCAACCACAGTCTTATGGTTCTCTCAACGACTTCATCAGAAGCATAATGATGTCCCACAGATTGTGTTCCATAATTGGGAACAGATGGAAGTCAGATGGTTCTAAATCTGGATTGTATGGAGGAGGCTGTACGGTGAGGGGATTAAAGATTTAAAGTTGTTCTGTGGTGGCATGTGAAGTGTATGGTTCAGGATTGTCATGCAGGAGGCACAACATTTCCCATTTCCTTTCAAACCCTTGTTAACTTTTGTCTCAGAGCTCAGAGTGTTTTGATGTAATGCTCTAAATTTATTGTTGTTCCATGACCAATGAAATCAACATCTGCATCCCAGAACACTGTGGGGATGATTTTTCCAGCTTAGGGCTGTGTCTAGAATTTATTCTTCTGAGGTGAGTCTCTGTGTTCACATTCCACAGACTGACGTTTCGTCTCTGGGTCGTAATGGTGTACCCACATTTGTATCCTGTCAGAATTGAATGAAGAGGATGATCACCTTCATTCTCATAACACGAGATGGGTTATTTGTTAATATCAAGTCCATGCATTTCCATTTCAGGAGTCAGCATCTTGTGTACCCATTATGCAAACATCTTCTGATAGCCAAGCTAAACAATAATGTGACCAATACCTTCTTGTGAAATACCGATTGTGCTTGGAGTTTCTACCTAAGTGATATGACGATCATCCTGACTCAGTATGTCAACATTTTGCTTGTGAAACTTGGTGGTTGCTGGCACAGACCGTCCAACTCTTTGTTTTATCACGTAGGTGAGTTGTTCCTACCTCAACATATTTAAACGTACTCGCACAACGACGCACAGTACTCACATTAGCACTGGTACTATGATCTGGTTTCCTTCTCTGATGCATCTCCTTTGGGGTGAAACCTTCTGCTGGCAAGTATTCAATGACTACCCATTGCTTCAGTCACACTGATCGACCTGCTGCGCAAGGTTCCATAAGGGTTCCTACCAACTGGAGCTTGGGAGAAGAGGCAATGGAACAAGCCAGTACCTGCCACTTACCAATGCTGGCTACTATTGAAGAGTTACAAAAGGTGAAGGCATTACTTCTCAGTCAACCCACATACTACGCTATCTGTATCAACATATATAATAGATTCTCCTAGTCTAGTGTATCCAACATATCATACAATCTAACCCTTGCACTGAATGTAGTTAATTCAGTTATAAAATTATTTGCAACTGTATTGTTTTCCAAGTTATAATTCTTGAAATTGTACTTCATGTGAACCATATTGTCCTTAAGAAAATTTGTACATATATTATCCAATCAATCAACCAATTATATCCCATAAAATTGCTGTAAATTAGTTATGTATTCTGTTTGAGTGATATTTTGTCTTTCCCTAACTACCCCAATAATGAATGAAGACATATTGTAGCAACAGCTCGTTTTCTGGATTTTCCGTTATTTTGTCATGATCTAAGCCAATATCTAACTTCCCTTTAACTGTTTTGATATACTCTTTATCAGTTTCAATATTATGTGAACTGTTTTCTGATTTTATTTTTGGAAAATCTAACTTAATTTCTAAACAGCACCTCGCTTTTGTTTCAAAAATCCCAAAGATCACAAATATGTAGAATTTTGTATCCTTTTTCTACAGCTTTCTTCACTTCATAAGTCATCCAAGTTACAATTAAATTTCTTTTTTTCATAACTGTGATTGCATTTATTTATTTTTCCCAGAACACTTGTGACACACAAAGGATACTAAAGTTTCTCATTTATTTTCACGGCTAAAACAGGGTTATTCAATCCCTTAGGTGGCACTATTTTACATTTTATGAAACCGTACGAATTTTTAGAATAATATTTTGGTCAATAAATTTTTCATTGATGTTTCACATGAAAATTGTCATTAAATTGCACAGAAGAGTAAAGTCTACAAAAATCGATGTATTTCAATTTCGTGCTAACACAATCTGATTCAGCTGTTAATTTTATTACATTGGTTTGACCACCATGACAAGCATTTGTTAGAGTCAAAAGTTCAACAGTTTCAGGTAACTGTTTTAATTTCTTAAGCCTTTCATACTCTGCTGAGTTAAGCGAATAACATTTCCCACATCTCCACTAAATTATATCCCACATTTCGTATTTCTGCGCTTATTTTGTTAAAAGTCATCCACCATTTCTCTATTTTTATTGTTAATCGTCTCACTTTTAAAACATTTTTTAAAACCTGCCAAAAGCTAACCATGGTATTGGTAAGGAATATTAGTTTCTTTATCAAAGGATCTGCTCTTCCACCATCTATTTTCACTGCTCCACCATTAAGATTGTGCAAGATGTATTATTATATGTGGACTCTTTACAAAGGTATGGATTATTTACTACAATTATCTTTCTGTTCTTTATCCAATGCAACAATAGTATTTTCAGCTAAATGTTTAAATCTCTATACAGCTATGTACTCCAGCGATTGTCAGATAACAGAATGGTTCAAAGTTAGCTATGTGTAGGAATTGTTTTCTTAGTTCTAAACCACCTCTTCTCAAAATATATACTTCAGAATTACAGTGTTCAACAATTCTTTTTTATATTGATCATATAATTTTCTTTATCTATGAAGCTGTGCCATTTGAGAAATGTTTCTCTATCTTTTGTCATCATAGCGTCAACACAATAATATTGAGCAGCTGGAACTGGTCATATGTAATTTTCATTTTGATATGTATGGAACAAATGTGAGAAGTATCCTTGCTTCAGTTCTTTCCGATCAAATATTTTTGGAAAACTACTAAGACACCCTTGTACAAAACTACTGCTGTCTATAATTTTTAGTTCTAAATGCTTTATCTTCAATAACACCAATTTCGTTAAAGTGTAGATGGTACATGGCTGTATTGCATTTTCAACATAGTACTTGAAAATGAATTTGAATCATAACCCTTAGCATAATGAGCTAGGAACGTATAATTCTGGTTTTTATTACATACCATACAACTGCAGAATGCTTCACTTGAATAACATTTATAAACAGTATGTACTTTAAAATTGTGAACTATTATGAGATTCTGAACACATATACCAATTTCTTGTTGAACTTCATAGTCAAAGTGCATGTATCTTTCAGTCTTGGTACAGTTCACTCTCTTAGGAAATTTGTCTTCATAACACTCAAACTGTTTATGAGCAACTATTTTACAGCATATAAAGCATTGGTAAACATAAAAATCTCTTAACACTTCACCAATGTAACAAACTTCTGTACTTCTACCTAGGCAGCCATGGACTATAAAATCCTCACCAAATTCTCTTTCAAAAATTTCTATTTTTTGTAATTTGAATTGGATGTAACATTTACAATATAGCGATTTCACTACTTTACTACATTTTCTCCAAAATACAAAGCCACATTTATGTTATTCAGATCTCAAACAAATCTTTTTACATCATTCACATTTGTAAGTTGTATTACAAATTTCTGCTGAATTTTTAAACATTCTTCATTATAACAGTATCTACTTCAGTTTTCACAAAACATCTAGTTTTCCACAGTTTCATGTCCTAGCTCTTCGCATCTATTTTTCAATTACGTTTATATTTGTTGTTATGTGGATTGTTGCTTTTAACACAGAAACATGATGATCCTATAAAAACTGGCATTCTGTAAAACAAATCAAATGTTTGTGATTTTATACAGATATATCTTTATTTCTTTCTCAGCGCCGCTATTGGTAACTGACTTGAAATTACTTACCACATTCAATATTTATACGGTTGTCCAAAAATTATTTGACATTTCAACATTATCTAATGCAATACCTTCTTCCCAAATGAGCATATAATATGTCAATTAACTCTTTTTGTAGGTTGCATTAAATCCTTCTCTAATTTTCTTAATCTTGTTTGTGGTTAGTTGTGTATCTGAGATACAATTCGTCTGGTATATTAATGTGACTATTATTGCTCTAGGACAAGACTGATTATCGTTACTATTAATTCTAGCGACACATTTTTTAATCTTTTGCCTTCATCTAAATTTATTACGTTATACTTCCAATTTATCTCTAGGAATTGCCATCATTTGAATATTTAATGCAGTATCATCAGATGTTAATATAGAATATCTCGTAATTTTTTCACATATCTTGGACAGACTCTTGTGTATTATCTAAGGCTTTATATCCTGTTGAAATTGAGTTAAGCATTTTTGGATGTTATATACAGCTTATGTCCTTTTCAAAAATAAATAAGTTCTTTTTTTCCTACTTGAATCCCAAATATGAGTGCTTTCCTTACATAATCTATTTTCTCGCTAATCATATAGAGTTTAACATTATAAGAGTCATTAAAGAGAATTTTATAAGAAACAGACAAAGCTTAAAGTTTTTCATTTACTCTCAATCTTATTTTTTAATCACAAATAACTGCTTTTTAGATGGTTCAAGATCTTTTTCTAGCTCAAATAGTTATCTTGTGAATGGATGTATTTGACCCAGTATCATTATTTTCTCTTGTATGTTTTTCCAAAAATATCCTCATCAAAATGGTAAAAATAATTTATATCAGAAACACGTTTTCATCTTGATCAATATTTCTAGATGATATTGAAACTCTTTAACCATTAGTATTAAATAACTCTGAACACAATAATTCACAGTATCCTTTATTACCAAGGTAAGCTCAAACTCTGTGTTCCCTAATTTTCAAAATATCGATGATCCTTGTAAAAGGAGTTAAACTGAAAGAGTTAAATTAATTAGATCATTTTCCTAAATATAGTGTACACTTGTAAATTATTCCTTCTACAATTATCATGAAGTTGAGCGACTGTAAACTCTCGCAGTAAAGCTTCCATTTATGTATAATTAAAAACATTAGCCTGGTAAAAATAAGTTGAAAAATTTGACTAGTTGATTTTCAGTGCTTGTTTGACAGAAAACTTCTTTTGAGATAACTTGTAATTATTTCTTTTCGACATTTACACATCATTCATCTTTTTAGCTTACTCTCTAGTTGGCAAATCGTACATTTACTTGAGATTTTGTTTGTAGATGAATGCATAAAGTAAAAGTAACTAAAATACTTATTTCTTCAAAGGCCTATACAATCCTATACAATTTTTTTCTAAAATTGTCACAATCATCATTTTTATAGGTAACAATATCTTTGAATGTCCCTCACACGAAAATTTTCTTAAGTGTTTCATATTATATTCAGATGTGATATACTATCCACATACCTAAAAAGTTTCAATACTCTTATTTTTGTGATAGTTTTTATCACACTGTTTACAGATATGTGGAGCTTATCCTTTGCATAAATCTATGAATAAAAAATATCAACTGACTTCTCTTCTTCACATTTCTACACTGCTTGTACATCTCTATTTATAAAAACTATTTTCCATTAGATTAATTAAAATTACTCCTAACAAATGAATCCAGTTTCTTATTGTGTGGCATGGATAGTTGTATAGACAAAGTATCTACACCCGTAATTTTTTGTCTCACTAGATTTTTTGGTGAATTTTTTTCCTTTATGAGTATGCAATACAATACACATTTCATGAAAAAGAAATTATGATCTATAATTGCACACTGCTGAATCCTGGCTCCATATTTTTCTAATATATTTTCGCTGTATAAAAATGGAGCCAATACTGAGCACGTGAAATGCTGTTTGTGGTTAAGAATCATCTATAATGTATATATTTGAAAAAAATTAGAAATAAAAGTTATCGGTTAAATTTAGGTGCTTGGTTTACAGATATCTGGGTTCCATTATTCGAAGAGAAAAATGTATTCATATAATTGGAATAATAACTTTAATTAAGTGTGGGATTAAAGGGCTGACAAGTGTCAACCTTGAATACACGAAAAACTAAAAACGAGCATTTTAATTATGTATGGAATTTCAGGTTCAATACTGTGGTACCTGCAAAACTTAATAAAGTAAAAGGACATTTATTATATTCTTCAGAAAACTATAATTTAGATATAAAATATGATAATCCCCTTGCTATGTAATACAAATAACTCTACTGAAACCAGGCTAAATAATTACATCAAAAATATTTTAATTCTATCTAAATGTGGTTGATTAAAGAAACGACTCAAGCAATGTTTGGACTGTGTACAAGTATATCTAATATTGTTTGCAATTCAGATAAACCTGCAATGAATATGTTTGAATTTATTAATTGTAACTATAATAAGCTAAATTTAGGAAGTTACTTTAAAGGTATTTGGATTCATTGTTTGAAGAAATGAATGTGTCGATCAGAAATAATATTTTAACTTTTCTATATGTATTTTTTGGTGGGAAATATTTCCAGTCTGGAACATTAACACAATATAAAAGAAATTATGTTAAATCCTTTAAGTAAAACGAAATGCCATACAAAGAAATACAGCACAAAAATCCACTTGCCTTAGAGTCTAAATGTATTTGAATGGAAATTAAATCATTAAAACTAAGTAATCTTGTTAAAAAGAATTTGATTTTATTATGAGTAAAAATTTTCAAAATTCGGTAGTGACATTCAATAAATAACCACATTTACTAGTAAGAGAATATTACATAATATTATAAATAATACTATTTGATTGTCTGAAGTGTATAACAGTTTCTAAAAAAATTTTAAATGTTATTGAAGAACTAGTGAAAGAAATGCCTGCCATAGATGAAGAATTTCTACAACTAAGCAGTATAATTTCTGATGTAGTAGAGATGAAGAAAGAAGAAATTATCTACATTGTCACATCTAAGCAATATGTCTAGAAAAAAAATATTTCAAACTAAGTGGTGTATAGTTGAAGAATTATCTTCCATGAAGATTATCCATTTATAATAACAGAAGACCTTCACAATACAAAATATTTTATGTCAGACAATGTGAATGTACCAATCATAAATTAGTAAAACATATACTTAATATTTATTATGATGAACACAGAGTAGATAAAAATAAATAAATGTACAATACCCATATCAACACCCTCTCTCAATTCAATGATGAAGTATGAGATCAGGTTACTGACTCTGTTGAAGAAATATATGAGAATTAAAAAAATATTTATCACTGAAGTAATGAATGTGCCCATTACATAATTTTAATTTCTCAAATATGTTTTTCTTCTATATAATTGGAGTCAATCATAGACCTTGTTAATAACAAGTTAGCATGTAATTTTAACCTAGCATATAGTACTATTGATGAAAATGTTAATCTGTGGTTTAAAGCGAAAGATATTACTAAAATATTGCGACATAAAGATGTTGAATATGTGATTAGTCATGATGTAGATAAAGAAGATAAAATAATGTATGTAAATTGAAACCCAGAGGCGACCTCAGGAATTGCAAAAGCGAGAATCAGCGCATTCAGAAAATGTGTTATGTGTGAAGTATTACCACCTATTCATGTTCATAGGGACTACCACATTAGAAAAGAAATGATAAATTACTACAGAAATCAATGAGATAAAAACAAATTTGAGAGAAACAATGAAAAGGTTTTTGATGTAAGAAACCGAAAAAGTGAAGAAATCGATACATTATTACAACATGCTGTTCCTCAGTTAAATGATGAAAATTTAACTTCTAATTTCGTTATATTAAGGTTATATGGTTTCAAACATTAATATCATGTTATTTGCACTTAATTTAAAGATGTACAACAGAAATACATATTATCAGAAATAGATATCTAATTTGGGAACAATTTTTAACAATTAATTATTTATCAAAATCGGTAAATCATCGAATTAAAGAAACTTTAAGAATTTTTGTCACCAATTTGGTTTCAATACTTTCGATAATTATTCACAAGAAGAATTGTTTAATGATATAATCAAACCGCTTGATGAGTCTTAATCCCTGCTATAGAATTAAATTCGCTAAAATTCATGTTAAACAAAGACTTTAGTCAGAATAAATGACCATTGAGAGAAGTCATAACAACATAATTAACTCACTAAAAATTATTAGCAATAAATGTCTGCAGTTGAAGGAATCTCAAACATGTCTGAGATGCATTTATTTGAATTTATTTAGAACAATAACTGGAATTTTGATGAGAATAAAGAAATTTATGTGATTATTGATAAAAAGTATAATCCGCGGTTTAAAGGAAATGATACTGCAAAAATTTTGGCTATCAATGACCACGACATACTATTGAAATAAATGTTGATGAATATGATAAAAGATGCACCGTAGATTTAATAAATTTAAATATGGCTACCAATCTCTGTATTGAAAATATACATCCTAATACTCCTTTTGTTAATGAATCAGGACTTTATTTTAGAAAACAATGTGAATATAAACTGCAATCAACAACTGACAACTTACAAGTACTAACTGGTGTTTCTCAGATTGAAAAAGAAATTGCTATCTGTGTTCTGAAGAAGGGAAGTGTAAATATTCAAAACTTAAGAATATAAATTAATGGGGAAGATGGTATAAGTAGAGAAATACAACAACATGTACATAACCTGATTCAGGATATTAATTTGAGTATATGTCTGTTCTTTTAAAACTACTTGATGATACATATGAATATACTTACTGTATCATTAGAACACAAAGAAGAAATGGTTGAAAACAGTTTTATGGAATAATGGATAGACATCCCAAATGTGAAGAATGTTAAGACTTGAATAAAATCCTATCTCAATAAATTTATACCAAAGAATGAAAGAAAATTCGTGGATTGTTCATTGACAAAATGTTGAAATATTTTCGATAACTATAAACAACAATAATTTATTAATGACCTAATGAGGAAACACTTTGTCAAGTTATTCATTAACAAAACAAATTTTGCCTCCTTTGAGCCTGAATGCGCAAGTCAAACGTTCATCTGTTAAATGATTTATGAATGTAGAAGACTCTTTATTAAGATAATTTACTTCTAGAAACAATGGAAGTTCCATCATAACATCACAAATACCATTTCTTTGACTTATATCCATGAGCATTTTGCTGTACTTACTATTTATAATAAGGTGATTTAATTCTACATTGTTGACATAGTTAATGAATTGTGTTAGTTTACTTGTGTATTCAGGTTTTGTCACAACATTTGATAACACATTCTGTTAATGTTGTTCGTTCTGTACATCTTTTGCATCAGCTGGATCATTTATGCTCTTAACTCTCATATCTTAAAAACCAATGACATCTCTAGCTACCTCAAAAATGGACTCAAATTTTCTGAAATACTTTAATAGCATTAATTATTCTTATGCTTATTGAATATTTTTGATTTCATTATTAATTTTATGATATACTGACTGAAAATACAAATCGTTATTGGTCTCGTTTCAGAAAATGTCCGTTTATTGAAGTCAAAACATCATTAAACCTGTAATTATCTAACAGAAGTTATAACACAAATAGGTGTAAATGACTACAAAATACATCACTAAAATTTTGTATTCTCTCAACGTTGATGTAGAGACCATTTCTTGGAGACAGTTACCTATATAGATAGATATATTACCAATATATGAATCAACACAAAATGTATGGCCTTATTGTTATAACAACAACCGAATGAGAACCAACCTGATCAGTTGTATCTAAATTAACTGTTCCTGATTGGAGTTCTCTAGGATGATTTGGTAATTCATCAATCATAAAACTGCTTCGAAAATAGTTAATTTTCAATTGTTTAACTAGTTTTTATTTCAAAATAACTTAGTGTATTAAGACAAAAATCGATTTATTTTTAAATTCTTTGTTATCCAGCAGCTTTATTTAATTATGTCTTTCTGTCCTTCCATTTCTACAGCAGCTGTTTTCGTGCTTATTAGCGAATTTGTGAATGCAGCAGAATCAATTGCTGTGGACCTATTGTTGCTGAAGAGGGTAATGCAACTAATAATAAGGGTAAAAATTCACCTTCTAGCTGTGTTAGTCCTATTCCTTCTTTAATTTTTGTTAAAAATTTACTCATCTTTTTCACAACAGAAACTCCTAACATAGTAAGTAAATTTCCACCAAATATTGTCTCTCTCTTTCTGCTCTGAAGATCAGTTAAAAGTGTTTCAATACCATTTAATTGTTCAATCTCCAGTTTCAGTTTAGTTGATTTTGATTTGTGCTTGCTGCTTATTAGCAAAGTATTATCACAGGAAATGTTATTAATTAATATAGATAAAAATTTATTAAAAGTAATAATTTGTAAACTCCCAAACACTTTAATCTTTGCATCTTCCCATATCTTATCTCATCTTTCTATACCTTTTTGCTCCTAATTAAACATCAAATGCATGTATATTTCTTCAGCAGCTTATTGAAATTCTTTATTTCTTTACCTGCTTCATGTTTTTTATTTAAATCTGTATTATCTCTATAAGCAATCCTGCGTTTTTCCATTCTCTATCTAACTTATTTCTTCCTGTATTTCCACTTGCTAGTATTTCTTCAAGTCTAATAAAAGGCCACCAATTCATTTATTTTTATAGATCAATCTTTGGCATTGGTAAAGTATTTAAAATCAAATTTACTATTCTTTTACCATGCTTTTCAAATTTCCACAATATGTGTAGAAGATTATTGAAAATTATGATTAAAACAGAATTTCTGTTGGATTTTTGGTGATAAAATGAATAAATTTATTTGTCAGCATTTGCTTATTACCACTTCTTCCTTCCAATAATTTTCCTTTTCTGCTAATACTTATCATAGATTACTGCTAATCTATCAATTAATTGACAGAAACAATTTATCCAAACATGTTCTAATTTTTTCTGTGAATATTTTTTACCACACCTTTACCAAATTTTCTTCATCACTTTGCAATGAATGATCAGAATTTTTGTGTCTCAATGCTGGAAAATGTTATCAACAATTACTTTTATCAAATATTTATATTCCGTTCCTCTATTTGACATTGTTTTATTTGGATTGTTTCCAGTATCTGATGGTCCTAAAAGGTGTAATAAATCTGTATAATTTGGTAAATCAGGACCTGTAAATAGTCTTTTCATATCTACCACCTTTATCTTTCCTTAGTTAAAAGATTCGTTAGTCTATTTGTAATTTCATATGTCCCAATACTTAATTTATCTACATAACATTTTATTTGTAATTTATCAAGACATTTAAATAAGCCAACAGGTCTAATGCAAATACTTTGTCTTTAATATCATAAACATATACTCACATTCTTTACTTATGTTAGTTTTTTTTTACATTTTTATCCTTTTTCCTCCGTTTTACACACTTACTTAATAAATTTTGTATTTCTGATTCTTTTGCTGTTGAGTCACACTTTGCAGATCATTTTGTTTACTTGATGATGTATCACTTAACACCTGTAATTGAAAATGAGAATAGGGAATCATTTCTTTTTCAAATTCCGTGTCTTCGTCAATAGATTTCAAAACGTTATCAGAAAGTTCTTCAATCCACTCAAAAGCATCGATAACTGGTTGATGTTTAAAATTTTTCGGATTCTGTTTGTAGTTCATTTTCAATTCTTAAATTCTTCTTTTAATTGCTCTTTTACTCTTGTGTTTCGCCTAGCTATTTTAACAATTTCTAGATCATATTTTGCAAACATATATCAGAGGTGAAAAATATTAACTAAACTTTTTTAGCATTTATATTTCACTTTCACTATTTTATTTCTGTACTTCCCTTTATTCAGTTTTCCAGTCATGTCTTGTAAAAAATCCAAATTCGTTAACCCAACATTTACTACACATATTTTTAATATAAAACAACCTTAAATCAGCAGAAACGAATTCATGATACATATGATTTAAATATGTATAAAATTTGATAAATTAATATTATCTGTAACTTAATATTTTGGTATTTTGGAATACATTTGACCTAAATAATTATAATCTATTCCTTATGTCTTCATCTAGTAATATATACCTCTAATATAAGAAGTTAGCAGCTTTCATATTGGCTTTACATTTCCTTAATTGGAACTTTATAGTTCAGTTATATTATTAACAGTAATATGCCTCTTTTTGGCTTCAATTAATAAGAATAAGGGTATTTATTTACCAATGTTCCTGGTCGTAACTGACTGCAATATTTCGCTTCTTATTCTATTTAAGGTTGATTGATTATATCAATACTTTCTGAATGCAACTACAACCCTTTATTCTGCTCATTGTAAGGTTCCTTGATTTCGTTCATGATATAATCCGCCTACTAAGACTAGAATAAAAAATTATTGTTGATACTGTTCAGATTATTATGTCTGAGGTTTTGAAAATAATTACAATTGGAAAAATTAGTGCAATTTCTACATCAAAAATTTAAAAAAATAATGCGATTAAGAAGAATCGCAAGGATAATGGTACTCAAGCTGATCTTTTTGGATCAAATCCACATTCAAATGGTGATCTTTTTTCTCGATCATTAATTTATTTTTTTGGTAATGTTGTTGTAAGGATTATAACGATTATTGGAATAATAAATCTAATGAAAACTCTTGTAGATAGAATCAGGATTGTTTTTCTTGATTTATATCAAGCTTTCTGATTGGAAGTGAAATGTACTATTTATACTTGAAAAAATTGTCTACCTCATCAATAAATAAAGATGTATAAGAACAATCATACTACATCTACAAAGTGTCAGTATCATGCTGCTGCTTCAAATCCAAAGTGGGCTCTTGGTGAGAATTGATTTATTGAGTGTCGAAGTAGACATGTTCATAAGAAGATTGTTCCAATAATTATGTGTAGACCATGCAATCCTGTTGCAACAAAGAATGTTGATCCATAAACTGCATCTGCAATAGTAAAGGGTGCTTCTCAGTATTCATAGGCTTGAAGTATTGTGAAATATAGTCCTAATAATACTGTGAAGAATAATCCATGTAATGCTTGAGTATGGTTAGATTCTAATAAACTATCATCTACTCAAGTTACTGTTACTCCTGAGGCTAAAAGAATAGCTGTAATAAGTAATGGAATTTTATAGGATTAAAAGGTTGAATTCCTATTGGAGGTCACAGTATTCCAGGTTCAATTGTTGGTGCTAGTTTCCTTCTAAAGAATGGTCAGAAAAATGAAATGAAGAATAACACTTCTGATGCAATAAATAAAATTATTCCTCATTGTAATCCAATTGATACAAATTCTGTATGTAGCCCGTGATATGTCCCTTCTCGTACTACATCTCGTCATCATTGGATTATAGTTAATAAGGTAATTCTGAATCCAATTATGAATAAGTTAATGTTAAATAGATGAAATCATTTTGCTAATCCTGATACTAGGACTATTGCTCCAATTGCTCCTGTTAATGGTCAAGGTCTATAGTCTACTAAGTGGAATGGGTGGTTTGAGTGAGTTGTTAACATAAGTTCAATATATTTCTCTAGAATATAAACTTCTTAGAATTGAGAAAACATCAGCTTGAATTATTGCTACTGCTGATTTTAGAATTAATACAAGTATTTGTCCAATAATTAGTAATGAAATTAAGTTTATTGTTATAGATGGTCCTGTATTTCCTAATAAGGTTAATAGTAAATGTCCTGCAACTACATTTGCTGCTAATCGTACTGCTAGTGTACCTGGTCGAATGGCGTTTCTAATTGTTTCAATTAATACTATAAATGGTATTAATTCAGGTGATGTTCCTTAAGGGACAAGCAACTTAATCATAGGTAACACTTGGTTCAAGAATCATAAAAGAAGGCTGTATACATGGAAGAACCCTGGAGATACTAAAAGGTATCAGATAGATTATGTAATGGTAAGACAGAGATTTAGGAACCAGGTTTTAAATTGTAAGACATTTTCATGGGCAGATGTGGACTCTGACCACAATCTACTGGTTAAAACTGTAGATTAAAACTGAAGAAACTCCAAAAAGGTGGTAATTTAAGGAGATGGGACCTGGATAAACTGAAAGAACCAGAGATTGTACAGATTTTAAGGGAGAGCATAAGGGAGCAATTGACAGGAATGGGGGAAAGAAATACAGTAGAAGAAGAATGGGTAGCTTTGAGGGATGAAGTAGTGAAGGCAGCAGAGGATCAAGTAGGTAAAAAGACGAGGGCCAGTAGAAATCCTTGGGTGACAGAAGAAATATTGAATTTAATTGACGAAAGGAAAAAATATAAAAATGCAGTAAATGAAGCAGGCAAAAAGGAATACAAACGTCTAAAAAATTAGATCGACAGGAAGTGCAAAATGGCTAAGCAGGGATGGCTAGAGGACAAATGTAAGGATGTAGAGGCTTATCTCACTAGGAGTAAGATACATACTGCCTACAGGAAAATTAAAGAGACCTTTGGAGATAAGAGAACCACTTGCATGAAGATGGAAACCCAGTTCTTAGCAAAGAAGATAAAGCAGAAAGGTGGAAGGAATATATAGAGGGTCTATACAAGGGCGATGTACTTGAGGACAATATTATGGAATTGGAAGAGGATGTAGATGAAGATGAAATGGGAGATACGATACTGTGTGTAGAGTTTGACAGAGCACTGAAATACCTGGGTCGAAACAAGGCCCCCGGAGTAGACAACATTCCATTGGAAGTACTGACGGCCTTGGGAGAGCCAGTCCTTACAAAACTCTACCATCTGGTGAGCAAGATGTATGAGACAGGCGAAATACCCTCAGATTTCAAAAAGAATATAATAATTCCAATCCCAATGAAAGCAGGTGTTGACAGATGTGAAAATTACCGAACTATCAGTTTAATAAGTCACAGCTGCAAAATACTAACACGAATTCTTTACAGACGAATGGAAAAACTAGTAGAAGCCGACATCGGGGAAGATCAGTTTGGCCTCCGTAGAAATGTTGGAACGCGTGAGGCAATACTGACCCTATGACTTATCTTAGAAGAAAGATTAAGGAAAGGCAAACCTACATTTCTAGCATTTGTAGACTTAGAGAAAGCTTTTGACAATGTTGACAGGAATACTCTCCTTCAAATTCTGAAGGTGGCAGGGGTAAAATACAGGGAGCGAAAGGCTATTTACAATGTGTACAGAAACCAGATGGCAGTTATAAGAGTCGAGGGACATGAAAGGGAAGCAGTGGTTGGGAAGGGAGTGAGACAGGGTTGTAGACTCTCCTCTATGTTATTCAATCAGTATATAGAGCAAGCAGGAAAGGAAACAAAAGAAAAATTTGGAGTAGGTATTAAAATCCATGGAGAAGAAATAAAAACTTTGAGGTTCGCCAATGACATTGTAATTCTGCCAGAAGCAGCAAAGGACTTGGAAGAGCAGTTGAACGGAATGGATAGTGTCTTGAAAGGAGGATATAAAATGAACATCAACAAAAGCAAAACGAGGATAATGGAATGTAGTCGAATAAAGTCGGGTGAGGCTGGGGGAATTGGATTTGGAAATGAGACACTTAAAGTAGTAAACGAGTTTTGCTATTTGGGGAGCAAAATAACTGATGTTGGTCGAAGTAGAGAGGATATCAAATGTAGACTGGCAATGGCAAGGAAAGTGTTTCTGAAAGAGAGAAATTTGTTAACATAGAGTATAGATTGAAATGTCAGGAAGCCGTTTCTGAAAGTATTTGTATGGAGTGTAGCCATGTATGGAAGTGAAACATGGACGATAAATAGTTTGGACAAGGAGAGAATACAAGCTTTCGAAATGTGGTGCTACAGAAGAATGCTGTAGATTAGATGGGTAGATCACATAACTAATGAGGAAGTATTGAATAGGATTGGGGAGAAAAGAAGTTTGTGGCACAACTTGACCAGAAGAAATGATCGGTTGGTAGGACATGTTCTGAGGCATCAAGGGATCACCAATTTAGTATTGGAGGGCAGCGTGGAGGGTAAAAATCGTAGAGGGAGACCAAGAGATGAATACAGTAAGCAGATTTAGAAGGACGTAGGTTGCAGTAGGTACTGGGAGATGAAGAAGCTTTCACAGGATAGGGTAGCATGGAGAGCTGCATCAAACCAGTCTCAGGACTGAAAACCACAACAACAACAACAACAATTGCAAATGTTAATGCTAAATGTCTTGTTCTACTAAAATATAAGGGAATAATCCTATAAAGGTATTAAATAGTATTATAATAAAAATTGAGATAAAGATGAATGTTGTTCCATTAAATGATTTTGGTCCTAGTAGTGTTTTAAATTCATTATGTAAGGTTAGGTTTACTTTATTTCAGATAATATTAATTTGTGATGGTGTAAGTTAGAAGATGGGATTAATAATAGTCCTAGAAATGTTCTAGTTCAATTTAATGATAAATTGAAGATGTTAGTTGATGAGTCAACTTTAAACTGTAGAGAACGCACGTATACAGCCAAAAAAGCAGTTCTAGAAATCTAGAACGTCCTTCTCCACTTACAAAGGTTATGGTAGGATATGTCTTTCTGCTGGATGCTATCGTCTCGCTGTCGAAGTGCAGATCACCATACGTCACATTTTACTAAACTGTGTTTTATTTTCAGACCAGAGGACAGTTGCATATTTGGCGACAGATCTGCCCATTATTTTAAATAAAGTTCAAATGAATGTGGTGAGAGTTCTTAAGGATTTGTGATTTTACAGACATTTTCTTAATGTCTCGACAGGGTGACTGGCCCTTTTTTTTATGTTGTGGGTAAGTGACATTACCCTGTGGCTTTCTTTTAGCCCCCTGTCGTTTTACTTCCGTTTTAATCCCAGATATAGTACCTTTCAGTCCTTCTCGGTTCTTTTAACCCATGCCAGGTATAGTGATTATATAGGTCAGCGCGAGATAGGTGGTAGGGTGTGAATGAATGCTGTTTTATAGATATCCTTCTCTCTGTGTAACGACAATTTTCGTCATTTTATCCACATCCGTGTCTCTGTATTTGTGTACAGAGCTGTCGTAAGGCAATTTATTTCCCATTTGCAGCCAAACCCATTTACCTAAAGACGCCTAAAGCACGATGTATTAGTAAAATTGTCGTTATCTATTTGTTTCATGGCCTTGTCCCATGTGTCAATAGGATACTGTTGAAATTTGACTTCATTCTGAGAAGTAGCTGTCTTTCAACAACATATGGGAAACTTAAATTATGAGCACATTTATATACTACGATTGCTAGAGAAAATTATCCTATGTCATCAGAAACAGGGCTCGAACTCCTATTAAGGAAGAATGTGAAGTATATTAACAAAGCCTCGTGAAGATCACTCTCAGATGTGGATCAAAGTCGTCCCATATGCGAGTCGAGACTTGGCGATTACACTCTCATTTTTGATTATTAATACAATTCTGTGTGTTAATTGACTGTGTGTAAAAGACGTTGCAAGACTTTCCTTTTGTATGTGATTTTAGCATATATTTTATTTACTTATGTCATAAAAGCTGTCGTCATAGTTTTCTGTAGGCCTTAGTCCTAGTTCAGTGCGGGGTCGGACTTGTCACTATGGATTTGGCTACGTTACCATCAGAGAGTGGCCAGATGCCCATCCTGTGGTAACCTTAAACAGCCTGGGATGGAAGTGGTATACCCCAGCTGTCTGCTTATAGTGCAAGCCATGAAAGAGTGCGAACGTTTTCAAATGTCTGCGAGTCGTGTAACATGTTCACCAGCCCAGTATTCACCTAGTGGGATGTCGAAAACCGCCTAAAAGCCACATCGAAGCTGCCTGGCGTACCAGCACTCGTTGTTAATCCACCAGGCGCATTCGAGCCGGGACCGATACACGTACCCGAGTCCAAGAAGCAGTGCATTGGCGCTCTCGGCCACCCTGGCTTGTTATATCATAAAACATATATATCACAAAATCAGCCAGTTCTTTTATAATTTAAAATTAGCAAACAACAATCTGGTTTTAACAGTCACTGGTTAAAAATATGATTGGTGTTGGTCTCTAGTAGTAAAAGTGCTGATTTACATAGGGAATTCAGCCAGTTCTGTGTTATCACATCTCTTATCCAATTTATTACTGTATCTCCGTATGGTTCTATATTGCTCGATACGTGATCGCTGAGAATTAAAACTCTTGGGTGTTCTCTCAGCTTTCCTGGTCCTGATAAAATCACGGTTTACTTCCTAGTGCACAGCTTAGTTTTTGATCCCACTTTATATACATCATAAATGTATTGATCAGTACCGTCATCCTCTAAAGGTAGTGCTAGTTATAATTTCAATCCCATCTCTACTTGCATTCCCACCATTCTGGTTGGCGTCCACACATCGAGTTTGCATAACTACAGTGATTGTAGCACCTAAAAAACCTCTCTTGTTGAATTGTAGAATCATTGCTGTTATAAAGGGTTAAAAATTTAGGCTGAACACGTGAAAGCACATCAGTGACAAATGGAATCAGTAAGATTTAAGCCTTTGCTTTCGATATCAACGTTACTTGTGTAAATGTATTACAGGCAGAATTGGTCAATTTCCTAGGATATAATATGAACCGTCATTCACAAAAAAAGAAAAAAGCATCATGTTCCGAATGGTTTCAGATATATAATACAGTCAATTAATGTCAGAGACACCACACTTCATCAGACACCGAATTTTCTTCATCTGTCATGAGTTCTAACACCCTTCTACGTTGAAATCGACGTGTTCGGAAAGCGCTGACGACAGTCTCCACAGCAGCAGGAGCACTACCAAGGCAGAAGCCGTAAACATACACCATAACTGCATTTTTCTCACTTGCGTAGATATGTGTAAATCCAGCCAGCGCGTCTACAAATACAGCTAAAAGATGCTTCTCTCTAACACACTCTCAATTCCTCATACTGCTTCACTCACAGCACATTCTGGACAACTGCATGTTCGACTTGCTGGTTTAATGACACAAATACATTTAGAGCAAAATGATTGAAAACAACCAAGTAGGTGTGGTCTGTATAGTGCGTCGGAGAGTTCGGTTGGGTAAAACACATGTGCACACTACTAGCCAAAAACAAATGTACATTAAATGTATTCTGTCACTGAAACCACTCGGAGTAGGGCTTTATCGGTATGAATATTTTTGCTTCAAATTAGCGTTTCTCTCATATCTCCCGATACTGACTATTTCTCCTTGGACACCCTGCGTAACTGGAAGTGATCTCAAACTGCACTACCTTCACAAGTGTAGTTACATTTGTATGTATTCCTTATCATTTACAGTTCAAATTAGTGTTGCGTCCAGTCATCTCTGTGCATTCAAACTTTTTCTCCCTGTCCAATTCTTTCAATGCTTCTGTTCACCATAGGAGTTGTAAGAAGTTGTGTTTACTGACCTGTACTTTTTGCTCAGAAATCTCTCCTCCATTTGATCTAGCGTATTCAGAGGCCTTTATTACTTCCCTTGTTCATTTGTACTGGGTGATCGAATTCACTATGACATTTAAAAATTTCACTTTAGGTGTGATGAGAGGTTAAGCGCCGCTCCTGAGATGGGGTGGTGTGCTATCCCAGATAGAATCAGCCCTGCTGATTAAAGATGTTCACTGGTACGCTAGACAGCCTGGACGTCGGTTTTAGGTGGTTTGCCACATCTCACTAGCTGAATACTGGGTTGATACAGAAGTCGCATCTCAGTTACACGATTCGTAATCATTAACAGAGAAAGAGCTCACTATAGCATGAGGCAACGCTACACACAGACAGTTGTACATATACTCCATTCAGGGGCAAGGGGATGGCAACAGGAAGGGCATCCAGCAAAAAGGAGAAGGGAACGAAACTCAACTGTCATGGCCTGAAGAAGACGCTGTAGTCGACCGTTGTATCATCCTCAGAATTCATTGCCCAAAGCAATATGGAGGAACACAGGGGCAGCACGCTGCTCTCACTGCT
Source organism: Schistocerca gregaria (assembly GCF_023897955.1). NCBI lineage: Eukaryota > Metazoa > Arthropoda > Insecta > Orthoptera > Acrididae > Schistocerca > Schistocerca gregaria. The sequence continues at coordinate 284,462,782 of NC_064920.1, read as the reverse complement.
ATCGGTGTTTCGACCTTCGAAGAGCTACCTCTCAGTTAGACAACTCCTCAGTTGACATTTCATGGATGAGTGTAACCAGGTCTAGTCCTCCCATGACATTTCAGTCCCTGGCAGAACTGGGAATCGAAGCTGTGTCTCCCACTCAGCCTAGAAGGTGGATAGAGTCATTCCTTAAGCTAATCATTACAAATGCATTAATAAACATGCTGTCCCGAGCAGGACAAAGTAGCATGAAATAGAAGGAAGAATAGTTTAAATATGATGTCAAACATCTTAAACATTTGTTCCATCAGTCGCTTCTCATCGAACCTAGACAGAAGGCATAAAATTTTTAATCTTCTTTTTCTAACTAATTCAGTTAATCTATAGATTACTTTGTGAAGTTATTGATGTCCTTGCAACTTATCCCATCTTCTCACGACCTTTGGGACCATTGTCTGGTAGACGGTTTTACTCTCAAACATCTCAGCCACTCTTAATCATAACGAGTCTGTCATTCATAACTATAGACTATCATACAAGCACTTGATGTTAAGCACTGTGTTGTAGTGTTGCAGTTTAGCTGCCCTCCAGATGGCTTTATTCATGTTTAGAATGTGTATCACGGAAAAACTAGGGTCCACTATTTCTTGGCTACTACTGTAGGAATATCGTGTGTAAAGCATATGTTCTGAGTAAAACTACGCCCATATTTTCTCAGCTAGTGTTAAAGGCATTTCTTTCACTAGTTTTCAATTGTACTAATTCTCCAAGATATATAGAACTGTTAATCCTTTCTTACCATTTGTTTTGTTAACGAGAGCCCATTTATTATGATCCCAAACATGAATACATACACTCCTGGAAATTGAAATAAGAACACCGTGAATTCATTTTCCCAGGAAGGGGAAACTTTATTGACACATTCCTGGGGTCAGATACATCACATGATCACACTGACAGAACCACAGGCACGTAGACACAGGCAACAGAGCATGAACAATGTCGGCACTAGTACAGTGCATATACACCTTTCGCAGCAATGCAGGCTGCTATTCTCCCATGGAGACGATGGTAGAGATGCTGGATGTAGTCCTGTGGAACGGCTTGCCATGCCATTTCCACCTGGCGCCTCAGTTGGACTAGCATTCGTGATGGACATGCAGACCGCGTGAGACGACGCTTCATCCAGTCCCAAACATGCTCAATGGGGGACAGATCCGGAGATCTTGCTGGCCAGGGTAGTTGACTTACACCTTCTAGAGCACGTTGGGTGGCACGGGATACATGCGGACGTGCATTGTCCTGTTAGAACAGTAAGTTCCCTTGCCGGTCTAGGAATGGTAGAACGATGGGTTCGATGACGGATTGGATGTACCGTGCACTATTCAGTGTCCCCTCGACGATCACCAGAGGTGTACGGCAGTGTAGCAGATCGCTCCCCACACCATGATGCCGGGTGTTGGCCCTGTGTGGCTCGGTCGTATGCAGTCCTGATTGTGGCGCTCACCTGCACTGCGCAAAACACGCATACGACCATCATTGGCACCAAGGCAGAAGCGACTCTCATCGATGAAGACGACACGTCTCCGTTCGTCCCTCCATTCACGCCTGTCGCGACACCACAGGAGGCGGGCTGCACGATGTTGGGGCGTGAGCGGAAGACGGCCTAACGGTGTGCGGGACCGTAGCCCAGCTTCACGGAGACGGTTGCGAATGGTCCTCGCCGATACCCCAGGAGCAACAGTGTCCCTAATTTGCTGGGAAGTGGCGGTGCGGTCCCCTACGGCACTGCGTAGGATCCTACGGTCTTGGCGTGCATCTGTGCGTCGCTGTGGTCCGGTCCCAGGTTGACGGGCACGTGCACCTTCCGCCGACCACTGGCGACAACATCGATGTACTGTGGAGACCTCACGCCCCACGTGTTGAGCAATTCGGCGGTACGTCCACCCGGCGGTACACTACTAATGGAGTATTAAAACATTATAGGATTCTTTTCCTATTCATATGCATTAATTTACGTTTATCCATATTTAGAGTTAGCTGCCATTCTTTACAACAATCACAAATCCGGTCCAAGTCATCTTGTATCCTCCTACAGTCACTCAACGACGACACCTTCCCGTACACCACAGCATCACCAGGTAACAGTATCACATTGCTATCCACCCTATCCAAAAGATCATTTATGTAGACAGAAAACAACAGAGGACCTACCACACTTCCCTGGGGCACTCCAGATGATACCCTCACCTCCGGTGAACACTCACCATCGAGGACAACGTACTGCGTTCTATTACTTAAGAAGTCTTGGAGCCACTTCATTGTCAGATCTGAAAATAATTACACGTGTCCTACTTTACAGAGCAGGAAAGCCTCAGACTAGGACGTTCTGTGATGAGGCGTGAACATCCAACACCTGTCACCTATTCGTGGTTCCCATCATGCCTCTTGACAGTTCCCGGTTAACAGTCGATCAGCCTTACCGTTCTGAGATGTTCGTTCCCAGACAACGAGGCATAACAACCTGCACTCTGCAAAACTCGGATATGTTGGTGGGTTTCTCCGTTACCGACGGGCATCGTTGTTAGAATGAGTCCCCACTCGCAGCTCAGCTCTACGTTACTGTTGAGAATGCTGACACACTCGTCCACCATTTGAGGTACCCAAAGGTATGCCCCCACTGGGTTCCTCACTTTTTAACAGAAAGCCGTTAACGGCAACGACAGACCATCTATTTGTCGCAACGGAGGAAGCAGTACGTGGATGACAGGGAAGATGGTGGTCAGCAAGGCATTGGCTCCCACGTTGACAAGTAGAGTGGTGCCATGGCGACATGCAAGCCCTCCCAGTAAGAAGACGTAAGGCCGTCATATTAAAAGAAGATTATGATGAAAATAAGGTTTTGGTGGCAAAGAGGGTTGGGGAATACTATGGTATCCTGAATAAAATCAACTTGCAGGTAGGAAAAAAGTGTTAAATTACCTGTTGAACGTCCTTCGTATTTATCTGCTCTGTAGCTGAGTTAGTGTTGTTGAACATGCTCGCGAGGTAGACAGTACATGGTATTTGAGGTTGATATCGCTTCTGCATTCTTGAAAGCACAGTTTACGAGCATTTCTTCTCTGTCCAGTTGTTTTTCTTATTCGCTGCTGATAATGATATACAAACCGCTGTCGAAGAGAACTGGGGACACACAACTAGAATGTCTGACCCCTTTCTGAATATCATATTGCTTGGAGAGCACACGTAACTCCCTCCCCTCCAGACTGTTACTTTCAAACGAACCCTCGTTTAAACCTGCTTGATAGTTATCATTCGTTTATGGCACATGTCGAGCAGTGTTGTTCCACTCTACGTAAAATACAGAATTACACTACTGGCCACTAAAATTGCTACACCAAGAAGAAATGCAGATGATAAACGGGTATTCATTGGACAAATATATTATACTAGATCTGACATGTGATTACATTTTCACGCAATTTGGGTGCATAGATCCTGAGAAATCAGTACCCAGAACAGCCACCTCTGTGGCCTTGATACGCCTGGGCAATGAGTAAAGCAGAGCTTGGATGGCTTGTGCAGGTACAGCTGCCCGTGCAGCCCATTAAGGATAGAGCCATGGGTCGTAACACATCTGAAATGTAACGTCCACTGTTCAATGTGCCAGCAATGCGAACAAGAGGTGACCGAGACATGTTACCAATGGTACCCCATACCATCGCGCTGGGTGATACGCCAGTATGGCGATAACGATTTCGTGCTCCCAATGTGCGTTGACCACGATGTCGCCAAACACGGATGCGACCATCATGAGGCTGTAAAAAGAACCTGAATCCATCCGAAAAAATGACGTTTTGCCATTCGTGCACCCAGGTTCGTCGTTGAGTACACCATCGCAGGCGCTCCTGTCTGTGATGCAGTTTGAAGGGTAACCGCAGCCATGGTCTCCGAGCTGTCTTGCAAACGTCTCCATCTGTTGACTCAGGCATCGAGACGTGGCTGCCCGATCCTTTACAGCCATGCGGATAAAACGTCAGTCATCTCGACTGCTAGTGATACGAGGCCGTTGGAATCCAGTCCGGCGTTCCGTATTACCCTCCTGAACCCACCGAATCCATAATCTGCTAACAGTCATTGGATCTCGACCAACGCGAGCAGTAATGTCGCGATACGATAAACCGCAATCGCGATAGGCTACGATCCGACCTTTATCAAAGTCGGAAACGTGATGGTACGCATTTCTCCTCCTTACACCAGGCATCACAACATTTTTTCACCATGCAACGCCGGTCAACTGCTGTTTGTGTATGAGAAATAGATTGGAAACTTTCCTCATGTCAGCACGTTGTCGGTGTCGCCCTCGGCGCCAACCTTGTGTGAATGGTCTGAAAAGCTAATTATTGGCATAGCACAGCATCTTCTTCCTGTCGGTTAAATTTCTCGTCTGTAGCACGTCATCCTTGTGGTGTAGCAATTTTAATGGCCAGTAGTGTATTTACTGTCTCTAGGTATGCTTTACGGATGATCATTATTATCAGAAGTACATTTCGTAATCCTCAAGTTGATGACATATTTGTTCCACAGGTCCTAACAAAACAATAGGTACGAGATTTTTTGAATCTGATTTGTCATCTGTAATTGAGGAGGTTGTCATGTCCCAGCAGAGGATTGAGGGAGAAAGAGGTCGCAGCCCAGTCTCCTATTCACAAGTGGTTAGGAATAAATGCAGGGACATTAACTCCCAATGATGGTACTGCTTGGATTAGCCTTAACCATGTCATAGGGCACCTACTAGAATCATGAGTTTCGATACTTCACACGATACTCGTAGGAGCCGGCCGCGGTGGTCTATCCGTTCTAGGCGCTCAGTCCGGAACCACGCGACCGCTACGGTCACAGGTTCGAATCCTGCCTCGGGCATGGATGTGTGTGATGTCCTTAGGTTAGTTAGGTTTAAGTAGTTCTAAGTTCTAGGGGGCTTATGACCACAGATATTGAGTCCCATAGTGCTCAGAGCCATTTGAACCATTTTTTTTTTTTATACTCGTAGGAGATGCAAGGGACTTAAGCATCCGGATGAACTTAAAATTTTCTTCACACTAACCGACACATTGTGTGCCAGTTTTAAGCGCTGTAAAACAAAGCATTTAACTGATTACACAACAGCAATCGGTGCGTGAATATCTGAGATGAGAGCTCCCAGAAGTAGCAATGACTAGCAGCACTGTAAGGTAGACAGATTGAGAACAACCTTGTGTGTTACGAAAATAGAGGTATCTGAGCTTATGCGATGTTGGCAACGAGGAACACGGTATGACTGAGAAAACATTTAATATGAAAACCTTCTGATTTCAAGTGATGGGGCACTATTTCTCCCTATCTATATTCTGCCGTCCAAACCAATGGCACTTTAGAGACATCGGTCAATCTAACGTAGTGCTCTGTACCTACCTGGTGCCTCTGGCCTATCACTTTCAAGTCATTTGCCTCCTTATACTCTCTGGGCGGGGATGTTCCTGGTGTTTACATTAAAAAATTCTTTTAGTAACAACAATACTCATCTGAAAGCTAAGGGTCACTTCCCATCCTATTATGGCCAGCAACTACTATGTTTTATGGCAGCTCGTCCCGCCATCTGGGCTGTCGTGAATTGGGACCACTGTTTCAGCAATTTTACTTGTTTCCTATCAAGTGGCTTGGGGAGAATGATGTGAATATAGACGTGTGTTCCACTACGTTTCTGTTATTGCCAACACTGATATAGACAAGCGAAATTATGGCTAAATTTAGAAATATTATTCAAACAAAACGTAAAATTCCGGAATCAAAAACAGTGTTAGTACATAGAATTAAAGAATTTCGCTTTCTCAGAAGACATAAGTAACAGTGGACCTAAACATCACGCATGAATTGGCACGACTCACTAAGCAGAAGCAATTAAGCTTAGTATACATGTGTTTTCCTATATTTCATTATTGACACATATACGAATGTGTGTGATTTCATTTACAACGTCGAGAGTGTAAGTGTTTACGAGATGTTAAAAACTACTTCGCAATCTAATACCTCAAGCACATTTTAATGGCGCCGAGATTATTATTCAATTGATAAATATTAAACAAGGGATTACAATGAGGACTCTGTTTCAGATGCGCTTACGACCACTGCACTGCTCAACCCGTTCGCAGCGTTAGTTTTTTGCGGAACACAGAAAAAATAATCTAGTCTGAGTATCTCAGTGAAAGTTTTCAGACTTTAATTTCTCTCGGTATTTATAACTAACTCATGACAGTCTGTAGTGGATTACTCACGTTAATTTTTTCTTAATTATTTCTCGACACATTGACAGTTTACGCACATTTGTGCGGTATCTTGATGATGAGAAACTTGAATTGAGAATTCATTCCGTGGTCCTACGATCTTACTCAAAATTTCTAACTTTTATGCAGATGGAATTCGTCTTCCACTCGAATTGTGGCATTGCATTTCCGACATTATTACGGCTGCACGGTAGTAATTAACAGACCTTGGCGACGCAGAATGGTAGTTGGAGCTAGACGAATGGGACATTCCATTTTGAAAATCGTTAGAGAATTCAGCATTCCGAGATCCACAGTGTCAAGAGTGTGGCGACTATAGAAAATTTCAAGTATTACCTCTCACAACGGACAACGCAATGACCGACAGCTTTGATGTAACGACTGCGAGCAGCGGCACTTGCATGGATTTGTCACTGTTAGCTGACAAGTATCACTACGTAAAATAACCGAAGAAATCGCGTAGGACGAACGACTAACGTATCCGTTAGGACACTGTGGCGAAATTAAGTGTTAATGGACTATGGCAGCAGACGACCTACTCGAGTGTCTTTGCCAACAGCTTCGCCTGTCTTGGGCTCGCGATCATATATGCTGGACCCAAGAGCGTGACGTGGTCACAAGAGTTCGATTTCAATTGGTAAGAGCTAATGGTAGGATTCGACTGTGCTGCAGACCCCACGAAGCCACCGACCCAAGTTATCAACAAGTCACTGTGGTACCAGGCGATTGCTCCAAAATGGTGTGGGCTGTGTTTACGTGAAATGGACTGGTTCCTCTGGTCCTACTGTACCTATATTTGACTTGAAATGGATTTGTTCGGATATTTGTTTCCAGACAAACAGGCAATTTTTATGGATGACATTGAGCCATGTCACAGGCCACAATTGTTCGCGACTGGTTGGAAGTACATTCTGGACAATTCGAGTGAACGACTTGCCTACTCAGAGTGTACGACATAAATACCATCGAACATTTATGGGATCTAATCGAGAGATCAGTTAGTGCACAAAATCGTGCAGCTGCAACTCTTTCACAATTACTGTCAGCTATAGAGGCAGCATGACTCAATAGTTCTGCAGGGGCCTTCCAGCGACTTGTTGAGTCCATGCCACGTCGAGTTGCTGCAGTACCCTATCGTAATCAGGAGGAATCCCATGAGATTTGTTACCGCAGTGTAGAAGGACTGTGAGATGTAGCCCATCGCCATACCCTGGGCAAGGTCGCTCCCCAACAAGAGGTATCTGTTACCCAGCGCCGTACAGGGGTAAAGCTGCTCGACTAGCTGCTGAATTTATGAAAGCCCTACATGATTAAGGCCACCACAGATTCAAATCCTCCACAGTCGTAAAGACATGAGGAAATGTCACTGAAGTCATCATCGACGTCTAAACCCTCCAGTCACAGGCTTCGTTTTCTGTAATGTTGAACACTCATCGTTTTAAGCTAGAAAAGAATATGCCTTGGCATACGAAAGCGATTGTGCTGAAGATCGTAAATGGGAGGAGCCGGCGTCTCCTAACTCTCTAACTGACTTAGCTTACATGATCTGAAAATAGTATGTGGACGCCTACTGCCAGCAGAGGCAGTTTCTGGATTGTAAAAACTGACCAGGATTCGGTACGAGAGTATTTAGTTTAAGAACTTCCACGTACATAGTAGGCTACGCCTCACGCTTACTCTCTGTGTATCAGATAAAAGCTCCAGTTGCTTCAGTTTATGAAACATTCCGCTTCCTTCATTCGAAAACTAGCGTGCCCAAGTATGGCGACCACATCCGCGCTATCCATTGGCTGAGTCAAACTTTATCGACAGACCTCAGGCTAAGATGGCGATGTAGTAGCAGAGAAAATGCGAGAAACGGTCAGTGCGTTGCCCATATAAAGGGAAAAGTATATGCTAGTAACCAACATATAAATAAATGGAACACATAAGAGATGGCAGATATAAGCAGAAACCTTTCCACTGCCGCTGTTCAAAGAAGTAGGTCTTCTTCTTCCACGCTCGCTGTAAAGCTTTGATATATCGATTGTCGGGCTCTGAGGTTAGGAGGTTAATAGTATTGCTCTGTCTCTTTCCCAGCTATTCAGTGATGGTGAACGTATTCTTGTATATATAAAGTACTCCGTCTTCGATCCACGAGTGGCCTACCGGGACCATCCGATCGCCGTGTCATCCTCCGAGGAGGATGCGGATAGGAGGGGCGAGGGGTCAGCTCACCGCTCTCCCGGTCGTTATGATGGTATTCTTGACCGAAGCCTCTACTATTCGGTCCAGTAGCTCCTCAATTGGCATCACGAGGCTGAGTGCACCCCGAAAAACGGTAACAGCGCATGGCGGCTGGATGGTCACCCATCCAAGTGCCAGCCACGCCCAAGAGCACATAACTTCGGTGATCCCACGGGAACCAGTGCATCCACTGTGGCAAAGCCGTTGCCCTTGTATATATGTATATATACAATTTCATTTACTCTGACTTTCGGACAAGCGCAGATACGTCGTTTGTCGTTACTTGTTGAATCGCTTAGAAATAGTCAGTAATTTCACGCACCATCTCCGATTTATTTCCCTCTCTCTTAGCCAATTATGAAATTGTACTGCTTTTGAGCTGCGCTTACATGCAATATTTGAGACAGTACATTATTTCACAGCAAACTATTCAAGTATTCCGTCGTCAACAGCAGTATTTTGAATTCTTATTTTTACAGCCTGTATGGAAAGTCAGCATTAGCGCGGCCTTAAACCTTCGTGTCGTTCCAGATTATCTTCGTCATTGTCATTATGTTCAACGTTCTTTGTGGACAGACCGTTCTATGTGGGATTTTACGTCCTCATAGCACTAGAACTGACTATACCTGAGGTCATGTCCACACTTCCATATCGTGCTAGGAAACCACCAGGTGTACTCAGAGTTCACGAGTACACCTGGTGGTTTCCTAGCATTCAAACATTCATTCATGTCCCCCTTTCTTTTCCGTTGCGCAGTGAAAGTATCGCCTAATCCTGGTCGGATAGTGTTAGTCGCCTTTTTTTAGTCTAAAGTATGTGTAATAGGCGAGCATTTTCAAGGCATTTTACTGATGTCACATATGTCGTGTACTCAGTTCCTCTCAAGAAAAGAGAGACGAGGCAATGACTTATAGGGAAATATTGACCCACTGATTGTATGAATTTCGGTAACCAAAAGCCGACTATGGTTTGACAACTTGTTCACAAGGTGTCATACTACTCTTGTTGCAGAGGGGTGCCATACTTAGGCGTTTTCCTGAACACAAGGAACATGGCCGCTACCGAGCTGTTGCTGTACAGAGACTACTGTAGCACTTCTGATGGTCAAGCACAGTGAGCTGTGATGTGTCAAAGAGCTCAAAATACAGTGCAACACCTAAAGACAATCGTCGAGTGGACATGAAGGTTAGCATGTGTAAATCGTTACCATTTCAGCTACGGCAATAAATGGGTTCGTGTAACGTCATCTCCATTAGGTATTGAAGGATGTGTTACGCAGAATGTCTTTCGTTCAGAAGTCGCTTCTGAATGTTGATATGGTCTGATAAAATGCTGTTATTCCTCATATAAGGAGGAGACACATCAACCAACAAGTGTCGGTATTAGGCAGCGTCAGTATCGTACACGATGGAGACTGTGGATTTCGTTCCATGAAACTGTATTTTGAACGTTGCAGGGATGTTAGCGGAAATGGTGAAGCTCAAGCTCGATATAGCGGGAGCAAGTGAAGTGATCTAGAAAGAAGATAAGCGTTTCTAGTTGGACGAATATGGGAGTATATCAACAGCAGCAGAAAATGGTATAACGGGAGTAAGGTTCTTTATGAATAGGGAAGTTGGCCAGGTAGTGATTTACTATGGATAGTTCATAGTTAGGGTTGTTCTTATAAGATTCGACCTCAAACCAACGTTAACAACGATAGCTGTGGTACACATACCGACGTCGGAAGCAGAAGGTGAAGCGGTAGAGATAATACGTGAGCATTTTGAACGAATAATTAAGTATTTAGAGGAAGATAGATATCTAATTTCGTGGGGGACTGGGACCTGGTTGTAAGGGAAGGAACAGAAGAAAGATTCACGTGAGAATATAGGCATGGTACTAGGAATGAGAGAGGAGAATGGCTAACTGAATTCTGCAATAAATTTCGGATGATTATAGCAAATACTGTTTTGAAGAATCACACGGAGAGCTAGAGTTTAGCGTCCCGTCGACATCGAGGTCATTAGAGACAAAGCACAGGTTCAGATTGGTATAGGGCGGAGAAAGAATTCGGCAGTGCACATTCAAAGACAAGCCCCGTCATTCAGTGGAGCGATTTAGGGAGATCACGGAAAACCTAAGAGTAGGTCTCCAGACACAGGTTCGAATTATCGTACTTCCCAATGTGAGCCCAGTGTGCTAACTGCTGCGCCACCTTGTGCTGTCCAGTAATCGCAAAACGGGGAGTTGCCTGGAGAAGACACGGAGACACGAGATTGTTCTAGCTCGATTACATCATGATCAGACAGATATTTGAAAATCAAATATTGGATTGTAACGCATACTCATGAGCTTATGTACACTCAGATCGTAATTTAGTAACGAGGATGAGTAGACTTAATTTTAATAGAATCAGCCGAAAGAATCAGAGTGGAAGGAAGTAGGATACTGATCTACTGAGGAATGATTAGACGAGTTTGAAGTTCACTAAGGATGTGGATACTGATACAAGGAATATCAAAGTTGACAGTTCAGTTAAAACGAACTGGACATCTATAAAAAGGGTAACCACATATGTGGGACAGACTTAGGTATATGGAAAATAGGTGCGAAGAAACTATGGATAACAGACAAAACAATTAAACTGATCGACGGAAAACAGAGGTACAAAAATGTTCAAAGTAGGTCAGCAATGTAAATCATTTAGAAACGATATAAATGCAAAGTGGAGAAAAGGGAAGGGTTAACGGCTGCAGAAAAAAATGTGAAGATATCGAAAAAGAAATGATCTTCGGAAGGACTAACTCATTGGAAAAGACAAAACAACCTTCGGCGAAATTAAAAACAGGTGTCATATTGCCTAACAGCAGAAAAGAGAGCGATTAGGCGGATGGTGTACATTGATGGCCTTTACGAGGGGGAGAACGTGTCTGACGAAGTGACTGAAAAAGAAAAGAAAAATAGAGTAGATTTGGAAGGCATAGCGGATTCAGTATTAAGAGTCAGAAATTAAAAGAGCTATGGAAGACTTGAGATCGAATAAGGAAGAAGAGATAGATAACATTCCATCGGAACTCCTTAAAACAGTGAGGCAAGTGGCTACCAAGTGAGAATTCAAGTTGCTGTGTAGAATCTATGATACTGGGACATGCGAAATGACTTCCGGAAAAATTTCTTCCAAACAGTTCAAAAGATAGCAAGGGGCGTTAAGTACGACACCTATCGCACAGTCAGCTTAACAGCTCATGCATCCCAGCTGCTGAGAAGAATGTTATACAAAAGAATGGAAAAAAAAACTGAAGTTCAGTTAGATGACGGTGTAAGAGGTCGATAATTAAAGAATTTGTTGCTAGCGCACTCGAGCTGATGTAATTTCGATGTATTGCTCACGCGCTGCCTGCGATATGAGGTCCATACATCTACATCTACATGACTGCTCTGCAATTCACATTTAAGTGCTTGGCAGAGGGTTCATCGAACCACAATCATACCATCTCTCTACTATTCCACTCCCGAACAGCCAGCGGGAAAAACGAACACCTAAACCTTTCTGTTCGAGCTCTGATTTCTCTTATTTTATTTTGATGATCATTCCTACCTATGTAGGTTGGGCTCAACAAAATATTTTCACATTCGGAAGAGAAAGTTGCTGACTGAAATTTCGTAAAAAGGTCTCGCCACGACGAAAAACGTCTATGCTGTAATGACTTCCATCCCAACTCGTGTATCATATCTGCCACACTCTCTCCTCTATAACGTGATAATACAAGACGAGCTGCCCTTTTTTGCACCCTTTCGATGACCTCCGTCAATCCCACCTGGTAAGGATCCCACACCGCGCAGCAATATTCTAACAGAGGACGAACGAGTGTAGTGTAAGCTGACTCTCTAGTGGACTTGTTGCATCTTCTAAGTGTCCTGCCAATGAAACGCAACCTTTGGCTCGCCTTCCCGACAATATTATCTATGCGGTCCTTCCAACTGAAGTTGTTCGTAATTTTAACACCCAGGTACTTAGTTGAATTGACAGCCTTGAGAATTGTACTATTTATCGAGTAATCGAATTCCAACGGATTTCTTCTGGAACTCATGTGGATCATCTCACACTTTTCGTTATTTAGCGTCAACTGCCACCTGACACTCCATACAGCAATCTTTTCTAAATCGCTTTGCAACTGATACTGGTCTTCGGATGACCTTACTAGACGGTAAATTACAGCATCATCTGCGAACAGTCTAAGAGAACTGCTCAGATTGTCACCCAGGTCATTTATATAGATCAGGTACAGTAGAGGTCCCAGGACGCTTCCCTGGGCAACACCTGATATCACTTCAGTTTTACTCGATGATTTGCCGTCTATTACTACGAACTGCGACCTTCCTGACAGGAAATCCCGAATCCAGTCGCACAACTGAGACGATACCCCATAGCTCCGCAGCTTGATTAGAAGTCGCTTATGAGGAACGGTGTCAAAAGCTTTCCGGAAATCTAGAAATACGGAATCAACTTGAGATCCCCTGTTGATAGCGGCCATTACTTCTTGCGAATAAAGAGCTAGCTGCGTTGTACAAGAGCGATGTTTTCTGAAGCCATGCTGATTACGTGTCAATAGATCTTTCCCTTCGAGGTGATTCATAATGTTTGAATACAGTATATGCTCCAAAACCCTACTGCAAACCGACGTCAATGATATAGGTCTGTAGTTAAATGGATTACTCCTACTACCCTTCTTGAACACTGGTGCGACCTGCGCAATTTTCCAATCTGTAGGTACAGATATATCGGTGAGCGAGCGGTTGTATATGAGTGCTAAGTAGGGAGCTATAGTATCAGCTTAATCTGAAAGGAACCTAATCGGTACACAATCTGGACCTGAAGACTTGCCCATATCAAGCGATTTGAGTTGCTTCGCTACCCCTAAGGTATCTACTTCTAAGAAACTCATGCTAGCAGATGTTCGTGTTTCAAATTCTGGAATATTCCATTCGTCTTCCCTGGTGAAGGAATTTCGGAAAACTGCGTCCAATAACTCCGCTTTAGCGGCACAGTCGTCGATAACAGTACCATCGGCACTGCGCAGCGAAGGTATTGACTGCGTCTTGCCGCTTGTGTACTTTACATACGACCAGAATTTCTTCGGATTTTCTACCAAATTTCGAGACAATGTTTCGTTGTGGAACCTATTAAAGGCATCTCGCATTCAAGTCCGTGCCAAATTTCGCGCGTCTGTAAATTTTAGCCCATCTTCGGGATTTCGCGTTCTTCTGAACTTCGCATGCTTTTTCCGTTGCCTCTGCAACAGCGTTCGGACCTTTTTTGTGTACCACGGTGGATCCGTTCCATCTCCTACCAATTTATGAGGTATGAATATCTCAATTGCTGTAGCTACTATATCTTTGAATTTGAGCTACATCTCGTCTACATTCGCATAGTCAGTTCGGAAGGAATGGAAGTTGTCTTTTAGGAAGGCTTCTAGTGGCACTTTATCCGCTTTTTTAAATAAAATTATTTTGCGTTTGTTTCTGATGAATTTGGAAGACATGGTATTGAGCCTAGCTACAATGACCTTGTGATCACTAATCCCTGTATCAGTCATGATGCTCTCTATCAGCTCTGGATTGTTGTGGCTAAGAGGTCAAGTGTGTTTTCGCAACCATTTACAATTCGCTTGGGTTCGTGGACTAACTGCTCGAAATAATTTTCGGAGAAAGCATTTAGGACAATCTCGGAAGACGTTTTCTGCCTACCACCGGTTTTGAACAAGTATTTTTGCCAACATACCGAGGGTAGGTTGAAGTCCCCACCAACTATAACCGTATGAGTGGGGTATTTATTTGTTACGAGACTCAAACTTTCTCTGAACTGTTCCGCAACTGTATCATCGGAGTCTGGGGGTCGGTAGAAGGAGCCAATTATTAACTTAATTCGGCTGTTAAGTATAACCTCCACGCATACCAATTCGCACAGAGTATCTACTTCGACTTCACTACAAGATAAACCACTACTGACAGACACAAACACTCCACCACCAATTCTGCCTACTCTATCTTTCCTGAACACCGTCTGAGACTTCGTAAAAATTTCTGCAGAACTTATTTCAGGCTTTAGCCAGCTTTCTGTACCTATAACGATATCAGCTTCTGTGCTTTCTATTAGCGCTTGAAGCTCAGGGACTTTTCCAGCACAACTACAACAATTTACAACTATAATTCCGACTGTTCCTTGATCCAAGCACGTCCTGTAATTGCCAAGCACCCTTTGACATTGCAGCCCATCCCGCACTTTCCCGAGGCCTTCTAACCTAAAAAACCGCCCAGTCCACGCCACACAGACTCCGCTACCCGTGTAGCCGCCAGCTGAGTGTAGTGAACA